>NC_089423.1:6855154-7478350 GCF_013426205.1 Metarhizium brunneum | reverse complement strand
CCCTAACCCTAACCCTAACCCTAACCCTAACCCTAACCCTAACCCTAACCCTAACCCTAACCCTAACCCTAACCCTAACCCTAACCCTAACCCTAACCCTAACCCTAACCCTATAACTTTCCTGAAGAATGGTTTAGAGAGGTTACTGGTTTTGAGTTCAAACCTCTAACCCTAACCCTAATCCTAACCAGGCTTCTCGCTCCTCGGTGCTTTCCTGGTGTTTGTCTTCTTGAAGAAAACATCATCCGTTAGAGAGGTCGTCATGGCCCCCCGGAGAGGAATTTTGATTGGTGGGCACGCGCGTCACGCCCCTGCATTGTGATGATGCAGGGACGGGACGGTCGGCGCGTCCATGACCAATGGAAAGTCGCGTGGTGGAGATTGCTGCCTGGAGGGACAGGACAGGTGGGGAAGGCTCTTCCCGCCCGACCGTCTACTTAAGAAGCATCTCCCCCCGCGTTCTCTGACACTTCTTTTGCCCTGATGAGCCACACACGGCGAAACTGGCAGTTTTTCTGAGGAAATCTTCCAGTCGGCACAACGTGTATTAACGCTCACAGTCCTCTGCAAATTGACTCTGCCCTTTCTGAGATTCCTAACCCTAACCCTAACCCTAACCCTAACCCTTTTTATTAACTAACTTTATAATATTCTTCTTAATTTTCCCCCTTATTTTTTTTTTTTTTTTACTTTTTTAGCTACTTTATTAAGTTTTTTAACTTTTTTAGTATTTTTAGCTTTTAATAATATATTTCTTTTCTTATTAATATCCTTTATAATAATAACTTTTTTATTACCCTTTTAGGCCTATTAGCTTTAATTCTTAAAGTTATAATAAGTAACTTACTTATTACTTTTTTTAGCACTAGTTATAGTTATAGTTATTAATTGCCGACCGAGTCTGATATTAGCAAGAAGCTATAATACTTCAGGGAGTAATACAAAGCCGGAAACCTACAAGTAGCTGCTTTATAAAGCGATTTATTTAAATTAATATAATATATAAAAGCAAAATAAGGTGATTATAAGGAAAATAATAAGCTTTATAAAAGTTAGAACTTTATTAATTTATATTATATTAGATTACTTTAAGTTTTTTAGGGTATAACTCACGTGATTATAAGTTACTATTATTATTACGTGTATAATTATAGGCTTTTACCGGTATATAAGGTTATAAATCACCTTTTAAGCTAGTAAATTTAATGTATTATAATGCGTATATATAATATTTTTAAAATTATATATTACTATTAAATTAGCTAAGTATAGCTATTAATTATATTACTAATAAGTCCTGGTAATTAACTAGCCTTTTTTTTATTTTTTTATAATAATTTAATAATTTAATATAAATAAATATTAATTATTATATATAAATAACTTTATTTTTTTTTATTATATATTAATATTAAAAATAATATCTTATTATATTTTATATTAATTATAATAATAATCTTTTTTTATTTTTTAGCTTTTATTATTAAAATATTAAATATATTTTATTTTTTTAGTATATATTTATTTTTTAAGTATTAGGTTTTTTAAATAATTTTATAATTATTTTTTAGTTTATAACTTTTTTTTAAATTTTATAATTCTAAGCTTTTATTTTTTTATAAAATATATATTTTAAAATTATATATTTTTTTAATTACTTTAAATTATAAGTTAATTTTCTTAATATTAATCTTATAATCTAGCTAAATAGCTTTACTTATAACTAAATAATAATATAATATAATATTTTACTAATAAATATTAAATTTAAATAAATTCTAAATATATTATTACTTAAATATTTATTATATTTTATATTATATTATTATTTATATAATATTTATAACTTATATTTTATTATTATATATTATTAAATATACTTTAATAAATTTTATATTAACTTTTATAATAAACTTTATTTTTTATAATTTTATAAGGCTATATAAATTTTTAATAAACTCTAGTATAGTTCGTCAGCATATTAGTGTTAGGCCGCGGCGCCCAGTCATGCATCTGCAATCCCGTCAAGCCAGACGCCATATCCTCAGCCTCAGCCTCAGCCTCAGGCGCAGCCAACAGCAGCAACACAATCACCATCCAGCTCTGCGTCCCGGGTTAGTGCCGCTTCGCGAGTATGGGTTCAGGACAGCGGTGCCTCCAACTCTTTCCTTAACGCAGACGCCCTCGCTGCCTACTTGCGCCTCTTCCCAGAGGCAGACAACGACCAGGGTTGCCGTGTCTTTCGGTATGGACCATCCTGCGCCACTGCGCTTCTGATGCCACTGTTCGAGCACCTGGACTTTTCACGTTTCTCCCAGTTTCCTTATGGGCTCTCGGGAAACTTTCCCGTCACGGATCAATGGGGGAGCGGCTCGTGCACCTGCGAACGCTGCTATGGCGGTCAACTATGCGGGCACTACATGCTTTCTAAAAACCTACGCTTCTACCTGCCCATTAAGCCGTTAGTGCCAGCATCCCCCTCGCCAAAGGTGGAATCAGAAACGGGCGTTATGAGCATATCGGCAGGCACAAGGTGAGAAGGCCTCATCTCCTGTATGACTTGTACTTTGTTGTGTCGAGGCCAATCATGATGGCCTACTAACCCCTTTGTTACGATGCAGCCGATACGACTTCTACTCTGCCGATTGGAACATGCAAATTTTTCGTTTTCGATCTCGTAGGTCCGAGACAACCATTTACGCATACGATGCTCTTATTTACCAGAACTACGAAAGCGAAGTCAAAGTAAAGGGAACACCCCTTGGCTACGTATTTAGTCAGCTCGACAATGTTATTGGCGGCTGGGACTCAGTCTTGAGCGCATCTTCGCGCTTTCTTGCTTCATTCGTGAGTCTGCTCAACCCTCCATCGCCCTCCCAGCAAGCTCGTTACTCAACTCCTGTAGCGCGTCGAGGTGCTCGAAGAGCGTCTCAGTACAGACCGCAGCGTCGTTCGGAGCCTGGTCGTTGCCGCCCAACACTGGGAAGAGTTCCGCAAGGTCTTGAATACCCAACTGCAGCGCCTTGAATTCCTAGAAAATGTATATGGCGACCCTAGGTGGGCTGAGGGTCGTGAGAACCAGTTCGAAACACTATCTCTTGCTTCTGCATACTTGCAAAAGCTTAAGGCCGTAGACTTTAGAATACAGACCGAGTTAATGCAAGAGACAGATAGCCTTATTCAGCGTGTCACAAACCTGATATCCATTGACGAAGGCTATCGATCCAGGGATCAGAATGAGAGCATCAGGCGATTAACGTGGATCACGGTCAGTACTTGCTCAGGCTCGCTCAATTTCCTTCGTAACGCTGATTTTTGCAGTTTATATTCCTCCCACTCGTTTTCACTTCGGTATTGTATCCCTACATGCATTCTGTATGCCGAATATTTGCTAACTTTATCTAGGCGCTTTTCAGCATGCAAATCGAAATCTTCACGGACCGGTCCCCTTGGCAATACTACATATATGTATCCCTCGTTTTAATGGCCCTGGTCTTTTGTGCCTATTCTATCCTGCGTTCCAGACGACGCGTTTTTTCCATCGGCATAGCCCTCGTCAGGTATCCAGTCCGCATACTGTATGATTTGACTCTTTTCATATTCCGGCGATTTGTGGCAGGGAGTCCTACAGAGGACAAGACCGACGTCGAAAAGGATGGCAAGTATTTGATTAATGAAACTTCTACTGCCATGGTCTTGAAATGGGCAGCGAGATCCGGCAATGTGGATACCTTACGCAACATCCTCCAGGCTGGTAGGAGTGAAGGCAAGACAAATAGCCCAGGCGCGTCCGGTGAGGCTCTGGTGATGGCCATCCAAAATGGACACGTGGAAGCGGCAAATATACTCATCGAGACGAAGGAGGGATTGTTGTACGAAGATGAAAACGGCGCCACGCCTCTACACTGGGCTGCGAAAGGTGGGCACTCATCAATATGTCAGACACTGCTCCAACATGGCGCCAAGCCCAACGCACGAAATCTGGCCCTCGAAACGGCTCTGGACTGGGCTATGGATGGTGGTGATGAGCGAACAATCAACCTACTACTAAAGGGTGACAAGAAGTTTAGCCGCCTAGATACCCTTAACCTACAATCCCTCCACTTTAGCGCCCGTATCGGAGACCTGGATCGGGTGAAAGAGTTGTCCGAAAAGGGTAGCAGTCTCGAGATGCGCGATAATAAGGGACAAACCACGCTATTTCATGCCGTTAAAGGAAGACAGCATGCCATTGTGAAGTGGTTGCTCAAGGAGGGCAAGGCCAATGTCCATGCCGTTGACAAAGATGGTCTTTCAGCACTACATGTCGCAGCACGACTGTTCGACGACAAGATTGTCTCGTGGCTAATCAAAAGCCGTGCTGATGTCAATGCACTCTCAAATTTGCATTTGACTCCTTTACACATGATTGCCGATGCGAGCCATCGTGATATGCTCCTAATGTCCAAAAGTAGCGGCCTCCTCGTCCTAGATCTACTATGCGACAACGGCGCGAACATCAACGCAGAGAATAAAGATGGCAGCCGCATTACACATCAAGCAGCGAGCGCCAGTTCAATGGGCAGGGAACTACTCGAAGCAGCGAGCAGTCACGGCGCAGACCTCAACGCCCAAGACTTGGCTGGAAACTCGCCTGCCCACAGCGCTGCGGCATGTGGTTCTCAACAGAGCCTAGAATTTCTCTCCGGAAAGTCGGTGGACATCATCCATTGCCGGAACGCAGCTGGTTACACACCTCTCATGACAGCTGCGCTGCGCGGCCAGACCGCTGTCATGCAGTACTTACTGGACTTGGGGGCCAGCTATTCTCTGGCAGATGCTGGCGGCCACTCGCTCGTCGAATTGAGCATTGGATGGGGGAATCCCGCCGTCATGTCTGTCCTGCGTGGTGCCGGCGCCGAATACGGTCCCGGCGCCGAATACGGTCAGTTGACAGAGGACGCGCATCCGGTATGGGAGGCTGTCCGGAATGGGCAGTCTGGGGCTGTATTGGAGCAGCTCCTAGCAGGCGGTCTCAGTGTGGAACATTCGCACAATAGCGTGCGACTCCTGCACCGAGCCTTGGAGTCGGGCAATGTTGAGGCGGCGACGGTCCTGTTAGAACGAGGTGCTGTTGTGGATGCCGTCGACTCGTATGGCTGGACGGCACTGCACTCAGCTGCCTTCGGAGGCAAGGTTGCGCCGCTGCTGCTTGTGTTGCAACGCGTACAGGACAGGGCACCCAAAGACAACCAAGGGTGGACTCCGTTAAATATAGCCGCCTTCTACAAACACACCGAGGTAGAAAAAGTGCTGGACCCGGAAGGCAAGATGGAACGCGTTGCCCCGGCGTATGCGTTGGCTTTGGCACCTTGGTTCAAGGCCACGGCGTCTTCCCAGCCTGAGGTCGGTCCACGGAGTATAAAAGGCCTGGTCGAGGCACCTGGAGATTAGGCACAAGATATTTGCTTTGGCAATAGAATATGGTTGAGCCGGGCTGGTAACTTCAAACCACATGGGAGAAGACCTTGACCGGGGTGGAAAGTGCCGCGTTTTAAGGTGCTATTTTACTTGGTGAAATTTCATGTTACGACCTGGTAGGGACTTTTCGAGTGTTGGTTTGCTTGTATTATTCCACTGCGAGTTATACTTAATTTATTAATTTTTAATTGTTTCGCTTTATAGTTAAATAAAATTATATATATATATTATGATAATTATTGGCCCACAATGTGGCATTGTTCGGTCAGATTAATCTGCTCTGGCCTGTAACCACCCTGATTAGTTGGATTAATATTATTCCGCCCCGGTACAACTAGCCGGGTAGTAGAGCGGTTCGTAATAAGAGTTACTCAGGGTAATAATACTAATTATAAAGGCTATAATATTAGGCTATATATAGTTAATAGCTTTCTTTTTTTTTAGCTCTATTAATATATTTAAGTTTATATATTATTACTAGTAATAGTAAATCCCTTATAAGACTAATAATATAATATAAGTATTATATAAGTATAAAATCTAAAATAATATTAGGTTATACTAGGCTAAAAATAATAAGAGACTAGAAAAGTAGACTATTTATACACGTATTATAACGTGTTAAATATACTATTATAACTTAATTATATACAGGAAGCAAGCTATAAGTTAAGCCGGCTATAAAAGCTATAAAATAATATAAGTAAAGTAAATAATAAATTAATAGTTAAAGTAATTATTATATTTAAATTATAAAAGAAATTATAATTTATATAAATAAAATTACACCTGGAAGTTGAGGCCGTGGAGATGCCAGCCCAGGTGTCATTTACTGACGCCACTACTTGCCGCCTGGTCTCTCCACGGGGCTGGAACAAACCCGGTCAACCCCGCGCGGCTCGGCCCTAGCTGGGACAACCGAATCCAGTCAAGAGTTGGCCACCCGCGACGTATGAGACACTTGCGAGATGAGGGCTGCGCATTCACGCCAATCGCTGCTGTCCACAGCCCTTATTCTCTATGATTTCAGCCTCGGTCAGACTTCCATGACTGGGGACTGGTACCTTGTCTCGTCTCATGTTGCAGGAGTGTCAACATATTGTCCCTGCCTGATTGGCTTCTTTGAGTGACAACCTATTTTTGGGAGTCCTGGCTTCAGATACTCCTTGCCTACTACTCCGCCCATCCGCGCTTCAATGTTGGTCAATCGTATTTGTGACAAAGACTCCCCGCCTCCGCAACCTCTAAACAAAACAGCTGAGGCTGCTCTGTAGACTAGTCCGTTCCTCCAATATCTTCTTTGCAGCGACATGGGTGAAATTTCAGACGTCGTATCTATTACAGAGGACGCCCGCGCATTCATCGAGGAGCTAGCGGGGCGCAAGGGAACCTTTACAGACGCATTCAGGCGAGAGGCAGAAGAGGAGGCAAAAAATGGCCGCAAGGGAATGCTGCAAGCGATTCAAGGGGGCGAGGAGATCCGTCAAGACCTGGCAAAGGCACTGAGAATGTGAGAGCTCCTCCGCGGCCCTCCATGACGCTCGCCATGTAATGGAAAATGACTCCTTTATAGCATATCAACCGACCTGTATACGAACCGAGCCCGGTTCCTGATGGAAGTAATTCAGAATGCCGACGACACCAAGTATACCAAGGACGAAACGCCAACAGTCTTCATCACCGTCTTTCCCAAGCATGTCAAGATAGAATGCAATGAAGAAGGTTTCTCCAGAGACAACATTCTGGCACTGTGTCGGACGGGCCGAAGTTCCAAAACGCCTGGCCGAGGATACACGGGCGAAAAGGGAATTGGCTTCAAGTCCGTCTTCAAGCTCGCCAAGCGGGCGCACATACGCTCTCCGCCTTACTACTTCCAATTAGACCAGACGAGAGAACTGGGCATGATTACGCCGCAGTGGGATCAAGGCTTCTTTGACCGTCACCAAGAAAATCATCAGACGACCATCATCCTGGATCGCATCTGTGACCCGACGACAGACTTTTCAACTGCGCTCCAAAACGACGTTGAGGCCATTGACCCTGGCCTCCTTCTGTTCCTACGGCAGATAGAACGAATCCATCTCAGGCTCTTCACTTCCTCCTCGGATGGCGTACCGGCCATCTCAAAACGTTTTCATCGCGCCAATTGGACACCCAATTCTGGCTTTGTATCGCTCAAAGACGAAGATGCCGACACAAGACGCAACCTGTACAAACACCCATTTACTATTGATTGTGACGGGACCGAGACACAACGTCGAGGCATTACAAATACCGACATTGTGCTGGCATTTCCTGTGAAGAATAAGTCACGCAAGTACGTGCCGTTGATACAGAAGACAAACTTTGTATTTGCATATTTGCCTCTCGGCAATTTTGGCTTCAGGGTGCGTAATATCTTGGTCACTCACTCGACGGCTCCTGCTAACGCCGTGCACAGTTTGTCATTCAGGCAGATTTCCTCACAACGTCGAATCGGCAATCAGTCGACGAAGACAGCTCCTGGAACAAAAACATTGCACACGCGATTCCCCGGGCCTTTGAAGCAGCCATTGGCAAGTTCAACGGAGGAGACGCCAAATTGGACGAGCTATCAAAAAGATGGCCACTTTACCTTCATAACGACACCAGTGGCCTGAGTGCGTACTGGCGCAGCATAACGGAAAGGATAAAGAAGCACCTTCGTGGAGCGATCGTCATCAAGGACCGAACCGGTAGTGTCAGAAAGCCAAAACACCTAATGTTCTTGGACTGGGCGCATGACAGCAATGGTGAGCCGATGTTTGGGCAGATGTGCGACTACGTCTCCCCCGATTATCCCGAACCAGTCCGCGAAGCGCTTTTGTCTCTGGGCGTCTCTGCCCCTAACTGGCGATGGGTGTGCCACAGGCTCCAAGAGCTCCACGATGAAAGCTTGCTTCACATTAGGGGGCGAAGCAAGGTGTGGTACTCGGATCTCGCCAAGGTGATTCTCGGGCCACAGGAGCCCTTGGATCATACAAAGTATGCCAGAGACTTGAGAACCATTCCCCTGATTCCTCTGGCCGATGGTACCTGGAGGTGTCCCCCTTCTGAATGTGAACCAATCTACTTTCCGTCAAGCTTGGGCACGACCATCCCCCCTGGACTGCCACTATCCCTGGTCGACGCAGAAGCTTGCACTTGCCCCAAGAGGAGAAAGCTCTTTGGACTCCTTGGGGTAAAGGATTGTGATGCCCCTAATGTAGTCGAGCGGATCATCAACTACCACATCGACTTTAGGTTGGCAAAGCCTATTCATCTCATCGCTCAGCTCAAGTACCTCTACAGGATGCAGGAGCACCTGCGACCAGGTGACATGGACAAGGTATACTTTGTGTGCTCTAATAGCGAGGACTTGCGAAGAGGTACTTCGACATATGTCGACACTTCCATTAGTGGCGAGCTACAACAACTTTTCTCCGGTTACAGCGAGGCATACTTTCTAGACAGCCGCTACTTTGAAGAATTCGGTTCTTCTGATAGAGAAAAGCTGGCAGAATGGCTGGCAGATACAGCCGGTGTGGCGTTGGTCCCTCGCTTCAATGTCGCTTCTGGGCTGCACAGGGATTTCAAATGGTTGCTGAAAAGAAAGAGCAATCAGATCTTGTCTATCTTGTATCAGTACTGGGACTGTTACAAAGAGAACTTGACGAACGCGGCAAATCTAACACTAGCAAGTCATAAATTCATGTGCAGACCGGAATGTCGAGTTCCTTTGCGCAAAACCTACATCCCCTTGCCCACTCTTGTAGAGAAGACAGGAGCGTTTGGTGATGCCGATTGCTGTCACTTTCTGACTTTGCCTAGTGGGGACCCGGAGAATTGGAAATTCTTATCAGTCTTGGGTGTCGGACTGGATCAAGGACTCGACTTTTACTTGTGGATACTCAACCAGCCCGGCTTCAACAACCACAAAGATGTTGACAAGTCACGACAGCTTTACCTGGCGATCCAGTCGCGAGCTTTCTCGCCTACCGACAAGAAGAAGGTCAAGTAAGTGTACACGGGTATTTGATGGCCGTCTTTGTCGTAGATGCTTGGCAACCTGAAGCTGAGTGATGATGCTGACAGTCCTCAGGAAAGCGTTTGGTAATCAACTTGTAAATCTCCCAAACGACGAGTATAAGCGCCTGAAGAGCTGTGTGTGGCATGGGCCCAAGAACCTCTTGTCCAAGCCTGCCTTGTACCCAGTCTACGGCCATGGACTAGACCGGCTGTTTCGAGAAATCTTAGAAGTACCAGACGCTACGTGTGCTGAAACTCTAGAATACCTCGAAACGCTTCGGAATAACGAGTCGACGACAATGGCAGATGTTGCTGAAGCGTATGTGTTTCTGCAAAACTACCACGCAGACACGTGAGTACAGTGCAGCACATTGGATGTTGTTGTTGTTGCTCAGAAAGAACAGGTTCAACGTCGATGACAAGACGGCCTGCATCGCCGTGCCTTCATCGGGGTCTGCCCTCGAGTGGAAAACGCCAGCTCAGTGCGTGTGGGACGATGATGAGTTTTCGCAGAATGGACTCGAGCTGGAGAGCAAGATGTCCATTCGTAGCACCATAGAGAACCATGCGCCCATGGCAAAAGCCTTCTTCACCAAACTTCTCAAACTCCCAAACGCTGGCATCCGCGAACTCCTCGCCGACTTGGCACTGATGCAGGAAACGAAGCGCGATGCTCCGAAGCGAGTGTATCGACTCTACGAGAGAGTTGAAAGCTGCCGGCGCAGCTGGCCAGAAAGGATAAGGCATGCGTCCACGCCCAGAATGCGCCAAGTAGCTAACCGTTTGGACAGAAAGGCTTTCAAGAAGAGACCCCTCGTTTTTCTCCGCGGTATGAACGACCAAAATAGCCAATGGGTTTCAATCGAGGACTGCATCTGGACCAGGTCGGTTCTGCGGTACAAGCATGCCCTCATGCCTTCGTTGAATCAGTATCGCGGTCTCTTCCGAGACGCCTTGGAAGTGCCGAATGCAACCATGGATATGCTAGTCACTGAACTGCTAGAACCAGCAATGGACATGGAAGACAAAGACGGATATCAGCACGTTAAGGAGCTGTTGCAGGAAATTGCTCGCCTGCGGCCGAATGGTAGGGTGCTAGAACGACTGGATGGCAAAGACTGCTGGCCGTGCCGAACGCCAACGTGTTTGCATGACCTTTGCTCGATGGGAAGTTTCTACGTTAACGACCGGCAGGATCTGTTTGACATCTTTACTAAAACCCACACCTTTCTCGACTTCGACTTTAACGCCTCGAGAAAGCTTGCAGATTTGCTTTGTAATCGAGGTTGCGACTCGTTTCTTTCCGAGAAAGTTTCTACAGAGATAGAATTTCGCGAACCCCTAGAACACCATCATGACCTTATGCAAGACTTCCGACTTCGTGCAGATGCACTTGTAAAGTACTTAATTTCGTCCTCCCACTAGACGTCCGATTGGACGCCGCGTCTTGATTGCTTACCCTAGTATAGGTACTTTGAGTATGCCGAGTGCGAGTCACCCTACGAGCTTCGGCCGCTCCTAGAAAATGTTGAAGTCTGGATGAGTGAAGACATAAAGACGCACTATACATTGGAAGACACTACCGTGACGAAGAGCGGAGGAGGTTCCAGTGTAAAGGTTAGTATTGGAGTAGGCAAGACTCCCAAGCTGGATATTTACGTCTCCACAAACAAGCATGTGCGCTCCTGTGCGCTCATAACAGACGTTCCAAAACAGCTTGTGGAAGCATTAAAGCTTGAACCAGCCGATCTCTCAGATCTTCATGCCATCCTGCAGGTGCCACCCGCCTCGTTGGAGGCCTTGCTAATTAAAAGAGGCATCACTGGCGGGGATGCCTCAGACGATGACAAAGATACTTTGGTGGCACAACTCCTTAACGAAGACTGGCAGATCCAGAGCGATGACAGCTCTGGTAATGATACTGAAGATGCATCGACGACGTCTGCCAGCAGTGTTAGCCCGGATTCTGCAAGGTCGGCCGTTATCGAGTATACGAGTGCTTCTGCAGCATCCAGGGCTACGCATACGACTCAACGATCAAATGTGCATCATCGATCTAGCTTTAGACCGATCACTCCCAGGCCTGACTCGCAGGATCCTCTGCATGAACCTGCACATGAGAGCCCGACTGAGCGACCAGTCACATCCCGTCGTACAGCCGCTGGTCTTTACAACATATATAACCGGAGGCGGAACATGGAGCGGCTTCAAACCTTCGCCCAAAACGCGAATCCTACATCGTATCGACCCGAGAGGTCAAACAGTCAGTCTGGGAGCAGTGGAGGCGCTTTTAACTTGAGCATGTTGAGGGAGACTCTCGAGGCCGCTGGGCCTGCTCCGGTATCGATGCCGGTCCCGGTCGATCCTTACCGGCGCCGACGAACAGTGCTGATTCCGAATCGTAATGACGAGGAAATGGCCCGTGACTTTGAAGTCGGCTTTCTGGGAGAACAGTTTGTAAGTTCCCTGGGCGCCGTGATTTGCTACATCTGTCCAGGTCAGAAGCTCACGCTGGTCGAGGTATACACCTTGCTACACGATACGCTCGAACTACCCGACTTCACGGGCGAGGACAACTGGACCAGCTCGCTGCGCTCTCGGGCTGGCTTCCCGGCCTTCGGCCGCGAAGTGTCAGATTTTACCTATAAGGATACTCAGGGCGCGCTCACCAGCCACTTCCTACAGATGCAGCACCCGTACGACACACCCGTGTGGCTGTCCACGGTTTGTGACAATGGTAATATGCCCATATATCGACTAGAAGTCAAAAGCACAACGAGCCGGGATCCCAGTACCACCTTCTATTTGAGTGGCGGTCAGTACAAGTTGGTAGGTTTGTCAAGTCATGGAGCAACTCCGCCGACTTTTGGGCTAACACGGACCAGGCAAAGAAGCTGCGGGTTACCTCGGCGACGCCGTCAGAGGTCTACGTCATTCTGCGCATTTCGGGCTTGGATGCATTGGAAGATGGAGCGGGACACCGACCAGAGTGTAGAGTGTATCTAGATCCTTACACTCGCGGCGAGGAGGGCATACTGGACTTTGTTGCACCCACCTATGCCGTTACGGCTACTACATAGAACAGTTGAGTCAATCTATCCTTAGACTAGCGGGACAATTGAGATGGCTGAAGGACAACATGGGAGTTGGCTATAGAAACGTCTGCCCATCCAGCGCTGTTTTTCACGTTATAAGACTCGCTATTAATTAAGATTCTTGGCAAAAGTATCATTATTATTCCTCTATTCTTTAGAAGGTTCTTCATTCATGTTGATAGTAATGCTCAGGGGGCATGGGTAATAGTGCCATCACAGCTATTTCCAACGCGAAACTTCTGCATCTCCTCAACAACCCTTTTGCTAAACCTACTATAGATAGCCTGCTGCACATATATCCTATTAGCACAGACGCAGGTCCAGCTCGTTACTTGAACTTGGCCGCTCGCCGACGGGGATTGAAAAGTCATCGTGATGGAAAAGATGTTGCAGAACTGTTTACTCTATTGGTCCTCTCTGAGCTTTGCTTACACTATTTTCTAACTAATTTCAAGGCTTGTAGAAAGCCACAGAGGCATGTCGAAGTCCTTCGGCCAAGCATCAACAATGACTAGGAAGGATAACCAGGAATCGCACACTTAGCTGGAATAATGCCCCTGCACCATGTTGTATAGACACGCTATAGAACTTGGTTCAAAGTTCTAATAAATTGACCAACACACTCAGCTGCCAGTGTCTTAATCCTGTCCAATGAGGAGTGAGTACCATATAGTACCTCGCTGAACATGGACCAACACGGTCAGCCAATGGGCCAAGTTGCATGGCTCAAAGCGGCGTTGGATCCTTGGCAAATTGCCCGCCTGTTTCCGCGTCAGAAACCACCAAAATTGGTAGTGCATTGGCCGTGTTTTTCTTAAAGGTTCTGGCTGAATCAGCTGCCACTGTTCCAGCCGGATGTACCGGTGGTATAAACATGCATATTCTTCGCGCTGATAGCCCCTCCTGCTCGGATGATGTTCCCGCCTCTGTCCTTCCCTACCGGAAGCCACATATTATGCTTGAGATATTGGACTATGGAAGCGATGATGAATCGTCTAAAAAAGCAGCGAGATGGGCTATTGAGGCTCGAAATCGTTTCTTCGCCAGCAAGAACTCCATGAGAGGGACATATCTCCCGCTCACGGCCCCGGAGTTCCTAGACCTGGACAAAATATACGGTGATAATTTGGCTGAACTAAAAAGGATTAAAGCAGAGGTTGATCCGAAAGGGGTTTGCAAGCATACTGTCCCGGCTTTAATCTAGGCGAGCAATAATATATAATAGTTTCTTTAGTTTCAAATCCTTGGGCCAGATCGTTGCAAGATAGACCAGACCCGAGTAAAGTAGACGAGCTGGGACTAATTTAAAGCGGATATTAAACCGAGTTCCAAGGCGTGTCTGGACTATAATTTCAGGCCCTGTATCTATCGGCGAGGCTTTTCATACGAGAGTTCGCAATTATCTTTAAAGGCCCTGTTGGGTTATAGCTTTTCGGGGTTTCACAGTACAAGGCTCGTGATGTTGAGCGATTTTTGGATATTTCCGCAGATAAGAGGTTGTGGATCTCGGCACCTATCGATGCCTGTTGACACTTTCCTATCGCAGTTAATCTACATTATGCTACAAGCTAGAAGTCAGAATTCATTCGATGGAAGGTTGCGGGTCATCTGACAAAAGTTTAGTCAGGTGGAGGCGAATATCCCTGATACAGGCCTAGCCCCTGCTTCTCCTGATCCTGCAATTTATCGGAGAGACTTGCTGAGGCTGGGTGACGCGTCGATCGCCAAGAAAATCGGACCGATGTAGCTGGGGCGATTGGAAAATTGCCGGCTCATAGATTGTGTTTCATGCAATTGCGTCCGACTTTTATGTTAATGGCATGACAGTCTCCACTGGCAGGAAGACTCTAGATAGAAGGAGTCTGTTGCTGACTGGTTCTGACAAATTCAGCAATTCATAGTTTAAGATGGGTTTAGTAATCTTGGGGATATAAAATAAAACCGCACGGGGGAAGCAATAGTATTTGTTTCCCAACAAATATCATTCTTACTATCTTTTACCATGTTTCGTCCGCTTATTCTTCTCAGTACTCTAACTGCCACTTTGGCCTGTCCCACCCGCCAGATCAAAACCGCTTCCAAATACGACTATATTGTTATTGGTGGTGGAACTAGCGGCCTGGTTATTGCTAACCGCTTGTCAGAAGATCGAAATGTCTCCGTCCTCGTCATCGAGGCAGGTAAATCGGTGCTCAACAACGCCAATGTCACTGACGTTGGTGGATATGGACTGGCGTTCGGCACGGATATCGACTGGCAATATAAAAGTGTCAACCAGACCTATGGGGGCAATAAAGAGTTGGTTTTTCGAGCGGGTAAAGCGGTGGCTGGAACTAGTGCTATCAACGGTACTCCCCCCTTCCTAATTAGCAGTTTCTTCGAGGTTGCATACAAGTCGATCTAATCTTATCATCAAGGAATGGCCTACACTCGTGCCGAAGACGTCCAGATTGATGCGTGGCAGACTATCGGCAACGAGGGCTGGACATGGAAGAAGCTGCTTCCCTACTATTTGCAAAGTGAGAAATTAACCATCCCCAGCCAGAGCCAGGTCTCCAAGGGCGCATCCTACAATGCTTCCGTTCACGGCAAGTCCGGCCCTCTGGATGTGGGTTTCTTCGATATCCCCGACAATGACCTCACCGGGGTTCTCAATACCACCATGAATGGTCTAGGCATCCCCTGGGTTGAGGATGTCAATGGCGGAAAGATGCGCGGTTTCAACATCTTTCCCTCCACCATCAACGTGGCAGCCAACGTGCGTGAAGATGCCGCCCGCGCCTACTACTGGCCTGTTGCCTCTCGCCAAAATCTACACCTTCTGGTGGACACCTTTGTCAACCGCATTATCTGGCAGGATAAGGCTAACAATAGTGACCACGTTACCGCGTCCGGGGTCGAGGTTACTTTGGCAAACGGAACCACGTCGGTTGTGTCTGCCAACCGAGAGGTTATTGTCTCGGCTGGAGCCCTCAAGTCGCCAGGGATCCTCGAGTTGTCCGGTATTGGTGATGCTACCCTCCTTGAGAAGCACAAAATTCCGGTCCAGGTTAATCTTCCCACCGTGGGCGAGAACCTCCAGGATCAAACCAACGCCCAGTCGGGCGCTGCTATCAAGGCCAACATGACCAGCGCCACACACGTCGTTTACCCCAACGTCTACGACATCTACGGCAACCAGACTGACTCCCTAGCGCGCTCAATGCAAAAGAAAATAAAGGATTATGCCAGAGCCACCGCCGAGGTCAGCAACGGCATCATGAAGGCTTCAGATCTGGAGGCGCTGTTTCAGGTCCAGTACGACCTTATCTTCAAGCAGCGTACCCCCATCGCTGAGATCCTCTATAGCGCCAGAGGAGATAACGCCATCTCCTCCGAATACTGGACTCTTTTGCCTTTTGCTCGCGGCAACGTGCACATCTCCTCATCTGACCCTACCGCGATGCCCATTATTAACCCCAACTTCTTTATGTTGGACTGGGATTTAGACAGCATGATTGCGGTGGCCAAGTACATCCGCACCTCGTTTAGTGCTGGACCGCTTGGGAAGCTTGTCGAGGGTGTGACTATTCCCGATCCTGCCGTTGTCGGTGATGATGCCTCTGATGCTGCATGGAAAGAATGGCTGTTAGACGGGCACTGTAAGTTTCCTGACCAAGCGAAATATGTCATGGCTATAGCTAAAGTTTATATTAATAGACCGCTCGAATTTCCATCCTGTGGGAACTGCTGCCATGATGCCCCGTGAGCAGGGAGGTGTTGTTGATAACAAGCTAAAGGTGTATGGCACCTCCAACGTCCGTGTGGTTGATGCCTCCATTCTTCCTTATCAAGTCTGCGGTCACTTGACTAGCACTCTATATGCCATGGCTGAGCTTACTGCTGAGCTGATTAAGCACAACTCTGCTTAATTATAAATGTATAGGGGCTATTTTATACTACTATTAGATCTTTCTTACATAGTTAGAGTGCCTGATATTATGTCGAGGTAATTATAACGCGTAGGTTTATAGATCTAATTACTTATCTTTTCTTTTTACGCTCTATATTCTTCCTAAAGCAAAGCCTACCTGCCTTCTTGCACACACGAGTATAAAAAAGGGAATAATAATTTATATTATAAAATAGCTAATATTTACGCTGATTAGTATAGGAAAAAAGTAGGTTTTTATAAGTTTTTAATATTATTATTAATCTAGGTAAAATCCGCATAAAATCTTATTAATTACCTTTTAGATTAAAATTACGCTACTAGCAGCGGATTTGTAAATAGTATTAACTTCACGCGGACTTTTGCTAATTCTAGAGCCTAGGTTTTCGGAGACCACGGAAACCAAGGACGGATACCGTGGATCGCGCAGCCCTCGGCATTGCTAGATTACGCGTGTCCTAGTACCGCCTAGTTAAACTCCGCAAATAGTTTTATTAATCGCCTTCAAGATTAGAATTACGCTACTAGTAGCGGACTTGTAAATAACATCAAGATATAAAAGGGCTACTAGACTCGTTAACAGCTCCTATCTGCTTTACTCTTATCTCGCGCCGTTTCATTTATGGCCCCAATTCGAGTTGGCCTAATTGGCCTGTCCACGCCGCAGAGGAACGCGAATTTCGGAATATGGGCTGCTTCAACCCATCTGTCCGCTTTGCAAAAATCGCCTGATCACGAGGATATAGCACTTGCAAACTCTACTATTGAGTTTGCAGAGCGATCTATCGCTTTTCATAATTTACCATCGTCAACAAAAGCTTATGGAAGTGCCGCGGATCTTGCCAACGATACAGATATAGACCTAGTCGTTGTTTGTGTTCGCGTTCAGCGGCATTTAGAGCTAGTCAAACCAGCTCTTCTCGGTAGAAAGAATGTGTTCGTCGAGTGGCCTTTGGCGGCCAACCCTGACGAAGTTGAGTACCTGACAAAGTTAGGTAAGGAGTCTGGCGTTCAAGCTGTCGTGGGACTCCAGAGTAGGGCCGCTCCTATCACCCTCAAATGGAAGAATATTGTCGCGAGCGGACACATTGGTCGAATCCTCAGTTCGAATGTCCTAACTTCATCCAGCCAGCTTGGTATGGACACTTGGCCCCAGGACGGGGCTTTACTACCTCGATATGAACCGCGGGGGCAACGAGTTTTACATTATATTTGGACACCGTGAGTCTATAATTCGAAACGTTATCGACAGGTGCTTACACTACTCATACTATCTCGAATAGTCCTCGACAGCTTTATCACTGTTTTGGGTGATTTTTCGGAAGTTCAAACTATATTGAAATCCCACTACGAAACAGTGCCTATAGTGGATTCTGACGGACAAGTTGTCGATTTATTATATCGGAAAACGTCTCCCGATCATATACTTGTCCAGGGAATCACCGAACTCGGCGCAGTGGCGTCTCTCTTAGTCCGTAAACCGCCGGCTACCGCTGATGGGGTGGGTATACGCTGGGTTATTTCTGGTACTTTGGGAGAGATTATCGTTACTGGCCCGGGATTATGGCACGTCATGGACAAAGAGGCCCATATACAGGTCAAGATTGGAAATAAGCCTGTGCAGGACATTGACTTTCAGTCTTACAGGGTGCCACTCGCGAATGAGGTTGCTCCTTTTGGTGCTAACGTTGCATCGCTTTATGATGCTATTGCCAAAGGCGATAATACTGAGTATGCTACGTTTGAATCCGCTGCAAGGACTCATCGTCTGCTGGAACGCATCAGGAAAGCATCAGGGCCTCCATTTGCAAGGGAATAATTGTGAAGCCTTTAGTAGCAGGACGCGCACTATTGATTATTTCATTTTGGTCTCACCGCTAATATGGCATTGTCGCATATTATGCTGTTAGCTATCAGGATATATTAAGCTTGTAATATCTTGGGAGGATAGGATACTCTATGTAATAAGCTAGTCTAGTTTTCAATTCCACGACCTGCAGTCATTGAAACATTTCCGTCTTTTACAGAAGATAGGACTTGGAAAACGCTCTTACGGTGTTTCGATTTTCCAGGTATACAATTACCAGATGGCAGCGCAACCATTACGTGGAGCCGGCGATAACGCAAAGGTAATTTTGTATAATTTACAGACAATAAAAACTCCCACCACTATATAAGTGGCGGGTCTAAAGGTCTCAAGCTGTCGAGTCCATGTCTATGTTTGGTGTTCACATGTAATATTGGAGTTGAGTAAGTATTTTAAGAACATTCTATCGTTCACATGGCGCACGGTTTACTCATTTATCCATCGGAACTCTGGGGATATTTTGCTCAAACGAAATCTATGCAATTACCTTTACTGGGATACCATCTATTTAACTTCCCACCTCAGCGAAGCAGAACAAAAAACATGCACAAAGGCAATGCATTGCCCACACGCATAACAATTCCTCGAACATCCTGCAAGCGACAGCCGGCATCATCACGCACATGTTCAAGGCTGTAATGTGAACAAGTTATATCATCCATCTAGTCCGAGGCAAAATTCCAAGGAAAAAAACTATCCAAGAACAACCTTCAGTCGTTCTCTCCTCTCGGCCATACGCTCAAAAGGTGAAGCAATCCAGAACCAGGTCCCCGTTGAGGCCGCTCATAGGCTGCCCACCAAAAACCGGGCTGGTACCATCCAGGGCACACGCAATCCGGTTGGATTAAAATCACTTGCCACGTAATAGTAGCGCGAGCAATGGCTTCACCAGGTCGTAATTTTGGTGGTACTTCAGGTCTTGTTATAAATGGGTGGCACCTTCCAACCTTGACTTTCTGTTCTCTTGTCTCGACCGCTTTTTATGCCCTTCGCCGCTGCTCAACACCCTTTGCCCTGCCCAGAGCCTGCTTTGAAAGCCGGGAGTCAGCATAATCCGACTTGAATCCTGGTGACTCATCAAGTAGCGTGGTAAATAACTGAGTGTCTTCATGATTGATGTTTTGCAGCAGGTGCTACTGCCCAATTAAGCATATCGATGCTTCATAACGCTGGCAAGACTCCGCTGGCGACGTATTATACCAGAAATATCATACCAGACACTATCTCTGTATTTGCCAGTATAGTTAATAAGAATACCCGGTGGACAGGATCGAAGCGAAGACGGAAATCCCAAAAGCGATGTGCCACGTCTCGCGCAATAATACAGCCACAAGAACCCCGAAAAATAAGCCCTTCGTCTACTCCGAGCAATCGGGCATGAATGGAAGGACAATCACATACACATCGTGCCTGTCACAAGTGGCATCAACAACACACTCATCAAACTGGTTCACAAGCGAAATGATTTAGCTGGCGAGGGCATTCATGGAGGCCCAATCTTATTAAAGGCTTATGGCGTGGGCACAGATATCCTGATAGACCGAGAGCGAGAAATAGATAATCATAAGCTGCTAACGCGCTTCGATCTTGCTCCCCAACTGTTACACGGAAATGGCTGGTTACACAAGGGCTACGGTCACGGGATTAGGGCAGAAGGTCCTCACCGACTTCTTGTATTTGAAGACGTCTTTGACCTTTAAGGCCTTGAGGAAAACCAAGGACCTTTGATACCAAAGACTGTTATTAGATGAATTGAGTAAACTACCCCAAGCCCTCTACTAAGCCCTTGTCACACCAACTGCTCGCTCGTTTCGACAATGGCATGCTATACAATTTTATAAGAGGTAGACCAGCGCGCCCCGAAGATCTTCGAAAGCCGGCTGTGTATTTAGCTGTGGCACTATTGCTTGCAGATTGGCACGCCCGAATACCCTGTTTCGCGTCACCAAGAGTATTAGCTCATGATGCAAACGGTTCTGCAACAGAATCGAAGCAGACCAAGCCCTCGACGAGTCTGTGGGTAGTTCTGCAAAAGTGGATGACTGCTCTACCGGTTAGTGCTAAGTTACAACGTGTCAGACGAGCACAACTCCAGGGAGAACTTAACAGGCTTGTTTAACAGCTCGACCAACGGTCAGAATATAGGCTATACGACGTAACGAGTTTTGCCATGGCCGCCTGCTCTAGACACTAGCTGACGTTTTGCTGGATGGTTTTTTCCCATTGCGATTTGCTAAGTGGCAACATTATACTGCTTCCAAAAGCATACGATTCCGACAAGGAGACAGTGTCCTTTATCGACTATGAATATACCATGCAGGCTCCTGCTGCGTTCGATATCGCCAACCATTTCTCCAAATGGGCAGGCTTCGAATGCGACTTTAGCGCGTTGCCTACGCGGTCAGATCGCCGAGAATTTATTAAAGAATATCTTCGTACCTTTGCCGTGCTGGCAAAGGACAGTCAAATTGACCAAGATGATTCATTATCGAGGCTGATGGTTGATGTTGACCTATATCGCGGCGTTCCTGGTTTCTTCAGGGCTATATGGGCTTTTATTAAGGCGAGCGGCTCAAATATTAATTTCGACTATACCTCATATGCTAATATGCGAATAAGTGAGTACCACAATTAGAAAGCCGAGATGGATAACGAACGGGCTGCGGCGGGACGGGAGATACCTGTACGAGAAGCAAGATAGGCGTAGGATAAGTAAATCAGAACTACATGCTACGCTTTTGCAATAATACGATGTCTTAACCAGGAGGATATAGCTTACAGACCATAATACAATTATTTAGAATTGATAGTCAATAAGGTTTTGAGTAAATTGTAAAAAGAAGAAAACCAGATGCCTTTTATTCGCTACAACCAATATGTTTCAACAATCGAGCTCAGAGTCAGAGTAACAGGTATATACAGTACGCATCTAGAGTGATTAAAAAAAGAATATGCCCTCCAGTGGAGAAGAAGAAAAGTAACCCACATATCGACCTATTGTAAGGTTAAGAGGTTTGGTGTTAGCCGGGCTTCTGCTCTTGGGGCCAGTTTAAGCCATTTCCATTGACGACACCTCCGCCTCGTGCTCCGCTGCTAAAACCTGTTTTATGCACTTCTTTCAGCGTCAAGTTCAACGCTTGAAGAAAGCTTGCCGTCTCGTCTTCCGTGCCAATGGTAATACGCAGACACCCATGGCATCCATGATCCTCGCCGCGAAATCTCGTGACGATACCTCTCTTCTTCAACAGGCATTCGTATACGGCGCAAGCAGCAGCATTACTCGGCTGGCCACATTCATCAAGTATTTCAAATAGCAAGAAGTTGGCCTCCGTACCGCCGTGCAAGCGACCGACGCCCTTGATTTGGGTCATGTCGCGAATCAAGCGGTTGCGCCGTGCCTCCGTCTTGGCAATATTGTCGGCCATGATTACTAGTCCTGAAGTTATGGCGTATTTAGCAAAGATTACGGTTGGGCTCGGGATGTTGTAGGTTATGCTGAGGTCGCGGAGCAGGCGGGCGACTGGCGTCGCCGCAAATGCTGCTCCGAGACGAATGCCCGCCGTACCAAAAGACTTGGACAGGGTTTAGACGATTACCAAGTTTTGCCACTCGGTGACCCATTCAGCCAAAGAGGCAGTCTTAGGACGAGTAGTCAATGTACGCCTTGTCAAGAATGACGACTCCGTTCCATGTAGAGTGAGACAGAATCTTGTTCACATCCTCCTTCCGAACAGTAGACCCAGTAGGGTTGCCAGGTGAACAGATACAGACCATCTTTATATTGGACTGCTCGGAAAGGGCATTGTATATAGTCTCAGTGTCAAGCTTAAAGCTCGGTGCCGGTAGAAGAGCTACCTTGACGACACCGACATCGTTGACCTGGGCCTCCTGAGCACGCCATTGCCCCAGGACATGACGAGGGATTGCTGGCCCAAATGTATTGTTATTGGCATCGAGGAATATCTTGGCGCTGTCAATTTTGTTTGTCCTGCGAGCCTTTTTGTGAGTGATGGTAGCATCATGGTTGAGGGGCAGGATTGGCAAACTCACTGCCGTGCGTCTTGATATGGCGCCAGATTCAAAATATTAGACCTGGCACAAGTTTATTTCTACCAAAGAAACAGAGACTTGTGATGCACTTGGAGGAAGTTGAAGTGCAAGCTTTTATGCATTTGACGTGCCCGGGCAAGAGCCTCAGGTATAGCCGTTCCCTTTATGTATATATAGTGGTTACCGTTCACTCTCTTCCCCTCGGAAAACGAAGGACCTTTGACACCTTCCTCGATTATTTTAAATTTGAATCTTTTGGGGGGACGCGTTGAAAATATACAAGGTGCATGAACAACAAAGACAAAAACGTCTCGATAGTCGGCAAGTATAAGACTCATTCCGGTGCCGCTTTTACTGTGAGAAAAAAAGTATATAACCTGTCTATTATTTCGCATTTTCGTTCTTGCAGTTAATTATTGAAACAGTAGGCTACTCGTGGATCACGACGCAATGACTGATGTGTCCTGCTGGTTGTGGCCATTTTTTATCCTCCTTGCCTGGTTAACCTGGTAGATCTGGAACTTCACACTACGTCCTTGGCTATATCCTGCAGAACTCAAACTTGTCCCCTACTAGGCTCCAATTTTTAGATATGTTCTCGTGGGAGCCGTAATCGACACTTGCTCACAAAACCAAGCGCATGCTTGAAAATTCTTCGGGGAGTCCGACAAAGTTATAGAACAAGGATTAGAATAGAACCTATAAACCATTGGCTCTTCACATGTAGGGAAAGACTATGTATGTAATTACTGCCCCCGCAGATGTAACTGCCACCTACCGCAACCCTGACCTGGGGTTTGATGGTCATCTTCATGCAGTTCTCAGCCGCTTTGGGTTCAGTGACGATGGGTTACGAAGATCATGGAAGACCTCAAACCCTCATAACGACGCGGGGGACAAGGCCGTCACAACTGATGTCCGGGGCAGGGATCGGCTAAGCTTCGTCCGCTACTTAGAGTCTCTCCTGAAACAACAGCTTCTTCCCGGCAAGAAAATGGATCAAGTCTTCGGGGTTTTTCTCAATTCCATGCTCGATTCTTTGCAACCAAGTATATTAGATTATTGTACAAAATCTCTATTCGGGAAAAACAACCAAGTCTCACTCTATTCTCATTGCCGCTATTCAATAGTGGATGCATCTATTCGATCACTCTTTGGTTGCCATTTCCACGATACTAAGCCAAATATTACCAAAGACGTCATAACATTTAATGATTATGGGTGGCAAGTTTTCTTCCAGCTCCCGGGCGTGCTTGGGTCCGCTGCGACTGAAGCAAAGAAGCGAGTGATGAGGGCTCTTCAAACCCTGGTTGAACTACCAGAGTCCCAGAGGCCCGGGGTGGCCTGGATGATGAAATCTGTTCTTGATGAAGCTATATCAATTGGTCTAGACTTGAGTCTAGAACATCTACTCTTTGTCTAATGCTATGGGCGTGGATTCTGCGCTGCCTGATGGTCTTTGGCCGCCTCAGAATACATCGGGTGGAAGACACTGTCGCGGAAAATCGTGATGGTCACCGTAAGGAATACCAGACAGAAGACGAGTGTCATGATCAGCTTTGTACGTAAATTGATGTAAATTTTCCACAGAATGGTAACCGGAAAATACATGACTGGTAGTGGCGCAATTAGTACTTTACACTATTTATCTTTGTCTTGGAAGACATGGGGAACCTACTCAAACCATCCGATACCGCATCTTGAGCAGAGAAAATACTAGCAATCATTATGTCTTTTGGAGGAGCCGCATTGGTGTAGTTTCCGCTGTTTATGATTCAGTTTATAGAACGGTAAAATTATCCGAATTTGATCATGCCAATCTGGGTCGCGGCACTGCCCAGGATGAAAAACAGAACGGCCTACCGTAGAAAACTAAACATACGGATGTGCCTCCCGAGCCGAGGGAAGAAGACAAGAAAAGTACATGGATAGTATAGTATGTGTCGTGGCACTTACAGGTTTCCCCAGTTCATATGGTATTTTTTGGTTAACCGAAGGCGCGAGTGTATTGAATTGATCGCCACCCTGATGCAGAAATGCCCCAGATGTCATCAGACTCAGACTCAAAAGTTCCTTGTGCAACATGCACTTGACAACTGCAGTCAGCTTCTTCCCCTCTTTATGCATATTCAATTCTGGTGGCGGGGACCATTCAAACTTGAGGTTCAATGTTACCCATTGCACAGTCCTGCATACCGAATGCAACCGTTACAGTACACATGCAACTCATGACAAAAGAGAGCCGCCTGCTATCCTGACCCGAGTCCCTCTGCTCAGCCCTCTACTAGGAATTATCAAGAAAAATTCCAAGTCCTACCTTGCATCAAGGTTAATTAGACATGGTTAATATCACGACATTAGTCCAGGTATCTCATGCAGAGCTTATGAACTAATCACATCGACCAGGGACCGTTATAGGTGACCGATTTATAGACAGCTTTTCTTACGAGCCTCGCTTGGAAACATTAAATATTAATTGTATATAACATGTAATACATGTCATTATGACACCAGATAAACTCTATAAAATTATTTAATATGCATAAATTAGAGGCTGCTACGTAGATAACCGTGGGCGTTAAAATTAACTTACTTATAGCAACTTGTTCATCACATCGTCTTAAAGCTCCTAGATAAGCAGCTCCGTTCAAAAAAACTCACCCCCTAGCCTTACCACCGATTGAGTTATATCCGTCTTCCTCAAACTGGCCTTCATAAAAACATTCTGGCAATGTTTCACATGGCTCTCCAGGGCGTACCGGGCCTCCATAAACAATGCTCCCACGCCCCTAGACACCCTCCACTGTTTACGCCAGTAGAACGAGCAATAAAGCACATGAAATTCCCACGAAGTGTACACGATGCTTTCGGGTTTCTCTATCAACGCAGCTACCTCATCCAGTGTGAGCGGCCGCGTGCCGTTTTCATGCGCCTAATAGTCCCATGCGCCATGGGGGCCAGGTCCCCCCGCGGCAAACTCCACGGTGAGCTCGTCGTCACGACACGAAGGTGGTAGTCAAGAGACAGATAGCACGTCGAAGGTACAATCAAGAGCCCTGGCTTCATGTATAGTCGCGCCACAAGAGCAGTTTGACACTTGGTGTGTGAGGTCTTGTGCGGTGTTTGGCAGCTGCGACGAGAATGCTTTGAGGAGGGTTATAACGTGGCATATCAACATAAGATGTGCGATACTGCAGAGTATAATTGCGATGGGGAATGTTGTTCTAAGGAACAAGCGGCTCCTCTTGTGATGCGTGTTTCTGTCAAAGTTGTCATAGGTCGAGCTGAGAGCTTTGTATTTTTGTTGCGAGTTGGAATTAGCGGTCAATATGGAACTGAACATGGTTTCCTGCAAGGTTGTCGAGTCTCCTTCTAAATAGACATTTACTAGTGCGAAAAGGGGATAGCGATGTCGATAGGGGCAGAGCAAGGCTTTAATATTATAAACTGGTCAGACCTGTACAGCGAGTCAAAGCTGTGGGGAGTAAATAACGCGATAAGGGAGAGAGAAATGAGAAGGCGGATAGTGCGGCAAAGCGACGACAGGCTGGGTTGGACTTCCTTGAACGTTGGTTCCAGCTATAGGATCTAATAATAACGAAGAAGACATCAAGGGGCAGACTTCTAATCATGAGTACTCGGGACTAAGGTAAGGTAAATTTGAATGTTTTCCAGAAATTTTCTCTACTTTAAGATAAATTTGCACAAGCTACTCCGCACAGGTAGTCCTGTGCTCGGGGGCACGCGAAATGGTCACAATTTAGTGCGTGATTTGTTGGTCCAATACTCTGTAGTTATCGTGGTAATACTAAATACCACCTTCTTCTTTAAGGCCTAAGACATTAATGTATCTACCAGTTCACATCTGCATCCGACCCGAACTACCCCCGCGTTGCTCTACACACCAACTTTTCAACATGTAGACACAAAGCAGCATTAACACCAAGCAATTTAGCTGTTCTATGACTTACTAAATAGGCAAATGCGATCCAACGGACAGCAGTAGTGCGTACCGCGGAATATGTACAAAGCAGCCCGCGAAGTTGTTCTTCTTTCCCAACACGATGCGTTTTGATATTTGGATACTAAGCATCAGGAATATGCCGGTAAATTCTTTACTCATCCTTAGAACAAACAATATCTTGCAGGCCATTTCCACTGAGCTAGTTGCTTGCTCAGACGTGTGGTCAAGCATCATGGAGTGCCAAAGCATTTGCGATATCCGACCCCGGACCTAACAGGCAGACTAACCAGACCCAATGCATTGACCGGAGAGGAGGTACTGCAAATTCAGAACCACTGAACCTAACAGCATATTCGAACTTTTGTTCCGTAGGCAACCCACTTACAGGAAAAGGAAGCTTGCAACTGGCGGCCGGATCCCGAATCTACGGAGATATACGCCGCCGACGTGCTGCCAGTTGACTCATCATTTCCATTGAGGAGATAGACGTAAAAGAACATATGGGCCGGGAGCTACCAGCCAAGTTCTCTGCCCTTTCATATAAATGTAACTCGATATCCTCATGCCCTCAAGCTGGTGTATTCTTGTTGCAACTCACACCTCTTTTCTCGCACAATTTAACGCTATCCAAAATATTCTATACAACGCGATCAATCTTCACCATGCATAAACTGACTGCTTACGGCGTATTGGCGTCCTTTCTTATTGATAATGTTCAAGCTGTCCCAGTTACGTCTGGTACGCCTATTGTGTCTATCGTGCCGGCTCGCGGGCTTGATAATTGGCAGAACACTCTATCCAGTGACACTCGTCGCCGGCTTGACGTAGGTCTGCAGCATCTAGACGACGAGAGTTATCCGGGCCAAGATTTCCGAAATGATACTATAATGCGGTGAGAATCTAACATAATAGCAATATATTTATCCCTAATAATATTATATTCTATTCTGACTATTAAACCGCTTTTTAGCATTAATATTGAGCGAGAGGCCCTAGACCTCTCACTTATTGATCTTTTGCAGGCTTTTGGAATGACGCTCCCAGCTCCTCGTGACACCGTAAGTAAGATGGTTGTCAACAAACGAGGCAACGCCGAGGACTTCCGCGAAGAGGTCTACACTCGTGCTGGAACTATGGCCTATCCTAAAGTAGTTGAAGGACGCAGCATCGACGTATATAGCAGTCTATTAATCCGCGATAACCTTGCCCTAGGAGCTATTGAAAGGATTAACATTGCCCATCGAATCCTTGGCAAGCCTGAACTCACTATAGAACAAGCTAAAGAAATTGGATCGCACGGCGATGAGTACTTGACGGGTTACTGGAATTCCTCCATGAAGCACGGAGACTTCTGGACTAGTGACCAAGCTATTGGCAAGCCAAATTTTATTAAAGGTGGCCAGTCTAACAGATTCGGTTTTACGCAGAGTACATTCCACAAACTTTATTGTCTCGCGAACCTCCGAATGATTCTCGCTTGGCACATTACTGGTAGCGGCAACAAGATGACGCGCGACCTGAATGCGCACACTATTCACTGCTTGGTACGCACCGTCCTTCCCTGCTTAGAGGCAAGTTTCGTTGCAAGACATTCTCTATCTGGCTACTAACTTACCCCTTAATCGTTAGGAATATATTCGATGGCGTGAGCTAGCACACCCTGATTTGAATGAGGAGCCTATTGACACAGTGGATTACGAGGGCATGGGGATCCATTAGGTCTGGTACTTGGGATGTTAGTAGCGTAGATGCAGTGTCTCATCACTTTTTCCAATTCAGGTCGCAGTGCGGCTAGGATTGGACGCACTAGGGGGTGTTCCCGTGTGGTAAGGAGTTGGTGAACTACAGCTACTATTATGCTTCTAGTCGCAACTGTGCGCAAAACAAGCAGAAGTTATTATTGCTTGAATTTCTAAATATATGTGACCTCTCAGTGAAACAGTTTACGCTATATAGCTAGAGAGAAGCGATAGCTAAAGACCTCTATAACGGTTTTGTATTAGTTGATCGTCTGCTAGCGTGGACTTGGTGATACGTTGCTCTCATGGTCTTCCGCGAGGCCCTCTAATTGTTTATCTTACATGTAAAAATGAAAGTCATGTCAATCTCACCTCCGCAAAATTATGAGCACCCCCGAAAGTACTAATAGCGCTGCCTAGTATTTGCCCGTTCAATGGAACACGACTTCAGGGATGCATGTTCGCTTGCCCCACCCAACTCCATCAATTTCGGCCCAGGCCTGCAACTCCTGCTGCTCAAGGCTAAATACATCAATAATAAGTGCAACGGTGTGTTAGTTACAAAGGATCCGTCAGCGCCACAAGGGACGCACTCTAGCTGGATGCCTGCAGGGAATCACGAATCTCATCGCCCCGGACCCATCCAGAGCGGGATCTTTTCTAGACTTCAGCACCGTAACAGAGTGCTAACGATGACAATGCATACTTATCCTTGTATTGACGTATATCAGGCTGCCTCGGGCGATGAAGTAGATGAGGGGTCAAGTGGAGCGAGCGCGCTTATAAGCCTACCCAATTTACCTTCTTCTTTGTATGTGCAAGATTTACCCTACTTTCCTTTCAGCTTCCTTTCATTTACATCAGTGTCTTCACTTAAACATGGTTCTTAATGTCAGCCAACGGGGCTTTCAGCGGCGGCTTGCTGTGGTTGAGCAAATCCTGCAAAGCCATGACCTCCGGGTTAGTGAATATTGTTGCCACGAGGCAGAATTTGACTGCCCATTCGCTAATTGCGTTTCTTGTAGGCTTTGAATATCTCGACTCTGGCATACAGTGAAGAATACCTGTACCCATTCAATAACTACTTGTTTAAAGTAGAGCTAGCAACTCCAGCCCTATCCTCCTCGTTCCCAGGCACTCAGCCTGGCACCACTCAGGCCCCCTCTGATGGCATATCTGTCATTGTTATCAAGCTTAGCAACCCAGCGGCCACTGGAATTAACAATACCAACCGCGTAGAGAATGACGTAGCAGTGCAGTATCTTGTTCGCCAGTCCATGGCGCATGCCGGACTCCCCCAGTTAGTCCCAGCTGTTTACGCCTGGATGCCAACCACAATCACCAATGCCGTCAATGAAAAGAGTTTCGGGTGGATTATATCTGAACTAAGAACTGGTGTTGACTTGGACTCTGAATTCTCGTCACTCAAGATGCAGGATAAGGAGCAGATCCTGGAGCAGATGGCTAACGTTCTGAAAGCAATTCAGACAGTCGAATTGCCAGAAGGCGCTACAAAATTTGGCGGGGTTACATTTGACTCCAAAGGACGAATTGTGAGCGGACAGGCGCCTCTCCGCGCAGGCGAACCCGTAAAATCATATGCCGAATGGAGGGTTAGCAAACTACGGGGGCAACTCCAAGAAGTCGCCCAGAGCCCGGTGATTCAGGGCTGGAAGCATAATGGTGTAGACACGAGGATTGAAAAGTTTCTTGCCGCTAATGGCCCTGGAAAAATTCTCAGTGATGTCGATCTGCATCAAAAGAACTTGATACACGGAGACTTCAGTACGTATACACCGTTTCAGGGTAGCTATCTGTTGACTGACAACGTCACAGAGACGAACAATATGCTATTCGACAAGGATACTAAGAAATTAACAGCTATCCTGGACTTTGACTGGTCTTACATCTCCAACCCTCTTGACGAGTTCATGTGCAGCCTTCAAGACGTCGGTGGGAATATACGCCAAGAGGGTAAGGAGATCGAGGCGGCAATCCTCTCTGGAGACTTTACATGGCCACCCCCTAACCTAGATAAGGAATCCGTCGAGCAGTGGCAAGTTGCCAAGGCGTGGAGTACGGCAATGAAGAAGTGTGGGGTGGTGTCTCCCTGTAACATTCGTGGTGTGGACGAGATCCGCGATCTCCTCCACTTGCAAGCACTACTTTGTCCATATAACCTTGGCAACGAATCTATGCTCAAGCAGTTTGACGATAAGAAACGAGCAGAGATGCGGGCAAAGACGGAAGCGGAATTGATACAGTGGCTAGAGAAGCATGGTTTTTAGCATTGCATCCTTGGGCTTAAGGGTGGGTTGAGCTATTCTTATTATATAGTATCTCTAATAATGCTAGGTGCACACATGTGCAGGTTTGTTATCCACGATAACAATTGTCCACTAACATCAATGCAAACTGTAGCCCCAATCAGACTCTTTCACCCTAACCCTAGGCTACACTCGACATAGTAGGGCGTGCATACGCTCCGCCGAGGCCTGCAGGATACTACGAATGCTAGACAAGACAAGATCTCTGCGGCCGCTTGGGTGTAGGCACACGTCTTGGACCAGCCGGCTTGCAATACGTGCTCGGATGAGGTTGCCGGAGTGGAAAGACACAAAGGCCTCAGCCTCCAGGAAATGACCACCTGGGGAAGGAGCGTTGAGTCAGAATGCTCCATGTCGTTTACCAACACCTAACATGCCTAAGCCAAGTCTTATCGTGCAGATGAGAATATTACAGCTCGGTTCGATATTGACGCGGTGTTGGGGAAGCATTATCCCTCAAGGCACTACGAGTCTTTCTGTTTTCCTTCTACCACCGACCTTAACGGAGTATTTAGAAACACATATGTCTGGTTCTACGGCCGGCAACTACATTTATGCCGCTATATCCATTTCAGGTTCGTTCCTCAAGGCATAAAGCAGTTTATACAGCAAGGCAGCGACCTTGGAAGTACTGTATAAAGAGCACCCTTCAGTACAATATATTAGCTCGCCCTAAGAGATACCGCTTCGAATTACACAGTCTGTACGTCCTACCCCGCCCAGGATTCTCATTAAACTACCCGCTCTCTAGCCCTGCATAATAAGACCAGAAAAAGAAGTGGGGGGAGGGGCACAGATCCTGTCTAGCCGCTTGGGAACGAGATAGATTAATGCATTCTGGCATGATTATACTGAAACTAGAACCATGAATCACACGAAAATCCCGACCTGGGAATTAGCGCATGGTTTTTGAAACTGGAGCGACGCTATTATCAGCCTACAACTTGTAAGTTATTTGTTTGCTACTGGGCGTCTTGTACGTTCTAAAGTATATAGGTCGATGATTTTGCATGACGTTATTCGTATAGTACTAGCTAATAGGACCTTACTGTGAGGCTACGACTCTGAATTGGAATCTTTTATAGGCTTTTATCGGCTTTAACACGTCTCCACTTGGTATCAGAATAGGAAAAGGTAATAGTTCGCGTGTCATGTTAGTGGGTCCCGGCGCACGCACGTGATACTCCTTTCTTATTTTGATTGCAAGGAAGCTGCTTTTTTAATATTTCTCTTACTTGCACTACGTTTTATATATCAAATCCAGTATAAACTTAGCCTAGAAATACAATTTACTTAAATACTTTTACTAAGCCCTCCTTGACGTGAAACCATCACAAGTAGCAGCGCAATCCAAGTTAGTGTTGCTAGTACAGCAAACAGCGCTAGTAGTCGTGGTGTATAAGTCGCGGTTGTATAGGACATGGACAAGGTAATATTTATTAAGAGTGGGATCCTAGGGTGCCTGATCCTAGAGCAAACCAAAGCTATTTTACAAGCCTATACGACAAAGTATTATTGTCCCTGCTAATACCGTTGTAAGGATAAGGCGGTCTGATGACAAGGCCGCGAGGCACTTATTGGCGAGCTAAGCGTAGCCTGCCAACTTGTCGTTCCAGCCAGACCTTCTCTTGTTAGAAGGTGCCGAGTTGAGATAATAAGCCCCTAGCAACGGGGATTAGTAGGTATAATTAATAGAGCAATATACTATAGCCGATTTATCTGTTTCGCGCTTACGTATTTTGAGGTATAAGTGTGAAAGCTACCTAATCGTGAACTCGGTGAGGACGCGTGGAATCCCTGCGAAGCACCCAGCTAAGTTGCGCCAGCGCCGGGACGCGGTAGCGTGACGGCAGCCTAATAACCCTGCTATACAAGCTGGCGGCTAAGCTATGCCTCCCTGTCAGGGTTTCATGTCAAGGGAGGCAAGTTACAATCTATAATTAGTATTAGTTGACGCAGAATCCTGCATCTATGCTACTAGGGTGTGGCAAAGGTCGGTTACTCAAATAACTGTAGAGGCTTAAAATTCTACTTTCAATCTTATTTTATATTATTACGAGTCGGGATAAATCACGCGAGATATAAATTACAACACAATATAAAACTTAGTACAGGCTACTTAACAACTACTACGTATAAGTCGCATTTTCACGCGCTAAAAATGGATAAAATGAAAGAGGAAAAGGAGAGAGCAACGAGCCCCGAGCTTGCGATCATATAGTTGCGTGTGGCAACTTGGGCGAAATAAATCTGACTTATACAAACCGGACTGAGTGCAGCGCCGAGGTCCATCAATCTCCACGGACATCAGCGAAGAACTCTAGCTACGTTCTTGCAAACTCGGCAGCTGGAATCGGCAGTTCAATAACTTGGTCAGTGACCAGATAACCTAGCTAGTTGATAGCTGGCGTCAGGTCATTTAGATATATCTTTCAGCATTCTACAGGGTTATACTAGGGTACTTCTAGGTTCTTGTGGAGATGCCTTGTCCTTACATGTAGATCCCCCCTCCCCCCCACTATAAACATGCCATAAATCACTTTCAAACTGGTTATGCTAAATTTATCACGAAGAGGCATATAGTAAAGTTGCTGCTTAAAAAGATAGAATAAGACGGGCAGGGAAGGCTCTTCCCGCCCAAATCGTCTATATAAGGCGTACCTTCCCCCCGCGTTCCCTAACACTTCTTACCCTAATAAGCTACACACAGCGAAACTAGCGGTTTTCTAAGGAAATCTTCTAGTGTACTATCGCTTACAGTCTTCTACAAATCAACTCTACCCTTTTCTGTGAGATTTCTAACTCTAACTCTTATCCTAAAAACCTTGAATTCGGAATTATTCCTATTAACGCACTTCTAAGATCCGCTTCTATTTTCAAAAGAATTTCAAGAGTACCCAGGCTAGGAGCCAATACAGTATCAACTCAACATGTTCCTCTTCTCTAAGCTTTGCGGAGTTGTGTTCCTGATTTCGGCTGCACAGCCAGCTATCGCGACGGATGCCTCTAGTGGCGGGACAAACGATCATTACCCTCGGTGTCGTGGGGCGTTAAAGGGTTACGTGACTTGCTTAGACCAGCGAAACGCACACCAATGCTACGAAGCGCACTACAACAGTGTGCGTGCGGCTTGTCCCAGTGACATAATAAATGCGATGTCGCCGGAAGACGATGGGGCTATCCGTGGACTTGTTCTCCAAATGGGGGGTTAGTGTGCGTGAGAGACAGGGCACTTGATCCCCGTGAGTCTTGCTGGTGCTTGGGACTGTACTCTAACTTAGTCTATTAGTATAAACTAAGATCTGGGTAATTTCGTTTCAGGGTATTAGGACGGATCGTGGATAAGTGCTAGGACTTTAGTCTTTGTGTAAGGGAACAGCCCTACTTTAGAACTTAGGTAGCTCGAGTTAGAGCTTCCTTTAAAAGCTCTAACTCTCCTTCAAACAATCGCTTTATTTAAGTTGCACTAGACTTTTTTTGTGCTCTTAGACCGTAATATATTATTTACGCGTCATTAATAGCCTTGATACCTTTCGCAGAGTAGCCTTCAAAAAGGTAAATACAAAGACTCACTAAATGCGTTATATTGTAGATAAAAATAAATTTATACGCCGCCTCTCGCGCTTTAGCATCGTAATCTTGGATGCTAGCGGAAAAGCGGATATTGGACAAGCCCTCTCGGGATCAAGATAAGGGCTGTTAAAGAAGAATAAGTAGTTTTGATCTCCAGAGTAGATGATTGTCTGCCACGCCCAGTCCTTATGGGCGACGTTGTAGATCTCGGAGCTGACAGAAGTGACTATTCCAAAGTTGTGTCCGGCACCCTTCATGGCCCATCAAAGTCGAGCATCGGACTCGGCATCAATGCTTTGCAAAGTGCCGTCAGCCTTATCCACGTTGATGAATACAAACCGGTCTGCGACAAGTCCGTGGCGAGCTTAAAGAATACCGTGTCCGCCACCTAGACAAGGTCCCAGGAGAGTTGTACATTCGCAGACGCTAGTAACGATCTGCCTTCTAGCAGCCCAAAGCGCATCAGTTACCATTTTCAAAAGATCACCACCGCCCATGGTCGCTGTCTTGCCGTGTTCGCCGTAGGGTCTTCTGTTTCTGATAACCTAGGCGGTGCGACGGAGGACTAGAAAAATAACAAGGGATGGTATAATAAGCGTATGCATATGAGCAATATGCGGGAACGAATTAGAGTGAGAATACCCCGTTCTACGATAAAGGCGTATAAGCCTACACGCACAGCTTGACAGCTCCATTAGTCCAGCAAGGCGTGCCATGTGCGGGGGAAAGCGGTTGGCTCCCACACAAATGGTTGCTTGCACAGTAACTGAGTTGATTACTCGACGTACAAGACTGATTAAAGCAGATGGACGAAAATGAGCTTCCTAAACTGGCCGGGTAAGACATTGTATTACCGCTCGGCGACGAGGGTGGAATTGACACTCGAATCCATCGCTTCGGTAGCCTCACAACATAGTTAGGTGTCAATCTGATCTGTGAAGACTACACTACACATGTAGCGACCTTGTAAAACAAAACCCTCTCTTGGCTTGCCTTCTATCCTGCTTTCAAGGCACGGGTAAGTCCGTGCATCTCACGCAATGCCAATACAGAGGGGGAGGACAAAGCCTCACTTCAATGATAACTTGGGTTACTGTAACACTCGCCGGCGAAAACCTGTGCCCTGCTTCTTCTATAAGTACTACACTGAGCACCTTGCTTTTCCATGCACGCATAAACGCCTTGTGTGGGCAGAGCAAGTCATTATCCCACAAATATAGCTACCAAACAAACCAAACCGTCAATCAAGATGAACGCCCCCAGCAAGAATGTAAGGTTCCAATACTGCCCCCAGCACCAATGTCAATGTTGTTGAGAAGCTTACTTGTGCGATTCTAGTCGCTGATTTTGCAGAAAGCCCGCGAGACGCTTAGACAGAGTGAAGCACTTGTTGATTACCTGGAGACACATGGGATCGATGAACCCAATTTCACGGCATTTTCCCCTGCCTACCTAGCCGACAAGAAATACGACGATATTTGTACCGATCTGAGTCAAATTGCAAAAGACCTAATTCTCCTAGCTCAAGGACCAATGCGATGGTTGCGCATCTTCTTTTGCTCTCATCATGATTTAGGCGCCTGGCAGGCTGCATTGCGCGTCGGTTACATTACTATTGTTCCCCTTAACCGACCTATAATGATACAAGATATAGCTTCCGCCTCGAGAATGGATGTCGATCGCACACGGCGTATCATGAAGTTGTTGGCTTCACAGCGCTGTTTTCAAGCAGTAAGGGAAGACGTATATGAGCACACCGCCATGTCCGCAGTTATCGCCCAGGAAAGGAATATAACGTCGGCATTGACAATTCAGTAAGTCACTTGAGCTAAGTATTCGCATTTACGCTGGCCCGATGACTCACAAGCTTGCTGTAGGGCAGACGAAATGTTCGAAGCTTCTTCCTTAACAGCCGCTTCGATTGCAAAGAAGCCATTCGCATCTCATGCCACTCATAGCGCCTTTAATCTTAGATTTGGCGCTTCTCCGTATCAATGGTTCATGGCAAACCCTGAACGCGGAGAACGATTTGCCTCCGCAATGGCCGCTTTTGTCCAAAGTCAGCAAATAGTCTCCTGAGGGGGGAAACTACTAATATACAATGTGAGATGGGTCTCGTCCGTTTCTCCAGAGGAGGAAGCCGATGCGTCTCATCCTGGGTACTGGCAGCGCAACCTGGAATCTCCAGTTCTATTCTCGCAGGCCATTCAGAAGCTTGCGACTGTTAGTCAATACGAATCGGTAAAGCTTTTTATAGACGTTGGACCTCATCCTGCATTAAGCGGCTCCTTGAAGCAAATCAGCACACACCTTGACGAGCACCGGGGGACTGGCCTCCCTCTCTGCCTTGCTTCCCTTCGACGCGATAATGACGATGTTGTCAGCATTCTCAACTTGGTGGGCAACTTCTTCGTTCAGAATACCCCAATAAATCTGGTTGCGGTGAATGCAACACAGAAAATGCGTGCAGGCAAACTCCATCTCCTACACGGCTACCCCTGTGTTGATATGCAGCAGTACAGTTTTACGTACTCGGAAAAGCCAATATATTTTAAGAATCGGTTGAGCAAGGAGTGTAGAATGCGCAGCCATCCACGTCATGAGCTGCTTGGGTCTAGAATAATCGGTTGCTCCAAATCCCACCCCTGGTGGCGCAACATATTGCGAATCAGGGACTTACCCTGGATAGCAGACCATAAATTTATCCCTCATGTGGTTGTTCCGGCAGCAGCTTATATTACCATGGCTATCGATGTTGTGATAATTATTGGCCCACGATGTGGCGTTGTTCGGTCGGACCAATCTGCTCCGGCCTGTAACCACCCTGATTAGTTGGATTAATATTATTCTATTTCGGCACCACCAGCCGGGTCTGTGGGGCGGTCCGCAATAGGGGTCACCCAGGGCAATAACTCCAACTATAAAGGCCACGATATCGGGCTGTACGTAGGTAATAGCTTCTTTTTCCTTAGACTTTTAAATATATACGATTTGCACCCTGTTACTAGTAACATTAATCCCTTATGAGACCAACAGTCGAAGCCATCTCTCAGATCCACCGTGAGGCAGAAACCTCGCAGAAGATTACTTTGTTCAAGCCACACAATGTCACAATACAATCAGCTCTGCATGTCAGGAATGATGAAGACGGTGTTGAGACTGTGCTGAACCTGGAACGGACTACACTTGCAAATGCAGGTAATAACATGTCAGCATGGCATAGATTCACCATTTCCTCGACGGCGCCTGGACGTGGTAGTAGATCCGCCACGGGCGATGCTGTGTGGACACAGCATTGCTCTGGACTTGTTCGTACGGAGTGTACGGAGACAACAGCTGAGTTCTATCAGCGGATAGAAATTGATTCTCGGTCTCGATCGCTCGATGTCGAACGCTGGCACGACAGATTCTCTGAGTTTGGTGTTAAACATGATTCCGCCTTCCAATGTCTTTCTAACCTGAGAGCCTATCGGACGTCCAACGTTGTTGCTGCCAACGTCTCCCTTAAATCCACAGCAGATAGCATCACAGGAGGCGAGTCGGCTTACATGATTCACCCAAGAACCCTTGATAGCTGTATTCAGCTCGGCCTGGTCTCATGCCACTCGGGAAAAGTTGAAAACGCGAAGAAGGCTTTCATTCCCGTCGCTGCAGACAATCTCTCTATTCCGGTTCCAGATACGAACGAAGAGAATGATGACGGGACGGGTTGGGGAATATGTAGTGGGGAGCTGGTGGGTTCACGGGGCGTATATATGAAGATACCACTGTGCTCCAAATCTGTCAAGGTCTTGCTACAAATTGTAGAGATGAAATGTGTTGCCCATGATGGAGTATCTCAAGCAATAACTTCGACATTAAACTCCCTCTGCGAGCTGTATTGGCGGCCAGTCGCAAATATTGATATCAACACGCTGAACAATAAGCAAGCAAGAGCTCTTTTTGTTCCCCCCAACGGAGTTTCGCAAATTCAGCTGGATAATCTCGATAGACTTTTTTGCTGCTACCCTTGCAACTACTTATTTATCCTTTGAAACGCTCACTTCCCCCAACATAGCCCAACGATATCATGACAAATTCATGGCCTAGGTTCAAGCCTCATGTTCTAAATGTCAAATGTTTAGAGAGATGTTGCTTTTATGTGCGGAGAAGAGAAATGAGGCAAAGTAACTGTTATTTTCAAAACTAAAGGGTGTATCTGAAGCCAGGTCTACCAAATTGTTGTATGACAATCTATACCATATTCTGTCTGGCAACACGAATGGTCCACAGCTTGCGATGGAACACGGTTTATTCCATAACTGTTGTGGTGCATCAGGCGTTATAATGCAAGGAGCTTATACCATGCTACGACAAATACTTGGCCTTTCCGCACACAAGGCTCCAAGGATGCGCGTTTTGGAAGTCGGTGCGGGAAGCGGCGAGGTGACGGCGGCGACATTAGACACCTTGGCAGCGAATCGGCCGTACAAGCTCTTTTCACACTATTTGTGCACAGACTCAACAAAGTAGTGTTTAGCAAGAGCACAAAATAGGTTTCAGGGGCCTTGAAATAGTGTATCGTTTCGCCTACCAGATATCAGCAGCGACCCAATAGCGCAGGGCCTTGAAGAATATTCGTTTGACCTCGTCATAGCCACCGGAGGCATCGGCCAAGATTATGATCCAGTCGAAGTATTAACTCGTATTCGGAAATTGTTGAAGCCGGCAGGCAAGCTCGCACTGGTTGAAATCACCGAACCCTGTTACACGGAAAAGGCCCAACAGATATTGCTGTTACCACCGGAAGATATGATTGCGACTTCCCGAGTAGCGAAGGATCCGGTGAAATATCCGCGATCGGCCCCGGAATAGGCACGTTAAAGGTCGGGGATCCCGTGTTTAGGTTTATCCGTGCCAAAATGGGAAAGTATGCACGATCGCCGGCCGGTGCAATAGCCCAGGTTCCCGATGGCAAGTCACTTATCCATGCAGCGTCGATGCTACTATCCTACACGACATCAATCTATGCTTTGCATCATCTAGGGCGCCTGCGCAAGGGTGAAACAGTTCTAATTCAATCTGCATCAGGAGGTCTTGGTATAGCCGCGATATATATTGCTCAATACTTGGGCGCGGATATTTTTGCCACGGCCGGAACTGAAAAAAACCGCGAGATGCTCGTAGAAGAATTTGGGCTATCACCCACGCATGTCTTCGGCTCGCGAGATGCTGCTGCGGTAAAACGAGTTATGCAGGCAACAAAGCCAAATGGCATCGATGTTATCCTGGGCAGCGCTTTAGGGGGTGACTCTTTGCAGGAACAGTGGACGTGCATTGCGCCTCAAGTGCGATTCATCAATGTGAGCAGATTCAACGCCCTAGAGTCGAGTATTCTAGCCCTTGACGTCTTCAAGAGGAATGCCACCTTTTCCTCGTTTGATATAGACCTACTCTATCGTCAGACGTTGTCCTTGATTGCCAGGTATTCAAGCCCCCTTTTCTCTGATCGACATGTCAAAGTTGTACGCTAACTAGCAACCCTAGCCTAGCAGGCGAACTTACGGAGTTTTGGAGGAAAGGAGCAATCAGCCCTATTAATAATATTACAAGAAATGATATTTCGCAGCTTGAATCTGCAATGTCTTTCTTTTCCGAGGGTACCCATGTCGGAAAGGTTGTCATTACATTTACTGACCCCAAGACAACGTACCCCAGGATGACGTCCTTGGTCTTGTTGTCATGTTCATTTCTTTTCGGGACTATGCTAATTTATATGTAGGTAGTAAGGGCTGCAGACCTTATTTCGTCTGATCCGATGGCTACGTATCTCCTAGTTGGGGCTTTGGGGGGGGCGTGGGCGAAGTTTAGCAGTATGGATGGTCAAAAAAGGTGCTCGACATCTTGTATTCATTTTTCGTTCAGGCCTTGACAAGCCCGAAGCTGTATCTGTTATAGAGGATCTTCGCAGGATGGGAGCCGAGCCCGAGGTCATTCGATGTAGCATTACAGACGAAGCTGCTGTTAAAGAGGTTGTCAATCCCATTTGAGACAAGAGATGGCTCAAGGGAGTGGTGCACACCGCAATGGTGCAAAAAGTAAATTCATGTAGCGATTCCATTTCTCTGTCTAAGTTACTATCAGGATGGACTTTTTGAACACATAAGCCATAGCCATGTTTATGCTGGCCTATCCCTAAAAGTCTTTGGATCCATTAACCTTCATAACGCAACAAAGCAACTCGACCTAGATTTCTTTACCATGACTTCTTCGATCGGAGGGACAATCGGGACTAACACTCAAGCAGTGTATAGCGCGGGGAATAGCTTCCAGGATGCCTTTGCTTGATTCCGCTTAACACAAGGGCTCCCTGCTACAGCTCTCGGTATTGGTCTTGTCTCCGAAATTGGGGCGGCCAAAGGCTGGACGGATTATCAAAAACTGAATTCTTGCAGCTCTTTGAGGGCTAATGTGTCAGCCGTCGGTAGCATCCGCACAACATATTTCCCCATTTCAAATTGACCCCTGCTCGGCGGCCCAAGTTGTTTCTGGGCTAGAACCAGCTCGCCTTGTACATCACATGGAGAATGGTCGTATGGACGACCTTGTATGGCACAAAAATGCCCGTTTTCAAGTTATTGCGCAAGCCATTTCAGACCAGGCACGAAGTCCCGATCCAAACCGCTTACATGACGCGTCGTCGGTTCCCTCGGATATTTTCGGGTCATCTTCCTCTGCGGAAAAGGCAGTAATTGCACGCAAAGCAATTAGCAAAAAATTCGCCGAGCTTATCAGCCTTGATAAAAATGAGATTGACGCGGCAAAGCGTATCTCCCGCTACGGGATGGACAGTCTTGTAGTAGCTGAGTTAGGCAACTGGTTAATCAAGACCTTTGGTATACGGATAATATTGCTACAGCTGCTACGCAACACGATCAGAGTAGACTACCTAGTGACGGACTCAATAGGCTTGGAGAGGTAGAGCTTCTTTTGGCAAATCCAAAAGTATATTGTGAGATGCTATTCCGCAGAGGCGTCTGAAGTACGGTGGCACCAAGTATCACGGAGAATTCTACCATGTATTTAAACGATCAAGCGCCGTTACTACATGAGAGTCAATCCGAGTGGCGCTCTGACGATACACCAGCACTAAATTGCGTAGATAGTAGTCGAATTTTGAGCCGGGATGGCCACAGCATATCGTATCAATAGGATGGCGAGAGACTTAGAACAACGGGAATCCAGAGTCGATGCGTGCTGGCCAACGGCGAGAATAAATCCGGGCCAGGCGTAAAAACCTACTTGCAGTTATACAGCCAGCCTAGATGCGTGCTGCAATACGTCATTGTTGTAACTTGATGATTTTGACTTTGGCAGCTATGCGGCCTGAGCTCCCAGCGGGTTGCAGACCATGGCCGCAGTTGGCCAGTGAATGTTCCAGTCAGGTTACTCCTCCTTCTACAAGTACCAGTAAGCGCCCAAGAATCATTTGATGGTACAAAGAGGACCCAAGGCGAAGCTGCCTGATGGTTAGGTCATGGTTCACGCCCAATGCCCACGGTTAAGCGATACAACCCTGCGAGTCGCCCGCATAAAAAGCTCGACTAAAGAATACTGCCAGTTACTTACATTCTCACCACTGTTCCATCTATCTAGAATACACGGGAAACAAGAGTTTCCTGCACTATGTGTACATACACCACAGCGGTGGCCATTCATGTTGACTGCCAGAGGAACCCCCAACACAGGGTAGAGAAGCTTCAATGCTCTGTCTGGTACAAGCGGTGCAAGGACCGGCCGAAACCAGGACCTCGCTGCGATAACCTAACACAGTTCTTGACCTGATTTATTAGTCAGCGCATTTTTGTATCTAGTTCAGCCAGGCTAGACTTGACTTTTTGCAAAACCACGCAAGCCTCAACCGGATTTGGTTTATAGGATATTTCACGACATTCAAGCTTCGAGCTTCAAATGCAATACTCGCACAGTTCTTGTCAACCTATCGACTATAGTAGCCTGACGACAATTGGCTTTGGCGGGTCAGCAATGGTGTACGGCATCGATGAGGCAACCGTCCTCAAGGAATATTTCGATGAAACTGACCAAGGCGTCGCCATTGAACGCCGCGCATTCGATCGACTCGGCTTGCATCGCAACATCGTGCAGTGTCTCGGCGAACCTAACAACAAATCCATAATTCTCGAGCGAGGACAACCCCTCTCGAATGTGACGGGGACGAAATCTCAACTCGAGCAAAAGCTGCAATGGATAAGAGACGCTGCAGAAGGGCTACGACATATCCATCGGAGCGGAATCGTCCACGCTGATTTTGGCTGTACAAACATGATACTAGTCGAGGATCGCGTCAAAGTCATCGATTTTGGAGGATGCAGCATTGATGGTAGCGAAGCACTTGCAGGCTACAACTGGTACAATCGCCGAGGATCCATGTGTCCGAGCTTAGAGACTGACATCTTCGCTTTTGGCTGCGCCGTATTCGAAATCTTGACCGGCAAACCTCCCTACCATGAGCTCAAAGACTGCCTGGAACGAGATGAGACAGTCCGGCAGCTGTACGCTGAACAACGCTTCCCTGCGGTTGACCAGCTGCCACTGCGCGAGTTGATGCTGGGATGTTGGCATGGCACCCTCGGCTCCATGGACGAAGTTGCGCGATGTATTGATGCGGCATGCACCGTACACCAAGGAATCGATAGCACGGCATCTATTATTACGCATTTGATTAGCAAGATGCGGAGCTGCTTCCGATCGACTAGTCTTGCGGTAACTAGACAGCTTGAGGGCCGGATAGGCCAGTCAAACAAATAAAAAAGCTACAGGCCGATAATTGCGAGCCGCATATTATGTGTATATCTAGAAAGGCTAACACGTTATATATAAATATAATAAACTTTTAAAACATAAAATAAAAAAACAGGGCCCCAGTGCCTCTTGTATCCACACATACAGGAGCCATTGAGTTGAAAAGTGATGGTTTCTTCTTTTGGCATGCTACAACTAGGATCCAGCCTAACTTGGGTGTCAAAGTATTTCGTAAAGGTTGACTGTCTCTGCTTTACATATTACACATTTACTCGTTGAAGGAGATGGCTACCTTTATATCTGGCGCTCCCATTGCCCACATCATCAAATCCTTGGCTCTAGTTAGTGCTGAAATACACCAAGACAAAGGGAACCAGCAACGTACTGTTGCATCCCGCCACAGGAAGCTAGTGGTAAACCATATAACCCAGGCGGAATAACCTGTCCACAAACAGGATGGGGGATTATGCTTGACGATGGCATCCACGACGCTTTTGGCGTAATCTTGCCGTCTCGCTAACCCGACGTCAGCATTGAAATGAAGCGGCCAGTCGCTGCCTGGCTGAGTGCCTACTGGGCTGATACTTGCTACGAGTTATTTCCCCACTGATCCACGGATTTAGAACGCCGTGTCCGGCATAGTAAGGTGACTTGTCAGGAAGGCCCTTCGGACCAGCAGCATGGGATAGAAAATCCGACTGGATGCCGCCAGCATTGACCTGTAACCCACTCAGCCTACACGCTTGCCAGGACAAGGAAAAAAAGGAAACGAAAAAAAAAAAGGCAGACAAAAGAAAATGGCGGACGGAATCACAGGTGCGGCGGTGCCATACGTGTATAACGCGAATGTCAAAAGGAGCGAGCTCGATTCGCATCTGTTTTGACAAGGAATCCAGAGCCGCTTTGCTAGCGTTGTAAACACCACAGAATGGCATTGGAACCCTGCCCAAGACGGAGCCAGCATTCACAATGATGCCCTTGGATGCAATCAACAGCGGGCCAAACGCCTGGGTGACGTCCAGCACACCGAATACATTGACATTGAACAACTGCCTCGCAGTTTCAATGTCAGCATCTAACAGCGTAGATTGGTACCCTAGAAGAACTATTTAGTAACACAAATTGGCCATCAGAGACTGCCTATTACGCACCAGTTCCGGCATTATTGATGAGGATGTCAAGCCTGTTTCCAGCGAGAGATGCGACTTGTGCAGCAGCATTTCTAATCGACGTCGAGTCTGCAACGTCCATCTTGACAACGTCCATCCCAAGATCCTTCAGGTGCTGGACTTTGGGCAGTGTCCGGGCTGTGGCGAAGACTCTAAACCCTCTTGCATGTAGTTCTTGTGCAAGGGCGTCACCAAGGCCTCCCCTGCTGGCGCCTGTTACCAAGGCAGATTGGCGGGTCGACATGACTGGTCGTCAAGGCAAATGTCACCTTGGGGGGTCCTATGTTTGGTCAGACGGCAGAGTGTTGTAGTGTTGCGATGCAAAATAGGTTGAAGCAGTGCTACAAGTCTTGAGCCCTGTGCGCTCAATGGCCTGACGGTGACCTCGCGACTCGGTAGAGAGATGACAGGGTACTGGAATCGGCAGTGCAATCAATCAATGTTCTGCCAAGTTACACTGCTGCTACATATAGCCAGGAATGTAGGCAGCCAGGAGCAGGATATTGTAGACGCCTGGTGCGTCGAGACGGAATAAACTCAAAGTAGTCGTCACCGCAACCAGCAACATCGAAGGGCATGAGATTGAGGCATTTGAGGCACGAATGTCACCTACGCGTCTCGTTGCATGCAAAGTGCAATATCAATTGATCTGCAGTGCTAACAAGTGCTGACGTTGGATTTATATGCCATCGGGCAGCCTCTCCACCAATTCGTCCGCCTTGTTCAATTTCTACATCGACCCTCCCTCCTTCTTTTCAGGATTGGAGTAAATTCAACCATCCATAAGTGATGAGTTCGAGGAGCACAGTCATAAACTTTATCCAAATCCGCTAGACGCGAGCTTCGGTCGAGCCAGACTCTCAACGTCCGTTATGTACTCGGTAATTGCGTAGCTCCAACCCGCCTTTACGTTCTAATCAAGAACATCGAACTTGTTCATCTTCTTCCGCTTCCTTGTAGCAGACGCTCTTCCTTGTAGCAGACGCTACGGTATATGTAACTACCAAAATGCTTCATCTCACAGGAAGAAGACTCCCCCGGCCCCAAATACCAACCGATACCATTGTAATGGTGGGAGACTTGGACGACAACATTGTATACCGCAACGAGGGCATCGTCACCTGTATGTTTGTTGTAGACAATGTCCTCGATTCAGAAAAGTTGAGAAGCGCCTTCGAAAGGGTCATTGAGCGGCCGGGCTGGCGCAAACTTGGGGCCAGGTTGCGGTTCAATGTAAGAAGCCCAACCTGCACCATTTTTTTTTCAAGTTTTTTTAAAGCAAATTCTTGCTTACAGTGTTTCCTGTAGACCAACGGATGTCTGGAGTACCACATTCCTGCTTTGTTTGGCCCCGACCGCCCAGCCATGAGATATTCGGTAGTTGATCACGCTGTGAAAAGATCGGAGCACTCGGTCGCGTCACGGCTGCCAGAGATGAGTAAGGACCTGGCCGTCGTGGCTGATCCCGTCCATTTTGAGAGCCTGTGGCACGATGCTGCTGGTCCTGCGAAGCTGGACGATTACTTCTATGCCGACGAACCTCTTCTAGCCCTACGTATAACCAAGTTCACTGACGCAACGACATTGGCCATATCATGGCCTCACGTATTGTTCGATATTATGGGACTGGTGGATTTCGTCAATGCGTGGACTTTGATGCTACGCCAACAACCTGATGACATTCAAGCGCCACATGAAACTACCAGCGATCCCTTGGCAGAGCTAGGCCGTCATCCGTCAGAACCGCACCTCCTCCGGCATCACCGAATGTCTTTGCTTTCCGTCTTATTTCACTGGTTGCAGTCTTGGTTTTGGTCTCTCATTTCCAAGCCGCAGCATCGCATACTCTACATCCCTGGCTGGTATATGAAATCGCTTCGAGAAAAGGCACTTGAGGGCCTAGCCACGAACAATGAAGATGAGGACAAGAACATGTTTGTGAGTGAAGGAGACACGCTATGCGCCTGGTGGGCCCATCTCTCAACCTCTCTGATGAGAAACTACCCGGGAAAGATTGTAGCGCTGGTGAATGTAATGTCCCTGAGGACCGTCTTGGCCGAGGATTTGCTACCTTGTGGTCGGCCGTTTCTCTCAAACTCTACAGGCCTAGTCTTTGCTCTGACGTCTGTGAAGGACATAGTCACCAAGCCCCTTGGCCACCTGGCTTCACAGGTGCGTCGCTCCATCATCAATCTTGGTACGCGAGAGCAGGTCGAAGCCTTTGTCGCGTTGACAAGACAGTCCTGGCAGAGACTCCCCCCCCTGTTTGGGAACCACCGAATGCACCTCGTCACCTTCTCCAATTGGTCCAAGGCGAAGCTCTTTGAAGTGGACTTTTCGTCGGCCATTGTACCGCCCGTCTCGGACAAGGGACAGCCGACTGAACAGAGCGGCCGACCGTCCTATGTGCAGAGTCATTTTTCCGGAATCAACACGTACGAATGCGTAGTGATTCTTGGGGAAAGCGCCGAGGGAGGCTATTGGATGGATTGTTGCACAAACAAATTCCGGTGGCCAAAGATTGTGGACATGCTATCAGAAGTACGGCAAGAGGTGGCATGATGAACACATTGCTAACCACAAGGTAAATTTTGCCTTTTGTGGTCGACATCTCTCACATGTCACAGCCACCGGAAACATTTTCGACTGCTCATCAATGCTACGCCACGCTTTGCTATTTGCCCAACGCCAGGCTTGGGCGTTTGACCGGCCAGCACGCCAAACTGTGCCGCCTTCCCGCGGAGGAAATTTGTCCACGGCGCACTTGTAATGGCTACGACCAGAAAACTACGTGTCCAACTATAAGTTTCGACGATGGGAAATTGTGTCGGTCCCGCGCTGTCCGGTTTCAACACTTGGGCTGACGCTGACGTGTCGCCTGCTACACCTTAGTTTCTTCCATGTGTAGCAAATGTAACACGTCAATCTTTCAAGCTCCACAACAAGAAGCCTCAAGGTTACTTGCAGCCAGAATAGAATTTGACTATACTGTTTGTGCAGCAGGAGGCTGGCTTACCAATCAAGCAGCTGTTGGGTGCATTTCTGACCACCCTCGGCAATGAAGGGGCCTCCAAGATTTCCAAGCAGTGTGTGTGGTTAGCTAGTTGTCGGTGTTGCGACTTTTGGATAAGGATCAAACAGATTCCGTGATGGAGGCGTGTGACTTTGTCGCGGTGGCGTTTCGGCGTCTTTTCTAATTCCCGGAGGCGCGATTTCCACGGCCGATGCTCGAAATGCCCTGGCCGTAGATAGGGGTTGCGGCAGCGCGGCTGATGGACTGACGGAGCTCCGGGACGCGGGAAATTAACTTTGCAGATCACATACATCTCGGATCTGGACCCGAACCACCCTGCCTGTTGCATGTAGTGTCAAAACCCATTGCACGACAACTGGTGGCTAATAACAAGGCTGGTCGGCTGCAGGTCCCGGTACTTTATTAGGCAAACCGGGAATAAAATTAGTGGCCGAGTAGAGGGAATACGAAACGTTGGCAAGCACCTGTGCCATTCACGTGTTTAGCATCGGGAACCTCGCAATTTGGTGTTTCAAGCCGGCCTTCGGTAGGGTCTTCGAAGGGACGCTACAGAGTTAAATCCATCATCATCAATACATGTAGTAATAGTGGGGTCAAGTCAACATCATCATTGTCAGCAGCGCTCTCATCGCTTCGCCTCCCCCCAGGCCAGCCTGTCGTTGGCATCGGCGGCTTGGTAGTGGGAGTTTACAGCTCTTGCATAAACACAAGTGTACTTACCGACGAGATGGACATGGGACGATCGAGTAAGCACGTCTGACCACCATCATGAGGCTTCTGCCTTGTTGGCTCCTATACGAAGAGCCTACCGACAATACAATATCAGAGAAAGGTTCCATCTCGCTCTTCCTCGCATGCTCTTGACTTCCCCCCCCCCGGTCTTCCCTCTGCCCACTATTCATAGTCAAGCAAAACCAAGCCGAAAGACAAAGCAGCTACACCATGGACAAAAATCCCGAGCTCATTCAGGACGGGAACTGGATGGGTGATGATGCACGAAACATGCCGGTGCCTGTTTTCCTTATTCATGACGGTGGCGGTACTACATTCGCCTACCATTGCCTAGATTCTCTGTGTAGGCCGACTTATGGTATTTTCAATCCCCATTTTCGCAACGGACAAACATTTGAGGGCGGCGTGTCAGGAATGGCACGTCTGTATACCGGAATCATCAGACGGACTTGCGCCCGGCCTGACTTCCCGGCCGAGCGCAACTTGGACCGAAGTGTGAATATCCTCATCGGCGGGTGGAGCATGGGCGGTCTCTTGAGTCTGGAAATTGCAAAACTGCTCACTGGCGACGGCCGAGTCAAAGTCATTGGCGTGTTGATGATGGATAGTATGTACACGGTTGATCCGCCGTCGCTTCCTCTCGACGCTCTCGATAACCTGGACCCGGGAAAATCAAAAAATATGTTTCTCAGCATACAGGCCATGAAGGAAGCAATTGGAATCATCCGTCAATGGGATCCTCCCGTTTGGACTGGTACCCAACGTGACCAGCGGCCTCGGGTTTCGTTGCTGCGAGCTCTCGACCCAATACCAACAGTCACTGGTAGGGTACATGTTGCAGATATTTATCGAGACAATCAGACTCTGGGATGGGATAACTATGAGAAGGACTTGTTCACCGAGGTCATGGATGTACAGGGCGACCACTTCGGCATGTTTTCATTTCAACACATACCCGAAATCTCGAAAGCGATTAGAAGATGCCTCGAAACGTTGGAGGTCTTGGGTCATGTAGCTCATTGAGTGGTGAATTGGATGGATAGTGACGTTTCCCTGTTTTAGACGTACTTAGATTTACACTGATGTCTTTTTATCTTGGCATCAATTGACCACATCGTGTCCGATATCCAAGGGGTGGACTCTCTTTCTGCCATTGCCGCCTGACTCCTGAGTAGATACACTGCTAAATAGCCTCGCGATAGCTTGACTCTTCAATTCAAGAATATCCAAAATGCCCAACACCTATACCGTCACTCGCTGACGAGAAGTGGTCAGAGGTTTCCAAAAGCAGCTTGGGTTGCATTACCGACTCCAGGCATGCAACTTCGGGGGGACAAAGGATGTAGCCTCGGGCTAAATTGAGGCTCAGGCCGGGTCAGCCGGAACTTGCTTCTACATAGAAAGACGCTTTCATATTGACAACAAATGGCACATCGCCAACGGCAGCACCAACCTCGCGCGTACCAAGAGCTGCCGTGTCTCCCTCTATATGTTTGAGCTGACATCGACATATAATGTCATACGACATACCGTGGGTCACCTTTCCGGGGAGATAGACGCATATCTTTCCTTTCCCTGTAAGCCAGTCTCACGTCATCCGCCAAGAAATAAATCCATCTACGAAGGCCCAGAGTCCGCGGCCGAAACAACACCCGTAACCATCAATTGATAGTACTGATACTTGTATTATGGCGGCTGGTTATAGTGATACATCGGCCGCAATGCCTGAAGAGTACGAAATTGTGGTCTTCGTCACATTGTCCGGAGATACCCGTGGCCCTCTTCAGTAAGACCCTGGTTGTTTCGTTACATATGTATAGAATTACAAGAGAAAGCTGTGACTTTGATCCGATAAGACCGAGCGAGGTGGCAAGCTGTTTTACGTTCAGGCCACTTCTTCAGGTTTAGTAACAAGTATGAGCATGCGGATAGGAGTGCCTCTATCTGTTGTACAAATTGAGGCTCACTTTGATTTCAAACTCACCATTATAAGTAGAGACAAGAATTTTAGAGCAAGTTTCGTTACTGAAGACCACCCTCTTTATATTTTCATCCAAGACAACAAGGACTAACACTCAGCATCATTCAGCTTAAACCTGACTCCGTCATATCATGTATGAGCCCGTGGCGATTGTAGGGACGGCATGCCGATTCCCTGGTGCAGCAAACTCGCCGTCTAGGCTATGGGACCTGCTGAAAGAGCCTAGAGATGTCGTCAAAGATTTCCCATTAGAAAGACTTAATATGGTAAATTTTTACAACGAAAACGGCGAAACGCACGGCCGCACAAATGTTCATCACAAATCATATTTACTGGAAGAAGATGTTCGGCACTTCGATGCTGCCTTCTTTCGTATCAACCCCAAAGAGGCGGCTGATATGGATCCTCAGCAGAGGATTCTCTTGGAGACGGTCTATGAGTCCTTCGAGTCGGCGGGGTGGTCTCTCAACCATGTTGACGGTTCGCCAACGTCGGTCCATGTTGGAGTCATGACAGACGATTATACCCTGATTTCATCCCGAGACCCGGATATGCTGGGGAGTCACGCGGCTACCGGGTTATCTCGGGCCATCTTGTCCAATCGCATATCTTACGCCTTTAATCTCCAAGGACCGTCCTTGACACTTGACACGGCTTGCTCAAGCTCACTGGTCGCCCTCCACCTTGCCATTCAAGGCCTTCACTCGGGCGAGGCTGTTCAAGCTGTGGTGGCCGGAACAAATTTGCTCATGGACACGATTTGGTACATTGCCGAGTCGTCCATGCACATGCTTTCTTCAGATTCTCACTCTTGTATGTGGGATAAAGACGCTAGTGGATATGCTCGAGGCGAGGGCTGCGCCGCCGTGGTGCTGAAGCCGCTCAGTAAGGCAATCGCCGATGGCGATAATATAGAGTGTGTTATCAGAGCAACGGGCGTCAACTCTGATGGCCGCAGTAACGGAATCACCATGCCAACTCCAACAGCACAAGCCGCCCTGATCCGAGAAACATATGGGGTAGCAGGCTTGGACCCCATCACCGATAGATGTCAGTACTTTGAGTGTCATGGCACCGGCACCCAGGCCGGTGATCCTGTTGAAGCCCAGGCAATCAGAGATGCCTTCTTCCCCAATGGGCAGCACAAGGAACATGACATTCTTTATTGTGGCTCCATCAAGACCATCATCGGTCATCTCGAAGGCTGTGCTGGATTGGCAGGACTGATCAAAGCCTCGTTGGCAATTCAAAACAAAGCGATCCCTCCCAATTTGCATTTCCATCAGCTCAATCCGCGAGTTGAACCATTCTACAATAACCTGGAAATACCCACATCGCTTTTGCCTTGGCCAGAGACACACAGCCAGCCTCGCAGAGCAAGTATCAACAGCTTCGGCTTCGGCGGGACAAACGCTCATGCTATTCTTGAGAGCTACGAGCCTTCTGATGCCGCATCTCCATCCCCCCTTTCGTCAAGTGTACACACCACTATGGTCGGGGGAAGGCTGGTTGGACCATTTGTGTTCTCGGCCAGAACTCCCAGTTCACTGCTCAAGTCGCTCAAAAAGCTACTTGGTCACCTGCGTGCAAACTCGTCCCTGGACCTTGACTCTTTGAGCAACAGTCTACATTCCAAGAGATCGGTGTTCCCGTATCGAGTTACTATCCCCTCAGCTTTGGATCGCGATGACTTGATTCAAAGGTTGGAGGACCAAGTCAACACTGTAGCAACATCGACTCTTAGCCCGCTTGGTGGTGGTACTGGCGATGAGCCGAGAATTCTTGGTGTTTTCACTGGCCAAGTAAGCCAAACCTCGCCGCCATGTGCATATTTGCAGCCCCATGATGAGCACATATTTCTAACGATTAAATAGGGTGCACAAGCGCCCCGGATGGGCTACGCACTGCTGCAACATTGCAAACTCTTTCAAGACTCAATCAGGCAGTGTGATTTGGCCCTCAAATTGATCCCAGACCCCCCCGAATGGTCTTTAGCCGAGGAACTGGCTGCTGATGCCGCAACATCACGCGCGTCGCAGGCAAAGTTCTCGCAACCGCTCTGCACAGCCGTGCAAATTGGTCTTGTTGACCTTTTACGCGCCAGCGGAATCCGCTTCTGTGCTGTTGTTGGCCATTCATCTGGTGAGATTGGAGCAGCATACGCGGCAGGCCTCCTCACCAGGAGGGATGCCATGGGAATCTCTTACTATCGAGGCCACGTGGCTCATCTCGCCCAAGGAAACGGTGGGAGATCAGGCGGCATGATGGCGGTCGCCACGTCCCTTGATGACGCCATGGCGCTATGCTCTGAGCAGCAATTCAAAGGCAGAATCACCATCGCAGCCAGTAACTCTCCTTCAAGCACAACGCTGTCTGGCGATGCAGACGCCGTCGTGGAGGCCAAGAGAGTCCTGGATGAGCGCAACATCCAAGCCCGAGTTCTTCAGGTCGACACGGCCTACCATTCACACCAGATGCTTGCATGTGTAGACGCTTATGCAGCCCATCTCAAACAACTCAATGTGCGTGTACTGACTCCTGCAAGTGATGACGACTGTCCCTGGTATTCCAGTGTAAAGACCAATACGGATATCCTCGCCAACCCTCCACAGTTTGGGCTAGAGGGCCAGTACTGGCTTGACAACATGGTGCAACCCGTCTACTTTTCGGAAGCCGTCAAGTTGGCCGTACAAGACGCATCGACAAAGTTTTCCGCTGCAATTGAAGTTGGGCCTCATCCCGCCTTGCGAGGCCCGTTGAAGCAGACCCTGACGCAGTCTATTGATTACACTCCACACTATGCTCCTTTGCTGAGTCGAGATGGAGACAGTATAGAAACATTCGCAGAGGCACTTGCAGCTCTTTGGACTATTTCCCCGTCTTCGATTGACTTTGGTGGATGGCGAAGAGCGTTTGGCCTTGTCGCCCAGCCGCAGACCATCAAAAACCTACCACCGTACTCTTGGGATCACACGCAGATTCACTGGCGAGAGTCACGCGTGGTTCAGAATTACCGTCTCGGCAAACAACTCCCCCATGACCTCCTCGGCCGCCTGTGGAATGATTCCCAGTACGAGCAGGTATGGCGCAACATCTTCCTGCTCCACGAGATGCCCTGGCTCAAGGGGCACGTCTTTCAAAACCAGGTTCTGTTCCCCGCGACTGGCTACATTAGTTTGGCTGTGGATGCCGCCAAAGCCTTTGTCAAAGGAAGAGCGATCAAACTGATCCAAGTAGAGGATTTGTTGATCACTACAGCATTAGCCATTGGCGAGAGGGACGAGGTCGAGGTCTTGTTCATCATTCGCAGTCATGTCTCGCCCCAGAACGTTGAGGCTGGCTGTGTTTTGGAGGCCGAGTTCGCATGCTACAGTTATCCTGATCAGCGCGATGCCGACAGAACTTGCCACGGCCGGTTGCGTATTCACCTCGGCGAATTCGAGTCGGCAGACTTGGCGCCGGTCTGCATCTCCGAGGTCAACCTCACCCCGTTCAACATTGACCGATTCTATGGCGCGGCTTCGGAGATGGGCTTTCAATATCAAGGTCCTTTTCGTGGACTGACTTTGCTCAACAGATGCTGGGGTCACGCCAAGGCAGGTGCCTCGTGGTCTATAGAAGATCTCAATATTGACTGCACGCTGCATCCTGCCATTCTAGACGTCGCCCTTCAAGCAGGGCTTTCAACCTTTTTATCTGCCGCTGAAAACTCCATGGCCTCCTCTTACCTTCCTGTTGGGATTAAAAGGGTTGTCGTAAATCCAAATGAAAGGTTCCGGGGTCCTAATCGCTCGACCAACGTTGACATTGAGGCATACATGGTGAGTAGAGGTATTGGGAAGCTGATGGAAATCGACATCAACCTGCGTGATCAAATGAGCCCTCATGGCGATGTGTGCGGAATTCAAATGGAGGGTGTCAGTTTCAAGGCCATATCGGACCCGCAGCCCTCAGACGATCGGAACATTCTGGCCAAGACAGTTTGGGGTCTGGATGTGGCATATGGCCTGATTCATCCGCTGGCAGATGCCGTTCCATTGGGACCACCGCTTTATACGTTGGAGAATTACGAACGGGTCGCGCTGTTTTACCTGCAGTCCTTGGCTCATTCGGTGAACAAACAGGAATTGGAGAGACTGAAGCCACAGCATCAGCAGTTGATTTACTATATCAACGCCATTATGACCAAAGTTCGCACAGGCGACCAGTCTCACTTGCGAAGAGAATGGCTTGAGGACGATTCAGCTACCATTGAAGATGTACTAAGCCGGTATCCTGGGGATGTTGACATGGCAATGCTGAAGGTGAATGGGGAAAAGTCCATCTCTTTGCTGAGAGGGGACTACGAGTCAACAAATGAAGTACTTGAGATGTCGTCAAAGTCCTCCTACCAGGATACCCAAAGCTTTGTTTTATGCATCCAGTTCATCTCTCAGCTGGTACGTCAAGTCAGTCATAAATTTCCCCGGACCAACGTTCTTGAGATATGCACTGGCACTGGCAGTGCTGCCGCCAGCGTCTTTGATGCTATTGGTGATGCGTACGAATCTTACACCTGCGCCGGTTCCTCGGAAACAGTCCTCAGCAGACTCAAGGAGTCTCTGGTTCCGACCGACTTGAACAAAATTGGCAGCTTCAGACACGTTGATTTCGAGACGGACCTGACATTCCAAGAGGACGATCTGGGGTTGTACGATGTTGTCATTGTGACCGGTTTGTTACGTGCAAGTCCAACTCTGGCACAAGTTGTCCAGAACTTGCGACGCGTCTTGCGCCCTGGGGGCTTCTTAATCTCCATGGCGCTTACAGGCGCCTCGCTTCGACCAATTGCTCTCATGGGCGGATTAGAGAACTGGTCGAGAGGTTCCAACAGTCGAGCAACAGATGGATACGCCGTCAAGACAGGCGACCTCGACAAACTGCTTCACCGATCGGGGTTCTCGGGTATTGACTGCATTTTACACGACCAGCCTGATTCGCGCATGCACGGGGTGTCCGTCTTTTCAGCCCAAGCTGTTGACGATCGCTTCGAAATCCTACGAGATCCCCTTCTTGCTATGGGTATGATCCCGCCAAACCCCGTGACAATCATCGGAGGTGAGACGAGCCGAGTCTCGAGCCTCATCAGAGGTATAGACAAGCTCCTGCGTGCTTGGGCACCAGAAATCCAGGCATATGGGCGGTTCGATGAAGTGGACATGTCTCGCATCCAACCTGCATCATCCGTCATAGTCCTCCAGGAACTTGACAGGCCGCTGTTCTCTTCTTTCCCGACAGAAAATGAGATGGAAAATCTCAAGGAAGTGCTGGGAACTTGCAAAAACACATTGTGGGTAACATCGGGCCGTTTGGTAGATGACCCATATGCAAACATTATGATCGGTATTGGGCGCTCACTCAGGCTTGAGTTGACCCATGTGAGCCTCCAATTTCTCGATTTCGACGCACAGGATGAGTGGGATGTACACGCGCTGGTGCGCCAGTTTCTTCGCCTCGTATTCTCATCATCTTCGCCTGACACGACTGAGGGGATGCTGTGGAAGGAAGAGCCAGAGGTTGTTATAAAGGATTCGCACATGATTGTGGACCGAATAGTGGTGAATGACGAATCCAACGAGATCTACAACTCTGGCCGTCGCCGGGTTGTGAAGCTCGTTGGGCCTGATGAGCCCATTGAGACTGCCCAAGATGCTGATTCACCCGAATCCCAACTTGTGTGCAGTCGTGGCATTGACATCTTGGAGGGTGATATGCCTGTCCATGTCAAGTTATCAGTTGCTTTGCACAGCGAGAGCAAGTTCCCTTGCTTTCTCTCCTATGGCCAGCTGAAATATGCACAAGAGACAGTACTGACCTTGTCAAGGAAGGATGCTTCTATTGCTTCTATTGGCAACAAGTCCATTGCCCGCTCATCCCTTGCTCAGAATTGCGATGCGACGACTCTAGTCAACCTGGCAAGCTGTTTGATTGCATCACAGATAGTTTCCCGCATGCTAAGCGACGGAACAACCCTTGTTTGCGGTGCATCTCAAGAGCTAGCCAGAGTGACATCTTCCTTGGCCGCCAGGTCCGGGCGAAAAGTGTTGTTTGTCAAAGTCACTTCAAAACAGCAAAGTGAGAGGGCAGAATGGATTTCTATTCATCCACACCAATCGACTCGTAGCATACACAAGTTGATTCCTTCTGACACAGCTGCTCTGTTCGATTTGTCTCAAACGGATACGAAAGTTGTGTTGCCATACTTGCCAGCTAGCTGCACTATACAAGGATTTGACACCAGAAGCGTCACGCAACAATCGGTCGAGGAAGCTATAGACATTTATCAGATGCAACAGGATGTCTTCCGCACAGCCTCAACACCCACCATCGTCGACATCAAGGATGTGCCGCAAAGGCGGAATGCCAACCCGGGACATCTCTCTGCCGTGACAAGATGGGACAGAGAGGCACAAATTGGTGTAACACGCCAGCCTCTTGACCCAAGCACCCTCATATCACCAAACAAAACATACTTTTTGGTGGGCATGGCAAGTGACCTCGGTCAATCTCTGACGTATTTCCTGGTTCGTGGCGGAGCGCGGTACATTGTTCTCTCCAGCCGAAATCCAAAAGAGCAGCCCTGGGTAAAGGACCTCAGAAGAGATGGCATCGACATTCGTGTGGTAAAAATGGATGTGACAGACCGCTCTCAGGTCCGCGAGACGGTCTCTTTGCTCCGTCGCACCATGCCGCAGATTGGTGGTGTCACGAATGCCGCTTTGGTGCTGGAACCTGGAGTGTTTGCAAATCTTTCGGCGGAGAGCATTGGAAAACAGCTCCAGCCCAAGGTCTCTGGCACAGCTCATCTTGATGATGAATTCAGAACCGACAAGTTGGATTTCTTCATGGCTTTTGGATCCTTGCTGACCGTGTGTGGCAACGCCGGACAGCCAATGTACCACGCAGGCAATACATTTATGATGAGCATGGTAAGGAACCGAAGGCGACGTGGTCTGGCAGCATCAATTCTCAACTTTGGGATGCTGGTAGACGTCGGATACGTGGCCCGATCAGATCGATCTGGTAGTTCCAACGTTGAGGAATGGCTCCGCTCCTTTGTTCCAACGGCGTTATCCGAGGCAGACTTTCACCATGTCATACTCCAGGGAATCGTTGAGGGCAACCCAGCCACTGGAAGTGGTGAGGTCATCATGGGCCTCGAAACATTCACTGATCGGGGACAGGCCGTAAGGCCATCATGGGTTGATTCAGCTTTCCTGTCCCATATGGTGCGCGTTTCCAAATCCATTGGAAAAGAAACAATAGACAAAGCGCCGGCTTCAACCCAGCAGTGGGAGCTGGATCTGGAAAACTCCAGTTCAGTTGACGAGGCAATTCCACCCATCACTGAGTTACTGTCAGCCAAGATTGAGTCCATGATCCACGTTTCGTTGCACTCAATCCATCCTGATGAGCCCTTGTCTCATCTAGGCATTGATTCAATCAATGCCATAGCAATTCGCAAGTGGTTCCGGGAGAAGATGGCCGTCGACATTTCTATGCTCAAGATTTTTGGTAGAGACTCGTCTTCTTCTATTATTCGAACCGTCGCCGAACAGTATCTCGACAAGAAGTCGACCCAAAACGCCGAGCCCGCAAATGTCAAGACACAGCCCACACCCCAAGGGGAGGTTCGCAGCGAATCGGCGACACTGATGCCCAAAGCAACATTAACTGGCGAGACACAGCTAAATACCTCTGCCATGAGTACTCCTACTACCAACTCTATCAAGAATGAAGCATCACCGACCTCTTACCAGCAATCAACTACAGAATCGTCCATCGTGACGCCGGAGCCTGAGCTAGAATATCTTCAATCAGAAAGTTTGTCATATGCACAGTCAGGATGGTTCTACTTGAACACAATCTCCGAGATGCCGTCATCATTCAACCTCACCGTAAAGATTAATATCAAGGGTCAGCTGAGTATTAACAGGTTCAGTCGGGCATTTGATGCAACGATGCTTCATTACGACGCGCTTCAAACATGTTTCCTGGCGAGTGCAGAAAGCTCTGAGCCTAGACAGCACGTAATTAAGAGAAAGCGGCAATCTCGGCTTACGCTATTGCATTCAACAGCTGAAACTGGAGCGGCGGACGTCAAGAAGGCATTCGAGGAAACGGCTAAACATGAGTACGATCTTTCGATAGGAGACACGCTTCACGCCACACTGATTAGTCATGGCGAGCAGTCTCATACTCTGGTTTTGGGATTCCACAATATTGCTATTGACGCATTCAGTATGGCTCATTTGATGGGTGATATTGGCCGCGCATATCAATTTGCACCTCTGAGTCCAAATCCTACGTCATATCTCGACTTTGCGCGGCAACAATTCGACGATATCCGGAGCGGACGTTTTGTTGACAGTTTTGAATACTGGAAAAAGCTTCTGAACCCTGCCCCGGAGCCTCTTCCATTGCTCCCCCTTGCAAAAGTCAAAACAAGACGTCGACAACGAGCATACGGTCATCACTACATTGAAACGGTGTTGGACGGCGATTTAGTGCAACGCATTGACAAAGTCATTCAATATCACCATGTTACTCCCATGCAATTTTACTTGTCCGCTTTACATGTACTGCTTTGCCGCCTTCTAAACGTTGACGACTTGTGCATTGGGGTTGTGTTTAACGGTCGTGACCCAACGAGTAAGTTTGGGGGCACCGTTGGGCATTTGGCCGATGTCCTACCACTTCGATCCAAAGGAGTCTTGGGCAAATCATTCTCGAGCGTATTAAAAGATACGGCCCAGACTCTGCTGGACTGCCTCGACAACGCGAATATTCCGTTTGCCGCCATTTTGGAAAAGATGCGGCCCGAGACAAGTGAAGGCAATATGCCCATGTTCCAGATTGCGTATGATTACCGAGGAGTTGAGGAGAGCAGATTGAGCCCCATGGGAGGTTGTACCTTGACCCTGGGCGAGCTCAACTATACGACTTTGTACGATATGACAGTCGATGTTCTCCACACCGCCTCTGGGGATCATGTACTCAACATGAGGTTAAGTGATGATTTCTACTCCATTGAAGCCACACAGTTCATGATGGAAACCTTTATCAATGTGCTCGAGACTATAAGTCAAGAGCCCACGGCTTCTGTCAAGGACTACAAGCTGTTCAGCAACGCTCAGATACAACAAGCCGCGACTGCTGCCCAAGGATCAGAGTTGCAGTATTCATGGCCCAATTCGCTATGTGAAAGATTTTATCAGGTCGCTACCAGCTTCCCAAAGTCGGTTGCGGTCAAGCACGGTAGCGAAACCATCACCTACTGCCAATTGAGGGCAAAGGCAGGTCTTTACGCCAGGATTTTGATCGAAGCGAACATTACCAAGGGATCTCGGGTTGCTGTTCACTGTGAACCAAGCATTGAGTTTTACGCCGTCATGTTGGCAGTTTTCCATGTTGGGGCTGTCTTCGTTCCCCTTGATGTCAGCTTACCTGCTGCAAGACGTCAAACCATATTGAGGGCATGTAACCCGGACGTCCTCGTCTTTCACAGAGCAACCGCTGCGAGCGCAATCGCAGAGACTGCAGACCACGTCATAAAGTCATTCGATATCACGAAACTCGCCCGGGATCGCCAACAGGATTCTCCTATTCCCAAGCGTGTCCCTTGCGAGGCAGAATCCGATAGCTGTATTCTATTCACAAGTGGTTCGACCGGCGCACCCAAGGGCATTAGGCTCCATCAAAGAGCCTTGATGATGTATGCAGAGTTTGCGAGCAGAACCCACGGCTTTGGACAGATTACGGTTTTGCAACAAACATCATTTGGCTTTGACTTGTCTCTGGCTCAAATTTACAGCGCCTTCACCAACGGAGGGATGCTCGTGGTTGCGCCCGTCGAAGCTCGAGGGGATCCGGATATGCTTTCAAGGCTCATGGTGGATGAGAAGATTGAGTACACAATGTGCACCCCTTCCGAGTATGGCTTGCTTCTTACATATGCCGACGCTGCCCTACGACAATGCCACTCTTGGCGCTTTGCAGGAACAGCCGGAGAGGCTCTCCCCCAGCTCGTGGTTGATGGCATACGAGGTTTGAAATTGCCCAATCTGACCCTGACCGACTGCTATGGTCCTACCGAGGCTTTCATTGTGACATGTCGAGATATACCGGTGAGGGCTGCTGCTACCTACGATAAGAGCGAGGATCAGAACGGATGCGTCGGCCACGCCCTTCCAAACACATCGATTTACATCACCAGTGAGCAGGATGGGAGCTTGCTGCCTCAAGGCATGGCGGGCGAAATATGCATCGGCGGCGCAGGGGTCGCCAATGGCTATCTCAGCCCTGAGATGAGTGATGCCAAGTTCGTCAAGAACCCATTTGCCACTGCTAAGCAAGTAGACGCAAGATTTAGCACCATGTACAAGTCTGGTGATCGGGGAATTCTCCATCCAGACGGGTCAGTCATCTTTCTTGGGAGGACTCGGGGCGGCAATGCAGTCGTCAAATTGCGAGGTCTGCGCGTTGACCTTGGAGAAGTCGCTGGCGCAGTCTTGGAGGCCGCACCAAACGACTTGATCAACGCAGCCGTGACTGTTCGGGGCGATGCGCAACTCCTCGTCTGCCACGTCGTCTTTAGACACGGCAAGACTTTGAGCAACGAGCAGCTTACTCAACTTGTCCGCACGATGACGCTGCCACGCTACATGATTCCATCGGCCATTGTGCCCCTGGAGCGTTTGCCAATGACACCGAATGGAAAACTGGATACGGCAGCTCTAGAGGCCTTGCCGCTCCCTCTACTCTCGAGACAAGAACAAGGTGAAGCCGACATGACGGAAACGGAGGCTATTCTTCGCAACCTGTGGATTAATGTTATTGGCGAAGTGGCAGAGTCCGCCGACATTGGCCCAAGCTCTAGTTTCTTCTTGATAGGAGGAAATTCTTTGCATCTAGTTAACTTGCAGTATGCTATCAGGGCCAGGATAGGTGTCAAGGTGCATTTAAGAATTTTAGAGCAGGCGGTAGATTTGAGAGCTATGGCGAATATAGTTAACAAGACAAGCCGGGTTCGTTTTGCGGCCATATAATCAGGCGGGTTTTGAATTTACTTTATATTTTTCTCTTTCTATTCACATAAGAAATTTATTAGATTGTTCTGTCTGAATTTTCTTTCCTTTTTAACATGGACGGTTTGGTGAGTTTGCTGTTAATGAGAAAATGCAGGTGTATAGGCTGAAGTGCTCACCGGCGCATGGAGAGAGACTATACCCACTGTAGGTGGTGCAAATAAAAGCCCTACGGGGAGAAGGTTCGTTCCTGGCTGTGCTGCCAAATGACATTATGGCGTGTACGCTCTGGAAGGGGGATAATAGCATGATACTTAGTCTAAGGATCAGGTTAATGCTTAAAATGGCCCTTTATATTACAGGTAAGTTATAATACAAGGCAAGCCTAGTAAATATTACTAGAACTAATAAGTAAAGGCAGGAGTATAGTATTTAAATAACTTAAAAAGTATAACTTAAAAAGTATATATATATAGGTTAATAAGGCCTTATTTATATATACTAAAAATTTATATTAGGAAAAAGTAATAATAATATTATTTTTATTTAAATAGAGTAGCTATTAGGGCTTAATTAGCTATTATAGGAAATAATATTAAATTATAATAAAAAAATAAAAAAAAGGCTAGTTAATCACCAGGACCTACTAGTAACACAATTAATAGCTATACCTAGCTAATTTAATAGTAATATATAATTTAAAAAATAGTATATATATTATAATACATTAAATCTATTAGCTTAAAAGGTGATTTATAACTTTATACGCCAGTAAAAGCTTATAACTCTACGCGTTAAAAATATATATAATAATAATAATAACTTATAACCACGTGAGTTATACCCTAAAAAACTTAAAGTAATCTAATATAATATAAATTAATAAAGTTTACGCTTAACTTTTATAAAGCCTATTATCTTCCCTATAATTACCCTGTTTTGCTTTTATACACCTAATTTAAATAAATTGCTCTATAAAGCAGTTACTTATAGGTCTCCGGCTTTATATCGCTCCCTGAAGTATTACAGCTTCTTACTAATATCAGACTTAGTCGGTAATTAATAACTATAACTATAACTAGTACTAAAAAAGGTAATAAGCTTAATATAAGTAAATTACTTATTATAACTTTAAGAATTAAAGTTAATAAGCCTAAAAAAGTAATAAAAAAGCTATTATTATAAAGAATATTAATAAGAAAAGAAATATATTATTAAAAGCTAAAAATATTAAAAAAGTAAAAAAACTTAATAAAATAACTAAAAAAATAAGAAAAAAAAAAGATAAAAGGGAAAATTAAGAAGAATATTATAAAGCTAGTTAATAAAAAGTAGCTTTATATTATAGTTTTCCCTCTTATTACAAAGGGATAGGAAATAATATAATATTAAAAAGACTACTACTAATAAAGTTAAAATAAAAAGTTATTTACCTAGACTAGCTAAAACTATAATAATAAAGGTAAAAATAAGGTTATAGTAAATATAAGGGACTATTAGCTTATTAATATAGTACTATAATAAAAGATAATATAATCTAAAGGAAATACTATAATATAAGAGAAGTTATTTTTAGGTAAGTTTTTTATATCTAAAAAAAGCGTATTTATAAGTAATATAATCTAAGCAGTAAAGCTTTAAAGCTAAATATATACTATCTATTAGGGGTACTTAACGTTAAAGTAACAGCAGTATAGTAGGGAATCCTGGCTGTAAATTACACATAGTAAAGTAGTAATAATAAACTTAGTTGCGGACATGGTAAGAAATACTCTAGATAGCCGCACTGCCCCAGATCAGCAGCCAAGGAGACAGTCGACCATCGGGGTGTGGGGGGCTTACAGGTGCGGCCTCCGCGTTTCGATTAGCAAGATCAGCTTTTGAAGAGGTTTCGCGACGAGAAGAAGTGGAAGCAATCGTAAGGGCATTACCCAAGCTGCGTCGACGGGGGCCCCAGCCACGACAGAATACTATAGCGTAGCGGCGTTTCGAGTACAGGAGGTCTCTGGATAACATCATGCTACTGTCGAAAGCGTGGGAGAGAGATCTGGTAGGCAACAAAGTACCCGAAGAGATGACCGCTGCACAAGCGAGGCTGCGGAAGCTGAGTAGGAAGGAAGACCGTTGGAGACGCAGGCAAATCCATCAACTTCCTTGCGGGGTCGGGCTGGGTAACAAAAAAAGACCAAGTAGAGGACAAGAAACTATAACTAACAAGAGACGAAGGCTTTAACGGGAAGAAACTTTTAGTATTAAGGTACGTCCAGAAAAGCCTTTCGTACCTTAAAGTATATATATATAGCCTTTGGCTGAACAAAGATATTTACCGTGCTACTTTTACTTTATTAAGTCCCTCTAGTCCTTTTCCTTCCTTTTCAGTTTACGTGCCTCGCTCCTGCCAGAAGCTGGAAGCCGTTACCTGAAGTGGTAACCCCATTTCGGGCGTGGCATGTGTTAGTTGAGCGTGTCCTCAAAATACTTGAGCCTTTTGAACTAACCCAAATCTCAAGCTTTCCACGGTGTGGTCCCTGTCCGCTATAATATTGTAAAAGTCTAAGCGAGTGTATTAATAAATAGCTAAGAGACTACTATAAGAATCTAAAGCTGAAGAAAGAGAAGAACTAGAAAATAAGAGCTCGAAGAACTCTTAAGCTCCTGATAGGGGCGAGAGCGCAGCCGAGCTATTCTTGGGCCTAGTCCGATATAAATGTTACCTCCCGTACTAGCAGTTGTCAATTGCCCCCCGACTTGTTTGTTGCTCTAGTGTTAAAGTCGCAAGAGTTTTATAGGCACTCTAAGAACTTTTGATGTGGGCTGCACACTCTCTAAAGTCATCCAGAGTATTATCTTTGCAAGTTGTGTCGTCCTTACAGAGAGAATACTTAGATTGAAGTATTTCACCACACTCTTCATAAGTAAGTGTGGCTGGTCTTGCTGTACACTCGTCCACCTCCTTCAGAGCATTGTCTCTGCAAGTCTTGTCCTTGCAGGCGTAAAACTTAGTGAAAGTTTTATTAATACACTCAATTTGCTCAGGTGTGGCTGATGGCGTTGGCTTTGGTGGTGCAGGCTTGTTGTTCTCAGAAGTGCCCTGCCCGCCCTCTGACTTGGCGGATTGGAGCTCCTTTTCTATCTCCTTCCACGATACCATCTTCCCATCTTTGCCACCAACTATCCTGTTACCGTAGCACAATAGCTCCCCATCAAATTTTTTAAGTTGTTTAACTTCGCACTCTTCTGGTTCGTTTCCCCCACGCGGACTCTGTTTAATATAGGATGGTAGTGGAGTTCTTTTGCAGTCGTAGTCCCAGATTTGATTTTCGTAGAGCTTTGAAGTGACAACTTCTTCCCTGGGGCAAAAATGTCTATCATCAGTAAGGAAGATATTCCGATAGGCACAATTACGCGCGCAAATGTATTCTTTATCGTTAATTTGGATGCCGCGAACTTCGCCGCCGAGCATTGCGTTGACCCCCGCGGCGGTACTTAGCAAGAATAAAGAGAACATAGTAGTAGAGAACATAGTAGCGTGATAACTTGAAGTAAATCGATAGTAATATGCGAACTTGAATAGGTTATATAGATTGAAAGAGTGCAGGTTTATTCTTTTAGTTTTCCTGAGGAGAAGCTGCTAATCCTTCAATCCCGGGGACACTAATAGGGCTATATATAAGAAAAAATAGGCACTAAGGGAAAGATTTAGCCGACTATCAAGTATAAGTAATAACTATAACCCGCCCCTCTTTAATGACTCAGGACCGGCCAATCCGATAACGCTAGATATATTAATATTGGGGATTAGTCTGGGTCGTTTTTATGCAGCCTATAATAGTGGCGTGACTATCTAGTATTCTCTAATATTATAGCCTGTTATGCAAGAGGCTTTAGTATATACGTAAAATTAACGTTTTATACTAGCAAGGCTTTATTTAAAGCGCATAAATATCTGCTTATATCAAAGATTAGCATAAATATTATATACCCACCTCTTACTTAAAGCGCATAAATATCTGCTGATAATAAAGCTTTGCATAAATATTATATACCCACCTCTTGACTCGTTAGTAAGTCCCCCCCTGTTGCTGTGCTCGGTATCTTATCGTTGGGGGCTCGCTCTATAACCACGATGGCCCTCTGACATCACTGCAGGATGAATGGGCTCTTAGCCCCAATTTGACTCGAGAATATGCCTCCAGCTACCGGACACAATACCCTCCATCGAGGAGAATATCCGCCCCAGTGGTGTAAGAGCTAGCATCGCTGACGAGGTAAACAAAGGCACCCTTCAATTGGCTCCTTGGGATCCGCTCAGCGCCCCATGGGAATCATGCTGTTCCAAACATCGAGGATATTATTTCCAATGCCTCCTGCCAGGCCTGTATCAATGTACCCTGGTGAGATACTATTGACCCTTGCAAACCCCCGCCACTCGTTGGCCAGAGTTTTGGCCAGGTGTATACAGCCTGCCTTGGCGACACTATAGCTTCCAAATTCGATGGGCGATGCTGGCATTAATCACAAAGGAGCCATGACCCTGCTTTCGAAAGTGGGGCCCAATGACTTGCGCACAGTAGGCCGTGCCGTTGAGGTTAAGGTTGATGATTCTGTCCCAGTCTTGTTTGGAAGCATCAAGCATGGTGCTGTGATGGACAGCTCCGGCATTTGCAAAGAAAGCGTCAACTTTGCCAAAGTCCCATATGACATGACGGATAAGCTGCTCGACACTGGCATAGTCGGATATATCGCAGCGGCATACTTTAGCTTCAACGTCGTGGTTGGTTACAAGGTTGGCGATGTTGGCATCGGCTTCTTCCTTTCGCGACGTGTAAGTCATGGCGATATTGGCGCCCATTTCTGCACAGCCTCGGGCCGCCTCAATACCGATACCCTGAGGACCAGAGGCGCCGGTGACAACGACTACCTTGCCTTTTAGACTAAGAAGGTCAAGAAAACGGTGGGCGGCGGGAACATTGAGAGGCATGATGGCTGCTTACTTGCTCTTGCTTCCAAGGATGGGCATCCCAAGCGTTATAAGGCTGGATGATGCAAGTATAGATGTATTCGCATCAGGCGGGGTGAATTGATATAAAGACCGTGGGCGGATTTAGGAAATATCAATTCCTTCCTGCGTAAATCCTGCGCGCTCGGCCCCATAGCCGGTAACGTGATAATAGCGTCTGGTTCAAGCTTCAAACGGTGACAAGTGACGGCGGGCCGTTAAGTCCGAAGGGACTGGACCAGACTAATTCATGGCACTGGGGCCATGGCGCTTCCGCCATCTCGGCGGAATAATTCAGCCACTTTCATCCATCCGGGCATCAATCGACCCTGCGCCGATTCCTCTTCTGTCCCTCGACGCGACGGAGTTGTCATCCAACAATAAAAGCCATACCTCCGTGGATCGCCTGCAGCATGGACGTCATCAACGTCCGGCCCCCGTCCCGCGCGCCCGAGGCCGACAGGCCAGGGAAGCGAACGCTTCGAAAAGGCACGAGAAGCTGTTGGGAGTGCAAGCGGCGCAAGGTCCGTTGCGTTCCATGCTCCGAGGAAGGGGATGCGTGTCTTGGGTGCAAGCGCCGGGGTGCTCATTGTGTCAGCCAAGATGGCCCAGTCCCGGACGAATTCCCCCGACCAGCCGATAAACACGCAGAAATGGCAGAGCGCATGGAGAGAGTCGAGGGACTGCTAGGGCGGCTCGTCCAGAACGTTTCTGTTTTGCGTCGTAGTCCTGCCGCGGCCCATTCAAGTTTGGACATGGCCGGTTCTACGGCCTGTTCATCTTTGCAGGTCACGCCACCGGTTCGTCTCGCGTCACGGGTGAGCAGTGAACGCTGCAGTCTAACTTTTTTCTTCTTCTCTTTGCTAGGCCTCTTGTGGAAATCGCGGTGTACGTGCAACTCACAGTTCGGAGCCAGCTTTCCAGACGACAGACTGTCATCCCCCGACTCCCGTCCCCGATGCCTCTTACACGCCCAGGCTTGGACAGATATCAGCTCTTCTCTACGCAGCGCTCCCCTCGGCCGAGGATTGCCGCATCGTTTGTCAGCACCGCAAAGGCTTCGCAGTCTTCTTGCATCAGATGCTAATTCGGCCACATTCTGAGCTGACCCGCGAGGACTATGAGCCGGCCGCAAACCTAGCAACCTTGCCCGCGCCCAGCGCTCATCCCGTTCTTCTTGCTCGCCATATGCTCATGCTTGCCGCGTCTCTTCAACATGTCCACTCCGACTTCCAGGATCCAGCCTGCAGGCTCTCAGAGTCTCCGTCCGCTATGATGGAACGACTGTTCAACACCGCCTCCAGTCTCGTTACTGCCAATGACCATCTTATGCTCTCTGTGGAAGGAATAGAGTGTCTGTTGCTGGAGGGCTCATTCCAGGCAAATAGTGGCAACTTGAGGCGAGCATGGCTGACCTTCCGCCGTGCCGTGGCATTTTCCCAACTGATAGGGCTGAACGCCAATGCTCAGACCCCAACCACGCTCGATCCTGCCACCACGGCGATGCCACAATTCATCTGGTTCCGCATTATAAGCATGGATCGGTACCTATGTCTGATGCTCGGCCTGCCTCAGAGCTCCCCCGACGATAGCTTTGCAAGCGAGTCGGCTCTGGCCAGCGATACTCCCATGGGACGTCTCGAGCGGATGCATTGTGTAATAGCTTCTCGCATTCTCGACCGCAACCAGCGAGGCCTAACCACGTCCCACGACGTGACCACAACACGAGAAATCGACCTCGACATCCAACGGTTGGCACAATCCATGCCGCCCCGGTGGTGGCTGCCCCCAAACTTGGCCAACCTCGCAAGCTGCGAATGTCGCGACGTCTTCTCGGAGACGCTCCGACTCATCAACCAGCTGCTGCACTACGGCCTGTTGAACCAATTACATCTACCATACATGCTTCGCGCCTCGCTGGATCCCAAGTACGTCTACAACAGGGTCACCTCGGTCACCTCCAGCCGTGAGATGCTGACCCGCTTCATTGCCCTTCGCTCCTCCAACTTGCTTGCCTTGTGCTGTCAATCTATAGACTTCTTCACCCTCACGGCAGCCATGACCCTCATCTTGGCTCACATTAACGCCAATCAGCATGACGGCCATAGCTTCATAGCTCATCAGCGTTCCAGCGATCTTGCCATGGTGGAACAAGTTATTGACATTATGCAACGCGTCACCGAGCTTAATACCGATCCCCTTCCCCACAAAGCAGCACACCTTTTGGCCCAACTGCTCGCAGTCGAAGGCCACGCTGCGGAGGGATGTACGTATAGCACACAGAGTGTCGATGCAGCCGAGAGCGTTTCTCCGTCTCGGCTGAGTCTGACCGAGGGTAGCTTTGGCACAGAAGCTCCGCATGCATGCTTCAGTAATGACACCTCCGTATTGTACATCCATCTTCCACACTTCGGAACCATCAAAATAGCTCGCGAGGGGCGCATCTCTAGGGAGCCAGCCATTTCGGGCTGGCCGCAGGTCTCTACTGACCGTGACGACGAGCGGCAGCCGCAACACAGCAGCCCAATAACGGAGGCGCCATCAAACAGCAACTCGGCAAGAATACTTGGCTCTGCCGATGGCTCAGCTCTCGATCCACTCGTTCATAATACAGTCGCTATGGCACCGAACGCAACGGATCCCCAGCCAACACAGCGTCACCAATTTCACTCATCCTTTTCAGGCACTGCCCATGCACGCATGCAACAGCAGCATGCCGGACAATCAAGCATGGCTCTTGACACAAATAATTGGGTCTTGGAAGGCGTGAATGTCTTCTTTGACAGTTTGTTGCAGGGAGCCGACGGAGGAGATGCGGATATCAGATAGAGCATCTGACAGACGATCGATTAGATGACCCAATCTATGGACTAGGCTGGTTATCCCGACTCATTGGTGAGCCATGAGTTAACGGGAAGGAGGTGAGACTTCGCTCCGGTTACCGTTGCCCAATCTTTGAACCCTCAAGCTCACATGCCGGGCAGCGATTAGAAACGCCGTGCACAACAGCATCGACGAGCCTGCAAAAAGCTGCGCGGCCAAATATTCACCATTCATCATGCTGATCAACTGGCCACCAACTGGAGGGCCAACCAAGCTAGCGAAGCTGACAACGGAGAACACCATGCCCATTCGAATACCCAACTTACTCATATCCAGCGTCAGGGAACTCAGGGCGGCAGGAAACAAACTCTGAAGGCCACCAGTTGCAACGCCACATACACCAGTCCAGGCATAGATACCACTGACGTCGTGGACAGCTGGCCAGCAAAACAAGAGAATACTTGTACATGCAGCAACGGGGATGAATAGATTGATTGTGCCTACCCTGTCCGCTAGGCAGTTCAGCCCCAGGCGGCCAATGATACTGATTCCATTGAGGAGCAAGAGTAAATTCAACGATTTTGCATAGGAAAATGCCGGGTTGACGTCCGTACGGGAGAAGGAAGCAACGAAGAATAAGGAAAAGTAGAGGCTAAGAAGGCACTGCAAGTGGGATATAAAAGTTAGGAGGTGGATTCCGACTGCGCTGACTTGTACAGGGAAGGTACTTGCAAAAAATGATGCTATGGTGTAAAATACATATGATGTCTCTTTCAACGCCATCCAGTCCAGCAGAGGGCCAGGTCTCCGAGGTGCGATCCGAGGGCGCAGCCAGATATTCACCATGATAAGTAATACAAGCTGGATAAAGCCGATTACTCGCATGAGCCATGGGAATCCAAGGGAAGGGAGCAGCTGGCGGATTACAGTGGGATATATTAGGCCACCCGTAGCTGAGCCGCAAGCCGCGATGCCAATGGCAGTAGCTCTTCTCTTGTCAAAATACGTAGACAGGACTGTAAGCATGGGGCAGAACAGACAACCGTTGCCGATACCTACAGTAACCCCCAGCGCGAGGAAAAATTGCCAGTATCGGCAACAAAATGATGAGGCAAATAGCCCAACGAGAGTCGATGCTGTTCCGAGGAGGAGTAGGGGGCGAAAGTATCCCCAGTCCGTCAGACGACCAGTGAAGGTGCCCAGGAAGAAGAGCCGGAATACTTGCATGGAGCCTATCCAGGAAATATCGAAGGGTTTACGACCGAGTGTCTCGACAAAATAGGCCTGGAAGGCCCCGAAAGAATTGGCAAACCCCCACGTATTCATAACCACAAAGTGCGAGCAGAGGACTTGGTATGCCGTACTAGTTAGCCTAGAGAATAAAGCCACGAGCGCACTTAGCACTATTTTCCAATGTATATTCTCACCGGTTATCCACGCCCTGATGCCTCCATCTGGGGCAGGTCCAGAGTCACTGGTATCTGTTGCATCTCGGCCAAGAAGTTGGCTAAAAGTTTGCTTCATACGACGCACAGTTCCATGTCGTGCATGCAAGGCACAATTGTTGCTTCCGAGGTCTTGGTCCGTAGCGACGTTTTTGCCATGGCCGCAATGTTGAACCATTTGGGCTGGCGTCATGCTCTTTTATAGAGAAAGGGAGGGCGTAAATGATGTAAGATAGACGACGCTGAACCAGACTCTGGCCCACGAAATATGCAGAGTCCGTCTTTATGCCCGTAAAGACGAGTTCGACTTTGCCGATTCTTATATTGACACTAATATGCCATCGCCCGGACAAGCATTCGCTTTGGTCCGCGGCTCGGCCCCATGGCTCAATAATGACCCACTTATTTCGGCCGAAGCGTCGGAACACGCGCAACCGTCCTTGAAATGACAAACCATACCAGACCGATGCGACCAAAGCATAAATTGACGGCTCTGTCCTCGTGTTGACGGGGCATCAGATTCTTTCACCATGGAATATCAATTTGTTCGAGTTGATCCGTCGGACCCCAACTTGCCATCGCTAGCAGCCCAATACAAAAGGCTGCGCCTTGAAGCGCTCAAGCAGTCTCCTCATTCCTTTTCTTCAACGTACGAGACCGAGTCTCAATTTCCCGACGACGTCTGGGTTTCACGCCTTCAATACCCGAGAAAGGAAACGTTTGTATGCGTAGCTACCTTAGAGGGCGAAAGCGAATGGGTTGCCCAGGTTACCTTGCGCGGGCCTCTCTCCGCCGAGGAATTCCACCTTTCAGAGTCGGGACAGCCGCCGGCAGCGCCGGATGAAGAAGAGGAGAAAGGGCAGATGCTCAGTTTGTACAATCTGCCGAGCCATAGGGGAAAGGGCCTCGGTAAGCGACTCTGCAAGGCAGCGTGCGCCTTTGTCGTCTCGCGTGGTGGGGTGGCCCCGACGATTACAGTCCGGTGCATGGTGAAGCCTGACAACTTGGCCACACTTGGCATGTACCAGTCACTGGGGTTTGAGCGAACAGGGTTTTGCACGCTAGAGGAGGCTCTAAGAGCAAATGGTGATGCCGACATGATACCTGAGGGGGTGTTGGAAAAGAAATTTACTACAAGGACGGGAATTACGTTGGCACTGCACCTAGGCAGAGAAAACTAGAGATAGTAGACCGAGGTCGCCTGCTTGTGGTTTCTGCCTAGCTGACAGGATAATTCAAGCGGCTTGCGGACCCGTGACGGCTAGATACCAGGGCAGGCTGACCAGTCAACTTGAAACTCAAGCCGTCTTTACACTCTCATTTTCATATTTCACTGTTTTTTGCAAGGGTTGCCTCAGGCCGGTTGGGCTCATCGACTTCTTGTAGTTATAGAGGCATCTGATCTCTCAAGTCTCTTAGGAAACCGAGCATCTTTGATACTTCAAAGTTGCTTATTAAATTGAACTTTTAACCCAACCTTCCAAGACTAGTAACCCTTCCCTTGTCACACACAGCTACCGGCGCCGGTAAACTGATAAGGGAGCTGGGTAGTTCGTGGAATGAGCTGTCTATGTGACAAGAGCTAAATGCTTGGGGAAATATGACTCAATTCATCTAATAACAGTCTTTGGTATCAAAGGTCCTTGGTTTTCCTCAAGGCGTCGGTCGCCAAGGACGTCTTTAAATATAAGAAGTCGGTGAGGGACTTTGCCCTAGGTCTCGTGACCGTAGCCCTTGTGTAACAGACGACACCTGCAACTCGGCGGGTTGAAAGCACCAATCAAATGCACCAGGTTTAGTCGCAGGCTCGATTATGCTGACTCGGGTCACCTAAAGTCTGTACTGCAATCCATTCCTGTGCGATCTGAACGGATTTCTGGACTACAGACTCGAGTAAGAACAACCTAGATCATGCAGATTCAGGTCTACTATCCAATTTTAGACTATGTAGGGACGCGAGCCATCTAGGCTGGGGAGGACTGAGTCCAGAAGACACAGGTTGAAAAATTGCCTTGTACCAAATTGTAATCCCGGGCCTCATCCATGTGATCGCAGATGCTGTGGACCTATATCTGGGAGCGTTCAGAATCTATTCTCTGAGTTTAAAGTTTCGATTAAACAGTTACGTGTATTAACTCAAGCGAAATGAATTTAATTTATGTAAATCGGACTACGTCCGGTAGCCCGTGACAGCGGGCAGCAAGCTCTCTACTCTGTGATGGTACAGAAAGCTATCATTCTAAGAAAAGTCAAAGAGAGAAACTATGGCAATGCGTTAATTTAGGTTTGGTAACTATGTAGCAGAGAAATATAAAACATACCATTAAGCACTGAGTTGAGATAGGCGACGGGCGATATGGCTGCAGGATCCAGCATATCCAAATATCCATCAGGTCTACTTAGAATATTAGCACAACTTGAGACACGAATAAACAAACGACAAAGAAGACGCACACAGTCCCAAGGGGAGATATAGCGTTGGCTCCGAGTCCAGCCCAGTTCTCATTACCCGTGGTGCTAATACCTTCTTCTTGGTCCAATGCATTTCGCAGCTTAACCAAAGCCCGAATGTGGCGAGCAGACAGCCATTCCCGGTTATTGTCTGACAACAAAGCACCATCGCCGGCGGTAGAGTCTGATAACGAGAAGACGTCGATTACTCTTTGTTGTAGGCCACGGCATTCGGGATCGTTACGGGTCTCTTCCCAGGCGCAAAGTAGCAAGGTCGAGCTCAGAACAGTGTGAACCATTGACCAGCTTCGTAGTGGGATAACGCTTAGGGCCTGGAAGTCCAGGAATGCTTTCGACGCATCTATCAAGCTCGCCTTGGCACGAGTACGAAGAATGTCGGTGTGCGGAAGCGGTGGTTGTGCCGGCGATGTCTTTATAGCTGGGCGGCACAGGACGGAAATGAAGAAGGACGAATGCATTCTTAATGCGAGGTGCTCGAGATGCTGCTGGATCGTCGTGCAGTTTTCCCAGGCCCGAAGATAAGGCTGGCCCCGTTGGTAAACACCATCAAACTGTTGCAAGCCTTCGATGGCTCGGTTGACCTCTGCAACGGCAAGAGTTTCAGGCCGCATTATGTCGAGATTCAGTCGACAGATAAAATGCATAATTTCCGTGTACGACAGATTTTGTCGTTGAAAGAAGGAATCGTCCAGTGGCCATTCAGTTACTGACACGATCGGCGGGCGGTCATAGCAAAGAGAGAGGAGGCTATCCTGCCACACAATTGTCGACCTGCGTGTCTTCTATCAGCTATCAACCAATCCTACATGGTGGATAAGTTGGACAAAGGAGATATTAGCCTCTCTCTTCATGGAGCAACTTACCAGAGCGCCCTTGCCCTTGTCCTAATGCACTCGGGCCAGCGAACTGTGTTTCGTTGGGCGTGCAGCCCCATCGCTTGGGCCAGCCGAACCGTTGTGCCGAGCATTGCCCAGGCGGAATCGGATTGACCCATATTTTGCAAGGTATTCCCCAAGATGAGAAGGGCTTGAATGGTGTCTAGCGATGGTCGGAAGAGGAAGTTGGCTAAGCGAAGGGCTTGAAATACCGACTGGCTGCAACACTATTAGCAGAACATCATGTGGGTCGATTATTTTTTGTCCTACCAAAGTCTATAGAGAGCTCCTGGCGGTGGGGATATTCGACATCCGAATAATGTGATCCTGCCGCTAAAGTGGCCAGCAAAAGACTTATATAGCCAATGGACTTGTTGGTGGCCCAGCGGTCAGAGATCTTGCCTGGGTCATGTAATTCGCCAGCAGCGTGAGTACTTAGATATGTGCATAATTCTGACTCAAATTGGTCAATATCTACTATGATTGGGTTGAATGGATATGCTGTAGCCCGATAGCAGTGAAAGAATCTGGTTTCGTTAGTGACAATGTCCGTTGCTGCCAGCAGATTGGAGTATACTTCAAGACTTCTGCTCTCTGTGGTAGCACAGCCAGCAACAACTTCCATCTATCATGGGGCGTTTTGGAATCCATAAACGGATATATGTTGAAAGTGTTCTGGAGACCCAGGACCGAAGTAAGCTCACCAGCCACCGAGTCGTTGGCCCCGGACGCCCTCGATCCCAAAATAGAGACGAAGGAATTGTCTCCAGAGTACACGTAGTTTTTGGACGCCTCATCAGGTAGAGATGACGGCTCACAACTCACCTTCCCCGCTTCTCCCGGACAGACAGGCAAGGCCGAGCGAGCAGTCTCATCTTGAACCGGTGCCGCCACCGACGCACGCTGCGGGTGCATGGAGAGATGATACGTGCAGATCTGTGGGTGCTGTCGCTTTCGACAGGTCTGGCAGGGCACGCTTCCGTCACACCTGACTTTGCGTTTCTTGCACGGATAACAAGCAGAGGGCCCTCGCGCCTGGCGCTTTTGGCGGAGCACCCGGTCCGCCTCTTCATTGTTCGCAGTAACGGCACTCATGTCGCCGAGAATGCCGCTGGCTGCTCTTAGTGGCCGTTATGTGGCGTCGTCTGGTCTCAAAAAGGCCGTTTTCATCAAAATGCACCGTCGACATCTGAGATGATAAATTTGAGATGGGACTTGTACTGGCCAACGGTCGAGTCCTACTACCAGACTTCAAAAGGCTTGCCACCCGAGATTAGCGGCCCCCCTTTGCCGGGTGTTTGCCGGCGGTCACGTGAGCTGATGTTATAACTACATAATATTTGTTTTAAATATCAATGATCTTACTAGAATATTACTACCTGCCGGGTAGCGGTATAATACTAGCTATTTTGTTCAATGAGCGACTTGATCCCTCGGCTTTGTATATTACTAAACCGAAAGAATTGCATTCTTCTACTGCGCACTTAGTCGTCCTGGAATCCCAACTCGGTCCAGCTGGCCAAGATCTTCTGCTTGAGCGGCTCCGGATACGAGTTCTCAAAGTCAGCCGCTTGCCAATCTCGACCCGTGGTATACTCGCATGGAAGGAGGGCATCGGAGACGGCCTTGCCTCCCCGAGCCGGCGGACCATTGCCATGAGACATGTACGGGATAAGTGCGAATCCGGCGACGTCCTCGAAGAAAGTCTCGTCCATGTTTGGGCGGCAGCGGGTGGAAAAGGCCCACATGACGTCCTTGCCTTGATATACGTCAATGTCATCGCCCACCAGAACGAGGCGGTGGATGGTGACGCCAGCCTTGTGGCTGAAGACGACGTCACCGACCTTCTTTCTAAACTCGGCTGGCGTGGTTTTCATCTCACGCAGTCGAGCCGTGTCGATGCGCAGGGCGACCCAGGTCACCTGCGACTCGAACGGTGCGAACGCGTCGGTGACGGGAAGGCCCTTTTGCTGGCAGATTTTGCGGATCTCGGCCGCGGCGAGAGAGCCGATGAGGGTATGCTGGTGTTCTGTGTTAACGGCCGGCCTTTGTAATGACCAGGACGACAATATCAACTCACAGTCTCATCAGTCAGTCGTCCGCAGTTTGACATGGGCAGAATGGGATTGTTGCGATACGTAATGCGCTTGACATGGTACTTGGGCCCAACGTGGGCATCGTGAGGGAAGACATAGCCGTGCATCTCACCAAATGGTCCCTCGACACCCTGTTCGGTAATGGACAAGGTGCCTTCAAAGACAATCTCGGAAGTTGCCGGAACAAGCAGGTTGTTGGTATCACACTTGACAAGCTGCAAAGCCGAGCCGGTCATGGCGCCCACGTAGTCGGCCTCGGTGACGCCGTCTGGAATTGGCATGCTCGAGGCCATGATGGCTGCTGGAGGAACACCAAAGGCAAGAGCCCATGGCACATCGCGGCCTTGTTTCTTCCACATCTGGTGAATTTGCCAGATATGCTGCGGCTCAGAGACGAGCCCGGTAAGATGCTTTTCGTCCGAGACCATGGCACGGGCAATGGACCAGTTGGTCCACGACCCGTCCGGAGACTGCACGATGTGCATGCCGTAGGTCTGGATGTACTTGCCGCCATCGGCCTGGTGGATCAGAGGTGCAGGAAGCTTGGTCAGGTCGATCTGGCTCTCATCCAGGAAATTTTCCTTGCAGGGCCCGGTGGGTATAACCTGCGGGGGGATCGGGGGTATATCGCTCGCGGACAGCATCTTATCGAGGATGTCCCGCATCGATGCCGTTGGAGCAAGGCCCAGGTGGCGTGCCAGCCTGCCGTAACGCTCCTTGGGAGACTTTCTCAGCGAGCCAGGAGCACCGAGGATACGGAACAGACCGTTTTGCGAGCCAATGACATTGTTGAATAACGGTGCCTTGTCATTAGTGTCGCAGACACGACGAGTGATGGCGGCGGCCTCGAGATGGGGGTCGACCGGGGTGTCAATCTCGACAAGGTCATTGTCGGCCTTGAGGGCATCGACAAAGGCCCGAAAGCAGAGGTAAGGCGGGTCGGCGGCCATCAAGACGTTTCACGGTGAATGTGCACCTTTAAGTGGTGTTGTGGTGCTTTTATGGAATCGATGTGTATGTTATACAACAGGCTGTATGTAGGTTGTGCGTCCACAGCTCGAAGAAGAATGGCCCGAGTGCGTGGCTTAAATATCCCTGGGGTGCAGTCGACCTGGGGGAATCCGGATTGAATGCTTGCCACGTATTTGGAGACCGAGGTCATCAAGTCGGGTCTTTCTCTACTCTACACCGTCTCCAGCCACCGTAGAGAAGGTCATCGAGCATACTGAAGGGCCCGAGATGTCGATAAGGCAGCACGCCTGGCGCGGTGGGTATGACTGTCGTCAGTCTAGTACGGCAGATCGCCCGAGGCCTTTCGCCCAAGGTTCGGGGGCCCTGGGCTCGGAGCCTCGGGTTCGGGGCCTCGGAGGTTCCCACAGAAGCCATCTCCATTCCCTTTTTGTCATTGCATATGAACAATCTAGCCAAGTCTGGTAGGATCGATGCGCACGGTGTCTGGCTGGCGGCTGTACAGTTTCGGTTGGTAATTTTTCAGGTAGTCCGACGGTTTTACTTGTGCCGCGTAAGCAGATATAAGGTTGGGCCGAGTTGCAAAGATTCTCAAGAATCATCTCTCTCATCATAAAACAATCGAAAGTCAACCAGCCAATCACATTAAGACACATTCAGACGAAGCAAAAGCTCCAAGGCTAGTGCCGATCTAGTATCACCACCAAAGGCCTGTACTCTATTCTCCCAGTGCCAGCACCCACAAGCTCTCAACTTTGGTCGCCCATCTACCGGCGGAAGCCCCAACCGTGATGGCAGCAATGCCGTCAACAAAAGCCACACAAAATCCGCCCGAGCAACAGCCGTCATCTCAGAGGTGCAAGCGGATCGTCGTCGCAATAACCGGGGCGACGGGGGCAACCCTGGGCATCAAGGCTCTCATCGCTTTGCGCAAGTTGAACGTGAAAACGCATCTGGTTATGAGCCAGTGGGCCGAGGCAACTATCAAGTACGAAACCGACTACCATCCCTCGAATGTCAAGGCCCTGGCAGACCATACCCACTCGATTCACGACATGGCAGCCCCAATTTCAAGCGGATCCTTTAAAGCAGACGGAATGATAATCGTTCCTTGTAGCATGAAAACACTGGCTGCAATAAATACCGGCTTCTGTGACGATCTCATCTCTCGCACCGCCGACGTGATGCTTAAAGAGCGACGAAGGCTCGTCTTGGTCGCTCGAGAAACCCCACTGAGCAGTATTCATCTGCGCAACATGTTAGAAGTGTCTAATGCGGGCGCTATTATTTTCCCTCCCGTCCCGGCATACTATATTCGGGCCTCATCGGTGGATGACTTGGTCGACCAGAGCGTAGGCCGCATGCTAGACCTATTCGATTTGGACACGGGGGACTTTGCGAGATGGGAGGGTTGGAAAACGGCAAAGCGTTGAAGTCTGGTTTGAGAGTGACCGATTGTTGTTAGCTAGATAGACGAGAGGGAAAAGCTGAGCATTTATTCCATGGTTGGTACTGTAGTTCTTTAGGTAGGAGACCCAGTATTTGTTAAAATTGCATAGCTAGAAAACAAGCACAATATAATATTGGACGATTTTCTATCTTCTTTAGATGCTTGTACTACAACTACCTTGATGTGAAGGGGAATTACCACATGCTGGGTCAATTGATATCCAGGTCCCCCAATTTAAAGCAGACAGACAAGGAGCCACAAATTACTCGTTATCGGTTTTAGGGCTAATATGCTGCCAGAGTATATCTTGCAACTGCTTTCAAAGCTTGTATGACTCATGTATTGTAGGGTGCCCCAGTATTTCTAGGGTGCCCATGTATTAGTCGCCTGATTGAGAGCCCAGGAAGTTTATTTGTCCTTGTCTATATGACTCACTCCGTCACTGTACAATCAAACCCCTGTAAGATTAGCCACTAGTGACTTCTGACAGAGCCTACAGGGGCTGAAGGCCTAATAAGGTGCCTGTATAAAAATCAGCAGTATATAAAGTAGAGTAAAAGGTACTAAAAGATTTATATAATTTCTATAGAAAGATTAATACTTTTTACCAGGGTTTATATCTTTTTTATTTGCCTTGTATTACCTTATCAGTCCAGGCAGGCTCCTCGATTTTTATCGCGGAAAAAAAAAGGGCCCACTTTATCAGCTGTTAACAAATAACCTGCCAGCTGGCCCCGCCTACTGATGTCACACATGGCTAAACTTTCAGGGCTTAAATTGTAACGTGTTAAAAAATAGATGTGGATTCTATCCAGAGCTAGTATATTCTTGTAGTATAGTAGGGCATTCAAGGAATTGCTAACTTATTGCTCCCCTTCTGGCTTAAGACCGCTCTCTCCAATTAAAATGTCATCCCACAGTGCTCCGCATTTACTGTTCCCTCTATCGCCCTCTTCTATACATTGCTTTATGGGCGTGCCTGACTTTCGACATTCTATAAACACATCATCGACTTTATTAAAGCAGGGCTGTGCAGCTGCTATCCAACAATGCTCGCGGTCGGCGCCTGCTTTCTTTTTGCGACAAGCTCGTACGTCTTCTTCCCACTTCTGAAACCCATCCACTAATGTCGAGTTTATGGATGTATTTTGGCAGTTGGTAACAGGCCCTGCAATAGCCAGGCTAATAAAACCAGCGAAAACGAGAGTACTCTTCATGTTTTCTGTGTATTTTATATAGTAGTTCGATAGGGTAGCTGAATTTAATAAGGGCAAAAAGAGGAAAAAGTAAAGAATACAAAAGAAGTTTAATAGGGAGGATATTCCGGCCTTAAATACCTAGGTATTACGAGTCAAATACGCTAGGTATTATAAGTCAGATACGCTAGGTATTACGAGTCAGATATACTAGGTATTACGAGTCAGATATATTAGGCATTACGAGTCAGATATATTAGGCATTATAAGTCAAATACGCTAGGTATTATAAGTTAAATACGCTAGGTATTATAAGTTAAATACGCTAGGTATTACGAGTCAGATACGCTAGGTATTACGAGTCAAGTACGCTGGGCATTACGAGTCAGATATATTAGGCATTACTGTTACGACCCAGTTGTATACAAGAAGCAAGCTGCAAGTTAAGCCAGTTATATAAGCTATAAAATAGTATAAATAAAACAGATAATAAATTAATAATTAAAGTAATTATTATATTTAAATTATAAAAAAAACTATAATTTATATAAGTAAAATTATAATTATAATAATAATCTAAAAGAAAATATTATAATAAAAGAAGTAATTTATTATAATATATAAAAACCCTTAATTTTACTTTATAAATAAATTTTAGCTTTTTAGCTTTTAATATAAATTATTATATTAAATAAGCTTTATTTATAACTTTTTAATTTTAATTACTTAATTATAATTTATAACTTATTATTAATATAATAATTAATTACTTAGATTAATTATTTTAATTATTTTATTAATATAAATTATAACTAGTTTATTTCTTAGAAATTTTAGTTATTATATATTAAAAGCTTTTATTTAAATAATTATTATATTATTTTAAGTAATATTTAATAATTATTAAAATAATATTTATAATATTTATTTTATTTAAAGTAATTATATTATTAATACTTTAAAAGCCTTAAAGTTTTAAACTTTAAAATATTATAAATAAACTTATATAATTATATTAATAGGTTAAATAACTTAGCTTTAAATATTAAATATTTATATTAAGATAAAAAAACTTAAAAGAAATTATTAAGCTTAAAATATTAGAATTTTATAATAATAACTTAAAAATACTTTAAAAATTCTTAACTTAGCTTAAAATATATTATTAATTTTACTTAAATAAGTTAATTAATATATAAGTAAAAATATTATATATTAAAAAATATATAATAAGTATTATATTTATATAATTTAAATTAATTATATAAAATTATTTTATTAATATAAAAAATAATTAAAAAAATAAAATAAAAAAAATATTTATTAATTATAAAAAATTTAAAAAAGTAATTAAAAAAATATTTAAATTAATTAATAAAGTAAAAACTATAATTATTTATATAAATTAACTTAAATAAAAAAGATTTATATTAGATTATATAATATATTTTAAATAAGTTATTTTAATATTAAACTAAAAAAATAAGCTATTTATATTAGTTTTCTTTAAAAAATTAAAAAAAGAAATTAAGAATAAACTATATAAAAAAAATATATTAAATAACTTCTTAAATTATATAATAATAATAATTTAAATTAATAATAAATAATATTAATAATATATATAAAAGTAATAAAAAAAAAACTTAAAATCTTATAAAAAAAAATAATAAGCTAATTAAAAGAAAAAATAAAAAAAACTTATTATTTATAATTATACTTTTAACTTTAAATAAATAAAGCTTAATATTATTAAATTATTATAAAAAAATAAAAAAAAAGGCTAGTTAATTACCAGGACCTACTAATAATATAATTAATAGCTATACCTAGCTAATTTAATAGTAATATATAATTTTAAAAATATTATATATACGTATTATAATATATTAAATTTACTAGCTTAAAAGGTGATTTATAACTTTATATACTAATAAAAGCTTATAAGTTTATATATTAAAAATATATATAATAATAATAATAATTTATAATTATATAAGTTATACCCTAAAAAACTTAGAGTAATCTAATATAATATAAATTAATAAAGTTTTAACTTTTATAAAACCTATTATTTTCCTTATAATCACCTTATTTTGCTTTTATATACTATATTAATTTAAGTAAATTGCTTTATAAAGCAGCTACTTATAGGTCTTTAGCTTTATATTACTTCCTGAAGTACTACAGCTTACTAATATCAGACTTAGTTAGTAATTAATAACCTTATTATAATTATAACTAGTACTAAAAAAGGTAATAAGCCTAATATAAGTAAATTACTTATTATAACTTTAGGGATTAAAGCTAATAAGCTTAAAAGAGTAATAAAAAAGCTATTATTATAAAAAATATTAATAAGAAAAGAAATATATTATTAAAAGCTAAAAATACTAAAAAAATTAAAAAACTTAATAAAATAATTAAAAAAGTAAAAAAAAAAAAAAAATAAAAAGAAAAATTAAGAAAAATACTATAAAGTTAGTGAATAAAAAGTAGCTTTATATTATAGTTTTCCCTTTTATTATAGAGAGAAGCTTAATATTATTAAAAAAAATAATAAAAAGGAAAAGAAATATTATAATTATAAAAAACTAAGATATTTTATTAATAAATATAAAAAACCTATAAAAAAATAAAAGTAAATATTAAAAAAAAATAAAAAATAACTTAATTTTATTAATTAATAAAAAATTAAAGTTATTAAATTAAAAGTAAAATATAAAAATTTTAATTAAATTTTTTATTATAATAATAATTATTATATTTATATAAATAATAAATAAGAAAAAAAATAATTTTTAAAAAAGCTAAAAAAACTAAGAAAAAAACTTATAAATTTTATAAAAAATAAGCTATAAATAGCTAAATAATTAATATAAAAACCCTAAATAAATAATTAATAAAAAAAAAACTTTTATAATAATAAAATAAAAAGAATTTTATAAATTAAAATTATTAAAATATTTAAATAAAAATTTATATTAAAAAATTTTTAATTAAATATAATAATAAATAAAAATAAAAAAAATTTAAAAAAAATAATAATATAAAAAAAAATAAAATATATAAATTTTTACTTTTTTTAATAAATTAAAAAATAAAATAAAAAAAATAAATATTAATAATAATAATATAATTTTAAATATTTTAAAAGTATTTAAAAATAAATAAAATAAGAAAAAAATATTAATAAAATTAATAATTATATAAAAGTAAATTATATAATAATATTTTTTTATATTAATAAAAAAATATTTTATAATTTTTATTATTATAATAAATATTATTATAATATTAAAAAACTTAATATTATAATACTTAAAAAAAAAAATAATTTTAGATTTTTATTAAAATATAAAAATTATATATAATTAATATAAGTATTATATATATTTATAATATATTAAATATATTTTATAATTAAAATATAATTAAATATATTTTTAATTAAAATAAAAAAATATTTAATTAAAATATTATATTTTAAATAAAAACTTTTAAAATAAAAAGTAAAAATAATTAATAATAATTAAATAATAATTTTAAAATTTAATTTAAATATACTTATTAAATATTAAGCTTATATAAATTTTATAAATATATATAAATTAAATATATATTAATTATATATATATATATAAAAAATAAATAATAATATTAATATATATATAAAAAAAATTATTATTTAAATTATTTTAATATAAAATAAAAAATTATATAATATACTTATTATTAAATTACTTAAAATATATAATAAATAAAATTAAAAAATAATATAAATAATAATATAAAATATTAATAATATATAAATAAATATAATAAGTATTAAATATATTTAAATAAAAAAATTTTAAAAGAATTATAAAATTAATATATTATAATAAATAAAAGCTAAATAAGTAATAATATAAATAAAAGTTTAATTTTAAATATAATAAAAAATATATAATAAATTATAATAATTTAAAATATAAAAAATATAAAAAAATAAATAATTAAATTTATAATTACTTATATTAAATATTTAATAATAAGTTTTACTTTAAATACTTATAAAATAAAACTATATTTATAAAATAATACTAAAAAATAAAATAATAAATTATAAAAAAATTTATTTTAAAAAACTTAAAAAATAAAATATATTATTTATAAAAAAATTATAAGTTAATATAAAAAAAAATATTAATAACTTTTAATATAATTTAAAATAAATAAAATAATAAAATAATATTAAATATTAAAATTATAAAATATTATATTTATATACTTATAAATAATAATATAATAAATAATTATATTTTACTTAAAATTATTAATTATTATTAATTATTATAAAAATATAAAAAAATATTATATAAGTTAATTAATATTAAAAAAAAACTTTTTATTTATAATAATAAAATTATTAATTAAAAAATTAATTATTTTAAAATATAAATTTAAAATTATTTAAAAGTAATTTAACTTAATATTATAAATATATTAAAATATAACTTAATATTAAAGTACTTATAATTATAAGAAAATAACTTATTAATTAACTAAAAAATAAGCTAATTAAAGTAAAATAAAACTTTAAGTTAATAAAATTAATAAAATTTAAAAAAAAAATAAAATTTTATTATAATTTAGCTTATAAATAAAATTTTAAAAAAAAAATTTTTTTAAGTAAATTATTTAAAAACTAATAATAATAAATAAATAATATAAAAATAATAAATATAAAAAAAAAATAATTAAATTTATTATAATAATTTTAATAATATTATAAATTAAAATATAAATAATAATAAGTAATAAAAAAATAAAAGCTAAAATCTAAAAAATTATTATTACTTTAAAAAAAAACCTTATAAATATAAATAAAAAACTTAAAAAAAAAATAAAAATAAAAATAATAAAAATAATAAAAGCTTAATAATAAAAAAAAAACTTAAAAATATTTTTAAAAAATATTAAAAATATAAAATATTATTTATAAAAAAATTAAAAATTAAATTATTTAAATATAATTAATAAAATTATAAAATTAAATTAATAAATAAAAAATTAATAATATTTTATAAAATTTATAACTTAAATATAAAAAAACTTAAAATATTATAAAAATATATTAATAAAATATTAATAAAAAGCTATATTAAAGTATTAATATTAAAAGCTAAATACTTAATTATATTTATTTTAAAGAAAAATAAAAAATTATAATTAATAATAAATTATTAATAATTAAATATAATTATTATGAAAAATAAAATATTATTATTATTAATATTAAAATTATAAAATTAATTATATAATATAAATTAATTTATTATAATAAACTTAAAAAAAGTATATAATTTAATTTAAATAAAAAAAAATTATAAATAAATAATAACTTTTAAAATAAAATTTAAATTATTTAAATTCTTAATAATATTAATAAAACTTATTAATATATTAATAATATTTTAAAAAATAATTAATAATATATTATAAAAATATTTAAATAATTTTATAATAATATATTTTAATAATATATTAATTTTTTTAAAAACCTTAAAGAATTATAAAAAATATATATATATAATATTAAAAATATTATAAAATATTAAATTATTACTTAAATTAATAAAATATAAATTTTATATATAAAAAATAAACTTTTTAAAATATATAATATAATTAAATAAAATATAAATAAAAGAAATTAAAATTAAAATAATAAAAAACTAATTAATATTAAAAAATATTAAAAATATATAAAACTTTAAAAGCTTTATAAATTATTATAAAAAATTTATTAAAAGTTATAATAAAATTATAATACTTTTAAATAAATTTATTAAAAAAAATAAATAATAAAATTAAAATAATAAAATATAATATACTTTTAATAAAATTAAAAAACTTATTATATTTAAATTTATTTTAAGAATTTTTAATTTAAAAAAAAAATAAAATTAAAAATTAATTTATTAAATTTTATTTTAAAAGTATAAATTAAATAAAAAAATAATAATAATAAATTATATTTTATTATATTTTACTTAAAAAAACTTTATAAAATAAAACTTAATTATTTTATTTATAATAAAAAATTCTTAATAATTATTAATACTTTTAAGAAATTTAAATATTATTTTATAAAAAATAAATATAAAATTAAAGTATATATTAATTATAAAAATATTTTTTACTTTATAATAATATAATAATTAAATAAATAATAAATTTAATAAATTATATATTTTTTAGAATTTAATTATAAAATTATTTATTAAAAAAAATTTAAAAATAAATAAATAAATACTTTAAATTAAAAAAATAATTATAATATAAAAATACTTATAATAATAAAATAATTTCTTAAAATTAATATAAATAATAATTTTTAATAAAAATAATTAAATATTATATTAAAAATATAAAATAAAAACTTAATATATAAGAAAATCTAATAATAAGTAAAAAAAAAAGTTAGGTTTATAAATATACTAAAAAAATATTTTATAAAACCTAAAATTATTTTAAAGTATTATAAAAAAACCTAAATATATTTAAAATTATAAGAAAAATATATTAAAAAAATATATAAATATTTAATTTATAAATATTAAGAAATTTATAAAATATTAAATAAAATATAATAATAATATAATTTTTAAGAAATTAAAAAGATAATTAAAAAAATTATTAATAAATATATATAATATAAAAAAAGTAAAGCTTTATAATATAAGCTATATAAAAAATTATAATTATTACTAATATTAATATAATTATAAAAATTAATAGCTTTTAATTATATTATAAAGCTATTAATATTAAAAAAACTAATAATTAATATAAAATATTAAATTATAATAAAAAAATAAAAAAAAGGCTAGTTAATTACTAGAACCTACTAGTAATATAATTAATAGCTATACCTAGCTAATTAAATAATAATATATAATTAAAAAAATATTATATATATATATTATAATATATTAAATTTACTAGCTTAAAAGGTAATTTATAACTTTATATACTAGTAAAAGCTTATAACTTTATATATTAAAAATATATATAATAATAATAATAATTTATAATTATATAAGTTATACCCTAAAAAACTTAAAGTAATTTAATATAATATAAATTAATAAAATTCTAATTTTTATAAAGCCTATTATTTTCCTTATAATTACCTTATTTTACCTTTATATACCTAATTTAAATAAATTACTTTATAAAGTAGCTACTTATAAGTTTCTGGCTTTATATTACTCCCTAAAGTATTTATTAATATTAGACTTAATTAGTAGTTAATAATCTTATTATAACTATAATTAGTACTAAAAAAGGTAATAAGCCTAATATAAGTAAATTATTTATTATAATTTTAAGGATTAAAGCTAATAAGCTTAAAAAAATAATAAAAAAACTATTATTATAAAGAATATTAATAAGAAAAAAAATATATTATTAAAAGCTAAAAATATTAAAAAAGTTAATAAACTTAATAAAATAACTAAAAAAATAAAAAAAAAAAAGAAATAAGAGGGAGAATTAAGAAGAATATTATAAAGCTAATTAATAAAAAGTAGCTTTATATTATAGTTTTCCCTCTTATTATAAAAGGCTTAATATAAAATATAATAATATATTTATAATTATAAATAAACTTATAAAGTATAAATACTTTTTATTATATAAGAAAATAAATAATATAAAAAAACTTATATATATATTTTTATAAATAATAATAAGTAATTATAAGTTATTAAAAAAAATTATATTAAATAAAAAAAATATATTTACTTTTAAGTTTTAATAAATACTTATAATATAACTTAAAATAAATTATAAGTTAAGTATTATATATTATTTATAAATAAATAAATAAATAAAAAAATTAAATTAAATACTTAAATAATATTTATAATATTATATTAATTATTAATAAAATAATTAAATTAAATAATTACTTATAATATAATTAGCTTATAATAATTTAATATTAGAATTAATAAAGTAAATACTAGCTTATATTAATTATAAATTTAATTTTAAAGTATTTTAAATATAATATAAAAAACTATAAGTAAAATAAATAATATTATAAGTAAATAAATTAAAAAAATTATATAAAAAAATATAATATAAATTAAAATTTATATAAAATAAAATAATATAATATTATAATTATAAAAAATTAAAAAAATTAATTTTTAAGAAAAAAAATATAATTTATTTATTTTAATAAAATATTAAAATAATATAATTAAATAATAAATTAAATTATAAAAAATTAAAATTATTTATTATTAAAAAATAAATATTAATAAATAATTATAAACTTTTATTATTAAAAACTATAAAAAATTATTTTATAATATATATTTTACTTTTTAAAAAAGTATTAAATAATATATTAATAAAAAAAAATATTAAAGTTTTAAATAATAAAAAATATAAAATAAAATAAATTTTAAATATAAAAATAAAAAATAAAATATATTAATATTTTATTAAGTAAAAAAATTATAAATATAAAAAAAATATATAAAAACTTATAAAATACCTAAAAAAATATTAATATTTATTAAGGTAATTTTATTAAAAAATATAAAAAGTATAAAAAAACCTAGATTTAAAAACTTTTTACTTAACTTAAAAGTAAACTAATTACTTTTTTTAAAAATATTTATTATACTTAAATTATTTATTACTTAATACTTATAAGTATTTAAAGTAAATAGAATTTTATTTTTAGTATTTAATTTTATTATATTATAATAAAATAATTCTAAACTTTTATTTTTAATATAATTTTAGATTTTTTATATTTAAGCTAATTAATTTATAGCTATAAAAAGCTAAAACTAAAAGTTAGCTAGCTATATATAAAGCTTTAATAGCTTATTATTTATTTTTTTTTTTTTAACTTTAGTTTTTTTTATTACTTTAATAAGTATATTACTAAGAAATATTATTAATAAAAGAATCCCTTTATAATAAAGGGGAAAACTATAATATAAAGCTACTTTTTATTAATTAGCTTTATAATATTTTTTTTAATTTTTCCTTTTATTTCTTTTTTTTTTTTTATTTTTTTAATTATTTTATTAAGTTTATTAACTTTTTTAATATTTTTAACTTTTAATAATATATTTTTTTTCTTATTAATATTTTTTATAATAATAGCTTTTTTATTATTTTTTTAAGCTTATTAGCTTTAATTCTTAAAATTATAATAAATAATTTATTTATATTAGGCTTATTACCTTTTTTAGTATTAATTATAATTATAATAAGATTATTAACTACTAACTAAGTTTAATATTAGTAAGTAAAAAGCTATAATACTTTAGGGAGTAATATAAAGCTAGAAACTTATAAGTAGCTATATTATTTATAAAGTAATTTATTTAAATTAGGTATATAAAGGTAAAATAAGGTAATTATAAGGAAAATAATAGGCTTTATAAAAGTTAAAACTTTATTAATTTATATTATATTAAATTACTTTAAGTTTTTTAGGGTATAACTTATATAATTATAAGTTATTATTATTATTATATATATTTTTAATATATAAAGTTATAAGCTTTTATTAGTATATAAAATTATAAATTATCTTTTAAGCTAGTAAATTTAATATATTATAATATATATATATAATATTTTTTTAATTATATATTACTATTTAATTAATTAAGTATAACTATTAATTATATTATTAGTAGGTCTTAGTAATTAACTAGCCTTTTTTTTATTTTTTTATTATAATTTAATTAATAAAAGAATATAAATAAAATAAAAGCTATAATAATATTTATAAGAAAAAGCTATTAAAATACTATTATATAGGTAATTATTGTTACAACCTAGTTACAAGCTGTAGCATAGGTTATAAGTTAAGCCGGCTATATAAGCTATAAGATAGTATAAGTATAGTAAGTAATAGATTAATAGTTAGAATAAGCTATTAATAAGGGAGAGTTTATTAATTATTTAATAAACTTTAAATAAACTAATAATATATATATAATTATAATTTATTAAAACTTTAATAAATAATAAGTAAATATTATAATATATAAAAACCCTTAAATTTACTTTATAAATAAATTTTAATTTCTTAGCTTTTAATATAAATTATTATATTAAATAAGCTTTACTTATAACTTTTTAACTTTAATTACTTAGTTATAATTTATAACCTATTATTAGTATAATACTTAATTATTTAAATTAATTACCTTAGTTATTTTATTAATATAAATTATAACTAGTTTATCTCTTAGAAATTTTAGCTATTATATATTAAAAGCTTTTATTTAAATAATTATTATATTACTTTAAGTAATATTTAATAATTATTAAAATAATACTTATAATATCTACCTTATTTAAGGTAATTATATTATTAATATCTTAGAAACCTTAAAGTTTTAAACCTTAAAACTTTATAATTAAACTTATATAATTATACTAATAGGTTAAGTAACTTAGCCTTAAACGCTAAATACTTATATTAAAATAAAAAAACTTAAAAGAGATTATTAAGCCTAAAATACTAAGACCTTATAATAGTAATTTAAGAATACTCTAAGAATTTTTAATCTAGCTTAAAATATATTATTAATTCTACTTAAATAAGTTAATTAATATATAAGTAAAAGTATTATATATTAAAGAATATATAATAAGTATTATACTTATATAATTTAAATTAATTATATAAAATTATCTTATTAATATAAAAAATAATTAAGAAAATAAAATAAAAAAAATATTTATTAATTATAAAGAATTTAAAAAAATAATTAAAAAAACATTTAAATTAATTAATAAAATAAGAATTATAATTATTTATATAAATTAACTTAAATAAAAAGGATTTATATTAGATTATATAGTATATTTTAGATAAGTTACTTTAATATTAAACTAGGAAAATAAGGTACTTATATTAGCTTTTTTTAAAGGACTAAAAAAAGAAATTAAGAATAAATTATATAAAAAAAATATATTAAATAACTTCTTAAATTATATAATAATAATAATTTAAATTAATAATAAATAATATTAATAATATATATAAAAGTAATAAAAAAATAAAAACTTAAAACCTTATAAAAAAAAGAGAATAATAAGTAAACTAAAAAAAAAAGTAAAAAAAACCTATTACTTATAATTATACTTTTAATTTTAGATAAATAAAGCTTAATATTATTAAAAAAAATAATAAAAAAAAAAAGAAATATTATAATTATAAAAAACTAAAATATTTTACTAATAAATATAAAAAACCTAAGAAAAAATAAAAGCTAGTATTAAAAAAAGATAAAAAATAGCTTAATATTATTAATTAATAAAAAAATAAAATTATTAAACTAAAAGTAAAATATAAAAACCTTAATTAAACCTTTTATTATAATAATAATTATTATATTTATATAAGTAATAAATAAGAAAAAAAATAGTTTTTAAAAGAACTAAAAAAATTAAAAAAAAAATTATAAATTTTATAAAGAATAAGCTATAAATAGCTAAATAATTAATATAAAAAAAACTAAATAAATAATTAATAAAAAAAAAACTTTTATAATAATAAAATAAAAAAATTTTATAAATTAAAATTATTAAAATATTTAAATAAAAACTTATATTAAGAAATTTTTAATTAAATATAATAATAAATAAAAGTAAGAAAAATTTAAAAAAAATAATAATATAAGAAAAAATAAAATATATAAATTTTTAACTTTTTTAATAAATTAAAAAATAAAATAAAAAAAATAAGTATTAATAATAATAATATAATTCTAGATATTTTAAAAGTATTTAAAAATAAATAAAATAAAAAAAAAGTATTAATAAAGCTAATAATTATATAAAAGTAAATTATATAATAATATTTTTTTATATTAATAAGAAAATATTTTATAATTTTTATTATTATAATAAATATTATTATAATATTAAAAAACCTAATATTATAATACTTAAAAAAAAAAAATAATTTTAAACTTTTATTAAAATATAAAAATTATATATAATTAATATAAAAATTATATATAATTAATATAAAAATTATATATAATTAATATAAAAATTATATATAATTAATATAAAAATTATATATAATTAATATAAAAATTATATATAATTAATATAAATATTATATATATTTATAATATATTAGATATATTTTATAATTAAGGTATAATTAAATATATTTTTAATTAAAATAAAAGAATATTTAATTAAAGTATTATATTTTAAATAAAAACTTTTAAAATAAAAAATAAAAATAATTAATAATAATTAAATAATAATTTTAAAACCTAATTTAAATATACTTATTAAATATTAAGTTTATATAAATTTTATAAATATATATAAATTAAATATATATTAATTATATATATATAAAAAATAAGTAATAATATTAATATATATATAAAAAAAAATTTTTAATATATAAAAAAAAGTTATTATTTAAGTTACTTTAATATAAAATAAAAGATTATATAATATACTTATTATTAAATTACTTAAAATATATAATAAATAAAGCTAAAAAAAATATAAGTAATAATATAAAATATTAATAATATATAAATAAATATAATAAATATTAAATATATTTAAATAAAAAAATCCTAAAAGAATTATAAAATTAATATATTATAATAAATAAAAATTAAATAAGTAATATTATAAATAAAAATTTAACTTTAAATATAATAAAAAATATATAATAAATTATAATAACTTAAAATATAAAAAGTATAAAAAAATAAAAAATTAAATTTATAATTACTTATATTAAATATTTAATAATAAGTTTTATTTTAAGTACTTATAAAATAAAATTAAACTTATAAAATAATATTAAGAAATAAAATAATAAATTATAAAAGAATTTATTTTAAAAAACTTAAAAAATAAAATATATTATTTATAAAAAAGCTATAAGCTAATATAAAAAAAAATATTAATAATTCTTAATATAATTTAAAATAAATAAAATAATAAAATAATATTAAATATTAAAATTATAAAATATTATATTTATATACTTATAAATAATAATATAATAAGTAATTATATTTTACTTAAAATTATTAATTATTATTAATTATTATAAAAATATAAAAAAGTATTATATAAGTTAATTAATATTAAAAAAAACTTTTTACTTATAATAATAAAATTATTAATTAAAAAATTAATTATTTTAAAGTATAAATTTAAAATTATTTAAAAGTAATTTAACTTAATATTATAAATATATTAGAATATAACTTAATATTAAAATATTTATAATTATAAAAAAATAACTTATTAATTAATTAAAAAATAAGCTAATTAAAGTAAAATAAAATTTTAGGTTAATAAAATTAATAAAATTTAAAAAAAAAAAAAAATTTTTATTATAACTTAACTTATAAATAAAGTTCTAAAAAAAAGAACTTTTAAGTAAATTATTTAAAAACTAATAATAATAAATAAATAATATAAAAATAATAAGTATAAAAAAAATAATTAAATTTATTATAATAACCTTAATAATATTATAAATTAAAATATAAATAATAATAAATAATAAAAAAATAAAAGCTAAAATCTAAAAAGTTATTATTATTTTAAGAAAAAACCTTATAAATATAAATAAAAAACTTAAAAAAAAAAAAAAAAAAATAATAAAAATAATAAAAGCTTAATAATAAAAAAAAAAAAACTTAAAAATATTTCTAAAAAATATTAAAAATATAAAAAATTATTATAAAAAAATTAAAAATTAAATTACTTAAATATAATTAATAAAATTATAAAATTAAATTAATAAATAAAAAGTTAATAATATTTTATAAAATTTATAACTTAAATATAAAAAAACTTAAAATATTATAAAAATATATTAATAAAATATTAATAAAAAGCTATATTAAAATATTAATATTAAAAGCTAAATACTTAATTATATTTATTTTAAAAAAAAATAAAAAATTATAATTAATAATAAATTATTAATAATTAAATATAATTATTATAAAAAATAAAATACTATTATTATTAATATTAGAATTATAAAACTAATTATATAATATAAATTAGTTTATTATAATAAACCTAAAAAAAGTATATAACTTAATTTAAATAAAAAAGAATTATAAATAAATAATAGCTTTTAAAATAAAATTTAAATTATTTAAATACTTAATAATATTAATAAGGCTTATTAATATATTAATAATATTTTAAAGAATAATTAATAATATATTATAAAAATATTTAAATAACTTTATAATAATATATTTTAATAATATATTAATCTTTTTAAAAACCCTAAAAAACTATAAAAAATATATATATATAATATTAAAAATATTATAAAATATTAAATTATTACTTAAATTAATAAAATATAAGTTTTATATATAAAAAGTAAACTTTTTAAAATATATAATATAATTAAATAAAATATAAATAAAAAAAATAAAAATTAAAGTAATAAAAAACTAACTAATATTAAAAAATATTAAAAATATATAAAGCTTTAAAAGCTTTATAAACTATTATAAAAAATTTATTAAAAGTTATAATAAAATTATAATACTTTTAAATAAATTTATTAAAAAAAATAAATAATAAAATTAAAATAATAAAATATAATATACTTTTAATAAAATTAAAAAACTTATTATATTTAAATTTATTTTAAGAATTTTTAACTTAAAAAAAAAATAAAATTAGAAATTAATTTATTAGATTTTATTTTAAAAGTATAAGTTAAATAAAAAAATAATAATAAAAAATTATATTTTATTATATTTTACTTAAAAAAACTTTATAAAATAAAACTTAATTACCTTATTTATAATAAAAAATTCCTAGTAATTATTAATACTTTTAAGAAATTTAAATATTATTTTATAAAAAATAAATATAAAGTTAAAGTATATATTAATTATAAAAATATTTTTTACTTTATAATAATATAATAATTAAATAAATAATAAATTTAATAAGCTAAATATTTTTTAAAATTTAATTATAAAATTATTTATTAAAAAAAATCTAAAAATAAATAAGTAAATATTTTAAGTTAAAAAAGTAATTATAATATAAAAGTACTTATAATAATAAAATAACTTTTTAAGATTAATATAAATAATAATTTTTAATAAAAATAATTAAATATTATATTAAAAGTATAAAATAAAAACTTAATATATAAGAAAATCTAATAATAAGTAAAAAAAAAAATTAGGTTTATAAATATATTAAAAAAATATTTTATAAAACCTAGAATTATTTTAAAGTATTATAAAAAAACCTAAATACCTTTAAAATTATAAAAAAAATATATTAAAAAAATATATAAATATTTAGTTTATAAATATTAAAAAATCTATAAAATATTAAATAAAATATAATAATAATATAATTTTTTAAGAATTAAAAAGATAATTAAAAAGATTATTAATAAATATATATAATATAAAAAAAATAAGGCTTTATAATATAAGCTATATAAAAAATTATAATTATTATTAATACTAATATAATTATAAGAATTAATAGCTTTTAATTATATTATAAAGCTATTAATATTAAAAAAACTAATAACTAATATAAAATATAATAGTATATTTATAATTATAAATAAACTTATAAAATATAAATACTTTTTATTATATAAAAAAGTAAATAATATAAAAAAACTTATATATATATTTTTATAAATAATAATAAATAATTATAAGCTATTAAAAAAAATTATATTAAATAAAAAAAGTATATTTACTTTTAAATTTTAATAAGTACTTATAATATAACTTAAAATAAATTATAAGTTAAGTATTATATATTATTTATAAATAAATAAATAAATAAAAAAATTAAACTAAATACTTAAATAATATTTATAATATTATATTAATTATTAATAGAATAATTAGGTTAAATAGTTATTTATAATATAATTAGCTTATAATAGCTTAATATTAGAATTAATAAAATAAATACTAGTTTATATTATAGACTTGAGCTGTAAGCTTAGGTCTAGGTAGGATTCTAGGCGGAGCCGGACCAGACCTAGTATAAATAAACTCTAGGCTAATATAAATAATTAGGTTTATATAAGACTTTAAGTAAAGCTAAACCAGACTTAATATAAATAAAACTTAGGCTAAAATAAGGTATATTAAGAGGAAAAAAAAGAAAATAAACCCTTTTTTTTTTTTTTTTTTAAGTTTATTTTTATTATTTAATAATATATATATATAATTATAAGTATAACTAGTCTTTTATAAAAAATAAACTTTATTATAAATAACCTTATAAAATAAATAACTAGTATAAAACTAGGCTTACTTATACCTAGAAATATTATATTAGCTAGTAGCTCTTAAAGTAATATTATAATACTTTAAGAAGTTATTATTATTTAGATATAAAAGCTTTATAAGCTTATTAAATAATATTTTCTTCTTAAAAATTAAATAATATAAGATTTTTTTATAATAATAATATTAGCTTATATTAGCTTTTAGGTAAAGTATAAACTAATCCTAATAAAAGCTTTATTTAATAATAATAAAATTATATTTATAGCTTAAAAAAGCTTAATATAATATAAGCTAGTTATAAACACGATATTTATAAGTAATAATTATAATTAATAGGCTTTTATTTTTTAGAACCTTTTAATTAAAGTTTAAGGCTAGATAGCTTTTTACTTTAAAAATAATAGAAGAGTTAGCTATAACCTAGCCGTGTTTTTAGGCTATTTAGCTATTATATATATTAACTTTTATAAAGAGAAAATAGTTTTTATTAAGCTTAATTAAATAAAATAATAATAAAATAAATTATTTATAGATTTTTTTATTTAATTTAAAAATAAAATTATACTTATTAAAAGCTTTAAATAAAAGAATTTTATTAAATTAATAAAATTAAAATAATTTTTTAATAAATATATATAAAAAAAAATTATTAATTAAAAAATATTATATTTTAAATATATTAAGATAATAGCTTATTTTTATAATATAGCTATAAATATTAAATTATTATAATTAAAAGAGAAATTTTATAATAAGTAAGGTAAATATAATATAAACTTTAAGGGGAAATAATATAATAATAAGAATATAATTATAATAAATATAGGTAAATTAGGGTTTTAAGCTAGGCCTAGAAAAGGTATAAGTTATAATTACCCTTAAAACTAATAAAAAAAATAAGCTTATTAGGTATTAATTAAAATAATTAATTAATAATATAAGAAAGAAAAATACTTATATTATAAATTTATAAGCTATTATATTTTAAAGTATATATTTCTTCTTATATAATACTTATAAGTATTTAATATAAAAAGAATAATAATAAAAAATTTTATCTTTAATATAAATAAAAATAAAAAGCTATTAAGAAATAAAATACCTTTATAATAAGTTTTTTATTAAGGGTATTATAATATAATAATAATTATAAACTAAAAAATATATTATATAAAAAATAAAAATTAAAAAAGATTAAATTAAAAATAAATATATTACCTTTCTTAGTTTTTATATTAATTAACTTCTTAAAATTTATAAATATTTAAGTAAATATAAGCTATAATTATTATATAATAATAAGTAAAAAATTTATATAATATATAAAACTAGACCTAGTTTTATTAGGTAAATAATAATATATATATATTATAATAGAGATAAAAAAGAAAAAGGTAATATAATAAAAGTTATATTTTTTAATTTTTTACTTAATATAATTTTAAGTAAATATAAATAGCTAGGAATTTCTAGTAATAATATATATAATACTAGGCCTTACACAGGATATTATACTAGAAATATTATAAATAATATAATATAATATAAGTATATAATTAACTAAAAGAAAAATTATAATTAATATTATAAATAACTTAATAATTTAAGGGTTAGGTAATTAAGGGATCTAAAAGCTTATAGTATTAATAATAGGGTTAATATTTACTAGTATTATCTAATAAGCCTAGAAAATAAAAGAGAAGTACTAGTTAATAGCTATAAGCTTATATAAAATAATATTAGTATTATATATATAAAAGGCTAACCTAGACTAATAATAAGAGAAGCTACCCTAGCCTTTTTATAACTTATAGAACTTTTAAGATCTTTTTAACTAAGAAAAGGTAAATAAGCTGCTTTTATATTAAGGCTAGCTAAACTATTATATATAATTAAGGTAGTATTTAAATAAGACTAACCTAGATTTATTATAAGCGCTACTTTATAATATATTATAAGAATATTTATTAAAAATTAAAAAGTAAATTATAAACCTAATAAATAAAGAATAAATCAAGGTAAGCTTTTTATTAGTTATAACTTTAGTATTATTAGCTAAAAAGCTAAGAAAAAAATAATAGTTTTATATAAATTATTATACTTTAAATAAGGTAATAAAATAGAATTATTATTTACTTTTACTTATTAAAAAAATATTATATTTCTTTTTTAAGGCTAAGTAATTTATAAAACTAGATATTTAATTAATATTTTATAAACTCTGGATTATACTAGGTAAAAAGCCTTTAATTATATTCTAGACCTAATTTAAGCTTTTTAAGTAGCTAGTTTACTTATTTAGGTTAATAAGTGCTTTTATAATATTTTAATAATATATTAATAATACTTTAAAAAAAACTTTAAGTAACTTTATTATAATATATTTTAATAATATTTTTATTTACTTAAAAGGCTTATAAAAAAACTATATATAAAAAGTATATAATATACTTATAAGGCTTTATATAGCTAAGTTATATTTTAATATAAAAAAGTATATATTTTATATTTAAAAAATTAAATACTTAAAGTTTATTATTTATATAAGTAAAAAAATTCGCTTTAATTTAAAAAAATTAAGGCTATATAAAGCTAAAAACCTTTAATATATAAAAGAAAAGTCTAAGAATTTTTAGGTTTTATTAATTTTTATTAGAATTTTATTTTAAATTTTTTTTTCTTATAAAATTACTTTTAAAGCTATTAAAAAAAAGTATATTTTTTTAATAATTAGCTAAGTATAATAAGGCTTTTAAGGTATTAAAAAAAGTGTTTATTTTTTACTTAGTTTTAAAATAATAAAACCTTATTAAGAAAATAATAATTAAAGTAAATTACTTAATTAATACTTTAAAGGGATACTTATTATAAGTTATTAATAAAGTGCTTTACTTAGTAGTATATTACTTTATAAAGCTAATAGCTTTAAAAAAAAACTATATAATTTATAATAAAAAGCTATTAATAATTATTTTTTATTTAAAATTATAATTAATAAAACTTTAAAGTATTATTAACTTATTTATAATTTTTATTAATTATAAAAACCTAGAATATTTTATAATACTAAAAAAAATATTAAAATATTAAATATAATAAGCTAAAATATTATTTTTATTTAATTTTTACCTTTAATATAAACCTAGCTTATAAGTATAATATTTAAATATACTTTTTAAATAAAACTAAAATAAAAACCTATTATTACTTTATTTTAATAATATTATATAACTTATAAATATATAGCTTTTATTACTTAATAACTAATTATAATATAAAAATAATTAAGAGAAAATAAGTAAAATAACCAGGCTTTTTTTAAAAAAGAAAATTTTTAATAACTTATATTTATAAAGCTTATAAAACTAAAATACCTTATATAATAAAGTAATAATATATTATATTAAGGTTATTTAAGAGAATACTTATAAGTTCTTTTAAAATATAAATACTTATAAGTAAATTATAAATTATACTTTTTTTATATATAATATATTATTATTTTAGGATTATACCTAGGTTTTAAAGTAAAAGCTACTTATAATAACCTTAATATAATATATATATAACTTTTTTTTAGTAGGTTATTCTAGGAAAAATATAACCTTTAAGCTGCTATAATAGGAGTATTATTAGGATAAAATATCCTAGAATATTATATAATTTATAAGAAACTATTATTATTATAATAAATATAAAAGCTACTAGCTTTAATAAAAACTATTATAACTTATACTAGTTATAAATTAATATTAATTATAAATTTTAATTAACTTTATAATAAACTTTTTAGCCTAGAAAAAAGGAGATATTAGGTACCTAATAATTATTATAAACCAGCTATTTAAATATATTTAGCTTAAAACTATAATATTAATAAAAGCTAAAATATATATAAAATACTTTAAATAATATTAATAAAGGTTTTATAAATTCTTTATATAAATTATTATAAATTAAAGATTAAACTAATTAAGTAAGTTTTAAATAATACTATATATACTAATAGGGATTATATAACTTCTTTTTATAGTATATTACTTTTAAATAAATAATAAAATAAAAAGGGTAAATTAAAAGGTATAAATAGTTTTATAAGTTATAATTAGCTTTAAATAATTTAATTAGACTAAATATCTAGTAGCTTATTAACTAAAATTAAATAATTATAACTTAATAATAATTAAAATAAGCTTAAATAAAGCTTTATATAAGTTTAATATACTTTTAATTTAAGAATCTTCTTGCTTATATAAGTTTATAATTTTAGCTAAAAGTAAAGTAATTATATTTATTAATTATTTATAAGAGAAAATTAACCTAGCTTAGGCTATTATAATATTTAATTAATAATAGTTCTAAGACTTAATAAATAAATAATAATAACTTATAAAAAGGTTTAAAAAAGAAAATACTATATAATTAAATTTATATAATATTAAAATAAATAAACTAAGTAAAAAACTAAACTAAGTTATAATAAAATATAAGGTTATAAAGGTATTATTATTATTAATTATTTAATTAAATATTCTAAAAAGTATTTACCTAGTATTTTATATAAATTTCTTAGAGTAAATAGCTTTTAATTTACTTTTAAGCTAGAAGCTTTTAGATTTTAAATTAAAACTAGAGCTAGTATAAATAAATAATAAAATAAATAGCTAAATAGCTATAAAATTTATAATAAAAAAAATCTTAGTAGCTAAAAATATACCTAAATAAAAATATAAATAAAATATATTAATAAAATAAAAAAGTTATATTTAATTAATATAAAAGCTATTAAAAAATATATAAGATATTAAGGTATTAGATTATTTTAAAACCTATTAAGGGGATATTTATTAGAATAATAGGTTTATACTAGCTTTAAGTTATATTTAAGCTGTAATATTATAAAATAAAAACCTAATAATTCTTGTATAAAAAAAAGCTTATAAGGGCAGAAAATATTATAGGGTCCGGTTTAAGGGTATAATAGGGCTATATAAAGCTATTTATTTTTCTTTTTAGAATTACTTAAACTAAAAAAAAAAAATAAAATAAAATAATATAATAAGCTATATACTTAGTAATATTAGGGCTAAGGTAAAAGTAATATAAGCTATATAAAAATTCTTATTATAAAAAAAAGGGGGAGGAATAATAAGCCTTATAAGCTTTATATTCTAGTTTAGCTTAAGCTTTTACTAAAAGTTATTAAAAAGTAATTAGATTATATATTTATTTATAAGTAAATTTTATAAGCTAATTAAAAATATATAGCTTAATTAATTTCTTTAACTTAAGAAGATTTTTTATTAATAAAAGTAAAGTAAATATTCTTAAAAAAATAATATTATATTAGTTAAAATAAAGGTAAAGTATAAGGGTAAATTATTACCCTAAAGTTTAAATAAATACTAATAAGGGAATAAGTATTATTATTAAGGGCTAAGTAAGGGCTAAACTAAAAGGGTAAGTTATAAAAGCCTAAAAATCTAGGGTATTAACACTTTATATTATAATAAAAGGCTAGAGTAGCTAGCTAAAATTAGGTATAAAAGCTAGCTAGGCTAAAGTAAAATAAAAAGTAAATAAGGTAAAATAAAAAGTAAGCTTAATAAGAGTATAATTAGATATATATAAGCTAAGAACTTTAATATAAAAAAATAGGTTAATAGGCTAAGTAGTTAAGGTAGCTAAGAGTATAATTAAGGTAATAAAACTAAAGCCTAAAAGATTATTAATAGCACAGTAAGATAAATTAATAATTAGGCTTATAAATTATAAAAACTTATAAGATAAATTAATAATAAAATAAGAAAGGTAATATATAATATATTAATAGCTAATAAATAAATTAAGGTTATTTAAAAATAACTTAAAGCTAAGGTAATAAAAAATATTTCTTATAAAAGCTAGAAGTAAAAAAGTAGCTAAAAAGTAAGTAATTTAAAACCTAAAAGTAAAATAATTAAATAAAGTATATATTAGAATGTATATATTAATACTAAGCTTAATAAAATAGCCGGCCTAAACTACCTAAAAGCAGTAAGTATTAGGAGTATAATACTAAAAGATTTTAGTATTAGGTAAAATACCTAGGGGTAATAGCAGGTAAAAACCAAAATAATTATAAGAAAAGTTAAGGTTATTATAGTTATAAAAATACTTAGAGTTATTCTTATTAATATTAAACTAATTATTACTTTTAATATTATTATAAAATATATTTTATTTTAAGACTAGGTTAATAATAAAAAAAGTATAAAAAGGGGTATAATAAGTAAAAGGAGATATAAATTAAAAAAGAGCTATATATAATTAATAAGTCTTTTAGGTAACTAGGCGCTATTAATAAATTAACTTATATTAGTTAGTAGTTATATAGTTTATAATAGTAGTTATACTGCTTTATTTATAGAAAAAATTAGCTAAAATAAGCTTATTAGCTTATAATAAGTTATTCTTATAATAATTAGAGGTTAAAGTAGTAGCTAAAATAATAGCCTGGTTAGTAGGCTGCTTATAAATATTAATAAAATAAACCGCCTTAGAATTTTAATAGGCGTGGTTTAATATAATATAGAACTTTTTTATTATAAAGGTAAATAAGGCTAAAAACTTAATATAATATGCTTTTTAATTAATAATAGGATTTTTTTAAAGGGCTATAGTTATAATATAGCTTTTATTAGCTTAAAGACGCTGAATTTTCTTCTATTATTAGCGTAGTTTTATATTCTTAGTAAAAATATATAATTCCTAATAATATTATTAGCAAGTATTATAATAGGCCTTATAGGTTATACTAGGGCCAGGTAAATATTATTCTTAACTTATAATAATAATTTATTAATAGTAAGAAATATAAAAATTAGTTATTTTATTATTATTTAAGAGTTTATTATTATTTAAGTTACTCTTAATAATATACTTATTAAGGTAATAATTATAGCCTAAAAAGTAGTTTAAGGGAGTTAAATTAAAAGTAATAATAGCTATAAATATTTTTTTATTTAAGAATAAAATAACTTAACAAAGAAATATTATAAATAAATAATAATAAAAGTATAAATAAAAAGTAATTAAGTAGTTTTAATTAAAATAATTAAAATAATAAGTTAATTAAAAGAAAAAAAAAAGTTATAAAAAAGAAAAATAAAATGTTTTTTTTTAAGGGATTATTTTATATTTTATTAAAAATTAAAATAAATAAAAATAAAGGATAAAGCGTATATATATTTAACTTTAAGGGGAAAAGTTATTTAATAATATAAGTAAGTAAGAAGGTATATTATAAACTTAAGCTATAAGCTTAGGTCTAGGTAAGATTCTAAGTAAAGCTAGACTAAACCTAGTATAAATAAATTCTAGGCTAGTATAAATAGTTAGGTTTATATAAAACCTTAAGTAAAGCTAGATTAGATTTAGTATAAATAAAATTTAGGCTAAAATAAAATATATTAAGAAGAAAAAGGAGAAAATAAACCCTTTTTTTTTCTTTTTTTTTTAAGTTTATTCTTATTATTTAATAATATATATATACAGCCGCAGGTATAGCTAGTCCCTTATAGTTTATACTAATTATAGATTTAACCCTAAAGTATTTTAAATATAGCGTAAAAAATTATAAGTAAAATAAGTAATATTATAAGTAAATAAACTAAAAAAATTATATAAAAAAATATAATATAAATTAGAATTTATATAAAATAAAATAATATAATATTATAATTATAAAAAATTAAAAAAATTAATTTTTAAGAAGGGAAATATAATTTACTTACTTTAATAAAATATTAAAATAATATAATTAAATAATAAATTAAATTATAAAAAATTAGAATTATTTATTATTAAAAAATAAATATTAATAAATAATTATAAATTTTTATTATTAAAAACTATAAAAAATTATTTTATAATATATATTTTACTTTTTAAAAAAATATTAAATAATATATTAATAAAAGAAAATACTAAAATTATAAATAAAATAAAGTATAAAGTAAAATAAATTTTAAATATAAAAATAAAAAATAAAATATATTAATATTTTATTAAATAAAAAAATTATAAAAATAAGAAAAATATATAAAAACTTATAAAATACCTAAAAAATTATTAGTATTTACTATAATAATATTATTAATAGCTTATAACTTAATATTAAGTAAAGTATTTTAGTTTAAAATATTAAAGGTATTTTAATTTTAAATATTTTAAATAGCCTTAAACTTTTATTATTAAATCTACTTTAATTTATATTTTTAAGCTTTTTTTTTTTTTTTTTTAATTTATATTCTTTATTTCCTTTAAAAAAGTAAAGTTATAATAAGCTATTTTTAGACTTTTTTTATATAAATAATAATATATATATTAAAAATATATTAAATAATTTAAAGCTTTATTTATTTTTAGCTAAGCTTTATAATACCTTTTAATTAATAGTTTTTTTATTAATTTTTTTTTTTTTAAGCTAATAAAATTTCTTAATAATATAATTTATTAAAATATATTAATAATATATATTATAATAAAAAAACCTTATATATATAATTTATTATAAAAGTATAAGAATTATTATAAAAATAACCTAAAAAATAATAAAAAGTATAATAATTAATACTTTTAATAACCTAATAAAAACTCTTCTTTTTAAAATAATAATTATAAGATAATACTTTAAAACCTTATTTATAAATAAAAGTAATAATTATAATATAATTAATAATAAAATAAAATCTTTTAGATTTCTTTATATAATTAGATATAATAAAAGAAAAATATTATAAGAAAGTAAAATACTTATAATTAATAAAAAAAAAGTAAATAAAATTATTTATAAAATAAGGCTTAGATTTTAAGAGTAAAACTATAAAAGAAGGGATATTATATTATAATCTAGTTATAAGCTATAATATAGGTTATAAATTAAGCTAGCTATATAAGTTATAAAATAGTATAAGTATAATAAGTAATAGATTAATAGTTAAAATAAGCTACTAATAAAAGAGAGTTTATTAATTATTTAATAAACTTTAAATAAACTAATAATATATATATAATTATAATTTATTAGAACTTTAATAAATAATAAGTAAATATTATAATATATAAAAACTCTTAAATTTATTTTATAAATAGATTTTAATTTCTTAGCTTTTAATATAAATTATTATATTAAATAAGCTTTACTTATAACTTTTTAACTTTAATTACTTAGTTATAATTTATAACTTATTATTAGTATAATACCTAACTACTTAGATTAATTACCTTAGTTATTTTACTAATATAAACTATAACTAGTTTATCCCTTAGGAACCTTAGCTGTTATAATTATATTATATATATTTATTATATTATAATTTCTTATTTATTATATAATAAAATTTATTATTTTTAAAATAATAAATATAAAGTATATTTATAAGGTAATTAAATAAATTTATAATATTAATAAAATTAATATATTTATAATTATTATTTTTCTTTATATTTAATTTTAGCTTAAAAATATAATTAGATATAATATTAATAAAATATTCTAAAAAATAAAAGAAAAAAGAAACTTATTAATAAAAGAAAAAGCTATAAAGCTATTTATAAAATAAAACTTAAGTTTTAAGAATAAAACTATAAAAAAGGGGATATTATATTATAATCTAGTTATATATAAAAAATAAGCTATAAGTTAGGCCGGCTATATAAGCTATAAAATAATATAGGTAAGGTAAATAATAAATTAATAATTAAAATAATTATTATATTTAAATTATAAAAAAAACCATGATTTATATAAGTAAAATTATAATTATAATAATAATCTAAAAAGAAATATTATAATAAAAAAAGTAATTTATTATAATATATAAAAACTTTTAATTTTACTTTATAAATAAACTTTAGCTTTTTAGCTTTTAATATAAATTATTATATTAAATAAGCTTTACTTATAACTTTTTAACTTTAATTACTTAATTATAATTTATAATTTATTACTAATATAATAACTAATTGCTTAGATTAACTGCCCTAATTATTCTATTAATATAAATTATAACTAGTTTATCCCTTAGGAACCTTAGCTGTTATAATTACAAGTTAAGTACGCTGGGTATTATAAGTTAGATATATTAGGTATTACAAGTCAGATATACTAGGTATTACAAGCAGAGTAGTTCCACGTGTAGTTTTTATAATTTTGTAATGTTTTGTGGTAGTATATCAACTATAACTACTACTTACTACACTAATAACAACGCAGGTATTGTCCGTATATTATAAATTTAAGATATTTGCCCTGCAAAGCTATAGCTGTTAGAGATTACATGGTTAGGGCCCCATAACAGCGCCCAAGAATAAGGCCTAATAAAAGGGGTATTAACAATAAAGGATATCGAAATTCCACAAATTGAATACATAGCCCGGTGGAAATCTTGGGTATAGCTGTTTTACTTATATATATATAACGGTTACTCGTCTTTATATTTAGGAAACTTATAACCTTTAACATACTATAAGTTTATAACAGTATTACCAAGTTAAGTTATTAAGCTCTAAGCCCTATAAAGCCCCCGTAACGCTTGGACTGATCGTAAAGCGCTTGAGTAATCAATTAATAAAGGCAGTTTTATCCCACAACTAAGGCCCGACAAGCTAGGCCCGTCTAGCAATTATCTTCTGGAAAATATACAAATATATTTCTATTTATGTAGCTGACAAATATTTCGAACATTCAATTTTTTTGCTAAAATAGCTCTACTTTCCGGAAGAAGCCAATTTAGTCATAGCTTGTTCCTTTCAACTGTTCAACATCCGATGCAACGGGCTGGCCCCAAGCCTGTCTCTCCTGCGCAAAACTCTCACTCTTCGGCTTTGGAACATGCTCAAAGATGCCCATCTTGAGGATAATGGAGTCAGGCACCAGATGGCTTTCACTTTTAATAGGGCTATAGTGGCAATCGATTAGCTCGAATTCTGAATTTGCCTTCTAGTTCGGGAAAAGTCAAAAATCCTTACTTGCAGCAGACTTTACAGAAATAGCGGTGAACTGGCTTGCCAGTCGAGGTGTCGTAATCTTCAAAGAGGTACAATTCACCAGAAATTGTAACCGTGGAGCGGTCAACAATAAGATTGGTAGCTCCCATGGCTAGGAAAATATATTAGATTGACAGACATTGCTTTCAAAGTATCAGTGGAAGACGCATACCTGTACCGCTTACTTTGCGGCAGTTGTAACAATGACAGATTTGACCATGTTGCTTCCCATCAAGCCAATTCTCCGAGACTTTAACTGCTACTGCTTTGCAAAGACAAGTGGTTTCCATTGCAACTTGTTGGAGGGCGAGCAGCGTCAAGGTAAGTAATGTAAGAGGAGATATTAACGTCAAAGTTCAACGGTTAGTAGTTGATGAGTCCAAAGTATCGTTATTAAATTTCTATGGTTCAGCAGTCTCGCATTGCTTAATATACATTCTTGTGCAAGGTGGCATTGCAGCAATTTTAGGCCTAAAGGCTCGGAGCTTCGGGAGCCTCGGTAACAAATTGTGAGACTTCCCGAATCTTGAATACAATAGATTCAGGGTCTAGTGGTTACACTTCTTCTTAATTAGCTTGAGTCGACATGCCGTGCCAACTCTAGAATATCTCGACGTCATAGAAGTGAGAACTTTAGTAAAGCACAGTAAGCTATTCTAAGGTTATCGTCAATTTGTACCCAGTAAATTAAATGGCAACTATTCTCCACAGCTTACTCTCGGGATCGGACCTACATACTAACAAATCTCGGACGAGCTAAATAAGTATCCAGTTGACCTCCGAGGTTCCGAACTGTCCGAGTTGACCGAAGCCCACATATCTTATCCGATTCACCCGCGAGAGCAGGAGGAAGGTCTTGCCTGATTCAGTTGTAAACTGAAAGAAGAAGAAGGTTTCCGCTGGCCCATTTAATTGAGTCACTTACGAATCCGATTGCGCCACTCCCAAGAAAGAAGGGAAAGTCGCTTACATGCACGGGAATTATTATGGCACTGCACTTACGCAGAAAAAACTACAGCTGAATCAAAAGTTATCCGGTCTGCATCAGGATTTCCCTTTATCGCAAAAACTTTAAAATGCGTCCACCCCGGCCTGGTTTGAGGCACACTCGTCGACTGGCATTACCGCCAGACAAGATGTCGAGATCGGCGGTATCAACGACTCCGTGAAATACCCGCAGGGGCCATTGGAGAGTGAAATCGTGAGACGTAGTGGGGAAGCCAGCAATTCGTTCCTGTGAAGTCGCAAGAAAGGCCTAGGGAATAATAAAGATATGGTGCGTATTATAGAGTCTAGCAAGAAAATCTCACTTATACTGGACAGTTGAGGAAGTGAGTTTACCCAAGCCAGCGTCCAATAAGCAAATCAAGCGAAAACTCGGTAGGCCAAGACCCAATCGCCGCTGTGGGGAGGTATTCGTACCAATCCGCCAAGGCACCCTTGATATCGACCGTGTGCAGAGCTTTCACGAACTCCCAATATTCAGGATACCATCCAGCTAGCTCCCAGTCAATGATTGCGGTAATATGCAAGGTACCGCCTTCCTCGGTGTCCCATTCAACCATGATATTCCGGGGATGAAGGTCTGCATGAGTAGCAACCAGGTCATGATCCGCCCTCATTGCGGATCGAATCATTTTAATCCAAGCGGTCTATGTCCTTTTTTCTTCGTGACAGAGAAAGTCATTAAAGTCAATCTCATTATAAATGGGTTTAATGCTCACTCGCTGACACCTTCTGATGTCCTTACATATGCCTGACGCGAAACTGCCAATTTTCATTTCTTCCCTGGCTGTGCTTGGGTGAATAGATCGTAGAGTGGTAAACATCTGTATCAACTGCTGTTGGATGGATGTTTTGTGGAGGGGCGTTAGTTGCGGCCACACCATCTCAAGCGGCTGACCGGACGCACGAGACATGAACAAGTAAACCCTTCGGCCTGATCGTAAGGCGCCGAGACACAACGGTATTGGAATCCCAAGAGAGAGACTGTTGAGGTACTCCAAGTTACTAATTTCGTCAAGGTCGAGCGAGGTGCTGATTTTGACGACTTCAGAAGACCCAAGGCCGATGACAAACGTGTCGTGCAATCGCCACAAAACTTCTCCTCCTTGGATGGCCTCATTGAGCCCCGCCACGATATCCATGGGCAGGTTTTTTGAGTTATCGAGATTGAACGTCGTCACACCTCCCGAAGACAATTTCAAGACCCTGTCGTGGAGGGCATGTATAATTTCAGGTGAGCCACCAAGTACGAGTCCACACAGCTCATTGGAGAGATCGGGGCAATCCTCATCTTCACTGTCACTCTCGGCGTTTTGCGCGGCGGCTAGATTTGCGACAAATTCGTCGTAGGACTCTGACTGCTGCCGAAGGAATGGAGATAGGTTTGTCGTAGGATTCCTCTTGAGCTTGGTCTGAATCTGCGCGAGTATCACTCTATTGGCCAGCTTGCAAGCCTTATCGGCCGCGCTCTCCTTCGATGAGGAGCTGACCGAGGGCGAGTTCCCGGAGCCAGACATAATGCGGCGGCGGAGGCGAGCTTAACGGCCTCTGAAGGGGAAAAAAAAGAGGTGGTGGTTGCACTAGCGAGTTTACTAGTTTTAGGAATCAGGGGGTTGTTTTAAAAAGAGTATGCCTTCAATGGTCTGACAGAAGCGCAATGTTGTTTACGTGGACATGAGAAATGGCGCTGTGGGAATAAAGTGACTGCTCCATGTCAATAGTTACATGCTGGCATGTAGACCGAGCGACGAGACTCCACTACCAGTCTTTATGGACATCAACTGAACCTGGCCTAATTGGTCCACGTGTTGTGGTGAGGTTTGTCAACTCAAGCTCCTATAGGTTCAATATTGCCCATGCGATTATTTTACAGGGTAGCGCCCATTTTTGAAAGCAGCACAGGCTATCTGACATCCCAACGATTTGCCAAACTACCAGACTATTATTAAAAAAGAAGCAGCCAAGTGACACCGATTCGAACCACGTGTGTAGTGTAATATTGTGACGTACAACCCCTCGGGCAACTCAGCCACGTCAATGCCCTGATCTATCAGCTTCTGGTCCATAACAGCAGGCGTATCCAATGACAGCTTGACGCAATCTTCATGTAGCGGACAAGGAACCAACTTGCCATCGGGATGTTTATGACGACCTAAAGATTTCTTGAGGACGTCACGGGAACGCTAGGACGATAGCGTTAACCGCGAAAATTATGTGTCTAGCCAGGCGTCCATATGACCAACATTGTGTGTGTAACAGCTAATCCGTCCGGTAATCACGGAGCCTCCCCGGCCGCTAGAATAATAGAATATAAAGACCGTGCAATAGCTGGGGCATGAATATCCACCAAGGTAATAACAAAGGTAACGACACAAGACGAAATTGTTGGTTAGGAGGGCGTTGCTTGTGCCAGAGCATTAGCTTCCTACCGGACAGCAATTGTCCCAATGCTCTCAACTCCGAACAGTCCAAAACTTCGCTGCATAGGCCTTGCCTGCACAGATAACATCTACCAAGCTGATCAACGGAAGATGGCGTCGACCGTAGGTATAAATCACGATATATGAGCAGGCGCGTGAAGAGGTAATGCTCAAGGTATGCTGAAACCTTGGATGAAGCAAGGCTGACTGGACGTCTGATAATGGCGTAGCCAAGTACACATGAATACGACTTCTCAATGGACCTTCTTTGCACGCCGAGAAAGCCGGCTTCTGCTTGAAAGTCTCGTGTAACTAGCATAAATGATAAGACACCCATCTCCGAATGAATGAATCAGTGTAGCATGTGCTGACCAATTAACATCAAAGGGAATTACATTAACGAGACTCGCCACGGATTTAAAGTGCCCGTCGTCTTCGAGTTTAACGATTATGACATTTACTTCCAGCCTATATCTTAATATATCTCCCCTTCCCACTTCCCCCTCCAAGAAAAAAATAAATTGTAAAATATAATCCTCTTTTACAATTTACCCTAGTTCCTCCTTCACATACACAAAATCATATTCGAGTTCATGTAATCCATCTTTTTAATCTTGCATTTGCAATTTACACACATTGGACGGGTCTGCAGACTCGAGTGTCGCCTACGACACATGTCGTAACCCTAAGTCTGTTTCCTTAATATTGCCTCGGCGCTGCTTGACATAACATTCCATTGTGATATTCTGACTTCCATGATGCGGGCCCTGTATCCGTCATGTGGAATCATGTTTCAAGCTTGGCTTGTCTGCCTAATCTTGCCACACCCAACAATACATCAACGGTAAAATAAATACAATACCATGTTAATTTTGGTAGTATAATCCTATATTTCTTGTATGAAGAATTGATGCTAAACATTGGTATCCAGCACGGAACAATAATATCAAGCCTGCTAACCGGAGTCGTAAAGGATTATGCCATCAAATAGCTGACTCTTTCTGTTACGCGCGCAGTCGCCTTAGCAATACGAATGCACCATCTGACTAATCTGTCAACAATGACACATTTATACGCAGCAGTGAGGCGACAAATGATGGCGTGCGTCATGAAAGATTGCAGGTCCAACAAGACTCGCTACGGTAGCGCAACGTGGGCAATCGCCAAGACATGATCATCACAATCATAATCTGGTTCTTTTCAAGAGCTTAATATAACACATCTGAACCCGACAGGCTAGCTTGGTAGAATTCGTTATCACGCGCGATGGCCAGAAATCGCACAGTCGGCATCACCAACACAGCCGATGAACCCTCATCAACAGGCGCCAAGATTCAATCGATGTAGGGTTAAATGCCCCAAAAACAAGCCTCAAAGTCTCGGCGCGTGAATTCCTGATAGTCTTGCGGTTTGCGGCATGTGTGCCACTTGTGCTTTGGCCCTCTGCAAAGTCCGCAGTTGGAGTACTAATAATCCACCAGACCGTACGTAACTTGTGCGCAAACTTTGCAGTCCAATTTCATTTCAAACCATTGCGAGACATTAGCACTTCAACAGCACATGCTAACACCAATACCTGTGGGGACTGCCGTCAAGTTCCGAACATCCTTCCGCGCCACGCATTGATGGCGTTTGTTAGTGCGGCAGACCTGAAACGACTACAAGCAATCAGATCAGCAGGTCTGCCGCTCAACCCCTCGAAGTGGCCAGGTTCTAGGCACACGGCGAAACTTGAACTGTCAAAAAGCCAGCAGGAATCTGCAAAGAAACTTTCTCCTCCGACATGGCTTTGTAAATGCCGCTGAAATGCGAGTCATGATGGTTGCCCGGCTAGATCGCATGAATACAGATCGAAGATTGTAATAAATTGATTGTAAGCAGCCCATGCCCATGAACACTCCACAGTTTATTTTCCCAACCCTGATCATAATATTATAATATCCCCGAACCTATTGCTCTCGCTCTGGACGACGTCTAGTGACTCGACGCGTTCGACACGGTCCAACGAAATGAGCGACGGTATTGATGAAGCCATCCGGGATGGCCGGATTCCTCCGGACGTCGATATGAAACTTCTGAGAAACAATCAAAACATACCGGGCATCGCGAGCATCGCCTCCGTCACTTTTCTGGCCACGTTGGTAGTCGTGTGTCGACTCTATTCGCGCAAGTTTATTATCAAGGGCTATGGATTCGGCTTTGATGACGGAGTTGTACTCGCGTCGCTGGTAAGCTGGGCCCCCAAGTTTAAATCTGCTCTAGGCCAAGATATTAACACAGAATACTTTTCATCTTTTAATTTAGGTGGTATTCATTCCCTTTACGGCATTATGTATACGACTCATTGTAATGGGCGCTGGGCAAAACCCCATGTGGATATACTTTATGATGGACGACGAAACCTACACGCAAATTCAGGCCCTTGATACCATCGCGCACTTGATATACAGCACGGCGTTGGTGCTTTGTCGAATATCTGGTATCGCATTTTATTGGCGGCTTTGCTACATGGATAAAAAGTTCCTCCTGGCTATTAAGGGTATTGCCGCCATTATTCTAGCAGGATACGTGGCGCAAATTTGTCTTCTCATCTTCCACTGTCTGCCTGTCAGTATGGTATGGGTATTTTATACCAAGGAAGAGTACGAAAGGCACACATGCATGCATTGGTTTCAGGTGTACTCCATCATATCTAGCATTTCGCTTGCCTCTGACTTTTTATTATTTGGGATTCCAGCCGTAATGCTCAAGGGCTTACAGCTGGCGCGGAAACAAAAGCTTCAACTAGCTTGTATTTTATTGCCGGGTATACTGTGAGTTACTGATACTATTCATCATTCATGAATCTTGGGCACAGTGGACAGTATTCTGACGACATGATTGCAGCGTTATCGGTCTCTCTGCCTCGCGGGTTGTGCTAGTTATTAACTACGGTTGTGAGTAACAGCTTGTCCTAGTTGGGGCGAAATATTTTTACTGACAAACATGTAAAGGGGAATCGGATCAAAAGATCGAGTTTCAATTTTCGTTCCTCAAGCTGCTATGTCTTGAGGTAGCCGAGGTCAGCGCCACAATCATTGCCGTGTCAGTCCCGGGGGTCAAGCCCTTGGTGGACAAGTATATATTGCGAAAAGATAAGGAGACAGAGTCCAGCAGCTGGAAGTCTAATGGGCTAAGCATGTCTTCCTCTGACGATGTAACAAAACCGCGTCAAGCCCATGTTGACATCATGGAGTGGCAGCGAGAGAACGCGACGAGATTGCCTGCAGGGAAAGGCCTGTAGCGCGTTGACTCAACAAACTAGTCCCGATACTGTTGATTATCACGATGACGAAGAAAGAATTATACATACATGTAGTAATAGCGCATTATATCTAGATACTTTGCCTGCAAAGAAGGTTCCAGAATCAACGCGGTGAGAGAGTTGGTGATGGGCGGCACAGCCGCCGTTCAAGCAGCTTGACCTCTTACATGCGCGACTGACAGCTTGCCATACTAAAGTCGCAGAGCAGGGCACAGGGATGACGACGTGAAGATGATGAAGCTGACGGGAAGATCCTGATGCCACACAATACGACCCTGTTGAGCAGGGAGTTCAATCTGCGACAGGGGAGGTGTCTTCGGAAATATATACCCTCATCCTTGTCTATATCGATGACCTCGCCAACGTTCGGGTGGGGTAGCTTCTCCAGCACTCGAAGAATGCTTTTTCTTGCCGACTAAGACGATGACTGAAGAGCGTCGAGTCGGAGTCGTCCCACCAATTCCGACGCGAAGCACCTCTGGCAGGGCGCTGGTATGTCTTGCAAGCTTTGAGGACCATATTGACCTCGTAAATGACAGCTGCCGCATCTTCATCGATCAGATCTAAACCATTTTGACGTGCCAGGAACATAATAATCTCCCCCATCTCTCCCTCCGGAATGCCCATTACGGCATATACAGTGAAATACGTATCCGGAGCTGTTGGAAACTGTGAGAGAACCCTTCTCTTGGACATAGGGGCTCGGATTCTAGTGACAGGCTCTCGAGGAAGATGCGGAGGATGTGAACAGCGAGAAGAAAAGTGGGAATCGTAGTGCGAATAGGGTTGGCGATGATATTGGCGTCGTCGCAGTGAGAGCCGACGCCTCAGAGACATCGCAATGTCACGTCTGATGTTCTCTAGCCATAGCATTACTACGTAGGTAGCTATGTAGCTATTCCAGGAAGGAAGTTCAGCGAATGCCTCACCGCCGCAACTCAGGTAAGTAATATTTTCTTTGCGTACTGCATAGTATTCGGTGAAAGAAAAAGGGAAAGGTGCTAGTTCTATAGAAAAAAAAGCCCAAGGCTTCAGGGACTTGTAAACGATAGATATACACGATCCATCGAGATTGAAGTATGTTAAACCGATCTATATAAACCCCTTCTCATTTTTCTATTTTTGCAAATATCTGTTATCCTTCATATTGCAGTGTGCATAATCTAGTTAATAAACTCCTCAATATCTCACTACCTGTCTGCTCGTACACCTCCCGTACTGCACGGTAGGAAATGTCAAATGGTTTCCCAGTCACATTACTTATATACTTGCCCACAAGTCGTCGAGCATCGATAGCATCTGGCTTGATATAACTATGCAGCACACTCCGAAACGCATCAATCTCTGATCTCAGAAACGAGCTGTGGAAAGGCACGTCAATGCCGTCCAGAGGGATAGTGGCGAGACCGCGCTTCAACTGCGTAGGCTCTGGCTTCTTGGAAGCCTGTTCCGCCCACATTTCTATCACGGCTGGGAGCTTGGTGCCCTTGGCCAAGTGAGAGGGCTCCAACTCGGTTGGATGTGTAGTCATGTAATTCGCCACATATGTCAGGCAATCGAGCGCTGGGAGTGTCCCGGCAGCCACATACTGCTGCCCTGCTACATTAAAGTTGACCAATTCTAGCAGATTACCGGTAGCAGCAGCGATGGCAGAAACCAGGGTCTGTAGAGTCTCCGTGGTCAAACCTTTTCTGATGCGCGACGGGTTAATGGCCATTAACGAGAAGTGGGAGCATCCGTTGGCGTCGCGAGTGACGCTGGACTGCATCACCAGGCCGCGATAGAAGACGACGGAGAGAATCTGCTCAAAAGGCATAATGGCACCAATCGCGCTGAGCGCTGTGTACTCTCCAAGAGAATGGCCGGCAAAGAGGGCATTGGGGTCGACGAGGCCATGGGATTTGAGGTGGAGAAACTGCGCATTTCCCAAGATGGTGAGAGCCGGCTGAGCGAATTCGGTGCTGTAAAGTAGCCCAGCGCTGTGTTGAAAGGTGTATTTCGTTGTGGTTGCAGTGATGGATTTGAATACTGGCCGCGGCTGGCCGTTGCAATCTGTTGTCATGTCCATGTAGTTCTGTCGAATCTTCCGCCCGCGCCGGCCGCCAAAGTGAATGGTCAACCGCTTTGGGTTACGTTTCACGATATCGCTAATCATAAAACCTATGGCTTGATTAGCATACAAGCGAGCCAGATAGTAGGGGAAGTAGGCCGCGACTTACCATAAGTTTCGAAGAAGAACCTGTCCGCGGAGTCCCAGACTTCTTTGGCGACCTCCGATGTGGTGTATAGATCCATGCCCATTCCAGGTGTCTGGCTGCCTTGTCCAGTGAATATGTATGCTGAAGGCTGCTGATCAACCTCAGCTTCACCTATGAGGACCTTGTTCCCGGTTATTATATTAGTCGCGTGAAACGAGAGTACTCGTAGGCCGTGCTTAGTGGCCGTATGGTTGACTTTTACTTCTAGTTGAGTACCTGGAAGAACCATATCAACAAAATTGCACTTGTACGACCGCATGCGAACATTCTTATTAATGCCAGCCGCCTTGTCAACTAGTTGTCGGACAGCCGCGCTTGTAAACATGCCGTGTGTGATTGTGCCGGGTAAGTTTGCATATTTGGAAAAGGGCTCCGAGACATGGATAGGGTTAAAGTCTCCAGACGCAGAGGCATAACCGTGATTAGTTGCTGGGGAGGTGAAGCGTAGCGACTCCTGATCTCCAAGCGGCTGAGGGGCATCTTTCTGTTTTACCACATCAACAGAAGACCCATGGCGCTGAAGATAGTCGATGACTGGGTTGCCGATGGTCTTTTCGCATTGGTAGTGTACATTGGCAATAACGTGGCGCGTCTTGGTAACCGCATGCTGACGGTAGACTTGCCCGACTGTTTGGACATTGAGGTAATTGGAGTCTTGGCCGGGGCGGGTTAGGCTTTTCAACTCGAAGATGACGGTTTCGCCTAACAAATCCATTTCTGAGTCGACTAATTGAAACCACTGCTTACTCTTCAACACGGTGACCTTGGCCGGAGTGTCCAAAAGGATATACGTCTTAGGCTGGACCTTCTTCTCGAAGCAGACACCGAGATCAGTGTAGCTGCCTCGGAAAAGAAATTGGGATATCACCTCTAAGACTGGTATGGAGTCCCTTTCTATGATTGCGCCAACCTCGACCACACGACCGGCTGGTTCATTGCGGATTGCCAGAATCTCCGCATGGGTGCTGACACGGTCATGGCTTCTCAACGGGGCGCCATCACCGAGCATCTTGAACTCGTTCGAAAGATGAACCAACTTCATAAAATCTCCATTAATGGCGGTGGGAAAGATGGCTTTGATCATGGCCTGCCAAGCTACCACAATGGCAAAATCAAGAGGTGCCGTTTTCTCATCCGATCCACGCGGTGAAGTCATATGTCCCTCATGTCCAACATTGTTAAGAAAAGCTTGTATCCCAGAAGAAGAAATAGTCAAGCCACGATTGTTGAAAATAAAATTTTCCAAGGAGGCCACACCGAGCGACTCATCACTCAGCTCCGAAAATGTGTTCCTTTCTATGCGATCAAGCTGGAATGGAAAGCCTGCTTGAATAGACTGCGGCATTTCGGGCTCGCTATTCTCTGGGATGGAGTCGCATGGTTGAACGTGTGAAATTGATGGTCGCTTCTTGCCACGCGGGGATGGAAAGCGATCAACCACATCGGCGCCAAACCATAGCTGGTAGTAGAGAGAGCGAAGTCTCTCGTTTCGACCTTCCATAATCTCATGTATTGGGTGCAGTGGCATTTCCGGATGATATGTGAATTTGAATGTCACAGAGACAGTGGCCCGGTCGACGGTCTCATGGGTATAAAATGTCGCAAGGATATCCTTCTCTTTTCGAATTACTAAAGAGGGCCTCGAAAAGGATGACAATGAAGTTTCTGACTTCAAGTCAAAGACAGCTATTGCCGCCTCCTCGGGGGAACCGGTTTCTGTGACTTCTACAAGCATACCCTTGATTGGTGAAAGTGCCCTGCGGATTGGATTGGCAACAATTTTGGACCCTTGCGAGACGACGCTTGAAGTGAGGAATGTGTGTAGCCAAGTTCCGGAACATCCGGCAATCATTTGCAGCCATTTTTCAGTGTCAGGCAACTGCTCGCTCTCGATTGACTTTGCAAGATGATAGCGAGTCTTCTTGCCTTCATATTGAACGAAGCAATGGCGAGGTGTGAATGGAGCAGTCCACGGCACGGTCGAACTCGCCTGTGACTGGGGAACGCACGCCACGTTGTCACTATAGCGGTCCTTCATGATATTCGAAATTAGGCCGCGGTTGATTGAGTCCAAGATTTCACCGACAGGTTCGTCGACGCGTGTTGAGTACTTGGCTGCTACTGGTCCTTGCAAGATGCATGTTCGGCCAGCATCCTCGCCCACAACGGCAGCCAAGTCCTCCGACTGCCACAGTGAGTCCTTCTTGAACCACACTTCAAAGTCGTCATCCATGTCGAGCAAAAAGGGCGGAGGCTTCTGACCCGGGAGTTTGCACAGCAGGACAAGATACCGCGCATCGCTGTAACTGATGACCTGTGTTGCCGCCGTCGGGCATTGGGAGATGATATTTGGCACTGCCTTTTGCGGGTCTCGTAGGCCGAAATACGTTTCGATACTGGGACTAGATGGCAGTAGCCGGCTGTACATGCGCCTTGTGAAGTCTGCCGTCAACCTCATGAAGCTCATATCGATCCAGCGCGACTCTTTGGCCACGTAGAGCAGCTGCACCAGCCGTCGAAGGACTTCCGCATAGGTCATATCCTCCAGGTCTATACAATTTCCCATGTCGTCACGCCCGAACCAAACTTTTTGAAAGTCATTATTCAGCTTCTGAATAATATATGACCTCATCTCTTGGAGTTTTTCGCGTCTCTTGGACTTGTCAGCAATGCTGAAGATTTTCTCGTCCATTTCTTTCCAGAATAGGACACCTCTGGTTGCTATTTTGTGAATTGGTTGGCCCATCTCACTCTTGACAGTGACTATGCCTCCTGTTGGCTGGTTGTAGCTCTGTTCCCAGGACGATTCATCCTTCACACCAGGGGCCGCGACAATGGCTTCTTTGCAGCCTTGACTAGTCTTGGCCTCTTTAGCAACCATCATGCGGCTTCCGAGAAGTATGCCATCAAATGGCATCGGAGGGCGGCCAAACGACGTCGACCAAGTGCCTGAGAGATATGGATAAGTGTCCGCAGCTCCTCCAAACCCGCTCCCAGCTAGTAGGATGATATTAGAGCATCGCCTAATTCGTCCGTATAGCTTCAGAATAGGATCGTGGAAATCTTCAAAGGAATGGTGGCCCCCTCCTCGACCGCCTGTCCATTGCATCAGTATAGGGTAGGTCTCGTCGAGCCGGGCAATGGCAATGACTTGATCAATATCAAATGCTGAGCCTGGTTTGAAAGACAAATACCGAAAACCCATTGCCATGTATTCCCTTGCCACTTCAACAGACGGAACGCCGGCACCAAAAGTGAGTCCGTCGATAGGGAAACCTTCGGATCGTAGTCTCTGCAACAGGGGAATCTGCCACCGGACTTGCTTGGGGCTTGCGTAAATAATGTTGACGCATATTCCTCGGCCAGCTGGGATAGAATGGATAAGACTGTTAATAGCGGTTATCAATTGCTCGGCGTTGTGAAAGCCGCCTGCGGCCAGTTCGACATGGTATCCCGAGTTCATGACAGCGCTAACAAACTCCCAAGATGAAGTGGTCGGTGTCATTCCGGCTACCATTACAGGGGGCAGTCCCAAAAGTCGAGTCATTCGATTCTCGATGTGCATATCGGTCGTTGTCGGTTGGATGAGGCTTGGCGAATAGACTCGGTTCCAGTTCTCACTGAAAGTGACCTTTTTGGCAAATATCTCTGATCGATAACCACATTCGATGGATTTACCCTCGGCTAGGCCTGCCATAATGACCCTTACACCTGTCCCTTCTTGGTTGCGGTGCAGCATCATTCCTACGCCCGAAAGGCCACCTGGGCCGAAATCGAGAACGTGGGTGGCATTGGTGAAGGCGGTCGATAACGGCCAGTCGTTCAGCTCGCAAAGAATCATTTGAACTAAATCAGGGACAATATTTTGCTTCTTGAGAGTCCTCATGTCTATTCCATTGCTGCTGTGATGTACCGGCAACTTCAGCTCAGACGTGGCGAGCTGAAGTGTGTCGAGTTCTCGGAGGGCTGCTTCTTGTGCACAATGTAGATGTGATGTGTGAAATGGAGCAGAGACAGGCAAGAAACGATACGAGAAGTCGGGCTTTCGGGCGGAGAACCTAATCTTGGATTGATCCGTGCCAGGAGTAGCCTTGACCTTGCGCAACATGCAAGATAAGCTATACAGAGACAGCACGGGCCCCGAGACGACAAAATTTAAAAGACCATTTTTGAGGCCTATGAAAACGCGCTGATGGGGCTCCAGGCGAATGTTCAGGTCGTTGATGTAGGTTTCAAGCTGCTCCAGACGGCATCCAACGACATTTAGCATAGGCGAGGGGAGTCCCATGCCATTCTTTACGGTTTCTGCCGAGATATTTGAAGATATAGTGACTTGAGAAGTTGCCCCTTGGGCAGCAGACCCAACATGAAACAGTATGGTGAGGGCTTTGACGAGAGCAGCATCGAAGCTGTCCCAAGTCGTCACTGTTGCAAGAACTGCCGCTACTGCGACGCCTTGGCTATGCCCAGTCATACCAGACAAATGACTTAGAATATCTCCAGGCGATTCTCTGAGGCAGCGACATATGACGGCAAAGTTCACAAGCTGGAGGAGGCCAATCAACGGGCAACTGACGGGAGCGGAGAGAAGATAATCTTGATCCGGCGTCGATTGTGGCTCACGAAGCCATTGTAGGATGGCCATGCCTCGACAGTATTGTCTTGTTCGAGCAGCGGAAGCGTTTGCTAGTATGTCTTGAAAGGTTTGCTCAGCCACGATTAGAAACCTCTCAATAAGGGGTCTATATGTTTTGTACACAGTCCGCAACTCCCCAAAATAATCTAGGGTGTTGCCTTGGCCGCCGAAAATGGCATATGTCCTTGTGGTTTTCTCGGTGGAGGAGGGGAACAGGGCTGTTTCTAGCTCTGCTCGATTATCCTCGCGTTTTGTGCAAACCATGGCGGCCGTGTATGCTTGAATGACAACTTGTCGCTGCTTAGCATTTCCTGGCAGCTGACATGCTAATGTGTGAATATCGGCACCTCGGAGGAAATCTGTTTCCAGTCTCCACAAGAGAGCTTCGATGCATTCCTCTCGAGCTTTCATGGACGTTTTACAGCCGTCAAGCTCATCCTGCTCTATCAGATGGAGCAAGAATCTGGACACCAACTCAACATTTGATGAGAAGGACGTTTCTTCTTCATCACCTGCGCTTATTGTTGCCAGAAACTGTTCTTTTGAACGCAATACGTAGCTATAATGAGGTTTAGGAACATTCCATCGGTAGGAAAAATCGCCATGTTCAAGCGTAATATGTTGTGAGGCTTTTGATGGATCAACAACGATGAGTGAGCTTGGAGAGGAATCTGTATTTTCTGAGCCGGTTGCCGTATCCGTGGAACTCCAGAATGGTGTTGGAGGCTCTGTTATGGCAGCTGAGACATCCATTTGTGAATGAGTATGCCACAGCTGTATAAACGGTTAAAGAATGACTTGAGAGGGTATAATAGAAACGAAGAATGGAGAACTTTCTGCAACAAAAACTATGCCACACACACTTCGTCTAGGAGTTGTCGGGCTTGGTCATAGTAATGGTCAGCGACTTCAACAGGACACTAGTGTGGGCAACAGAGATTATTTCGTACAAAAGTTGCAATGGCAGCAATCTGAAATATGACAGATCCACTCACATGCTACTTTTCAATACACCACAGCATTAAAGCGCCTTTCTTTTGTATATTCCACATCTTGTCACCCATACCCGAAGCATCTATGATCTCACAATCCTAGAACGATACTGACCGGGATTCTTCTTCAGTCATGCTGACGATGCAACCTGCGCACCAGCAGAACCTAGTTGCACGTGTGGTACCTTGTGTCCCACGTGTAGAAGTGAGATGTGGATATTGCATTAGGACAAAGGCATTCGTTGCTAAGAATAAATTTTGTGATTCGGGGACAGTATGCATTAGCCACCAATAGACGTATGAATGTATACAAGAATACTAAGCTGTGGGTATAGGAAAGGATTCAGCAACTGTGCATAGGCACCGGTTGGCAGTCATCAACTGCATGAACCACCCACACCCGCTCATCAAGGGGGGTGAAACGGGCGCACAGGAGTCTTTTCACGTCTCTCGGCTGGTATTTGGGCCATCCTGCTGCTTACTCGACCCCTACATGGGAGGGGTGTGCCCAGCTTACCAATACTACGTGGAGTAAGACACCACGAGCTTTGCACGTGGCATAAGCAAGGCACAGATGTGAACTTGAGCTTGTATGACTATGAATGTACATTCATGCAAGCGTGATTTTACCATCCCTGCAAATCAAATGCTGACGCTGTGTTTCTTACCGTCAGCTGTAGTTGGTTGGAAAATCCGGGCCGCGATAACCGGCTTCCACGTCCAGACTATTCCTCTTTTCAACAATTTCGGAAACAAGGAACATTGAACGCTGCCTCCCTACTAGCTCCAGTGTTATATTCGTGCAAGATAGCGGAGCAACCACGGCCCCTAGCCTCATCTGCGCCCGCCGCAATATCCATCATAGCTGATAGGCCCCTGGCAGTAGAAAGACGGCGAGGCCGTCGTGTTTCGGCGAGTCACCCGAATTGAGGCAACCGAACAGACACACGGCTGAGTCAAAGGTGCCTTCAGCCGCGGCACCGATGAAACATACTGGTGTCTTTGGCATTGCACAACGACAACCGCACATTCAGAAATCCGTCGGTGTGCTCTCCTTCCGTGCCACAGCAGCTTGGACTGAGTCCTCTGCACAACCAAAGGGTCGAGGAGTCGAGGATCAAGACGGCAAGTTCCTTGTTGAAATACGCTGAATAACTTGGTTTTCTACATCACCATGAGCCTCATTTCGTCAACATGCGTCGCCGGTGTAGCAGTCGGCCTGACTTTCACCACGGCCATATTCGGGCCAAACCTCAAGTGCCTTCCCGGCATGTACCATGTAGGTGCCGACATTGAATGACTCAATTTCCTCACACGCGCGATCCTTTGCCCCTTGTTCCTTTGTTAGTCCTGCAAGTCTGCCGTCTTGATTTGCATGCTTGACGGTCATAAGCTGACTTAGTGCTAATATGCGCCTTTGTCTCAGATAAGATCTCTATACTCTGTTCTTGTGTGGAAGAACCGTGCTAAGCTTGATGATCACCAATCTCTATTCAAACCAGAAGTCCTCACCACCTGGTGCCCTCTCATGGAGATCGACATGAACTTACACAAGACAAACTCGAGTTACTTCTCCGACTTGGACGAAAGCCGGCTGCGGGTTCTGGCGCGAGTCTTCCCCGATTGTCTCCAGCTAGGCGGCGCAAAGGTGAATCTCGCCTTGGGAGGCGTCGCCTGCACCTTCTTCAAGGCGATTTCCCCCCTCCAGAAATATGAGTTGCAATCGCAAATTTTATCGTGGGATGAGAAGTGGCTGTACATGGCCAGTTACTTTCTAGTATCCGGAGGCAGTCGTCGACTGTCCGCTGCTCGAGACGGTCCCAATCAAGATGAGAAGGCTCTTGAAGAAGTTGCTCGCTCTGTTGTAATCGCTGCAGTCGTCTCCAAGTATTGTTTCAAGGAGGGAAGGAAAACAGTCTCTCCGGAGACAATGTTGCGACGCAGAAAGATTTTGAGTCCGGAATCCGAAGACGAATTAAGCCGAAAGAACATGGAGGGCATGCGTATTGCTTTGTCTCTGAATCAAATGGGTGCATTGAGAGCCGCCCTCTGACGGGAGACGGGAGAAAGACCTACCAAGTTCAGATTAGACCAAGACATCAGACCATTTAGCACATGCATAACTAAATACATTTCAATTCCTAGCCGGTGGTTTCAAGGCAGTTGCCATATAGACTACCGAGGGGGGGAGCATGTGTGCCACACAACTCGTAACTTCCAAGATGCGGAAAATAACGATGAAGCAAAATAAAGGACTTGATTGGAACATCATAGTGGAATATACTAATAAGATCATGTTAAAAGTGAACCCCGCAAAGGACCGCGACGCCATCTACCGACTTGTCCGCAACGCCATCAATACTTCGAGCGTATTATTCCCACATCCATCCCCACTTCTCATTCGCAGTAGTCGAATCTGATATCTCCTCATCCTCTTCCTCGATCGTTTCCCCCTTCTGTGCTTCGTAAAGCTCTCTAAACGCCGATGGGCGCTTGAGCAACTCCTCTGGCGCATCAAACTCTACCACCACTCCGTCGTCTAGCACAGCAACGTAATCAAAGTCCACTACGGTGTCCAGGCGGTGCGCTACTGCTATAATCGTGTGCTTTGCAAATTCGGAGCGGATAACTTGCTGAAAAAGTGCATCCGTTTTGACGTCAAGACTGTTGCAGTGAAATGACCGTTAGCAGGACATGTTTTTTGATGTTTGCTTTCATTTGGGAAATAAGGAGGAGAGGAATCCTTATAAACACAACAGCAAACTAGGTGAGAAGAAGGACCCGATGTAACAGAAATCGCAAGGCGAGAAATCAGCAAACATACCTGCTACTCGCCTCATCCATGACAAGCACACAACTCTCTCTCGTCATGGCGCGCGCAAGACACACAAGCTGGCGCTGGCCGTGTGAGAATGAACCTTCAGTCATCACGGCATCAAGGCCACCCTTCTCCTGGACCAACTTCCACAATCCGACCGTCTCGAGCACTCTGATTATCTGTTCATCTGATGCCCGGCCGAATGGATCCACGTTTACGCGGATGGTCCCTGTAAGCAGGTAAGGTTCTTGGGGAATGGCGGTAAGACGCGAGCGAACTTCATGCCGTGCGAGAGTGGAAATGTCGATGGAGTCGATGGTGATGCGGCCGGCATGGGGATCCAGGAGGCGGAACAGAGTGGAAACTAGAGAAGACTTTCCACTGAAAAAACATGCCCTTAGCATTCATTTTTGTGTAGCGGAAGAAGAGAAAAAAGAATCATGACGAACCTGCCGCTTCGCCCGCAAATGCCGATGCGTTGCCCTCCTTTGATGGTCAAGGACACGTCACGGAGGACATTCTTTTCTAGTGATTCGCTACCACGCATAGTGTCAGCATCTGCAAGCAGAATCAGCGTTCAAGAGGCTTACTCAAACCGCGCCGTCACGCCTTCAAATGTGATTGCACCCGCGCTCGGCCAATCGCTCGGCGGCTGTCTTTGTCGCCCATCGTCGTTGTTCTCCGACTCGGTGCCCTGCTCAAAGCTACGGACGCGCGAAACAGCACCGATGGATGTTTCCAGCAATGTCCAGTTGGTCACCAAGAACTTCAAATTCGTGCTAAAACTCACAATGTTCACCAGCGCCAGCCCCATCAGCCCTGTGTCAACAACACCCTTGGCCTCAACGCCAATCGACACAAGCACCACGGCGATGCCGGTGACGATGAGATCAAGAACCAAGCCTAGCCATCTTTGCACACAGAACAACATGTAGTAAGGGCGTTGTGACAGCTCGAGGATGCGCTTGCTCTCCTCGAGATATCCATTCTGCCAGCCAAACGCGCGAATGGTAGCCAGCCCCGAAAGGGCTTCTAGGAAGTGTGAAAATAGAGGTGATTTTGCTTCGATGTCGAGTAACCGCAACTGCCGCGACGTGCGGAGGTAATACTTTTGCACGGCATAGACGATGCCAACACACAAGGGAAGAACCGCAGCAACGTAGCGGCCAGTCACGCAGATTAAAACGCTTTGGGCGATGATGACTGCGAAAACTGTTGAATCATAGTTAGTAGGGCAATAGCAGGCCGACTGGCTAGAGAGGGACGCTTACTTATGACGGTGTTGATGACTGACAGAGGGAGTTCCATGTCAATGAGCTCCAGGTCCTGGCTGAATCTGTTGAGTGTGACGCCAGTGTCGGTCTTGGCGAAAAAGGACATGGGTGCACTGCAGAATTCGATTCCTTGTTAGCAAACATGACAACTTGGAGGGTTGAGGACACGCACTTGAGAACAGTCCGAAGTAGAGTGTCGTGTACTTTCAGGGCTGTCTTTGGGACCAAGTTGATGATGAGATGCCTTGTGACCATTTTGTCAGCCTGTTCAGTCCAACCGCCGTACTCGGTAATGAGAAACCTACCAGCAAGATGCAAATAGCGCTACAACAGACAGAATGCTAAGGGCGGCGTAGATGCCAACATAGTATGCAAGCTGTGAACTCGGCTGCTTCACGTTTGCCGTTGCCCACCAATTAACCCACACCTCTGCAAGCATCCTGGTCAGTATAGGTGATGAAAATGAGATGGTTTAGTCTCTTTCAATTCCGCTTTCACTCACGAGGGAAGACGGTCAATAGACCGTAGCACGCAGCGAAGAACATGAGAATTGACCACTTGTACCAGCCGAAAGTGGCTATGTAGTAGTTATACACTGTTCCATCGCCCGTGCGTCTTTGCAAGCCTTTTGGAACCTCCGGGGCTATTGCATGTGACAACTGAGTATTGATCTGCGTCGTCATGGGGTCTCCTGCAGACGCCGTCTTGCGTTTCGATGGTGCCAGCGCGCGCGTGTAAGCACCGGTAGCTTGCAACTCTTCGAAACTGCCCTGCTCGAGGACTCGGCCGTCGCTGCTGAGGGCAATGATGTGGTCTGCTGAGGACAGGCGATGAACTAGACGACTTTTATTCAGCAAATGAATCTTGGCCTTGTTGCGAGGACCCGGGAACTCACCAGCATTGGTTGCCATGATGACTGTTGTCTTTTGTTTCCGGAAGAGGCCGTCGTGGCCGAAGAGGCGCGCAAAAATCTTCTCTTCCGTCGTTGAGTCCAAGCCACTGAAGATGTCGTCAAGGAAAATGACTGCTTTACGCGAGTAGAGTGCTCTTGCAAGCGCCTAAGCAAGGTCAGTAACACCAACATCTCCCGAAGCCAGTGATTGAACTTACCAGACGCATCTGTTGGCCTCCACTCAACCTGACGCCTTTGCTTCCCACCATGGACAGATCAGATCCATGAAACTGTTCAAGATCGGTATCTAGGGCGCACACATGGATGACAGTGTTGTACCAGGCTTCATCCATCTCCCGTTCCCCCAGAATATTCTGGCGTACCGTCCCATTCGTAATCCAGGCTGTCTGGCTGCAGTACGCCGCCTCTTGAAAGGCTATATGGATGGAGCCGGAAGTCTTGGGTATCTCACCGAGTAATGCATGAATCAATGTTGACTTGCCACATCCCACTGGACCAATAATCATAGCAATTTGCGACGTCTTGATCTCAAAATTAAGCTCCTTCAAAACTGGCGCCTCGTTGGTGCCATAACCGACACTTAGTTTGGACACCTCCACACAGTTTTCTAACCCCCGTCTTCCCATCGAGATGATTGACCTGGGGATAATTGGAGGCATTTCTAGTCCAAAAGACCCGTGTTTCTCGTATGTGACGTTGTTCCTGCTGTCAACGTGTACTTCCGTCGCGAGATACTCGCCGATTCGCTGGAAGGAACCGACCGCCGACATGACACCTCCAAGGGTTTCAATTAGTACGGAAACAGGAGAAGCTAGGAGTTCAAACAGTGTCAAGGCGGGGAATAGGATTTCGGGAGTCAGTGTTTGAGAATTGTTGACTTTGGCCAAAACGCTAAAGACGAGGAACGTAATGACGGGAGTCAGAGCGGTTGACATGAAAGCTATTTTGCAAATCGTCAATATGCGAAAACAATCACCCAGCGGATCTCTTAGCAACTCACATAGATTCACGACGCGGACAAGCAATCTTCTGAACTCGTATGAAGAACTAATTTCCTCGAGACGCAATTTCCGAATATTGGCCGACAAGTCATTGGTGAGGCCGGACATCTTGACGCCCCTCATCGAGCCCAGCATATTTGCCGTTGCATGGACTCGCCTTTGAATCGCTTCAAGCCAGACGCTTTGACGGTCTCCAGCACCTTTTGCTACCCAGACCGCGCCACCAGTGCAGACTATACCATGTCAGATCAGAGCTACTTTTCGCCGGGGCTAGAGAGAGGCAAGCACACACATAGAGTGACGAGTCCAGTCGCGATAATCGATATTCCGAGTTGACCTTGGAGTAACCACATGGCCAGTGCTATCTCAATGATGCAAGCCCAAATTTCATGCACGTTGCGCAATCCTGTGCCGATTCTCTCGATATCAGAACTCATTAGCGTAACGGCTTTGGACTCGTTTAAAGAGGATGTGCTGAGTTTGAGGGTATGGTCGAAAATCTGGCTAATCAGAGTTCCTCTGATCATTGTGATGAGACGAAATGCTTTGTGCTGTGCTTTCGTACCGCTGATCTGTAAAAGGAAAGCAAGTGTCAGTCGACCATGGCCAGGTGGAAACAGACATTGTCCGTCGCGGATCAAAATATCGCTTGTCTTACCGCAATTCCAACATAAACAATGATGTACGCTGCGATCAGCCCATAGCCCGAGTTTCTCGAATGTTGGCCATTCAGCTCGGAGAGGTAGACGACAGCTGACTGAACCAGGAACGGTTGCGCAAATTTGAAGCCGATCAAACAGAGTCGGGGAATGACGGCCGCCGCGAGCTTCCATCGAAAGTGAACGGCATACGTCACGAGAAGCGAGTGAGACATCTTCTTGTTCCATCTCCTCCACTTGTTCCAGAGCGCCTGGAGCTTGCTCTGATGGGTATTCGGTTCCAGTGACCTGTCGTTGGCCTCGAGCTCTGTAACGACCAGCTCTTTGCTGAAGCCACGGATCAACGTTGGACACAGCCAGAGAAAGAAGTTGCGATTGAAAAAGCCGGCCGTGGCTTCAGACGGATACGTGGCGTATTCGGGAAGAAGAATGCTTTGCTTCTCCACGGCCTCGAGGACCAAACAGACGACTTTCAAGCCAATTGAAGCGCAGAAGCCACTGGCAAACGCGGCATTCTGCGAGATTGCCCAGAGGGTCCGCGCCCGTACAATATCGAAAAGAAGCGAAAAGAAGAAGTAGGCGTTCAAAAGCAGAGACGGCCGGACCGAGCGCACATGCTCCAGATGAGATGAAACCCACATGATGGCCGCCCCGAGCAGGTTGACCACAGCACATGCCAGCGATGCTGCCGTAGTCGGGGTGCCGGGAAGGGCTGCAATGGCAACGAGCGCAATCTGGACCGTTGTGAAGACGGCGAATGCAACCTTGACCGATATGCGTTAGCTACTGGACGGGCGATGGTATTTTGATGGCAGCCAGCCAATGTAGAGTGGGAGTTACCAGTTTAGCTCTCTGCAGTAAACCTCCAGAATAGACTTTTTGAGGCTGCTTGTGCAAATGCAGAAGACGATGAAGCAGTAGGAGAATCGTCACGCCCATCGGGGTTATGGAGAGGATAGCTTCTTGGAATAGAAGCGTAAAGTCAAAGTTGTCCAAACATCCCTCGACGACTGGCCCAAAATCATCTTCGGCGGCAATGGTGCAGCTTCCAGCCACGGAGCGACCAAGGAGTTGACGAAAGACGAGCAAAGTCATCCTGGCCGCTGCTGCCAACGAGGTTCGCTTTTGCCCGGTGAGTGTTTGTTGGTGTCGTTGAAACTGGCCAAGTTACAAGGCAAATAGAATCGGGCAAAAACAGAAAGTAATCACGCAGCGTTCTCTTGTCGTATCGAGGTGGCACATGGGACCTGCAGAATCACGACTGATGGTCGGTCTAGGGTGGGCTAACAGACTGCGTCTACTCTGGGGAAATAGATGTTCTAGGGGCTGCTCAGGCTGGTGAGATCAATACCTTGGGTACACCCTGATCTGTAGATCCCGGATGATAGAAAGTGTGCGCGTGCGCAAAGCATACAGGAGCCTCCCAATGACCAAACCTGCATACATACGTCGTGAGGTACGTGGCTGAGGAAGGCTGACGCGTAGGTCTGAAATGAAATGAAGCATACACGGGCCACTAGGAGAATTCTCATGCTCAGCTCCCGCTCCATCCATGACTCCCAAGACCTGCCGTCGCGTTGGATCCCAGCCGGTGTCGCACGCCTCTACCATGGTCCTCTGGTAAGTACGCTGACATGCCCGACCAAAGGGGGTGTGGTATTAGTAAATGGTCAATAGAATCAATGTCTGGCTTGCCGTGCTTACCGTGGATCTATAACCCGTCACCGCTCACCTCATATCGTCGTATGCACACGCCCCTCTGAAAATGGCTGACGTTGCTTGCGTGACAAGGGTCGACTGGTGTGAAGCTGAGAGCGGATGTTGACCAATTCGACGTGTATCCGCTGACGGGACAGGCAATAAGCACCAGACCAGTCCAGTCTTGTGGAGCGAACATTTGAATCCTGGGAATAGCAACTTGACATGCCGTCGATGAAATAATGTAAGCGCTCCGCTGTGCCCTTTGGACTGCGAGGCGCCTGCGTGAAGCTCAACGTGGGTGCTACGCACAAGTCATCATGTCAGCAAGTAAAGCGAACTCCCAGGAGCAATAAAATCACTTCAATGAGAAGCTAGTACATGGTTCGGGGCACCTGCAGTAGCTTCTCTGAGCATTTCCGCATCCAATTTGAGCTCGCGCAAGTGTACCTGCTGTTGGAATTTATGCCAATTGTCCCGACAACCCTCCCTTTCCCAGGACTCAAAGAAGACCAAGTTTTGAGCCTCCACCCAAGACAAATGAGGTGAAGCTGTTCCCAACAAAAAATTAAAGAGAATAGAAACTATTCCTTGCGGATTTGGCAAAGCACAAACCTAGATACCCCATAGTTGGTCAACACCAACTTGACCCAACCCCAGCCTCTCACAAGCTCTGTCCGGGTTTTCCCTCGAAAAATAATAGATACATCTCAGAAAAAACGCACCCATGGCCCCCGCCGGTGAGACGTTGCTCTTGAAGAGCACGGACTTCCAAGAAACTGGCAGCGTTCACACTGCTGTCTCGCATACGGAGGACATTCACGCCCTGCAAGGCCAGCGGCAGTCAGTCAACGTCGCCTTGAGCCAAAATGTCGAATCTCTGCAACGATTTTGTCATGAAAATGAATTTCAGTTGCCTACCGTCTTCAAAGCCGCCTGGGGACTTGTACTTGGCAAATACCTTGGCCTGGACCACGTTGTGTTCTCGTCGTTGGTACAGGACGGTACCATCGATGCCGCCCCGGCGTCCTGCCAGCTTCTCCTGGACGAAACAGTCTCGATTCTGAGCCTGCTGAGAAATCTGGAACTTCAAACAAAAACCTTGGAAGTTGAGAAGACCCCCAAAACAGGGGATAATTCACCTCTGTCGGACAGTCAACTCGTGTTCCAAGTCCACCAACCCGGAAAGGTGGTTGCGGCTGTGAACCGAAGTAGCCAAAGCACTGTCAGTATCCCAAGTCGTGCGGAATCGGAGCAAGTGTAAATCGTTATTGTTCTAACTCACTCGCTATAGGGAAACATTGTTTTGCTGGTTCAGGCTTCAGACAGCATGCTCAACATTACGCTCAGTTATTCCACGTCTACCCTTATCGAGGAGGAGGCTGTCAATATTGGCGCAACATTCGCCAAAGCCGCATCTCTCATTGTACTCAATCCGAATGAAAAACTTCATGACCTGAATCTGATCAGCGACCGCGACCTGGCTTCAATCTGGTGCTGGAACGAACCGCAGCCTCGAGTAATCGACAGCTGCGTGCACCACATTATACAGTCGCGCGTTGAGCAGCAGCCGGATGCTCTCGCCATCTGCGGCTGGGATGCCTCCATCACATATAGTCAGCTTGATGATTACTCCAATCGCCTAGCTCATCATCTTTTAGGATTTGGTGTCGGCCCCGAGGTCATTGTCCCTCTCTGCTTTGAGAAGTCTGCATGGGCTATTGTCGCCTTGTTGAGCGTGGTCAAGGCTGGCGGAGCGTTTGTTTTCATTGACCCTTCGCATCCGAAAGGCCGACGCGATGATATTATTAGTCAAATCGCCTCCACGTTGGTCTTGACTTCGGTTGCGCAAGCAGACCAGTGGACAGACTCGAGTCTCGAGGTTGTCCCCTTGGGGCCGCAGTTAGTCGACGCATTGGCACTCCAAGTTCAACCTCCCGTCACGACAGTCAGTCCAAATAACATTCTTTACGTCATTTTCACTTCGGGTAGCACCGGCCGCCCCAAGGCTTGCGTCGTTGAGCATTCGTCCTTCTGCAGCGGAGCTGTAGCGCAGGCAGAGGTGGCTAATATGGATTCCTCGAGTCGTGTTCTTCAGCTGGCATCGTTTAGTTTCGACGTGAGTCTGTTGGAAATTATGACGGCATTGATGCATGGGGCATGTATTTGCATGCCCAGTGCAGCATCGATGAATGAAGGGGTAGCCAAGCTCATTAACAAGTTCCAAATAACCTGGGCCTTCTTGACTCCATCTCTGGTCAAAGTCATTGATCCAAGAGACGTTCCTAATTTGAAAACGCTAATTTTGGGCGGCGAGGCATTGTCAAAATCTGACATAGACACTTGGGCCGAACACGTACAACTGGGAAATGGCTATGGCCCAAGCGAATGCTCCGTCGCTGCGGCCGGAAACCCTAACCTGACGCCGTCAACGAGTCCTTCCAACATCGGACATGCGGTTGGTGGTCTCTGCTGGATTGTGAATGCTGAAGACCACAATAAGTTGGTCCCGGTTGGCTGCGTCGGAGAGTTGCTAATTGAAGGACCAATTGTTGCCAGAGGATATCTGAATGCTCCTGAAAAGACGGCAGAGGTATTTATTACGGGGCCAGATTGGGGCCCTCTTACAAGGCAGGGAGCTCCGAGACGATTATACAAGACGGGAGACTTGGCACGATATAATCCTGATGGCACGATTCACTTCATCGGTCGCAAAGACACCCAAGTGAAGCTGCGAGGCCTGCGAATCGAGCTGGGTGAAATTGAACATCATATATCGGTGCATGGCCTTACACAGCACGCGATCGTCATCTTACCAAAGTCTGGTCCTTGCAAGGAACGCCTCGTTGTCGCCCTCTCACTGAAAGACTTCCTGCCCGACACTTCTAAAACGTCCAATGTCCGGTTGATCCCAGAAGAAGCCCGGGAACGGGCGAGTAAACAGGTCGCAGACATAAAAGAACAGCTTAGCCGACACGTGCCTCATTATATGGTCCCTGAAACTTGGATCGTAGTCGAAGCAATTCCACTCATGCTCTCCGGCAAGATGGCGAGGAGTCAAGTGTCCAAGTGGATTGCTGAGATGGATGATGAAACATACGACCGAGCTGTCGGAGTTCAGTCACAGGGTCAGGGAGCAACGGAGATGACAGAACACGAGATGCAACTGCAGCTCGTATACAGTGACGTTCTTAACCTGGCGCTCAGCCGAATCCCGCTCGACAGATCATTCCTGAGCCTTGGTGGAGACTCCATTTCGGCCATGCAAGTCGTTTCACGGTGCAGGTCAAGAGGGATGGCCGTTACCGTGAAGGATATTATTGCTCTAAAGGGAATCTCAGAACTCGCATTACGTGTGGTTCATGTTGCAAATTCAGCACATGACCAGGAGGAGAGCTTCGACACTCCGTTTGCCCTCTCCCCCGTCCAGCGAATGTACGTCGCTACCACACATTTAGCCTCGAACGGATCTTCCACGCGCTATAATCAGAGTTTTTTCCTCAATGTAACTCGACAAATAGGAGATGAGGAGCTGCGCAAAGGATTTCAAATGGTAGTCGCTAAACATTCCATGCTCCGTGCCCGATTTATGGAGAGCCAAGACGGAACCTGGCAGCAAGTGGTTTTGAAACAAGTCGAAGGCACGTACAATTTCGTGGTGCATAATGTCATCGCAGTGGAAGATATAGATGCCATCATCGAAGATGCGCAATCATCTTTGGATCTTATCCGCGGACCAGTCTTTGCTGCGCATTTATTCAGCGTCAAGAGTCAGGGTCAATTTCTATTTCTTGTTGCCCACCACGCCATCATTGACTTGGTATCGTGGCGTGTCGTCATGAAAGACCTTGAAGACGCGGTTACATCCGGGGAAATCGCCAACCATGTATCATTGCCTTACCAGAAATGGCTGCAACTGCAAGCGGACAACGCCAGGGACCATGGAAGTCCCGGCGAGGTTCTCCCTTTCAACGTCACGCCACCTGATATGCAATATTGGGGAATGGAACATCAAAAGAACTACATTTCGGATACTTCTGAAGATGCGGTCAAGTTGAGTCTAGACTTGACCAAGTCTCTCATGGGAAGCCAGTGCCACACAGCGCTTCGCACAGAGCCTATTGATCTGATTCTATCGATTTTAATGTATTCCTTTGCTCACGTGTTTAAAGATCGTGCGACGCCTCCATTCTTCCGTGAGAGTCACGGGAGAGAGTCCTGGACGGATGAGATTGACATTTCTGAGACTGTGGGTTGGTTCACGACCATGTTTCCATTATGCACCAGCGCCACTTTTGAAGACGACATTGTGGAATTTACACGTCAAATCAAGGACAATCGACACGCTATCCCAGCGAATGGACGTCCTTACTTTGCCTCGAGATTCCTGAACCAGGAGGGCATGGAGGCTTTCGCTGATCACTCTCAGGTAGAAATCTGTTTTGACTACCTTGGCCTGTATCAACAACTGGAGAAACCGGATGCATTGCTCCGCCAAGAACCTCGTACCATGACGGCAAATACATCCGACATTGGACCTAATGTACGGCGTTTTGCGCTGATTGAGATCACTGCCGAGATGATCAGTAATCAGATGCAATTCTCTTTCGTCTACAACCACAACATGAAACATATGCCAAAATTGAAGAAGTGGATCGCATCTCTTCCAGACTCTTTTTCCGAATGCATTGATCAATTGTCCAACGCGACAATTCAGCATACCCTGAGTGACTTCCCGATGATCAAAATGTCATACGAGGGGCTAGAGAGGCTCTCGAATGACATTCTCCCTCAGACCGGCATATCATTTGAGCAAGTACAGGACATCTATCCTTGCTCTCCCATGCAGCAAGGTTTGCTCATCAGTCAGAGTAAATCTACGGGTGTATACAAATATTGTCACACAGCTGAGATTATCTCGAGGTCTGCCAATTCAGTCGACCTGGATCGGCTGACGAGTGCGTGGGAAAAGGTCGTTCAGCGACATTCTGTCCTGAGAACTATATTTATCCCCAGTGTAGGTACAGAAGGTGTGTATGATCAAGTGGTGCTAAAACATTATCGTGGCAGGGTTTCAATATTCCACGACGACGGAGCCGACTCCGGAAACAAGTTCAAAAACCAGGCTCCCATCGAATTCAATGACATTGAGCCACCAAATAGACTGAGTTTGTGCCAAACAAACGAGGGTCGAGTGTTTTGTCAGTTCGAATTCAACCATGCAATTATTGATGGAGGCTCCATGCCCATTATCCTTCAAGACTTTATTCTGGCTTACGACGGGAGGACTCCAGACAGGCCCGCGCCACTCTTCCACGAATACATTTCGTATTTGAGATCGCTCCCCAAAGGTCCTGGACTAACATATTGGATGAATTACTTGAGGGACATTGAACCGACGTATTTGCCTTCAATTCAAGGATCTTCAAAAGATCCACAGTTCCTGGAGATGGAGGTCAATATCAACATGGAGACTAGCGTGCTGCTCGACTTCTGCCAGCAAAATAATCTTACCTTATCCAATATCTTCCACGTAGCCTGGGGCCTCGTGCTCCGGGCACACACGGGGCGAAATGACGTCTGTTTTGGCTACTTGCTGTCTGGAAGAGAAGCCCCAATCCGCGATATCGAAAGGGCGGTCGGTCCATTCATAACCATGCTCGTATCGCGATTGGGGCTAGAAAACGATGTGCCCATCTTAGATATTCTTCAAAAGGTTCAAGGAGACTTCCTTCTCGGCATGGAACACCAACACTGCCCCCTTGCCGACATTCAGCACGAGCTTGGGCTGGCTGGCCAACCACTCTTCAACACCGTCATGTCTTTCCAGAAAGCCCAGGAGGGAGCTGAGGAAGATGAAAGCACCATCTCCGTGGTTGGCCTGCAAGCGTACGATCCACCAGAATACGAGGTGACTTTGGATGTCATGGTATCTGAGGCCGATATCGTCACCACGCTTGGGTATTGGACATCGAGCATTTCGACCGAACAAGCCAAGAATCTTGGATTAATTTTCAGCAGAGCTATTGACTGCATTGTGAAAGACATCAACAGCACAGTTGACGACATTGACCTGGTTGGAGGTGAACACATGAAACAAATATTGCAATGGAATGCAGACTTACCACCGGCACATTACCATTGTATCCATCATCTCTTCCACGAACAAGTATTGAAGCAGCCTGACGCTCCAGCGATTTGCTCTTTTGATGGGAATTTTACCTATGCTGAACTTGACGACTTGTCTACAAAACTGGCCCATCACCTTGTCAGCATGGGTGTTGGACCTCAAGTTTATGTTCCATTCTGCTTCCATAAATCGGCATGGACGACGGTTGTCATTATGGCCATCTTGAAAGCCGGCGGTGCCTGTGTTCCCATGGATCCGGCGCAGCCTGTATCGCGTCTCGAGGCAATCAGCACCATGTGCAGTGCAAAGGTAGCCGTGACCGCACCGCAGAACGCTCACCTCCTGGAGGGACTCGTCGACGTTATCATCTCTGTTGATCAGGGCTTCATCAATGGCCTTCCTACTGTGGCAGGAATCCCTTGTGCCTCGGTCCAACCCGATAACGTCGCATATGTCATCTTTTCTTCCGGAACTACCGGGACTCCAAAAGGAATTCAACTTTACCATTACTCTCTAGCGACATTCGCTCTTGGGAACAATTTGATAGTCAAGGGAAATGGACCCGGCCAGAGAGTGCTTCAATTTGCTGCCTACACATTTGATGTTTCCATATCGGACATCCTAGGCTCGCTGATGTTTGGAGCCTGCATTTGCAACATCTCGGACCATGACAGAATGAACAATCTTTCTCAGGCCATTCGTGATGTAAACGCCACTGCAATTGACCTCACTGCCACTGTTGCGGCACTCATCCGACCCGCCGATGTTCCCTCTGTGCGAATCTTGCAGCTAGGTGGCGAGGCACTGACCAAGGAAGTTGTGGACATTTGGGCCGGGAACCTTGACACGCTGGTTAATGTATACGGCCCTGCAGAGTGCAGTGTGACCTGCTCTTACAGTTGTAATATCTTGGATGATACAGATTTGGCGAACATAGGACGAGTTGTCGGAGGTCTTGGCTGGGTTGTTGAGCCCAACAACCACGACAAGCTGGCACCACTTGGCTGTGTCGGTGAGTTGCTCATTGAAGGAGCTATTTTATCGGCCGGCTACTTTGGTGACGCAGAAAAGACCAAAAAGTCATTCATTTGCAATCCAATCTGGTCGCGCACCCAGCCCGGGGTGGATCGCAGATTTTACAAAACAGGAGACTTGGTCAGATACAACTCGGACGGCAGCTTGCATATACTTGGCCGTGGAGATACTCAAATTGTAAGCATATTGAGCCTCTTATATCCTCCTCTAGTAATAAAGCAGGCGCTAACATGCAACTTAGAAACTGTACGGTCAGCGACTTGATCTGACTGACATTGAAGCACAGGTCATTGACCATCAACCTCGCTTACGACAGATAACTGTCGAGGCGATTGTGCCAAAGGGAACCACCAGGAAAACTCTTGCCGCTTTCTTTGTGATGGATGACACAGATGATGGTAGCACCGTAAACTCCTTGGACAGTACGCCAATTTCTTTAACGCCACAGCTCCAGAAAGATCTGCAAGGACTTCAAAGCTCTTTGGCGTTATCGCTGCCAAGATATATGATTCCAGCCACGTATATACGTATGAGTCAGATGCCAATGAATTCATCTGGAAAGACCAACAGAGCAGCTCTGCGCAAGATGGCTGCCCAATTCTCGGAAACACAGTGGTCAGACTACTCTCTAGAAAATAAAGTCAAGGAACCGCCATCGACGGACCTCGAAAAACGACTACAGCAGCTCTGGAGCGCCATTTTGTGCATCGACATCGACATGATTGGTGCCAAAGACAGCTTTTTCGGACTCGGGGGAGATTCAGTCGCCGCCATGCGGCTAGTTGCCGCCGCTCGAGCATCGAATATCCTCATCTCGGTCATGAACATATTCAAGTACCCGAATCTTTGTGATATGGCATTGACGGTTGAGATTCACGAAACAATTACCAGAGATTTAGTGGAACTAGACTCTTTTGCTCTGCTTGAACCATCTTCCCGAGAAGAGACGATAGAGGATTGTGCCGACAGATGCAAGGTTGACAAAGACTTTATTGAAGATGTTTACCCTTGCACCCCTTTGCAAGAGGGGCTTATGGCAATCTCTACTCGACTACCCCGTGCGTACGTCGCACGAATGGTCTTCAAAATTCCGCCCACTATCGACTTGAATCGCTTCCGAAACGCGTGGCAGCAGCTGATTTCCCTCGAACCGATCTTGAGAACGAGAGTCATTCTGACCAACACGAACTCGGTGCAGGTTGTTTTACGACAAGAAAACCCTTGGAAAGAGGGTTTGACACTGGAATCATATCTTGAAGAGGACAACGGGCTTCCAATTGAGTATGGTGGGCTCCTGCATCGGCTTTGTATAATTGATGGACTCGGACAAGATTCATACTTCATCTGGTCTGTCCACCATGCACTTTACGAGTAAGTTCTTTGGTTCGATTGCAACTCCTTCCTCTTCACAGAAGTTTACTTAAACGATTCCCTTTTTTGAAGACGAAAAATGACTAACACACGAAATAAACAGCGGCTGGAGTCAAAACTTGTTGTTTGAACGGGTCAAACAACTGTACATGGGCGATGCTATATCGAAATCACCATCCTACAACCGTTTTATTCATTTCTTGGCCCAAGAGGATACGGAGTCTGCGAATAAATTCTGGAAATCACAGCTTTTGCGAGAACAAGCACCAACAAGCTTCCCTGTCCTGCCGTCCCCCTCATACAAGCCTCGAGCTGACCATGTGCAAACTCTTCGTCTTCCACTGTCTCGCCAAAAGCAGTCCGCCATCACTAGTGCGACTCTCATAAAGGCAGCATGGGCCATGGTCGTCTCTCAGTATTCGAGATCTGACGACATTATACTTGCATTGACCCTCTCTGGTCGCACCGCTCCTGTTCCTGGCATCATGAAAATGACAGGGCCAACTATTACGACAGTCCCCCTGAGAATCGAGCTGCCCAGCAGGAACACCACAGTGTACAAGTATCTTGAACTTGTGCAGAACCAAGCCATGGAGATGATGCCATACGAGCACGTGGGGATACAAAGTCTTCGTCGACTCTGTCTCGAGGCTGAGCCAGATTACGAACTGGACCTGAAGCATCTTCTTGTTATCCAATCACTGGGAGAAGCTGACGGTTTTCTCGACCTTGAACTATTACCAACAGAGGAAGATGACTTCAACACCTATGCGCTGATTGTTCAATGCAGTGTCGAAGAGGAAAGTGTGTGTATCGAAGCGCGCTACGACAAAGATGTGATTGAGACTGGACAGATGGAAAGAATGCTGTGGCAGTTTCATCATGTCATTTGTCAGCTCAACGATGAATCACACTCTTCCATCATGGAAGGGGTCAATCTTGTGAGCCCCCAAGACCTAGAGCAGTTGAACGTCTGGAACAGCCAAAAGCACGAGTCTGTGGACATGTGCATCCATCAAGTCATCGAAAAACAGATGCGCTCCCGACCTGTTGATGCGCCTGCTATTTGTGCATGGGATGGGCAGCTCTCTTATCAAGAGCTGGATCGCTTGTCCAACGCTTTGGCCACACACTTGGTCGACCTTGGTGTCGGCCCTGAGGTCATGGTCCCAATATGTTTCGACAAATCGGCATGGACCATCGTGACAATGATTGCCGTGCTCAAAGCCGGCGGCGCTTATGTATCACTCAGTTCCGCCCACCCACTCAGTCGTCTACGAGGAATCATTCATGACATCGATGCTGGCCTTATACTTGTGGCCCCCCAATACGCAGAGTTATTTGTCGATGTAGTCCCCAGAATCATCGTGGTCGAACCATCTTGGTTGACTATGCTACCGACTTTAAGTATCTCTGCACCCTCCTTCGGACGGCCTGATAGCGCAGCCTTTGTCGTATTCACGTCTGGATCCACGGGAAAGCCCAAAGGCGTGGTGATAGAACACCGCAGCATGGTCACCATGGCACTCGCCGAGGGGCCGTCCATGCAGTTTGACAGCGACACCCGAACACTGAATTTTGCCGCTTCAACGTTTGATGTCAGCAATAGCGAGGTTCTCACAACTTTAATGTTTGGAGGATGCGTCTGCGTACCATCTGAAACCGAGAGGCTCAATGACCTGACTGGAGTAATTAACAAGTGGAAAGTGAACTGGCTTTTTCTAACTCCTGCAATGGCCGATCTCCTTGATCCTGCTAAAGTTCCAACTCTTCAAACACTTGCTCTCGGTGGAGAAGCAATCAGACAGGATCTTGTCGAAAGATGGGCAACCAAAGTGCACCTGATAAACAGCTACGGACCGTCTGAAACCACCATTTGGACTTCCAACTCCCACTTAAGCCCGGGAAAACAACCGGCGAACATTGGCCGTGGCTACGGAGCTCATACATGGGTCACCGATGTCACCGATCATAATCGTTTGGCCCCAATCGGGTGTGTCGGCGAGCTCTTGGTCGAGGGACCAATTTTGGCTCGGGGATATGTTAAAAATCCCGAAATCACATCGGCAGCCTTCATTTTTGATCCGCTATGGGCTGCGGATAGCCAAAAGAAGCCACGACGAATGTACAAGACGGGTGACTTGGTCAAATACAACGTCGACGGAACATTGGATTATATTGGGAGGAAAGATACTCAAGTCAAACTTCGAGGCCAGAGGATCGAGCCGTCCGAGATTGAGGACCACATCAGACAGAGCCTCCCAGATGTACAACATGTGGCCGTTGAAATCGTCTCCAGAGAAGGACATAAGGAGGACCGAGTTTTGGCAGCTTTTCTCCAACATGGTCAAAAAGATCAGCACTTGGTTCATGACACAAACAGCAACCTCGTGCTAATCACAGAAGATTTGCGAAAGAGCATGCTACATCTCCAACAATTACTCATGGGCTCCCTACCGCCATACATGGTGCCGCAGCTGTTCATCATGCTGTACCAAGCTCCCACTACTTCGTCCGGTAAGCTCGATCGCAAAGCCATGCGAGAAATGGCTGCAAAGCTGTCCAAAGCTCAGCTTGCGCCTTATATGCTAGTGGATGTTGAAAAGGTAGCACCCTCAACCCCAATGGAAAAAAAGTTGCAGAGTCTCTGGGCCGGCTTGTTGCGCATTGATGTTTCTGCTATCGGCGCGAATGACAACTTTTTCCAGTCCGGCGGAGACTCGATTACTGCCATGAGATTGGTTGCCGAAGCTCGTGCTAGCCATCTTTCGATATCTGTGGCGGACATTTTTCGCTTCCCAAAGCTATCGGAGATGGCAAAGGCCATTCAGGACGTTGTCTTTACTCCAGCGACAGATATTGAGCCTTTTTCCCTACTGAGAGACGAACACTCTTTGGACGATATCATTCAAATGGCCGCGAGCGTTTGTGAGGTTAAAGTTGAGGCGATCGAGGACATCTATCCATGCACAGCTCTACAAAAGGGCCTGTTTAGTATTACGATCCGGGACCCCGGTGCGTACATTGCTCAAAAAGTGTTCCAGCTCCCCGAGGCGCTTGATTTTGATCGTTTCAAACGTGCGTGGCAGACACTGGCAGACATGCACCCTATACTGAGAACACGAATCTTGGACACGGACTTGCAGGTGGTTGTTAGAGAAGAACCGGCATGGCAAAGTGCGTCAACACTGCAGGCATATTTGGAGCATGACTTGGCCGAAAACATGAATTTCGGAAGACCCCTTTGTCGGTATGCCATCGTGGAGGGTCATTTTATCTGGACCGCACACCATGCAGTGTACGACGCGTGGAGTAATCAGTTGCTCTTTGACCAGCTGCGAGGCATTTACGACCGTGATGAGATTCCGAAGGCCGTGCCATATAGCAAGCTGATCGAACACCTTGAAAAGATCGATCAAAGTGCAGCAATGGCATTCTGGAAAGGACAACTCTCTGGTGATAAGCCCACGAGCTTCCCCGAGGCACGCTCCCTGACTTACAAACCTCGCCCAAATCAGGCCTTCACATACTCCATGGCGGTTACGCACAATTACAAGTCCGGAACGCTTATGTCCAGCACCCTACAAGCTGCATGGGCATTGGCAGTTGCTCGACATTCGAATAGTAGTGACGTCGCATTTGCCATGGCTCTTTCGGGCCGTAACTTGCACATGCAGGGCATCGAGAGCGTCATCGGACCAACCATTACGACTGTTCCGATTGTCATGAATCTTGATATGGAGCAAACTGTTGCTGACTATCTCGGAAACACTCAGAAGCAGATGACGGAGATGATACCATTTGCACATGTGGGCCTTCAAAACCTTCACAGCCTGGACAACTACGTCGATCTAAAGCATCTCTTTGTCATTCAATCTGCAGCGAATGAAGATGCAGAGGGTGTTTTGGGGATGATTCCTGTGCCTTATGATATTGCTGGGTTTGATAGCTATGGGTTGGTAGTGGAATGCGTCCAAGGTACTGACAAGGTCGACGTCGAGGTTCGTTTCGACACTGCCATCATCTCCCACGATCGGATCCAGAAAATGCTCAACTTGTTCGAGCATTTGGTTGGACAGCTTAATCAGGACGAGTCCCGCAGTCTCCCCTTGAAGCATGTCAGCTTCTTCAGTCCGCAAGACGAAGAACAGGTTGCGGCATGGAATAGGGAACCGCCGCAGGAGAAGAACGAGACGATGCACAACCTCGTCCAAGCCCAAGTGTCAGCTCGGCCACTTGCCCCGGCGATTCTTGCCTCGGACAGCAACTTCACTTATGCTGAGCTCGACAGCAGGTCAACTCAGCTGGCTCACCACCTGGTTCAAGTCGGCGTGAAGCCCGAGGTGATGGTGCTCGTCTGTTACAACAAGTCTGCGTGGACCATCGTCGCCATGTTGGCTATCCTTAAGGCCGGCGGCGCATGCGTTGCAATCAACCCTGAACATCCTCCGGAACGCCTTCAAGCCATAGCCCAAGATGTCAAAGCCAGCATTGTTGTGACACAACAGCAGCACAGACATATTTTCCAGGGCTGGAACGTCAACGTTGTCTTGCCTACAGAGAGTCTGACCAACAAATACCCAGCGACAGGCACTTTCACTAGTGCCGGACCCGAGAATCCCGCCTTTGTAGTATTCACATCAGGTTCTACTGGAGCTCCCAAGGGAATTTGCTTGGAGCATCGGGCGCTTTGCGCCAGCGCACAAGCTCACGGCAAAGCAATGCGTTTGGGGACTGACTCGCGCGTCTTGCAATTTGCAGCGTACACGTTCGACGTGAGTATCGGGGAAATTTTCACAACCCTGATATATGGTGGCTGTGTATGCGTGCCGACAGAGGAAGAGAGGTTGAACGATCTGGCCGCTTTCATCAACAGAATGCAGATCAACTGGGCTTATCTGACGCCCACCGTGGCCAGCTTCCTCCAGCCTGCCGATGTCCCAACACTGGAGACCTTGTCCTTGGGAGGCGAGGCCGTGACGAAAGAAAATGTAGCCGTGTGGGCGAATAGGGTCCATCTGATCAACATCTATGGACCGGCCGAGACGAGTATTTGGTCAACCGCCCTCTGCGGACTCGAGCCGGACACGCCACCAACAAACATTGGCTACGGCGTTGGTGCATTGATGTGGATTACTGAAATTGCCAACCATGATCATCTATGCCCCATAGGCTGTGTGGGGGAACTTTTGATCGAAGGCCCTATTCTGGCTCGCGGATATGTTGCTCTAGACGAAACAACTCGGGCGCGTTTCATCACGAATCCTGCCTGGGCCAAGGGGCAAGGAGATCGGCGATTCTACAAGACTGGAGATCTAGTCAAGTACAATTTCGACGGAACCATTGACTACGTTGGCAGAAAGGACACTCAGTTCAAGCTCCACGGGCAACGCATTGAGTCTAGTGAGATTGAGCATCATTTGTCCACGGACAGACATATCCGGCATGCAATGATTCTGCTTTCCAAGTCGAAATCTGGTCAGCAGCGTCTGACTGCCATCATCTCGCTTGAGTCGGTTCCGCCATCAGCTGCCAGAGACATGCCGCAACTCATACAAGCCGAGTCCGCCCAGCTTGAAGTCTCTCTTATACGCAAGAAGCTCGCTGAGTCTGTGCCAGGATATATGGTTCCTTCCATCTGGTTGGTGGTGGACCATATGTCCATGACCGTTTCAGGGAAGCTGAACCGACTAGAGATGACAAAATGGGTTGAGCAAATGGACGAGGATGTGTTTTCAACTTCAGCTGACGCCGAAGATTTAGAGGGTAGTCATATCCCCGCCACTGTGATGGAAGACAAGATTCAAAAGATGTTGTGTCAGGTACTCAATCTGCAAACTGTCAGACTCGACAGGTCGTTCCTGAGTCTCGGAGGAGATTCCATCACGGCAATGCAATTAAGAGCAAAATGCCGCACGGAGAAGATCGAGCTCTCAACACAGCATATTCTGCGCGCAAAATCCATCAGCCAGATGGCGCTTCTGGCAAAATCAACTTCGGAGACTGCACTAGCCCATCCAGAAATTCTCGACTCATCTTTTGGTCTTACGCCCATTCAGCAGATGTACTTTGACATTGCGTCAAACGCCGAAATGTCTCATCATTTCCACCAAAGTTTCCTCCTGCGTGTCACCAGACGCATCGGCACACTGCAAATGGCCAGGGCCATCGAAAAGTTGGTTGGGCAACACTCCTTGCTACGGGCAAGGTTTTCTCAGGAAGAAAACAATCAATGGACGCAGCGTATTACTGGGGATGTGGCTGATTCACACCGTTTCAGCATGCATCAACTGTCCCGGAGAGAGGAGATGATGCCGCTGATTCAAGCCTCCCAACGCGCCATTAATATTAGAGAAGGGCCAGTGTTCTGCGCTGCTTTGTTCACCATCGGTAGCAACGACGATGTAGGAGGCTCGCACCAACTCCTTTTCCTTTGTGCCCACCATCTGGTCATAGATTTAGTCTCGTGGAGACACATTCTGCGAGACTTGGAACAGCTCCTAGACTCTGGCAGGCTTTCATCGCCGAAACCACCATCATTCCAGACTTGGGCCACGATGCAGGCAGAATACGCGAAAGAGCTCCTTCCAAAGGACGTCATGCCGCTTCAAATCCCTCCCGCGGACTTTGGCTTTTGGGGCATGCTGAATCAACCCAATGTCTTTGAAGATCAGCTGGAGACGGCGTTCTCGCTGGATGAAGAAACTACGGACAAGCTTTTTGGTGTCAGTAACGAGGCTCTCCAAACGGAGCCAGTGGACATCATTCTCTCCGCCTTGATCGACTCCTTCCACCGCGTCTTTGCCGATCGGCCGACGCCGACGATTTTCAGCGAGGGCCACGGCAGAGAATCGCTGGCTCCCGAGTCGGACGCGGCAGAAATCGTGGGCTGGTTCACAACCCTGAATCCGCTGCACGTTCCGGTGATGAAGGAGCAAGATGAGCTGAAAATCCTGGCGCATACCAAAGATTTGAGGCGTCAAGTCCCGAGCAGCGGCTATCCGTATTTCTGTTCGCGCTTCTTGTCGCCACAGGGACAACAGACATTCGGCCATCACACACAAATGGAGGTCATTCTCAATTACCAGGGTCGCTATCAGCAGCTGGAACGAGACGATGCGCTGCTCCGCCCAGAGCCCCTTGCGGAAAACGAGGTACACAAAGACCAAGGATCAGATATGCATCGGTTTTCCCTCTTTGAGATTTCAGTAGAGGTTGTCCAGGGGAAAACGCGGGTGTCGTTTGCTTACAATCGCCGCATGCACCATCAGGACTTGATTCGACAATGGGTGTCAGAAAGCAAAGAGTGCCTGGGCACACTCACAAACCGGCTGTCTGTCACGGAACTGCAGCTTACAAGAAGCAGCTTTCCACTCCTCTCACTGGAGGATTGGGAGCTTTCCCAATTCCAATCCCATCTCAGCAGTCTTGCCATCCACCCATCCCAGGTAGAGGCCGCATATCCAACGTCCCCCATGCAGGAGTCCATGATTTCGGCTCAGCAAAAAGTGCCGGGAATATACGGCGTACGGAACATGTACGACGTCATACCTGGACCACAGACTGGACCTGTAGATCATTGTCGGTTGATGACGGCTTGGCAGAGAGTAGTGGACAGACACGTTTCCCTTCGTACCATATTTGTGCCAAGCGTCTCTCGCAAAGATTCTTTTGATCAAGTCGTTCTCCATACGCATACGGCGAGAATTTCCGTCATAGAATGCGACGATGACAACGTGTCGGAAAGGATGCGCAGTCAAGAAATGATTGACTTCCTCGAACCGGTGCCACACCACCGTCTTTCTATCTTCACAACGGCCAGCAAAGTCATGTGCTGCTTGGACATTAGTCACGCGCTCACCGATGGCATGTCGATGCGGCTCCTCATGCACGACCTTTACATGGCCTACGAAAGCAATCTTCAGCTTGCCCCCGGACCCATGTACTCCGATTACATTGCCTTCCTGCAGCAACAACCCGCCAGCCAAGATGCCATCTTCTGGCGGCAGTACCTGGATGCTGTTGAGCCATGTCACTTGCCGCGTCCTGATGCTCCTCTCTGCAGCGAGAGAGAGCAGCGGTCCGTACACGTCCATCTCAAGGAAGACTTTGCCCAGATCCAAGGCTTTTGCAAGACCTACGGTTTAACTGTGGCGAATCTGATCCAGTCGACATGGGGTCTAGTCCTGCGCAGGTATACAGGCTGCGACGACGCCGTCTTTGGATATTTGACGTCGGGCCGAGACATGCCCATTGACGGTGTGATGGACCTTGTCGGTGCGCTGATACACATGCTCTTGTACCGCCAAGTCGTTGATTCGGCTACAACGGTGCTTGCTCTATTACAACAGACCAGGAATGACTTCCTACAGAGTCTGCCTCACCAATACGGCCTTGTTCCCGCTATCAAGGAACACACCCGAGGCGCAGCGCAGGGCCTCTTCAACACCATCATGTCCATGCAATATTCTAATGGGGCGGGCGAAGAGTCCGAATCTGCTGACAGCAAAGAGCCTTTGCTGAAGTTTGAAAACAAGGGAGGACAAGATCCGAATCAGGTATGTTTCTGGCCCTTGTGCATGATTCGAAAAGCATACTGACTCGTGTAAACAGTACGATGTCTCCGTCGCTGTGCACGTTGATGGCGTCTCGGTCGAAATATCCATCGCTTACTGGACCGATATGATGCATGATGGCCAGGCGGCTGGGCTGGCGGCTGACTTTTCAAAAATGCTGACCGCGATCATGGCTCAACCGACAATGAAGATTATGGATCTGGATGTTTAAACCCATCGTGTATTTTATTTCTTTCAGCGCAGGACAAGAGTACATGGTGCCAGTAGCCATTTTTTAATAGTTTCCTTTGTATGTGTTTAATATATTCTTGGCATTGAAGCCATTGCCATTATTGGTAGTCTTCTGCTTTCTTTTGTGCATGGCGCGATATGCGGTATCGGATAATTTCTGTAGTGTTAAAAATATAGTAGCATCCGTTACCGACGCAGTTGCTTGAATTTGAATTTATGCATCAAAACAACCCAGTGCCATATTTAGCTGTAGCCTATTTTCGTTTCACTCGGCGGCGGATCATGCGGCCATGAGTGCATGTGACCATCCCATCATGGCGGCTTCCAGCCTGAAGAGTACATTCTGGATTCTTAGAAGCCTTTACTTGTGTTTGGCTCAGAACTACTGCAGCTGTTGAAGATGCAGCTAGGTGCGGAACTTGTGCTTGTTTTTGTAACCATAAGCAATGTTGCATCCTGCATGGGTGACGAAATGGTTCCGAATCTCGCAGATACATATCATTGGGAGCAAACCTTCGAAATGTATATAATTTATTCATTGATTGTAATGTTTAATTGACGTCCCAGAGGACTCTACAAGGGTTCACACGTATATGAGACGCACTGGGACTGCTGTCTAGGTCTAGGTGACTGAATGCATGGGTGGAAATCGATGCAGGGTAGGCCAAGTCGGTGAATCAAGTTTTGACAAAAGATTTCAACACTATGGTCCAACTAACTAGCCATTACAAGTGCTGGTTGGAGTGCGCAATAAAACTCAAAGACGGGGCGACTGAACTCAATGATAAAGACCACGCTGTATGGCCAAGACCAACGACTAATTCATGGGAGACTTCAAAGTTTGTTCATAATTCGAACCTCGATATGCTAAGCCTCCCTTCGTATGTCGTATCAAGCTGGACTGCCAGAAAACATGACTCGAATATATTCTTTAAAGCTTTGCAGCTCTGGGTGAAGAGACGAACAACTCACACGACTTAACTACTAGCCGGGGACAAGCTGCCGCGACAACAGTTGCTTAACATGTGTTTTATTTGTGACGCATTGCGACACCTCACTGCTAGGTCGTGTCAATTGTATCGATAGAAGCGACTAATTTCCAGCCCTTCACTCACGTTCCTCGCCTTCCTTCCACTGCCTTCGCGACCTCTGTACCGATTGCCACCGGTCTATAATTCCAGGCTTGGACATCTTTTGCTCCATCTCCTTTGAATGCCATTTATTCACAATCTCCGTCTTCTCGTCCTCAGATGCGTCAGCATACTGCTTCAAGCCCTTGGCCGTGTGGACAGAAATGATGTAGCTCTCCAGGCCTGAGCCGAAATGGTTCTGTATCTCTTGGTGAATGCCCTTGAATGCATACCCGGGGATGCCAAAAAGCGCTGGTCCAAATTAGCAAGCACTCAAGTGCGTTAATTGAAAAAAGGAGCACCATGCCGCGTCTGCCCTTGACGCCATGATCGAGGAGCCAGGCGAAGCAAGAGTCATGACGACGCAACAAGGGGATTCAACTTACCGGCACCGGGCTTCAACACGGCACCGCCGACGCCCTTTGCGAAGCCCTTGAAAAATCCAGACACGCCCTCCCTCTTGGCTCCATTGTACGGCTGCGACACCAGCCCCGTCACGCCGTCGTATACCCCGTAGCCAAACTCCCTTGTTGCGGCCTGTAGTCCGCTGTTGAACCCTTCCACCTTGTGGGCTGGTCGCACCGTCGTGTCTCCGTACAGCTTGGGCGCGTTGCGGAACCCGCTGCTGATTCCCATGGCGAAATCCATGGGGATGCGCATGCCGATGGCGGCGATGCGCCCAAGCCCTTTGCCTGCGCCGAGCGCCGCGTCCGAGCCTATCGAGCCGCTGGGATGGTCCTTGATGGATCCCTTGACATCGGGGAGAAAGCTGGAGCGAGCCATGTGTTCGTTGCCCGAGAGTTCCTTGTAAAAGCCAAAGCCAAAGGCCTAGTATTTGCACTTGTCAGCCGATGCCAAATGTCTGCTGGGGTGGGAAATTGACGAGGGAGATGCGTGCCTTTGCAGCTGTGACTTTTTCCTTGATGCTCTTCTTCTTCCCCTTGTTATCGGATTCTCTCCGTACCGGCGATGGGGGCGCCGGCTCGGATCCGGATGGGTCAGCTTCCGCGTTGGTAGGCCGTCGTGGAAGCTTCAACTCGTGGGGATCAGCAGCGTCCACTGGGGTGGTTGAGGAACGCTGGCTTGATTCGAAGGAGCTGGGAGCGGGACTTTGATCAGCATGAAGTTGGGAGCCGACAATTGGCTTCTCAGGATGGGCTCTTGGTGCCGGACGAGAGCCCTCGGCCTGGTCATTGAGCGAGTTTGTCGACTTGACGGCCACTGCCTTGGCAACATCAAGTGGAATATCAATCATGCCCATCATCAGGCTCCCAACGGGGCCTAGAATCGCCCCCAGTCCGCCGGAAATAGGATCGACGGACCCTTCTACGGTGTGGTACGAACGTGGGTGGTACCTGACGCGGTTAGCGGTCCTCTCATCCATGGTCATCGGCAACTCTTGTCACGAACCGCTTGAGGTTGTTCATATTTAAAATCCCCGCATTGGCTAGGACTGTGGCAGCGAATGCGCTCAATTTGATCTTGGTCTTGGACACTCTCCACACCGCCGTGCGGCTCGGCGACAAGTCGCATTTTACAGTGTCCAAGTCGAGTCCCTTGTGGAAGTCGTCGGCCGCCGTTTCTCGGCCGTTCTCGCCGGATAGCTTCTGGCCCAGGACCTTGGCAGCTTCCATTGTCTCCGGCTCAATGGCCATGAGGATTGCCGAAGCAAGGTTCTCCGCCGTAAGCTGTTTGAAGGGGATCGGTGGCGGCCCTGCGCCGGCGCGGGCTACCATACTGCCCCAGAACTGCTGGTCGCCGAAGAAGGGCACCACGATGGTCGGCTTTCCCTTGGCGATACCCGTGGACGTGGTGCCGGCGCCGCCGTGGTGCACGACGCACGAGACGCGCTCGAAAAGCCACTCGTGCGGGACGTTGCCGAGCATGAAGACGTCGTCGGGAATGTCCATGTCGTCTTTGCCGAGCCCGCCCCAGCCTTTGGAAACAAGGGCACGCTGTCCCGTCTGCTGGATGGCGGAAAATAGCAGTCTGGTCAAACCGTCGGGATCAGCAGGAACAATGGATCCGAAGCCAATATACAGAGGCGGAGGGCCCGCCTTGAGAAATGCCTCGAGGTCCGCGTCTGGCGTGAACGTGGACGAAAGGGGGAGGAAGCTGAAGCCCGAAACGGTAATGTGATTCTCCCAATCCGCGGGCTTGGGTATCAAAGCCGGCGACCTGGAACGCCGGGCATGAATAAGATGCTGTACGACTGCGCCGATAAGAGTATAGGGAAAGTGAACTCACCAGCAATACGAGTGTGGTATCCGGAGGCGACTGACTACTCCAGGCCCCGTCACGTCACTTAGGGGATCGAGAAACAAAGTCTTTTCTCTAAAGCGATTGATGACGGCCCCAAGACCTTGCCACATCAAGACTTCGACGAGTGCGTAGCTGAGAAAATTGGCTCTCCGCTCGCCAGTCGTCACTGATACAATGTTGGCAAGGGGATGAGGAAACGACAGCGTTGGGGACCATGGCATTCTTTTGATCACATGTTAGTCCAACATGTTCAGCGTCAAAGTGGCGATACGTACGTGAAGACGATGTGCAACGGAATCCCCAGCTTCTCGGCAATGTGAATGTGGCCGGAACTGGGCGGGTTCGCAATAATGGCATCTGCGATGAAGGGGATCTCGGTTTCGCTCGTCTGGAATCCCTCTTGTTCCAGCGGCGGCCCGGTGCCATCACCAGCCTCGAAACATGATCTCCAGGCGCCCATGAGGATTTCCTTCATTTCCTTCTGCCGTTTCCCCACGTCACCGCTGGCGATGGAATCGATGCCGGGGATCAAGCCTGGATTCTTCACCATAAAGGCCATGAGCTGCACTGGATCCCCGCCCATGTCGAAAAACTCCAGGCCATTCTCGGTGACAAACTTGCGAAAGACGCCGTGTGTTGCCAAGCGGACCCGGTGACCGTACTTCTCCTTGAGGACTTTTCCGAGAGCCACAAAGGGTTGGACGTCGCCACGGGATCCTACGACCTGCATGACGACATTGAGCCGGACCACCTTGCTGCTTGGCAGTTTGCCTTGAGTAGGGCCGGGAGAAGAAGAGCGTCGGGCTGTCGGGTTTTGTTCCTGGGATCGGTTATCGGCTTGCAATGTCGTCGACAGGATTCTAGATATGAGTCGCGACTCGTCAATGTGCATCTCGACGCGTCCATCGTCTCCATGCCTCGTCAGCCCGGCCTCTGAATACAGACGCTAAAGTGGCCACTTACCAATGACAAACGCGCGTGTTCCCTCCGTCTCAGAGGACTGCGACTTTGGCTCGTCTTGTGTATCTCGAAATGCTGCTCCGATTGTCGTCGCTTCAGCGGTAGGTTCTGCAGACGCGCCAAGCTGGTAAGAGTAATCGGGGTCCAATGGACGTTGGTCAAACTGCCTCCTGTTTTTTTGTTATTGTTAAAAAATAAAGAAAAATTCTGTTTGGTTGTCATGGTCGAAATATGGTCAACATACGTTTCTTGGCTCGAAGCGGCATGATTGCCAGGACTGCTGCTCGATGCCCGCACGGAGGGAAACATTGTCTTCTGGTCCCCCGCGCATCCTGCTGTTGAAGCCTGGGCCTCTTCATACGAGGGAGGGTGGACTTCATTTGCATACGCATGCGCAAACGGATCGGCCATGTGGTGTTGCGGTGCCGCGTCGCTCTCATCATGACCGTCGGGGAGGGACCTTTGGGGTCTCGCGCCCGCCTCCTCGGGGTGTCGATTCGAATTCATAGCTCGTCAGGATTCGACGGGCAGAGCCAGTTCAAAAGAAGACCAGCTCCAGAGGCAATGCGCACGAGATGCGGAAAGGATTCGATGGATCCGTCACGACGTCACGGCGCCGCAAGCGGAACGGACAATGTACTAGTAATGTTGGAACGAGCAGAGCAAAAATAATACCACAGTTGACAATGGCACACGACATGGCGAAAAGGTCAACGGTGGGGATCTGACATGCATGCATCTTACTCATCCCAACGGCACACTTCCGGGGTAACGTATGTTGGTCATGGTCCATGGAACATTAAAACAATAGAACAACCAACCCGAGCCCTTGTCCATCGAAACGTGGCACGGGTCAGCTGTGCCGGGCGACCCGTCTTGATGTGGATAAGTCAATAATAGTATTGACGCTGGGACAACCAGACAAGTCACAATACCAGGTTTCGTCTCCATTCTCAAACCACGGCCGTGAATCCACGATGGAGGCGCCATTGTTCTGTCGCCTGATGGACTCGGCAGGCAACATTGGAAGCTGCATCACCCCCAGGCCCATTATTTCGCTTGCTGCCGTCTCTAACTCTATCCCGAGTCCCTTGCGAGCGATTGAGAGCCTCTTGCTCCGTATATGCCTGGCCATTGGCCATCGAGGAGCGCCACTCGGAGCTTTCTCGAACATGCATGCCGAGAACGAGCTGGGTTCCACCAGACACGACGTGACGGTGACGGGAAAAACTGACGGCAGGCAGCCCTCTGTTTTAAATAGCAAAATCGCCGCCGTTTCCAAGTCGGAGGCTGAGCTGAACTCTCATGTGCGGTACCACTGACCCAGCAGCCCCTGCAGCGCAGCAAGCACGAATATCCCAAAGCGCTCTAGCCTGATGATGTCGAGTACCATCATCAGCCTGGTTTCAGTCGTTTGGTTCCTTGACGACTGTGAGCGATGTTCCACCAATAGCGAGGCCGTTTTGCTGTCAACCTCCTCGCGGGGGGTATCCTCTCGAACAAACCACGTGCTATTCCAGCGCAACAGGACAGATGACTCCGTACATTGCGTGGGATATCCGTCCTATCTGGTCAATGGTTTAAAATCGCCAAGCTAATGGGGATATCGCCCCGCTTACCCCAGCTTGCTACTGCCAGAGATGGCTTTGCTACGGAGTAGAATAACGAGGAGTATGTACATATGTTGGCAAGGTTACCCCCGTCTGTCAAATAGCATTGCATTGCAAACAAAGTCCTGTGGTGTTTCCTACTGCTGAATGGGTGTGTCAATGGCACGACGGAACGTGGCAATGAGAGTGGTGGAGAATCGCCAACATCGTGAACGCCTGCAAGATACCCTCCCCGGACCTGGCTCGGCATCTATGCAGACAAAACCATGATAGGGTCGCTCTCCTAACCCAAATGCAGATGCGCTATCCACGTATGATGCCGAAGGATTCTGATTTAGCAGCTCTAAAACCTGACTCAGCCCAGCCCAGGCTAGTTCTCATGCTGCCGTGTTTCCAGGGCAAATTCCCTACCGAGTATGGGCGCATGTATTCTCCATCCTCTTGCATTCCCCTGTCAGGCCTTTTGTGAGGCTTCTATTTTCTGACAACAAAATCTGGCCAGACAGGGGTAACCGTGGCCTCCACGTGGATGGGTGACATGCCCCCAATCACACCATTTCCAGCAGACGCCGAAGATGCGCCAGGTTTCGGGTCAAGTCTTGACCGATGGAAAGGGCATCTTTGGTTAGCCGCATTTAAAGAGTTGAGCCCCAGGTCTTGCCGCTGGTGTCTCGAAAACGGTGTTACACAGTCAACGAAACTAGGGACCACTGACCAGACACGGCACTGCCCTCTTCTTTTTACCTTTGCTCTGAAACTCAATCAATACAGACCTACCATGGATATCACACAGAAATCAGATGACTGGTCAGTCTTACGGGACGCGGTCGAACGACGGCGTATCCAGAATCGAGTCGCTCAGCGCAATTATCGTACGTCCAGACGAAACAAGTACACGTTTCTGTATCCTGTAGACGCATATGCTTATGGGGTTGTAGGCAGGAAGAGGAAGGAGCTGCTGGAGCAACAAAGGCTAGAGACGGAGAATGCTCCGTCGTGTCGTTGCTCCGTCTCAGCTCCCGAGTCTAGCAGTTCTTCCAGCACTTCCACCACACACGGCGGCAGCAGCAGCGATGGCAATACGAATCGCGACAGCGGTAGCAGCGCCGATATCAGCTGTAGCGATTATTTAAACTCGACAATATACACCAGTCCTTCCCAACACATGTCTCAGATGTGTCTCGGCACAAATCCGGGATCCAAAGACCAGGCACCTTTCTTCACTCCCATACCGAATACCACTTCGGCGGCACATGGCACCAACCCAGCCGGATCGCGGGAAAGCGTTCCATTTTCTCAATACGATGAATTACAAAATTACAGTCCTCCCTGTCAGATGCAGGATGGTTCATTAACATTTGGCCTCGTCAACACATCCGTGACCTTGGCCAAGCATGGCGAGCTGGGGCAGTACGAAGAACTGTTCGAAGACTCTTGGTCCGAGGTAAGAGTCGCACGGCAGCTGGCGCACCGCCCACCAACGGCTCACTGACCAGCATCGCAGGACAACCGGCAGGCGAGCCCAGCACTGACGAACAACCAGGCCCTGGCCCTGCCGACATCAGACTCCCGCTCGACGGACGCATCGCGAGACTGGAGGCCGGCCGACGGGCTGACGGCACTACACACGGCCGCCTTCTTCGCGCACGAGTCCATCATCGGCATGATGCTCGACAAGGGCGCCGACATTGAGGGGACGAGCGCGGCGGGCCTGACGGCACTCCACATTGCCTCGCTCCGGGGATGCCACGGCGTCGTCGCGCTCCTCCTGAGGCGCGGGGCCTACATTGAGTCGCGAGACGGGGCTGGGCAGACGGCGCTCTGCCTGGCGGCGCGCGAGGGACACGGCGCAACGGTACAGGTGCTGCTCGATCACCGGGCGTTCCTGGAGGCGGTGGACCACCGGGGATCGACGCCGCTCCACGCTGCGGTGCGCGGCGGCTGGGAAGAGGTTATCCAGCTCCTGCTCGACAGCGGGGTCAAGGTCAACGCCAAGGACAGCAGCGGCAGGACAGCGCTGCATCTGGCGGCTGAGAACGGCCGGGACGGGGTTGTGCGGATGCTGCTGGCGAGGGGGGTCGACATTGATGCCAAGACGAAATGACTAATACGAGTGCCTGGTAGGCGGTCCGGCGCAATAGTTCTCGACGTGTATCGACTAGACGAGGGTCAGATAATGTTCCAATGTGCTTTAGCGTTTCGTTGGTTTTTCCATTTCAGGCAACGTCGGCGGGCGCTAGTGCTTATTGCCGTAAGCGGAGGGCCCTGATAGCCTTCCGAGCCAATGGCCTTGGCCGTCAACGGTCAACGGTTCTCTTAGTCGACGGGCTCTGCCGCCCACTCGGGTGCACCGTTCAGCCGTCCAGTCAATGACTTTGCCCGCTGGACGGAAGGCGCGGCTAGCGGCACGGCCACTCCGGTTGTTCAGCCCCCCAGCCAGTTGCTATGACATGCATAAATATCATTCATATACATGTATGCACATGCTTACCCAATCGTTTCTATATCTGTTTTTCCACCAAATCCTGTAACATGATGCACTATCATCACCAATATTCTATGCAGCGCCAATATCTCATCACGCAGGCAAAGCTGCATTCAATGGGAATTGCAGCCCGGCGGCCGGCCCGGTCTGCTGGTAGCCAATGGACTCTCTCTTGGCGATGCTCGTTCCAAGGTCACTTCAGTGCTGCCCTTGTCAGCGCGCCTAGTCGCCTACCCAAGGACCAGATCCTTCAATGTTCATTCAGGTGTCCGCCACGGCACCCCTGCCCATAGTCTCTCCAATATTGAGAAGATCCTACTTTCTCGCCCGTCTGCTCGTTTGTACTTTTGGGGGCCGCAGAGGACAAATGACAGACAGAGGCCAATCAAGCATTGCACCTCATCACCCTCGCCCAAAGAGGTGCTTTCCGCCGACAAATCTGGTCTTACTGGCAGGTTTTGCCAAACATTCAATGATGGACCCTGATTATTTGTAGACGAAAGGCGAGGGGGGCCCTTCATTGTGCGTAAGCCGCCACATGGCACGACTTGCTCAGCCGACAGTGTTGCCAGCCTGGCGAAAATACCTCGTGCAAAAGTCTCACCCCATGTCTATAAGCAATAAGGGGTCGGTAATGTACAAGGATACGTGCAAGGTATGGGCACGGTGAGATATATTGGTCGACAAGACTGGTGGCGCACCCGAGCGTTGTGCTGGCTGCTCCATGACATGATGCTGGATGTTACCGGCAGAAATTAGTGAGATTTCTGTAATTCTTCTGTCACTCGTCGCGCCAAAACATGGGTGTTGGTCATGATTTGGAATATTCGTTGTGAGAAGATTTGAGACCAACAACAACCTGCAGGCAACCAAGTTAGGTTCAATACCGGGCGCATTGTGGCGATTACACATCAACTTTCTTGCGTCTTCCTTGTTCGATATGCCCAATGGGAAATACGACTTAAATCAACAAGATGGCGATAAGACTACCCAGGTAACATTTGGAATCTTCTGTAGCGTGCTTGAATCCATTACCATTTCGCAATCGCACAAAAATATGCTACGTACTCAAGTACCAATATCTCACTAACAATCAAGTCAAATAAAATTCACCAAATAGATCAAAGACATTTCAAGTATGCAGCTGTCTCCGCCTCCCAGTGACGATCCCCATTTCATTCCTTCTCCTTTATTGCCCATCGACTTTCGTCCCATGCCTTAGAGTCCAGCGCCAAGATTATTGGTCAATACACTTTTTTCCCGGGTTTGCCTCTGGTCAATTTATGCTTCTGATCTCAATAGCACCCTCGAACGGTCCGCAGCAGCGTAGGGCGTCTCATCCTTTGCTTGAAATATCGAATTGTTGCAGAATCTCTCACTGGACACTCTGTTTGATCGCCGCTCGCGTACGTGGCGTTTTTGCTTATACGCCATAAAGTCATCTTCATCCAGTGTCGCATAAAGATACTTGGGGTTGACACCGATGGCCATGGCGCCCTTCTGGCCAAAGCCAAACGATTGGACGACAAAGGCCTTGACCTCTGGCTTTTCAATTGTCTTGTTGGGAAACACGAGGTAGTCGTACTGCTGTAGTGCCGCATCGATGTTGTCGGCGTTGCGGTTGCCTGGAATTCTTCCATCAGCCATGAGCTGCATGCAGCCGTTGAGCATCCAAGCTCCAGCGGCTCCCTTTGGATGCCCAGTGAGGAACTTTTGGCAGACGACGGGGACTACATTGCCCTCCGTGCGACCGAGGTACTTGAATTGCTCGTTGATGACGGACGATTCATTCTTCTCGTTTGCCTTTGTCGAGGTGCCGTGGAAAGAAACAACATCAATGTCGTCTACTGTCAGGCCCCAAACAGCAAGAGCGCCTCGAATCGGTGAGATGCGGCCATCATGGATCCAAAAGTGATTACCATAGAGTTTCAGTGCTTCTGCTCGGTCGCGCTTTGCGTCTTGCTCAATGCTGGCCATGCGATGTTGGACATAGTTGGCCTCGTCGAAAGCGCAGCCTTGCCGCTTCAGATGGGCAATCTCCTCCCCTAGGTCAGAAATCTGCAGCTCGCGCATCTCGGCGGCTTGCTGTAACCTTTTTTGCAGCGAACGCTTACGGTATGCCATGCTCATCAACGGGGAGTCGTATTTACTTTGCGTTTGAGCGGCTGAGCCCAAGAGTCCCTGGCCCGGTGCGGGAATCGACCTACTCGCTCCGTCCATTGCTGTCCGCGTCAATGCAATCACGGCATGAATCGGCAGGCCCATCTCGAGAGCGACATTGGCCGAGGTAACGATTTGAACTCCTGCGCCTTCTGACTCCACAAAGCCGTTGCGAGTCGACGTGGCTGGCCGGCTCATCTCGGACGGCTCCCGGCCTCTTGCGGCATCATCATCCGCGTCGACGGTAGCCTTGAGATTGGCAAACTCGTCGGAAATTTCCTTCAGCATATCGTCAAAGCCGCCTACCAAACACATCTTGGCTTTTCCGGCCTGTATCAGATCAAAGGCAGTGTCTAGAGACTCCAGCGCAGTGGCACATGCTCCCACTGGCGTCTTGTTAGGCCCGGCAGACGACATGAGAAGCATGTTTATCCATGCGCTGGTGGAGCTGATAAAAGACTCGGCAAGTATATCCTTTGCTGCCGGCTGATCTTGGTAGCGCCCCTTGAACATTTTTCGTATGCTGGCACTCCCTCCGAAGCCAGATCCCGTGCAATTCGCCACCTCACTTACATGCAAGTGCTCGTAGAGCTCGTAAGCATCGGAGATGCCCGCAGACTGGAGGGCTTCGGCCGAGGCGACCAGCGCAAAAAGAGTTACTGGATCGACTTGGCCGATGATTTCTTCGGGGATCCCATAGGTGCTGGGATTCCAGCCCGCAGGGACTTGGCCAGCGACGGTATGTTGCGTCCGCAGCAGCTTGGGTATCATGATTTTCGCCCCCTTTTTCAGCACAATCTTTGACTGACCTGTTTCTTCATTGGATATGACGATCAAGTTTTCGCCATGAATGTTTTTCAGCTGGGTTGCGGTTTCTTTGCTAACCTCGACTGGCTCATGGTCTTTGGAAATCTCGACTTCGTGCAGCGACTCCATGCCCGTCCATGAGGGTGAATCTGGTTTACTCTCCGCATAACGCAGACCACAGTTTTTACGAATAAAGTCGTGATATTTCTCTTTAATTTCCCGGTCGGCAATTGGCTTATTGGTGCTCTTGTCGATCCATCCCGAGAATGGCCTTCCGTCCACAATACCCGAATGCGCCTTGATGAGGCCCATGATCCATGCCAACTCGACGCACGACTCTAGCGACAGAGAGCCGTTGACTTCCATGTCCCATCTGGTTCTCGAGTTGCCCCACGGCCCTATTTCAGCAAAGCCTGCGACGACGACAACGTGGTCAAGATCAACCATGCCCTTCAGCTGGTCCGCCATGGGCATGATTTCAGTTTTCCAGTCGGGGAGCGCAGGGAAATTAAAGTCAATGTTGGCTTGTGTTTCGATTCCCTCTTCCATACCCACTGCGTGAGCATCAGAAAGCGCTTCAAGTCTCATCATGCGCCTCTCTTCGCTTAGCTGATTGATGGCGTCTCGAATCCCGGTGACAACACCCTTCAGGTCGGCTATTTGGGCCATGCCGCCGCTTAAATCAGCGAGCAGCGGCTCATCAGTACACAACGACACAATGGCTGGATCCATCAATGCCATGATCTGGAGCGCCATCTCATCCTGCGAGTATGTACGCATGCCATGTTTCTCAATGCCCTCGGAAACAATGTCATTGTCAGACATCAACGATGTTCCTCGCGTCCAGCCGATAAGCGCACCACATATGAGTAAATAGTCTGACCAGTCTTCCGAGTAGAATTTATCAAACAACGACTCCAGGCCGAGCTTGGACTCTGCATAGAGACCATCGCCACCAAATGTTCCGTGGTTGGGTGACAGAGGAAGAATCACTTGCGCTGGGCGCGTAATAATTCTCTTGGACTCTTTATGGTGTTTGACTCTTCCCACTAGTCTGATTGTGTTTGTGAGCATTACTCGATGAGCAAGCTCGCTGCGCGAGTCGATGTTGTCCATATTTCGACCATTCTCCGAGATGGCCGCGAACGGGATGACATAGTCGAGATCCAAGTTAAGGCCGCCGTCGTCATAGATGTATGTGACCAAAGCTTCGACATCACGGACACTGGCCTGGTTGAAAGGGACGAGTATCAGTTTGGAGCCCTTGCCGCCGTGCTCAGCAAACAAGCGTTGGTAGAATCGAGTCACCCTGGGCGAGTAGGAGCTGCTGGTAACAATGACGTGGGCACCAGCGGACAGCAATTTAGAAACCAGGCTGCAGCCAATGGACCCTTCGCCTGCACCTGTAACAAGTACATTTCGTCCCGCGAAGGAGAGACCTGTTGTTCTTGCGCCTGCCAGCACTCGATGCAACGTGCATGAAAGACTGTCGAGGTACTCCCAAGTATTGCAAACTTTGCGGCCAATCCTTGGAAGCACATCATCGTCAATGCGTATTCCCCTAGGCCTCTCGCTGTAGACTATCTTGCCGGATTGATCGACTGTGGTTACTGGGGCCATCGACTGGTCGTGCCAGTAAACCATCGGCATCTCGTTCACGGACGTCTGGCATCGGGATAAGACGTCGCGCAGGATTTCAGCCACATGGGCTTTTGTCGTTGTACTTGAAAAGTGACGTATCGCGCATACGAGCCTCGGGTGAGCTTTTTGCACCAGGTTTCTTTTCAGGCGATCCATGGTTGGTTCTATATCACTCAGACTCCCAGATGTGGCCGTGGAAATCAGTATCATGAGATCTTGCATGGCCCAGTTCCACCAAGAATCATAGACACGTGCTTTCAGTGGTGTAAAGACGGGTTTCAAACCAGATGCATAAGCTTCTCCATGTTCAGTATTCCACTCGTCCAACTGCCCTTCCAGTTCCGATATGCGTTGGCGAAGTGCGGCATTTGCAGCTTCCGGGGCATCAAGGTCAACGCCCAGGAGCCTGGCATAGAGCTGGAGTTGCTCCCGAAGAACTGCTTTTTGCCGTTCTTCCAAGCAGTCCAGGACCTCAACGCCGACCATGGTTTGGGCCGCAGAGGGACCTGCAAAGCTCGACTCAGCCGGTAGGACCAGACCGTGTTTTTGAATATATTGCTGGACTATGCCGTCGATAAAGACCTTGGCCTCGTCATGATTCTGTAGCCTGGCTTGCGGTTGTGACACCAAAGCCGCGAGTAGTACACTATCCTGACGGCCGGGACCGAGTCCCCATTGCTTCTTGAGATACTTGCGTATTCCGGAACCCTGGAATGATCCGCTAAACTTGTGTGATGTCATCTTCTCGATTGCTGAGCAACACTTGGCCCCCAGCTTTCCAGCAAAGGTGCCCTGCACTAAAGAGCAGAAATCGTCGATGGACATGTCCTCCGCACCATCTGGTATAGCACCAAACTCGGCCCCAAGATCTCCAACAATCTCATTTTGCAGAGTCGAGCGACCCCCGGAAAGCGCCCTTATGGACTTGGTCGTATCAATACCATCCAGTGGCTTTTTTAGGCCCAAGCAGACAATGGTTGTAGTAATATCGATTACCCTTGCTGGCTCATCTTCCAACTCGACTGCCATGACAGTAGACTGTTGAACGACGGTGGCTGGCGCACTTTGTTGGGGCGAAGCACTCAATACCAAAGGGCTGGGCTTCGGCTCAGATCCCCCAGATGCGTCTTCAGTCTTTTCGTGTGATGATGGATTTACAGTCCTTTGTTCGTAGGATATTTGATCGTAATTTTGCTGAAAACTTAACAATTGTCGTGAGATGTTTGCCGCAGTGTCTTGTTGCGCATACTTTTGCGCTATAGTCCGTTCGGCCATCTTGACCAATGTATTACCTGGGCCCAATTCCACCACTCGGTTCGTCTCCTGGTCTCCCAGAATAAGATCTTGCGTCTTGATCCATTGGACGGGATAACAAAACTGATGAGCCAGAAGCTCAATAAGAAGCGTGCAGGCCACTTCATTGTCTTTCTGAAGCGCCGCCTCTGACGCAGAAACTGCTGGATGCATTCTAACAGTGGAATTCAAGCTGCAGGATCGAATAAAAATGATGCAGTAAATTTGTTGTTCTGTTGCGAGTATTCAAATCATGTATCGATGACCAAAATACACTTGGGACAACGTCTTTCGCATCCACCAGGGGTGGAAAATACGGATGTCTTTTTTGGTACTACTTGCTGAGCAGGTGTTAGCTAATTTTGGCAGGATTCGAAACAAACCAGATTCACTTGCGCTTACAATACAGACAACTGCTGATGCATGAGGTCCAAGTCCTTGTCGGATGACTTGACACTGGCTTATGACAAGGTGTCGCCTTAGCATGAAAGATATTAGGTCGGTGCCCCACAGATATTACACGCCATTTCAGGTGTGAGCAAAGGCATAAGAGTCTTATTCGTGACGACATTTGGAGCTTGTCATGCGGCAAGGGTCAGGGCGTGAGCTTACGGTTCGACTTGTAATATTACCATAAAGGGAAGTACATGTCAGGCCACAGCATTCTCGACGCCCATGCTAAAGAGAAGTTTTCTGCTTCGTGGCCTGGACAGTCTTGATGTTTTTTCTCTGATAGTAGAGTAGGGCCAATACTTTTGTGGCTTATAGACATAGACTGGCCCCAGAATCATGTCCAGAAGGTTTACGTTTGGGGTGTTGGATACATCTAAGTCTTAGATTCACTCAGACTTGCCGTGGCCTGGTAGCCTGTCAAGCTTGATACTCAGAACCGTATACTGTTCCTAACGCGCACCGCGCAAAGGGGTGCAGAGATCCTCAGCATGATGATGATGAACATGCAAATCTTTTTCCTGTTGGCATCTGTACTGCTTGTGGTGGTCATCACCTCAGTAGGAGCCCCTTGACAAATTGAACAAGCACAAAGAAGTGCTAGCACTGCTAACGCTGCCTAGATAACAGTGTTATGCATTCGACGCTTGTACTTCCACCCTCTTTCAAAGTATCCTGGACCGTTCCTGGCCAGAGTCACGGACCTGTACGCTGCCTACCATGCCTGGAAGGGCGATATTCACGTCGACATGTGGAGGCAACATGAACGCTACGGTGCGCCTCGACGCATAGAAAAAGCAACGGCGTATTGTACTGACCATCATGACAGGTCCTTGCGTTCGATACGCCCCAAACAGACTGAATCTCAACACGACGGGTGCGCTCAAAGATATATACTCTGGGAACACGAATTTCCAAAAGAGCCCAAACTACCGCGTTCTCCGCCATGGTGCGGCCAACACGTTGACCATGGTCAACAGGCAAGAGCATGCTCGTCGACGCCGCATCGTCTCGCAGGGCTTATCGGATGCCGCTCTGCGCTCTCACGAACCCACGCTGCTGGCGCATATCAAAAAGTGCTTCGCATTGATCACGGATGCCGACTTTCCGATCCAAGCCCAGCCACAAAGTACCGAGAAAGAAGGGCAGAAGGGCTGGACACAGTCGATGAATATGTCGGACTGGTTCAATTGGCTTACATTTGACATCATGGGCGACGTCGTCTTCGGCATAGGCTACGACTTGCTCGCATCGCCTCAAAATCGCATCATCCCACGGGCCATTGAAGAATCCAACGTGCGCATGAGTGTCTTGTTGCAAAGCCCCATCCTCATCAAGATTGGTCGAATCGACCGGTTTCTGTTCCCCAAGGCCATCGCAGCACGCAACCAGTTCCTACACTTTGTGAGCGGTCTCGTGCGCCGTGTCTTGGGCACCGAGTGCAGCTTGCAGACGCGCACCGTCGTCTCGGCTCTCAAGTCGGCAAGCGACCCCGTCACTGGCGATGCGCTCTCCATGAAGGAGATCTTGGCGGAGAGCACCACGTTGTGCGTTGCCGGCGCCGACACGACGTCTACCGCTCTGGCAGCCACCTTTTTCTACCTGGCGAGCACGCCTCGTGCCTACCGCCGCCTGCAGAAGGACGTGCGCCGGGCGTTTGCCTCGCCCGACGAGATTCGCACCGGACCGGCGTTGAGCAAGCTCACCTATCTCCGGGCGTGCATCGAGGAAGCCCTGCGCATGTCTCCGCCGGCAGGGTCGTCGTTGTCTCGGGAGATTCTAACCGGCGACGCCACCGTGGATGGCCGGGCGCTGCCTGCAGGTACGGAGGCCGGCGTGCCAATTTACGCCATCCATCACAATGCAAAGTACTTCCCGGACCCTTTCGAGTACCGCCCTGAGCGATGGCTGCGTAGCGAAAGCGGCACTACGGGACCGAGCGTAGACGATGCCCGCGCAGCCTTTTGCCCCTTCTCTGTTGGCACCCGAAGCTGTGTGGGCAAGGGGATGGCCATGATCGAGCTCAGCCTGACAGTTGCCTACGCAATGTATACGCTCGACTTTACTCTGACGAGCGAGAATGACTCCCTCAAAGGCTGGGGGTTCTCGGGAGAGTTCCCGCTGGCAGATCATATAACTGGGTCAAAAAAGTAAGTCCAACCCGAATGCAGGCCACGTATCAAGTTTCATGCAAGGTGATGAGTGTCAGACGCTGATGACGAAGCAACAGTGGGCCATTCCTTCGCTTCAAGTCTCGCGACTTGTGAGGCCAAGTAGCCAACGTGGCAGTTGGCGCTCCTGGGTGATGGAGCCGGACGTCGGCTGGTCATAAATGCATCGATGCCGTACCAAATTGGGCAGTTTTATTTTCAGCTAATTACTCTGTCCATGTCAAATCGATTCCATGTATCTTGTCTGTAGTAATTCCAAATAGATGCCATATTAGATGACGTGTAAATAAAGCGCTTTTATTTCTTGGCTCTTCTTGCTCGAGGCCAATGTATGTTGCCGAAAAGTATTATAGGGTAGTTGACTGTACGCATTACCCTGCCTGGAAGCTAGTCTCGAAAATAGGCCAGGATCTCACCCATGGCAACAAAAGCAATATTGCTCACATGACCGAATTTGCTACACTGAGCACCTGGATCCGATGGCCATCATCTCAAACCGTGGTAAGAAGAAGGATCGAGCGTTGTGGTGAAACCGTGGATTACATCTTTTTGCATTTCCGCACTTTACTACGGAGTACTCCACAGTTAAAGTGGATACGGGGCGTATATGGAGTCAATACAAAGGAGAGAAACGCGACAGAACCAGGTCGAGTAAAGGTGAGAATGAATACACCAGGCTTGTGCTTACACACACACTCCATTCTAAAAGACGCTTTACTCTATACCCGTGACAGGCTTCGTCTAGCAAGACGTGATTACTCGGGTGACTCCCGTGGAGTACGTCACGTCAATATGGGGTAGAGCTAAATGAAGGAAGAAAGAGTGGAGCACATGCACGGCACGAGCCGCAGACTGAACCCCACTCGGTGGGCTTGGCTGACAGCCCAGGCATGGCTGAGACAAGCCGCCAGCCGCCGAGGCCCATCGTGTGCCGCTTCGCACTTGTCCAGGACGCGTATTGGCGGTTTCATTGTTCAGCCGCAACCAAAACGTTCCAATGCTGTCCAATGCTGGTTGAAAAAGCGGGCGCCTCATCTTGCTCGGGATACCAAGATCAAAATTTTCCACATCGGGCTGCCATACCCACTCGTGTGCCGTCACCTTTAGGGCTTGATCACGCTGCCCTCGTCGTCCTTTGCGTAGACCCATCCCCTGCTGCTTACGCTGCTTACGACAGGATTTACGTATACAGTTACGTTTGCACACGTCTCTCCCTCTTGCCTAGCAGGCTTACCGTCACGTTTAAGTTCTCTTACCTACGCCCTGGCTCATCGTCTCCAACCGATACGCCTTTTCCCAACATGTTCTTGTTTTGAGCAGAAAAACGGCACGACTTTCTCCTATTCCACCTTTGACGGCTCCATTCAATTATTCTTCCATTCTACGCTACGATTTGCCATGTCTGCGCATACCGACTCCTCGGGCACGCTCATGGTCCCTAGCCTCAACGGCACCATTATTCCCTACTCCCAATGTAGCATCGACACTTGCTCGCTTTCCTATGCACAAGTCCAGTACCAGCCCTCCGAGAGCGGCAACCTCGCCTACTTGATCATCTTTGCCGCTGTACTTTTTGCCCAGTCTGTTCTTGGAATCATATACCGAACATGGGGCTTCTCCATCTCCATGGCCCTTGGCCTAGTGCTCGAGGTCGTAGGATATGTAGGGCGTGTACAGATGCACAATGACCCTTTCAAGATGGACCCTTTTCTCATGTATGCGACGTTGCTCGTTGCGACCCAAGGACTTGTGCTAATGTAGGAACAGGTACCTCATCTGCCTAACAATTGGTCCCGCCTTCCTATCGGCAGCCATTTACCTCTCCCTTTCGCGGCTCATTGTCGCCCACGGAGCATACCTGGCTCGCTTTGCGCCTCGCACCTATACCATCATCTTTGTCACGTGTGATGTCATCAGTCTGGTCCTACAAGCGACGGGTGGTGCGTTTGCTGCCAGCGACGGCGACGCCAGCCTTAAACAGACGGGCGTCAATGTCATGATTGCCGGTTTATCGTTCCAGGTGGCCAGTCTTTTGACATTCATCATCCTTTCAGTAGACTTTTGGTGGAGACTAAGAGGTACAAATGGGGGTTACGAGCAAAAGGCCATGAAGCTGAAAACGTCAACCATGTTCAAGGCGTTTCCGTGGGGTAAGTCGAAGCTATTATCAAGCCGTGTGAGGCGGTAACTAACAAGCACAGCGACCGGAATCGCAACGATAGCAATTTTTATTCGATGTGTGTACCGCTTGGCGGAGTTGCAGGAAGGCTTTGCTGGAAAATTGGCAAATGACGAGGTTCTGTTTATGATTTTTGAGGGTCCGATGATTATGCTGGCTGCGATTGCCATGACAATCTTTCACCCGGGGTTTTGCTTTAAAGGGGCTTGGGGGTCGCTGAAGTAGACATCTCCAAGGGAAAGACGCAAAGGCAGCACAGGGGAGAAGCATTCCATGAGGGAACTTGACAGGCGACACAGGGTCGGAACACTAACAAAGGTCAACTGGAGTTGATAGGAGCCGGGAATCTATTTCATAACATGCAATTATTGGGTATACAAGGCAGAAATATGTACAGGATTAGAAATCAAAGGTTAGATTAGTACCAAAATACAATGCAAATGCAATACATTGATCTTCTCAGTCATCCAGTGTATATACGCAACACGTTAATCTAAGTTGTCCTTCATGGTGTTGGGTACTACACGCAATGGCTTGGCATTGTGAGATGATGCAGTATTGCCAATCATACAGTATGTCCGATTAAACCTTGTGCATGCAGCTTGTTGTGATGCTGCGATAAATCGCATGGGGCACATGTGCCATCAATGGGACAAGAGATATATGACACCCAGGCTGCGGAAATACATGGTTACTACCTAGAAAAATGGCAGCTAGAAACTTTGATCTAGCCCAAACACCAGGACATGCTACCTGTGTGGCAATGCCTACTTGTCGCGATGGTAATCAGGTTCCACCATTTAGCCATGGGGCAAAATGATGCATCCTTGGCGGAACATCCCCAATTTTCAGCTTATAAGAGTGGCCGTGTGTCTCGATCTTATGTCTTTGGCCATGATACTCCTTCAGAGCCACATGCAATATTTTAAAAATCGAGTTCGACGCCCTGCAGATGTCAACTGGTGGAATGACACACATCTCTCCTCTTTGCACATTACGAAAAGCGCAGGATCTTGCGGGCGTTGTTAATGGCAGGGATTAGCTGCGTGTACAGGGAATGTCAGCCGTCCCTGGTGTTATGCTGGACTTGATTGGGCGCTTATGAAGTAATACTAGGGACCCCTTGTCGGATCCTGCCGCAAATCTACGGAGTACAACCGCTTCTCGCGCTTACAGACACGCCTTACGGAGTAGATGTAGTACTTACATTGCATTAGGTCCCTGCAAGGTGAGCTGACCTTGCTCCGTACTCTGCACTCCATACACCACCAGCGTATGCTGATGATGTGAGCCTCTGCTGGGTGTACGCGTTGCCCTGATGTTGCAGAAACCTTCCGAACGTGTCCGTCAGCCCGGAAGGCATGCACATCTCGAGGCTAAATCAGACCTGCTGGCTACTCCCGGATTACGAAAATTGAAGTCATGTAAAACAATACGGCATAAGAGATTCTCACTCAGCGGAAGTATGAGGTCAAGCCCGGTACGGATAAAGATTGCTCATCTGCGTGGCATCCATCTCCCTGCCATTGGACAGTTTCGTTGGGATATATAGATCAAGATATGGTCAAAATTGTCCCAAATCAACCGACATCACACACACGCCACAACTTGCCATCTTGACATACACCATGCCACCGCCTGCACCACTCCCCAACATCGACTGGGCCCGCCTGGGCCTGACGGTTGCCGATATCGTCAACGGCCATGTAGAAACCACCTGGTCTTCCGAAAGGAATACCTGGACGGCGCCAACCTTTGTCAAGGACCCCTATCTGCGCGTGCACGGCCTGTCCCCCGCGCTCAACTACGGCATGCAAGCCTACGAAGGCCTCAAAGCCAGCCGCAGCCCAGACGACACCATCACCATCTTCCGCCCAACCTTTCACCACCGGCGTCTGGTGCAGTCAAGCGCAGCCGTCTGCCTGCCCGCAGTCCCCGAAGACGTCTTCCTCAGCAGCATCTCCCTGGCTGTCCGTGGCAACGCGGAATTCGTCGGCCCCGGCGACTCTGCGGCCGTCCTCTATCTCCGACCTGTAATCTTTGCTTCCGCGCCCCAGTTGGCATTGGAGCCGTCCCCGACGTGTACGTTGGCCATATACGCGCAGCCGGCGACGACATACCACGGCGTGCGGCCGGTGCCGTGCCTCGTTCTCGACAATTTCGACCGGGCGGCCACGCGCGGCACCGGCTACGCCAAGATTGGCGGCAACTATGCGCCCGTCATCAAGTACAGCCAGGAGGCGAAGCAAAAGGGCTTCCCTATCACGCTGCATCTGGACAGCAAGACACAGGGCGAGATTGAAGAATTCAGCACAAGCGGGTTCGTGGGTGTCTTGAAGGGGGGTGATGACCAGGAGCGCCCCCGGGCCACGCTCGTGGTCCCAAACAGCACACAAATCATCGACAGCGTAACCAGCGACAGCGTTTTGGTCATTGCCGAGGAATTGGGCTACACGGTGGAGCGGAGGGTAGTCAAATACTCGGAGCTCGGGCAGTTTGACGAGGTTCTTGCGTTGGGAACTGCCGGTACGTTGCGGAAATTCCGTCACTCGCTTCCCCTCGGCCACCATGGGCCTGTTGATGGACTTTTGTATGTTGAGACATGAGACACTAACGTGAATCTAGCCGGCGTTCTTCCCATTTCTGCGATTGTGAGGGAGAGCACGAGCGACAGGTTCGAATATTGCCCAAGCGGTGATGCTGGCCCTGTAGCGGTCGAGCTAGCCGGTGCGTTGACGGCCATGCTTAAAGGTCGGGCAGAGGATAAGAATGACTGGCGATACGAAGTCGTCTTCGCGGACTAGAACCAATGCGTCATGGGCGCCGGAAGGAGTGCTTTTATGTACTCGTCGAGGCAGAGATGTGCGTTGCATGTTTTTGCGCAGTGGAAGCGTTTAGCGGAACAGACAACCCGAAAGAATGGCGGACCATGTAGAATTTAGCAGGTCACATGGCCATGGTGAGAGAAGAACAAGACAAGTTTGTATGAGTTGGCCAACAGGAATATATCCAAGCAAAGCTTTGTACAATTTAGAGGACATGATGAAGCCCGTCTGGATTCGGCCATGAATAGTTTTGCTCATGGAGATTACATGCCGAAAAACAAAGCGTTTAGCGGGACAGCAGACACGCAACTGCGTTGCATGTGCTACTTGGTGCCAGGACGGCAATAGGTTAGGCTTTACAGAAATGATGAAACTGGTGTTGAGTTGGTCACGTCCTACCCTGCTTCGTGGATGGGATTTGTGCCAGCGCGCAAGGCACAAACGGTTGCTCATCTCTACAATCTACGCGTTGGCTTTGACATGGAATGCTTGGTCCTTGAGAAGAAAAAGAGGCTGATTCGTGGCTGTCACACGGCTACGCAAGGGCTACCATGACGGGATCTAGGGCAAAGTCCCTCACCGACTTGTTGTATTTAAAGACGTCTTTGGTAAACGAAGCCTCGGGGGAAACCAAGCATCTTTGATACCAAAGACTGTTATTAGATGAATTGAGCTATTTGCTCAGAGCCCTCCTGAGCCCTTGTCACAATGGCTGGAAACCGGCGGCAACTCATATTGTCATGTAAATTGACTAAACTGGATGAATTCACTCCTCAGTACCCATCCAACGCACACTGGTCCTTCAGCCCGTTTCTAGTCTGCTCCGTACACAGCCGCCGAGATGGCCGAAGCCACCACGTAGAAAGCAGTGCCGGGTTCTAGAGCAACACCTGTCAATTGCAGCCCATTCTTGGTTGTGACGCCATCGACAGGCTCCTGGTCATCAGGACCGATTCCTTTACTTGAACCCCAAGTGTTCTCAATGTGGCCGTGTGTTGGCAAGTCCCTGTTGCCGTGCCCGTCGTTGTCGGGTCTCGGGAACTTGGTGATGGTCCTTCTCAACACCAGACGGTCACTTTGCGGCAGGGCCACGTGGCCCGGCAGCAGAAAGGTCGCGCGCTTTTCGGGAAAGTCGAGTTCCATCCACGAGCCGCGCTCGGCCGCGCCCGAGTTGATGGCGAGCCCGAACTTGTGCTGCATGCCGCGCTGCACCACGGCGGCGCAGAATACGGCGACAAAGGCCGGGTACGCCGCCAGGTCCGGCCCTCCCTCGGTGGTCGTGTACTCAAACGCCTGAAGATCGCCCGCGTCGTCCACAATGTAGTTGCAGCCGTAGACATTGCCTGCCACGTCGGGCGTCGTGGGCTGCAGGAAAGGGATCTTGCCGTGCGGCGGCGCGTTCAACTCGCGCACAGCCAAGATCTCGCCATTGTTGAGATGGAAGTGGATGTGAATCAGCTTGACACAGACACTTGGCGGCATGTCGTGCGTGTCCATGAGGTTTCTCAGGTAGTTGAGATGGTCTGCGTATGTCTCGGCGACGTGGCCCATGTCATGGATGAAAGGGAGCCGGTTGTACAGTGACGCCGGGGGGTAGGTGTTCTTGACCACTCCCATCATGTCGGAGCAACGGCCGGAGTGATGGCAATGCTGGGGAATAAAGGAAAAAGGAACAAGATGCGAGTTGCAGAACTTGCAATACTCTGTAAGTGGGCGGTTGACCGTGCTTGTCTTGTTTGACAAGGAGACTGGAGCATGACCGATTCTTATCTTTCCTCAACCAGATGCCTGTGCATGTCTAGCCAATAAGAAGCATTGCCGGTTTTAGCTTTAAAGCTGCTGAAAGCTACACCATCTCTATAAAATAATACGACTTCACAGGCTGATTTCAGTAACAAGGAGGTACCTGTGGGATCAAGGGTGCAAAGTACAAGCTACTCCGTACAGCGGTACATATCGTGGTCAGCCCAAGTGACGGCGATTGGCCGTGAAAGTCGCCCCTGTCTCTGGTGACGGCACAGCCATCACAAGACAGGTCATAAATTGTCACAACAAGTTGATGAATCGAGTCAAAAATCTGATAGCTGATGAGGAGGGTGGCCGCCACTACAAATCGGGACTCCATCCCAAGCAGAGCCTCAAATCTCAGGGTCTCTGGCTATCCCCGCTCCATCGGTGGGCGTTCTGGCCTGCTTTCCACGTTGCCAGGCCCCGTGCCTCTTTCAATCACCATTTGAAGGCCTGGGGAACCAAGGATTTGATACCAGTCACGGTGGCGTGGGACCCTTGATACAGGGAACGACAACATGAATTTGGACAACAGCGGGCTAGTAGTAGTCTAATGGTAACCAATGGTGCCCCTGAAAGTGGTCGAGACTCGAGACTCCCAATGTTAACCCTGGAATGCCAGGGCACTCCGGTTGAACGCATCCGCCATCCCATCATGGAGCCTCTCAACAGCCGCCGGGTCCGTGTTGGTACCCGTGAAAATCTTGCCCTGGCGCACGGGGAAGAGCAGCGCGTGCAGTTCACTGGCCAAACCCCGGAGAGGAGCAAAATCGGAGCAAAACTCGTCTAGAATTCCTTCAAAGCCCTCGGGGCTCATGTCGGCCGCCTTGTCCCGGCCAACAGCACCAAAGTCCATGCTGCACCATTTCCACAGCCGTGACGTCTTTGGCATATCCTCGAGTATGTCATTCGCCTCGTCGTGCACACCGTCGTTGGCAATGGCGATCCAGAGAAACACGTAGAACAGGGACTCCAAGTCGTGCCGATACGTGTGTCGCTGTCCGGAGAGAATACCAATGGCCATGAAGCCATCTGATCCGACCATGGGCTCCACAGGACGGACATTGTCGAGATCCAGGGCAAAGTTGAAATCAAGCAAGACACCCTTGGGGCTGTCGGCGCTGCGGTGCGGGGCAATGATTAGATTCTTGATGGCGACATCGCGATGGAGAATCCTCGCCTTGACGTAGAGAGAGTGAAGAGCCCGGACAAGGTCGCGCAGGGCCTCCAACAGCTCGGGGATCGATGCGAACTGTCGGATCGGTCGGCCCAAAGGGGTGGTTGCGACGCAGGACAATATCCGGTTGGCAAACGGCCGAGGAAAGTCCATCTCCTGGCGAAGGTCGGCCACGCTCACCAGGTCCTGATGATCTAAGAGCTGGATGACACCCCAGGCGTTGCGCTCATGTGCCCGCTTCAGCAGACGGACCTCGGTGGGCTCTTGATCCTCTCGCCAAGAAAACTTGATGACGGTGTCTGGTTCCCCGGCTGTCCGTGTCGAGGCCGCATAGCACGTCGTTCCGGGCCCGACTATGTAGTCGGCTGTTGCCATCAACTCTGGCTGAAGGCGGAACGTGTGGCTCTGATGAAATGTGACGTAGCTGTCCGACTCAGGGGTAAGGCGCTTTACAAGGGTGTTGAAGCCCGCTTCCTCGTCCGTCATCAAGGTGTAGCCGGCCAGGGCGCGCACCAGCAGATCCGGTTCCTGTGCCAGGTCGAGCCTCCCGCTGCTGTAGGCCCCCGATCGGTCAAAAACCCAGAGCTCCAGCATGGCACCACGGACGAGGAACCCGTGGACAAAGCATCGAGCCGACTGGGTCTTGAACACGTGCCGTGCTCGCTCGCAGAAGCGCAGAATGTCGTCGTCGTCGTCATCAGCCGTGACGAGGGCGCTGTCAAGATGGAATTCTCCAAACACTCGGGTGCTGCCTGCGGCGGACTGGACATCAGATGTCTCGAGGTAGATGGCGGTCTTGGGCGTGCTACTCGTGTTGCTAAGCTGCTGGCTGCGGAATCGCAAGTTGGCTTGATCGATGCCGAAAAACAGCGTCTGGAATTCGGCAAGCCATTCCACCAGCACGTCCAAGTGAGCGAGGTCAGGGACACGGGCAGACAACTTGCCAACCATGTTGGCCGACGTCGTTTCTTGGAATTTGTTCTGCGTCACCGTGGACCACGACTTTCCCTCGAAATACTTGGCAAAGAAGCCATGGACGTTTGGCAACATGTTGCCTTTCAACTCGTCCCGGAGAGACTCGAGGGCGGCCTCGGTTGGCGCGTGAGGAGGGGTGATGGACGACATGGCATCAAATTCGATATGCGTGCTATCCAGGGAATTGTCAGCGGGAATAGCTCACTTTCGTAACATGTCTGGTGCTGACAGACCTCGGAGAGATTTGGGTGGGATCTCGCACGTATGGACACTTGCATGGACATGGACCTGATTTGGGAAAAGGGAAGGCAAAAGGACAGTATTGGAATGCAAAAGGTCAACGGCACCAGACCGTCTGGTTCATTTCCACCAAAGCTGAGAAGACAAAGGCGACAAGCAGGTCAACTGGTCCGCCAAAGCGGGGCACAGCGCATCCTCAGGTAAATTGACTTGACATGGAAAAACAACCGAATTTTCGCCTCTTGTCTAAAAGTGAGGCTGTCCGTGCAGCATGACCCACCTACTTAAGTAGCTTGCGGTAGGTTCACGTGGGTAGATTCAATGTCAATTCATCGAGACTCGTGGCCATGGCGCTGTAGGGTGATGCACTGAGTTGTCAACAATTGAATGTCAAGTCCCCCGGATGCTCAGCCACATGCAGAGTGGGTACACTCGTCACTTGGTTGCTTTGTTCAAGTTTTCCTCTAGCCAAATCGGGCTAGTACTTAAGTAGCAATTGCCGGTACTTGGACACGACTTCATCCAGGGTACCCCAGATACTATCCCACGCAATCTGCCGAGCACGCGGTCAGAGTTTTTGTCAACGAGTTGGTAGCCTCAATTCATCGTGGGGGACTGCTCGGTACACCCTATTACAAAGATAGAATCCGCCCTTTGCACTGCGGCCAACTGATAAGCCATAGCAAGTATAGTCCTGCCAAATCTATCCCGAAACATATAGATTTGCCGCCTTGCCCAACTTTTTTGCCGCCATGGCTGCTCGCAATCTGGCCGTCACATTTTGATAGACTGGCCTCTTCGAAATATGACATTTATGTCCTGACCCTTCCCAAGTATCACCCGGCAAACTAATATCTGCGCCGCTGTCAAGTAACAACTGTACTATTCCTAGCTGTTCAGCCTTCATAGCCAGTTGGACAGCTCTACCACAGTCAAAAGTATCATGAAGGGCAACATTAGGATCCGCCCCATGCAAGAGTAATAACCGAACAATATCAATGTCGTGCTTCTGAATTGCCCGGATAAGAGGGGGTTTAAACTCCTGTGGTCGAGAAATATCACAGCCCATAAAACTTTGATCCCACGTTGGCTGAGGGTGTGGGCGATCGTCTTTTTCAAAGTCACAGTGAGCACCGTAGCCTAAGAGAAGTCTTGCCATGTTCATATCCTGTTTGTCGACGGCGAGACCTAAAGATTGGGTACAGGCCACTCGGCTCGTTTTTGACACAAGAGCTTCTGCAATGCCAAGATGCCCGATTTCCACGGCTTGGATTAGGGCAGGGCCGCCAAAATCAGCGTTTGCGCCATGCTCCAGGAATAGGCAAACTAGATGGAGGTTTTTATGCTTTACCGCCCAATGGAGTGGGCGCCTCCGGTCCCGGCCAAAAATCTCGACATTCAAGTCCATGTTGTATGTCAATAGCTCCGAGACAGCATGGTCGTATCCGGCTCGCAACGCAGCTTCAAGCGCGTCTAACTTGTGCGTTAAACCAGGAGTAGTATCTAAGCCAATGTTGGTATAAGTTGCGGCGTCCTGGGTAGCGCAAGGATCAACAGCCCGAGAAGGAACTGGTCTTGTTGCCCCTGTGACACGATTATGGAAATGAAAGCTTTGCGGCTGTGAATCTTGCCATATCAAGTCCCATTCATTGTCCGCTTGAATAGTCGTCTCCGAATTCTCGGTGGCCCTCCCCCCTTGGGCCATGGCCCATCTGTTCAGTCCTTGGAATATTGATGGTGGCTCTGGTGGCTCAAAGCTTCCAGGCACACCATGTTGCTCAAACGATCCAGATACGTGGTTTGGTGAGAAGTTACAAGAGCCACATAAGGGGTTAGAACCTGGTGTATATTCTGGCTTGAAAGCAGGTTCATAGTTCCGCTGGAGAACCTTTTGCCAGTTTATAGTCTTAAAAAAAGAATGATTCTTAATTTCAGACGCTCCATGTGCACCCAGGCGTTCCTGCGGCCTGCGATCAAGAAGGCGAGTTATAAGGTCCTTGGCTGCTGTGGATATATTGCCAGGAAATTCAAGAGGCTGTTTGAGGATCTTTTCCGTAATATTAGTGGGATTTTCGTCATAAAATAATGGTTCTCCCACTAGCATCTCGTAAAGGAAGATTCCCAATGTCCAATAATCTGCCAGTCGAGTTGCATCACTGCCAAGGAGTAGCTCTGGTGCCGGGTACTCAGCTACTCTAGGTGTCGTGGAATCTCTATTCTTTGCCTCCAGGATGAAGAGACCGAAGCCGCACAGAACAATATGGCCTGAAAGGTCTAGAAGAACATTCTGCGGCTTCAGCCAACCAAAGATGCTATGAAAATCGTGAATGTATTCTAGCGCGCACAAAATCTCAGCGATGTATAGTCGAGATGTATCAGGATCAAAACGTCGCTGATTCTGAATGTGATGAAAAAGATGTCCGCCGCTAACGTACGGCGAAAGAAGGTGTAATTCATATTCCGATTCATAAGAATGTGTAACTGAGGCGATAAACGGATGGTTGATTTGAGATGGTAAGAACGAGATCAGGTCAGGCGAAGAGATGTGCTCATTTGAGAACCACCCATCAGCATATCTTTGCCCTATATCTTCCGACTTGAATACTCCAACGTATCTCGATCTGCTTCGTATCATATCGCCCCCTAGTAACCGAAATTTCGGCTCTTGCAAAGTGCGCTGATATTCGAAACTGACACGAACTCTGGCAGCAGAATCATGGCCCACTGGCAGCCAGCGGGAGTTGGCGGATCTTGAAATACTAAAAGGTTTTACTCGTGCTACACCCAAAAGCATCGCTGGCGCATCTTCTGGATCAGGGACATAGAAGGAAATGGTTAACTCTGCAAGACGAGCAACGTAGAATTTGCAGACATTGTAATCCTTTTGCACCAAGATAGGATCGTTTGCAAATACCAGATAGGGTTCCACTGGCACTTCGCATTTATCATAGTTCAAGAGTGCATACCGACGTTTATCATATAGTGCAGGCAGGCCAGGAGCCTCATGAAGGGTTACCGTTAGGATGCAGGGTAGCACAATATCCGGCTCTTTAAAGTCTTTAGCAACGGCATTATTAGCACTGCACGAAACGTGATTGAGACTTCAAGAATAGCTTCTTACTCTCACCCATAATCACAGCCCCTCGGGAGTCTATACTTTTCGTTGTTCTTGTGAGAGAGCGCGGTGATTGCTACTTTGGGTGGGAGAGTAATTGTGAGGAAGATGCAAGACTTCAACTGGGACCAGACGTAATTGGCGGGCGGGCCGGACATTTATTTATTCATTCAATCGCACCACGCAGACTAGGGTGTCAGCTGATACTTACATGTAGTGTGTTACCTATAACAATATGCATATGTGGCAAAGGTGACTTCGTATTGCATGGTTTGGACCCAGTAGTTGCACTATTTGCGCCAACAATGTAACCCGCCAGGCTACACAGTCTCGGACATGTACAAGCTGAGCCTCGGTATATAATAACTACAAAAGTTCATAATAAATGTAAAGTACCTAGTCTTAGGGTTGAGTTGAATCTAATCTAAGCTCCAAAAAACCAGGCAACTATTGCTATCAAGTACATTTGCGAGCTAGGCGGGTAGGTTTAGAGTCGTTCGACAGTAATTTCCACACCCTAGGACCACATCACTGGAAATGAATCCGCACCAGACGTGGACTTTGGCTTTCTGTACATCGTCCTAGAAGGGGAGTCCAGAGAGTTTTATGGGAACCCCGCCCACGTACACCACCGGGTCGAGGCCCTCCTAGTAAAGAAGAGGTTTCTCTATAGTAATAGGCAATAGCTTGAGGCTAAGACTTAGAAGAGAGGGCAATAGAGGATCTTGATGTTAAATATTCCCGGCTTCCCCTCTAGAGAAAGGGGTTCAAAATACAAACAGTTAAGAAATAGTTTACGTACCGGATAAAAAACCTGTCTTACCCTCATCGCGAATCTCTATCGGATATTAGGGGCTTTTCTCCGACCATGCCGAGGGCGGCTCCAGCTTGTGCTCTTTTCCTTCGAACCGGGAACAAGTGAGTATTAGCGGATTTCTCGTACTCTCACATCCTATCAAAGACGAGATCGGTATCGCGAAACTAAAAAAGGGGGGAGGGGGGACACAAAGAGAACTGTACTGTCTAACCGAGCTGAGCCCATGTCGATAAGACATGTAACCTCACTATATTCTAGTAGGTACGAAAGGTTTAAGGCTTCGGGTTAGGTTTGAAGTACTTATAAGAGCAGGCTTTATAAAAATATTTTTAGAGGTAAAAAATTCCTTATAAGCAGCTCTTATATAAGATACCCTTCAAAGTAAGAGGCCAATGAACCGCCAGTCTCGCATTCGGCAAGTCAGGTTGAGCCTGGTTCAAAATGCGACTATTTGTCTTACATGCCCAGAAAAAACGGGATCTGTACAAGGCCTTTGCTGTAAACTACTCCGTAGACAAGATCATAATCCCACCTGGCGCACCAAGGACGTACGTACGTGGGATTTGTTTCGCTGCTACGGCTTACAGTGCTGCATGTGGGCGCTGCCCTCTCTGGAGCAGGCAGAAAGTAATATTGATCACATTTGATGACTTGTAACCCATCATGCGGATAGTAATGTTTATTAACTTGGCCAAGACGACGACAATCACATCCCAAGTCGGCATGATACGGACGATGCGTTCGTGTACCAGTGGCGACGGGGCTAAGGAATGATATCATTAATGACAGAACATTGAAAGGATGGACACGGACATGTTGCTAGAGTCTGGTGTACATGTATTGACGCTTGTAGCACCAAAGGTCTGTGAGGTTACAATAGGCAGCAATAGTATTCACCACTATGCTGGCCCTTGCTTTCATGTTTAAGAACACCGCTTTGCGGCCAGATGCAGAATGACGTGTCAAGGTCATACGACCGATGGGTTATATCCATCCCTCTTTATATTCTCTAGCTTCGCCTGCATTCCCTTGTACGATGATGATTGTCGTAGCCTCGTAACCAGCCAACGCGAATAGACAAGATGGCATCGTCGCAAAGTCGCCTGGCCGAACTGGCAAATGTTGTAGCCGTCCACACACAGCGTATTGACAGCTATCTTTGTGAAAAGGCGTTACCACACCCATCCTTCGCGGCCGACAGTCCCGTGGACCTCGGTCTGCCGCCGGAGCTGGAGCAATCGCGCATTCCTGTCCTAGAGGCAAGCAAAGAGCTCAATGATCTTCTACAGGGTCCCAAGGACCTACTATTCAACCATCATGTTTGTGTCTATCCGCGTGGGTTTGGCACGGCATGTTTCATCGAGGCTAATCAAGGTCACAGCATAACCAGCTGGTCCCTCTCAGGCTCATCTCGCAATTCGACCTTGCCAACGAGGTTCCTGCCAACGGCGAAATAAGGTTTGGGGACTTGGCGGCAAAGATTGGTGTCGATTGCGCCGCCCTCACCAGAATCCTCCGCCTGGGCATCGCCCACAGAGTGTTTAGTGAGCCCCGTCCCGGCGTTATTACGCACTCTGCAGTATCCAAGTTGATTGCAGATGACTCCCGCGTGGCCGAATGGCTTGGTGCTAACGTCGACGACATGTGGCCGTCAGCGGAAAAGACTGTCGAGGCACTGGTGAAATGGCCGTTGGCCACTGAGCCAAACCAGACCGTACAATCTCCTCGCCGGGTTATTTACGTACAAGGTGGCTAACAAACACCAGGGCTTCTCTCTAGCCAACGACACGGCTGACTCCTTCTACATCGAGTTGGAGAAGAATCCTGAACGCGCACGACGCTTCGGGGGCGCCATGAGTTTCTTAACTACGGGAGAATGACATGCCTTCCATCACGTCATCAACGGGTATGCGTGGTCGGCCCTTGGTGCCGCTACTGTCGTCGATGTCGGCGGTTCTCATGGTGATGCGGCGTTTGCGATTGCGCGCAAGTTTCCGCATATCCAGCTGGTCGTCCAAGAGCTGCCCCAAGTCGTGGCGAGTTGCAGGGAGGAGCCGGGTTTGAAGGTGCAGTTCATGAGCCTGACTTCTTTGAGGAGCAACCTGTTCGAGATGCACATGTTTATCTCTATCGACCCACAAAGTCTTGATAATGGGGAAACCGGGCGAGATTATACTCGCTTTGCTTGTCAGAGCTGCACAAGACAGAGTGCAGCTCCCAGACATTGAAGGTATTGTTTGACATCTCCTGGAGCAAGGCGGACGTGAATGACGAAACGTGCAAGGCGGAAGTTTGCACGTCCGCTGCGCAGGCTCCGAGCAGCTCGCACGACGTTTCCCATGCCAGTGTTGGGTCGATCATCCCTCCAGCATGACAGGAGTCGAAGATGAAGAATTTGGAGCAAATCGAACTAGCGTTGAATATTGCCTGCATATTCATCGACCAATTAATCTGTGGTGATCTAGGGCGGTTTTCTTTCTTCCACAGCCGTCTTGTCGTGGTGTCGGATATTGTTACATGCCCTCCATAGTACAGGATGAACAAACCGTCTCGGTCCTTTGAGACTTTGCGCAACTCACCACCAATGATTGAGATGAATTCCCAATCCTCGACATTGTCCGGAATCTTATAGACCAGTACCTCGAACTTGAAATCGTCTTCGAACAGTCTGCCGAGCTTATCGGCCTGAGCTCGGAGACGGTCCAGCCCTGAAGCTGTCTCCCAGTAGGCAATGACGGCAACCACTGTTTTGAAATATAGCCTCTTATTCGACAATATAGTTTTCGCAGCCCCTGTTATATCGGGCGCCAAGTCGGAGACTGTCTGCCAGTAGTGCTCGCTCACCGGTATTCCATGCGAGTCATCGACCGGGACGTCGCCCTGTGCGGTGGCAACCGAGTTGGCGGAATTGGGGATTCGCAATCGTCATCTGAAGGTACTTCTGTGGTATTTGGCGCTGTCATTTTAACAGAAACACCGCTTCGGTCTGATTCGTTGCTGGAATTCTTTGAGCCTGACCTGACAGGGATTCCAAGGAGCCAGCGTGTGACAAGAGTTCAATAGAAGGCTTGGAGTAAAAGACTCGACTCAATAATACTCCCAAAGGGTGTCAAGGGTCCTTGGTTTTCTAAGATGAGGAGGGAGACGAGTGCCCACTATATATACATGAAGTGAACGTCTGTGCCTAGGGCTCTTGCCCGGCTGTGTGTTTACAACAAAAGTGGAGGTTCACCAGAAATATGCCTCTAATTATAGAGGTTATAGTATTAATTTTTAGAGGATAAGATGCTGCTTTTAAACATTGAAGGATAATTTATAAAGTACTAGAGCTAACTTTAATTAGCCTTACCCTTTTATAGTAGTATTACCTTGTTAAGGCCTTATAAGTATAATATTTATTATAAGTATATAACCAAAAAAGCTACCCATTTACTTATAATTAATATAAGTTGTTAAGTATCCTCTTTTTTATTTTTTATTAACTACTTAAATATAATTATAATAAAGAAATTTATATACCGATTGCTCGCGTCGCCTATCCAAATAATACCTGAACTTGGAGACGTTCAAAGATAATAGGAAAGAGCAGTGCGCCCACAAAGCCGCCAGAGGTAACTATGCCGGTTACAAGCCCACGTCTTATGCTAAAGTATTATGAAATAATAGCCAGGCTGGGAACTAAAAGTAGGCCTGATCTACTTCTAATAACCAGATCCTGGACCAGGAATATTTGGTAATACTCGGTTAATAACGATGTTATTATCAATCCTGCAAGGGGGCTGAAGACTTGCGAGGCAGAGTTACGGCTAGTAAGGGTATTAGGGCGTAATATCTTAGCGTATTTATTAGTCTAATTAGAGCTTCTGGTATTAGTATACTTAATATCTTTGTGTAAAATGTAGAGAAACTAGGAGTCTCCGGTAAAGGTTATCCGTTTCTAACAAGAGTGTAGTTTTATAGTACAATTAATACTGATAGTAGTTTCTGTAAAAGGGGTTTGTAAGCTTTTTGCGGTCAGTATTGTCTACTTATAAAGGGCTTGTAGGCTCATGCTTTTCGGCGAATAGTCTGCTTCTAGCCTTCGTCTTGTTCCTGGGTTCAGGGACTTTTATTTTGTCCGAGCGCAATATAGGTCGCGAGCTATAACATAGTCTTTGTGGCTGCCGGACATGAACGACTCTACGTCTGGTAGGCCATGCGAGGTCCCCACCACCTCGACGATAGGGAAGGTCGGAGACGGCGACTGCACATGTGGCCACCGGATCGGAACGACGTGACGGCACTTACCACGGCATTAAGGCAACATTGAAGTTACTCGGTGCTCGGGACATCTCATAGAACACCTAGTCCCGTCCCTGTTGGCCTCTCTTGCACGCTGAGCTAGGCACTATAGCATTAAATGATACGAATCTCTGTAATTATTACTACAAAGCCTTAATTAGACTACAAAAGAAAGGATTGTATGCGCCGTGCCTTTTTATAAAAGGCGCTTGGCTTCACGTATTACGAGGCGCAGCAGCTTACATGGCCTTTATTACGTGACCTATTGACCTGTAACAGCTAGGTCCACCGTTGTGTGGTGCGACAGCCTCAGTATCATGTCCTATTTTATTTGGAACTCGGCGAAGGTAGTGCTTACCTCGAGTTTAGCTGAGTCCGTCTAAAGCTAGACTGGCGGTAAGCACTATTAACCCGAGTGCGAGCTCCCGAGTTTCATATAAAGAGGGGCGTGACATGGTACCGCTCGTGCTAGATAATAATAGTGCACGGACCGCAGTTGTCTCGGAAGCATATCGGATACGCATCCGAAAATAGAATCGTTGGAGCCGAGTATAGCAATCTTCCAAGATATATTCACTCTATATAATTCTAAACTAATACTTTATAGATAATTTTGGTCTACTCTGGGCTGTACCTTGCCAATATGGGAGTATTTCTTTCTTTAAACTGGTTTTTTCTACTTGCCGGGCTTGCCTTGACGAGCACCGGTACTGCGGCCCAAAATCTGGTCCAGGTCCAACTCACATCAGGCACCAAGATTACTGGGAGATTAAACTCTGGAGTCGAAACATACAACGGCATACCATATGCTGATCCGCCAATCGGCCCGCTGCGCCTTCGGCCCCCACAGAAGATTTCACGCCATCTGGATAGTGTAGATGGTACAGGCATAGCCGCTGCCTGCCCCCAGTTGCTTCTATCGCCTGCGGACAAGAACATAATCAGCAGTATTGGTAGCCAGATCCTGGACTTGCCATTCTTCAAGGATGTGAAGGGCCAGGAAGACTGCCTAACTGTCTCGGTCCAGCGCCCGGCCAATATCAAGCCAGGCGACAAGCTACCGGTACTATTCTGGATGTACGGGGGCGGCTTCGCACTCGGCAGCACCAACACATACGATGGAGCATCGCTCGTACGCGAGGGCGTGGCAAACAAGCAGCCTTTTATTTTTGTGGCCGTTAATTACCGAGTCGGTGGCTTTGGTTTCATGCCCGGTATCGAGATGCTAAATGAGGGTAGTGCAAACGCCGGCCTTCTTGATCAACGAATGGGCCTTGAATGGGTAGCTGATAACATTGACCAGTTCGGCGGTAACCCGGATAGAGTCACTCTTTGGGGAGAATCAGCCGGCTCAATATCAGTGTTTTACCAAATGGCTCTCTATGGTGGTAACTCAAGCTACAAGGGCAAGCCGCTCTTTCGAGGCGGCATCATGAACTCCGGGACGACTATTCCTGCCGAGCCAATGGATGGGTTCAAGGGACAAGCCACATATAATCAGGTGCTCAAGGAAGCTGGTTGTGCCGGTGCCGTCAACAATACGCTCTCTTGCCTCCGAGAACTCGACTACGATACCTTTTACAACGCAGTGACTCAAACGTTTTCAGGCATCTTTTCCTTTTCTGGTACCAAAATCTCATTTCCACCGCGCCCGGATGGCAAAGTGCTTCCACTGAGCCCGGACGAACTCGCCGCAACCGGTCAATACTATGCCGTGCCAATTATTGCAGGCGACCAGGAAGACGAAGGGACGATATTCGCGCTCTACCAACAAAGCGTCAAGACAAATGATGATTTGGTAAACTACTTTTCTCAATTTGTATTCCCAAACGCAACCAAGGAGCAGCTATCGGAGCTAGTTGAGGCATATACAAAAGATGACGAGGGTAGTCCTTTCCGCACGGGGCCTATCAACTCGCTGTACCCCATGTACAAGCGTATTGCCGCAATTATAGGCGATATGACTTTTACACTATCACGACGCAGCTTCCTTGAGGCGACGGCCAAGGCAAACCCCAACATGCCTGCCTGGTCATTTTTATCCTCGTACGCGCACCCACTACCAATTTTGGGCACATTTCACGCGTCAGATCTTATCCAAATCTTTTATGGCATTCCACCTACCCACGCAACTAGCAGCACCCGGCAATACTATTTTAACTTTTTATATAATCAAGACCCAAACAAGGGAAATAAGGGCCAACTTAACTGGCCCGTGTGGAAGGAGAATAACACGCTAATGTGGTTCAAGACGCAGTTGGATAATGGATACCTGACAGATTCCTTTCGCAATAATCAGTATATAGTTTTAGCTAAATTAGCCAAAGCCAAAGTTTTGCGTCAGTAGGAGCTAACCGGCTAATATCAAATAAAGTTTCGTTTATTAATTATACAAAAAGACTTAATAAAATTATTAAATATTATAAAATTATTAATATCTACGTTTTAAAAATCAATGCAGATTCGGAGGATCAAGGCAAGCCGCACTGGAAGACAAGGCTCGGCGCTCGTGTATGCTTTCAAGGCATGCGCATCATTAGCCAACGGATCCGGAACAACGCAAGACGGCCATGACAAGAAGGCCCTCGTAGTCTATTGGCATCAAGGCGCTCGCCGCAGCACATGCCGCCCTACAACAGGCTGTGGCTATTGGGCATGTCGCAACACTGGCATCCGTCAATTGCTACCAGCATGTAGGCATTTTCGAGGACATGACAGCCAAGAGAGCTGGCCCAACGCAATGGGCATGCCACCAGACGTCGGCGGTGCTATACAAGTCCTACGAGCAATCGGCGAAGAGCAATTAAGCACTGAGAACGGCCAAAATCTGCTGACTAGTATCAAAAGCGAATTACTAATTGTGTATATATTATTCTCGAGCTGCTCTCAACACAAATCAAGGCACGTTGCTGACTCCTTTTGTTGAACAGATTGTCATGCTGCCGCCTGAGTCTTGTTGGCGGATGGTGGCCTGGGAACCACGTCTCCCGCAGAGGGTTGCTCCGATGTAGAGTTATTCCCTGGACGCATAGACACGTACAACGACTTGTCTATCGCGCGGTTCTGGAACTCAATGCCTTGTGCCATGTGCGCACCTGATGCTATTTTGCACCATGGTGCGATGCGAGGTCTGGGGAACATACCAGACGAAACGGTGTCGTGGGCTACTTTCTGCTCTGGTCACTAACCCATCTGTCATGACAAGATTATCTCACTGCTGCTCAGCCTACCTGGGTAAAAGGTCGCTTCAAATATATGGGCACCGAGCTTGGAATCATGTTTGGCATGTGTCTTGGTCAGGTACCAAGATGGTGCAGCGTGAACAACACCCTCTTCCCGTGCCACACTCGGGCTAATATCGGTGCTCCAGTCCATAACCTACTGCTTCTGTCCGTCCACACTTAATTGCATGTTTGCTGCATCGTTATGTGCAGAGACATCGGTTGGTCATCTGCTGTGTTGTGCTAAATTGGTCTTCTTTAAAATAACCCCAACCCTGTCCCTTAAATGATGACGCTTCCAAGACATTTTAACTACATATGTAGATGTAGACCCGGATGCCTTTCGAATTGCATTTGGGCGCTCAACTTGTTACAAGCCATCGTTTACATCACAGCATCTCAGCTGCCAACGCCACAAGACCACCAACAAGAGGAAACACGGCCCTGAACATGTTGACGTTTCCCCACTGGACTATTGCCTTGCGAACCTCGACTACTTCAGGGCTCATTTCTCCTTTTCTCTTATCTAGGGCTGCGAAAAGAATCTTCTCGGGGCCGCTCAAGATGACAATGGTGTAGGGGATGAGACTCGCACACGAAGCAGCCGCAGCAAGAAACACATTCCGGCGCGTTTGGTAGCGCAGCCACGCAAAACATGCAGTGGAAAACAGGACCATCGGGGTGCCGACGTAATGGCACTTTTGGTAGACGTTGAGCCAGTAGCGGCTAGCAAGTTCCGGGGAAGAGGTTTCTTCTGCTGCCAAACGCGCTGTACTCACTCCGCCGAGGGAGAAGGCAAAGATGGACCCTGGCGCCAAGAATCCAACGCGTCAACACACTATGACATGTTGGTGGAGGATTCTCAACTCACCAGATACGAATATCGACGATGCGGTTCCGAGCGCCAGGACACTAGATCCAAGATGAGGCATTGTCACTCTTTTATCAGTTTCTTGCAGCTGATGAAATAGATTCTAGAGACAAAGGGCTCGATATTTCAGGCGGACAGGAGTGCTGTATTTTTTGCTTGGCCAGGGTTTCGAGAAACCGGGGACTGGCCGCAAAGCCGGGACATATATACGGCCGGTTCGGTCCTCGCTACTCCGTGCAATGCCGACACTTGCTATAAACGGCATTCGCAAACGCCAAGGCAATCGGCCCGTGCAATGGACAGGGTGCCCGGCGTTGGCCGAGTTGACGTAACCAGCCCACGTCCACTCTTGGTCGGTTACTCTATGCTATATAGCCTCAGCCCCGCTAGAAGCCGCGCAGTGCGTCGGCCAAATGCAATTGACCCCGTGTACGGAAGTCGCCCCAAGTTATGGCCGAAGCCATGGCGGCTTGTCAATAGTTTCACCTGGACCAACCAAAATGGTGGCGGCTCACTGAGGTAGAGGTCCACTGCCTCCACCACACTCATGGCCTGATGACTATAAAGCACCCTCTCCCGACCAAGTGACGGAGTGTAACGAAATCTGCCTATTGAAAAAGATTCCAAAAGCAAAAATGGCAACATATCAACTTCCCCCCCTCGTTGCTGTTGCCGCGGGCGTCGTCGGCTCCTCATGGATGTCAGGTGAGCATACTCGAGCCAAGTCGCTTCAACATGCGCCCATGTACTGAGCCCAACCGCAGGCGTAATCGCATCCCTCAGTGTCATTGGTGTTCCTACCGCGCAACAGGTGGCCAAATCTTCAGTGCTCGTGTGGCATGGCCTATTCAGCAATGGCATGGCCCTGATGCCCAAATGTGCCGTCGCCACGGCTCTGTCTTACTCTTACGCCGCCTACGCACTACGTGGGCAGGAGAGCGCCAAGGCCTGTTTGCTTTCTGCGGGACTCGTTGTTGCCATCATTCCCTTTACCCTTGTATTCATGTCGTCGACGAATGCGTCGTTACTGGGCGCGGTGAAGGGAACAGCTTCATTAAGCGCGGGCGAAGTTTCCGGTCTCATCCGGAAATGGGGCTATTTGAACCTGGCAAGAAGTCTTTTGCCACTCGTTGGAGGAGTCGTGGCCTTGTCCAGTCTGATGAAGCATGGGGGAATTTTGGCGAGGGATGGGGGAATGGCCATGTAAGCTGCTGAAAAGTACAGCGCGGACATGATTGATCAGCGAATGCTCTTCTTGTCCTCGCTACACCTGTATTGTAAGACTACGGTAGAAAATTCGTTTCGAATCTCAGGCATTCGTACGACAGCGCAATGCCGGCGGCCAAGGTGACGTGCCGTCGCCACCCCTTGACTTTTTATGTGGAAATTGAAAGTTGAAACGGTTGCGTCTGTCCTGTTACTGGCTAAACGGGTACACATTCATTTTAAAATGGGCCTTCTCTCTCGTCACGTCATCCTGATTCATTTCATCTGGGGTATTTGGCGCGGTTATGCCCCATCTCGTGTGGCTGTATGATGGTACACAGGCAAACTATAAGCCATTTGGTGCGGTTCTGAGGACCCAATCCCATCGTCGGCCGCGATTGGTCTGGCACTCGTCAGGTCGGGAAGCGAACGAAATGGAATACATATTCCTCCTCGAGGGAACATCCGTACAAGGTCTGAACGCGTTGACTGAACTCGTCATATGATACAGGGTTCATGCGGTGGATTACCAACGTGTTGCTTCATGCGGCTCACGAGATACTATGCATTATGCACGCCGGGCCAATCGCGGACCCATGGATCCTCGTTTAGAATTTTATTGTGCGGCGCGGCTGTCAATCAAGGGGACTAGGCCACTGTTTCTCAATTATCGGCCCATCGTGCGTCCATGGGTCCGGCGATGAAAGCCGACTTTCGGCACCGGACCACGGGGGCCACGCCGAGGGGTCCGAGGGCTCCCAGGTCTGCGACTGGCTAGCTCAACATTTGAACACTAAAGGCACTAATCCTTGTTCGCTAGCATGTACGTGTTGGTTAAGGATTAATTCTACCATGTTTTACATGGAAACACAGTAACCTCTGTCGGAAAACTGGTAAATGAGGGCGTTTGGCTTCAATGTTAATATCTATGTATGGAAAACACTGGGTGAGGGCAATTCAATCGACAAAGTAAAGCCTCAAAGTTCTCTGGAAACTGCTACGGGGCCTGACTTACCATTTCTGGTTCAGATGTCTGGGCATACAACCAGGCGTAGCGGTTCGCATCCTTGCCTAATCTGCAGACATGGAGTTACATAAGTTTCCGGGTGGCTTAGCGACGTGATTTGCTTTTCTCTTATTGGACCTTTTATGGCCAACGCTTGTCCTCTGCCGTCGGTCGTCGGCATTCATCAAAGGCAACATCTAGGTGCGTTATGCAGTATGCTGAGTCGTTTGGCGTCAATAAGCAGGCGTGACTCAATTGCGCCACCATAAATCAGGCCAAGCGATCCCATTAGGCTGAGCCTATATGCCGCTTGTTCCACAGGAACGCATGGAAACGGCTCGGGCATGCCGGCGAGTTCGAATGCTCCGACATGGAGCCCCTCTGCGATGCTAAAATCGTACAACACTGCTTTGGACGGCTCGGCAGACTGCCGCAGTCAACATGGAAGGATTACATGGAATAGCTTTGCCACATTTCATGCCCTTTTGCCATCGTTATACTTTCAAGAATGGCAGCCGTCTTACACGTTTCCCTCCAGATGATATTTCCATTCCAACATTCTACGCCCCCTTTTCACACACCTCGATACGCCATAATGAACACTGCAGCGACATGTCTTCTGCTGGTAGGCCTGTGGCTCTCTAGCCATATGTGGCCATTTCACCAAAGCTACCGTCACACTCGATCTGATGTGATTTCACAAGTAGTCCGACAAAGACGGAATAGGATGAGTCAGAATTTGCAAAAAGTTATGCCTCTGTGTCAATTCCTTCCTCAATATAGTTTGCGAAACCCCGGCGGAACGAAGCTGGGCTCGGCAATTTTCAGCCTTTTCAAATCTCCCACAGCCAAAAGTTGTATCTATATCTCAGCCCCGACAGTACCCATCACTCATAAAATGCAGCAGTATTCAGTTAGCCTTTCATTGGTTCCTCCAACCGGTCCATCCTTCCCACTGCCCTTGTCAGAATCCCCTCGTTCATCATACATGGTAAACCAAGGTATATCTTGTATCTGAGCTGGAGCTTCCGGCCAAGAAGCCACGAAATAGACAAGTCTAGCCATGGCATACGTCTCGCGATAGTCTTGAAGTAACTGACGCAGTCTTGCCTTTACATGGCCGTCCGTAACACACCACGCAGCCAATAGAGCCTGAGGCACATGGTGTGCACACAATGGCCGTTCGTGCATAGCTCTCTCTGCAAGAGCGATTACTTGGGCGCAAAGTACAACCTTTTGTCCAACGAGTACTGTGTTGCTTGGATGAAAAGTGCGCAAGAATGCGTTGAGAACAACTGCGCTACCGGCACACATGCCGTGTATTTCATTAAGACGCATGAAATCCCACGTGTCGAAATATGGGCATTCCTTATTAGCCATGACGCATTTATTGACCAGCAGACACACCTCTAGTAGATAGTCATACGTAGATTGAACTTGTTGTTTGTTCTCTCTAGGGTTTCTCATAAGGCCCGGAATCATTGATATGGGTGCAAGACTGACGGCTGTGAGCTCGGGTTTAGTCGCGGTGTAAGTAGAGGGTTTCCAGAGCGGCGGCCCAGGCAGAGTGTACAAGGTCTGGATCCACGGAAACAGCTGAATATTGGGGTTAAAAACAGCCTCTTCAACCTGGTATTCAGGGTCAATCACATGCATGTTAGGTGTATAAAGATGTTATCACATGGGACTTACCACTTCTGCCAACATGGCATAGCATAACCCTAGAGCAAATGGGTCTTTTGGCTTTTGGACCAATAAAACTTTTAGTAGGTATGTGAGGCCTTGGCCATGTCCACAGGCGATGGTACTATTCTGATGCATCCAAACATGGCATTGGGCCAGAAGACTCGCCGAGAATATAGTGCTGAGGCGGTATCTTTCGTCTGGGGCGGCAAGAGCCCTCTGTAGTCCTTTGAGGCTGGAAATGTACAATTGTCGTGACCTATGAGATGGTTGCTGAAATGCTGATGGCCCATTTAGAGTTTCTAGAAGACTAGTAAATGTTGCGACAGTGGTGTCAAGCACTTTTGAGTAGCCCATGCGCTGAGGGAGTTGCTTTAACAGATTCGGTCGCCAACTGTTCAAGCCGTACCCCGGATCAGTCACGTTCAGAAAATACAGTAGCTTGCTAGAAGTTCTGTCGTTTGTATTGCACAGTGGCGATTTGGGGCTAGAAGGAGATGCCTGAGCGGCTGCGATGATATTATGAGTAACATCGTAGCGTTCACAGTAATTTGCAGATATAGTGCAGCGATTGCAAATAGGTTTGGTCTCGTCGCATTTGATGCGTCGTCGCCTATGACATGTGCTCGCTTTACGTTAAATAATGTAATCAATCTGCAATTTATCGATTCAGGGACAACCCACCGGCAAGTCAAACACCCAGTCCTGGCCTTTGGTGCCCAACGCTTTTGCCTTTGCGCCAAGGCGGGCCAAGATTGTGGTTCAGGAATTCCTGTGCCGGGGAGTGCCTGATGGGAGTGTTGGCCTGCAGCCATATGCATGTTGCCTGTATCAGGAGGTACGTTGGTTGGATAGTATGTAGTTGCATGTGGTAGTGAGTCAACATTTGGAGACTGGTGTAAAGAAAACTTCGACCCCTCTGCACGCTTACATGTGATCCAACATTGCAAGAAAAATACTTCGGGACCGGAGGCGAGAGTGTAAACCGAGCCACCGAGGGCTCAGCCTGTTGCAGTCAAGTAAGACATTGTAATACACCAAAGGTGGTGGTGGTCCCGAAGAAGCTTCGAATATCCCGAGGATTTTGCGCATAATGCAGCAGTTGAGGGTCCCACGTGATCACGTGCGAGCAAGAAGCCTCGCGGGCAGATGAAAGGCCATCTGCACATTCTTCTTGCTCGAGCCTTTTCCTTGGACTTGACAAGATTATCAATATAGAGCATCGTTTGATGACAATATCCTCTATGACCTAGTCCCTCCACAGCCAGCATCATAGAACCTCGACAAGCAGCCACCGTTGACGTCGATGTATGGAAAAGCTTCGCTTAGTAAGCAAGGGAAACAGAGTAGCCAGAAACGCGCCCTGGAATTCGACGACGGTGAATGCTCAACTTTGCTACTGGCATGCAAAATGGGCAGTAAGCACAAGGCTCCATTCTTCCGAAAGCACCCGCACGCAAAATCACCACCGTCCCAACGAAGCCCAAAAGCTAATCCAGGACTTGGAGATGTGCTGGGGCTCGTTGCCAATCCGCCGTCCGGCGGGCCATAAGAGTCTGCACACTGGTTCGTCCTCTTCCTCTCCTCTCCGCTTTAGATAACTCCCGCTTTATAATCATTGTGGGCTGTTTAATGCCGGGGGTTTAAATGTTGTCAACATGGTGCAGGTGACCCAGTGCCGCGTATACACCGACGCCGGCGCAGTGTCATGCCGAATTGGAATTACAGCTACCTTGAGTTGTGCTTATAATTATAGGAATAATAATAGTAATATATAAAATAAATTCCGTTCATATTCTTCGTTCTATTCAATTATACATTACGACGGTTGACCAAGCAAGCAGTCCACGCGAACGGAGGAACGTCTCCAGAAAGCTTGCAGCCAAATACTTAAGTTGGCTTCTACGCTACAAGCATAGGCTAATCTTTCTTTTACTACCAGATAATTACATTATAGCAATTAATATTCTTCCATTATCGCATAAAAGGGCCTTCAGTAACAGTAAACGATATGTTGTATTGCCAAACATGACACCTGCTGGCTCGTCTTGCTACTCGTGCCAATATTCCAGCGGTGTGGCTGTCTTGACAGCGAATAGAGAACAAAGCCCCCCTTAACAGGGAGATTTATGCAGTACCCAGCAGCAAAAAGAAAAAAGCCGTATTGGATGAAGACACTCCATCTTGTACGCGTGAATAAAATAGAAGCTGTTTATTCATACAGCTTGGTACAAAATGGTATGCGGATCGCCCATGCTCGTAACTAGTACTGCCACAAGATTCAAAATACCAAGGTCGTCTGGCCATGCAGAGGGCGGGAATCGGTCCAGCTGACTGGTGAACCAACTGTTGACCTTTACCATCAAAACTGTGGCGTCCATGGTCTCGACTGGCTGGCCGTCACACGGTGCGGAGACGGAGGCGGAGGCGGAGGCGGACACGGGCGCGGACGTGAATTGTTAAACTCAACCATTTGACACCAGAAATTCCTTGTCATCATTTAAACTAAATCAGGGGAAAAAAGGCATTACACCAACGCCCAGTTTAACTCCATTCGTCAGCATCGGCTAGCTTGATGCCCCGATGGATAATAGTCACGTCCTTGCTATGTATCCGCCTCCCTCATCAGTTCTGCCTGCGTCACATAAAAGCTAGACATGTCATTATCCCCCATTTGGCCTTCCAAAAAAGTAGTCCAGTCCCCAATTTGTACATCCAGTCCCGGAGGCGATGGCGATGAAGCCGTTTCACTCTGCCGAGCCCGGTCCGTCATCCACCCATAGTCTATACTATTCCAGAGCTGCTCAATTTCCACCGGTTCAATGTCTTCTTCGACAGCGGCAGGCGAAGGATCAATGAGCAGGCGCGCCGACCGACCATCTATACTCAGTGCCCGCAACGAGGACGCCATCATGCCGTAGTTTGGCCATCGAGCGGGGAGGTGTTCCAGGAAGCCCAGACACATCTCCAAGCTTGCGTTTGCCCGGGCCGCAATGTGTGGTGTCGGCGATAGGGCAAATATATGGTGGACAGACGCTGCGCACGTCGCTACGTAACCCAGAAAGCTCCCGCGGGCGCAGCAGCCAGCAGATCGTAGTGTTTCCAGCATATTGCTCAGCTGGGTCGCGTGCTCTCTGCATCGATCCAGTAGCTCTCGCGCAAACGTAGTCGGGAAGCAGGCGCCCTGGGATTTTCTGTATCTACGAAGACTGACAGGGTGGCAGAGGAGACTGCCGCAGAGGTGGTATACGGCTCTTGCCCAGATGAAGTGGCCGACTCGCTGGCGATCAAAGCCCTCATATGTGCCGAATCTAGCGGAAATATATGGCCCTAGGTGATCCGCCCCCGTAGTGTGAATGTTTTCAAACGTCATCAGGATGCTACTAATCTGGGCAAAGTTGCTCCGGCAGTCCCACGGCGGTATTTTCGACGCGTTCTGCTGAAAGGTTTCCCGAACAGTGAGACTCAGAGCAGAGCACATCAACACCAGGATGGCAAAGTCGTCTAGTTGCGCCAACTCAGCCATGTTGCTAGGTAAATCCTTGACAAGCGCAATCGTCGGCAGCTTCGTGGGCGTCTCCATGCGAAAGGCTTCTTCGCTGCAGGGCAGGGCGAGTGTGCAGTCCATGTCCAGAATGGCCGGTGGGTGAGACCTCCCGCACGAGACAAACTTGTCGAGCAGGTAGACGGACCAGAAGACGCGCCTGCGTTCTTCTTGCTGCCACGGCGGCAGCGACGGGTCCGGCTCTGCATTCAGCTTGAGGCTTTGGACTAGGCGGACGGCAAGGCCGATTTTGACCCAGCCCAGGCGGTGTCGGCCAGCTACAAAGCAGCCATTTTAGTTACTCAAGGTGCGTCCAAGCCTCGTCTGGTGAGCGGAATTGGTTGCCTACCAGTAAAGTCAATGATGGCGAGTAGACTGGTCGCCTGGGCGGCTGCGACATTGTCGGGGCTGGGCTCCGTGGCAAACACTTGGTCGAGGATGATGATCCAGGCCGCCCGAGCCAGGCCCTCGACGGCTTCCAGTTCCGAGCCGCGAAAGTAGTCGTGGGAGCTGTAGCGCGCGGCCGTGGCGGCGAATGCGAGGAGGAGATAGTGTGCCAAGTCGCCGGCAATGAGGCGCCGGCGGAAATGATTTTCGTGAAAGAAGCAGTATGGTTGGTTCTGGCAATTGGAAAAGTAGACATCGGCCAGTGACTTGAGTACGGGCACCGGGGGAAGCTGGGAGAACTTTTTCTTGTCGCTTTCGACGGCGTCTCCCACGGCGGTGCTCGGCACGTCAGCCCAGGTAGGCGCCGGTTGCATGGGCGGAGACGGCGACGTTGTGGACGAATGTTTCTCGGCGTCGGCAGCCGTTCTTTGTGCGTCATCATATTTGATGGTGGTATTGTTGGTGGTGGTGACGACTTGGGCTTGTTGTGCGGCGCGGAGGTCAGCCTCGAGTCTCGCAACTCGTACGAGGAGCTCGTCCTATACTCGCATGGAAGCTGGTATCAGAAGCTGGCAGGCTTGAGAGGCACCGTGTAGGTTTGTAACTTGCGCGCAAAACAAACGTACATTGACAACGGCAGAGGGCAAACGCCGTGGTGCCGGAGCTGCCGCCGTGGAATGGGTTGGATATTCACAAGTCTGGCCAAGCCGGACACAGAGTGCGCACGCTGGGCGCTCCCCGTGGCAGCGAGTCTTTTTCCGCCTGCAACGTGGATCGAGGTTGCTCAGTTGGAAATTTCCCCAGGTGGGCAACGCATGTTGGAACTCACCGGCAATTCAGACATGCCAGACGAGGTCGCCTCATCTCGCGCTCAGCAGAGTAAGACATGGGAGCAATGTTGTCATTCCCTGGTGGTCCCCAACGGTCCAACGACCTTGCTCGAAGAGGGCATCGGATGGCCAGTGTGGTGGTTGTGAGGGGACAAGTTCAACGGCAACGGTTGTGGCAGTGGGGAACTCTCCTCTTGTCCGAAGAGCTGAACCGGAAAATATCGAGAGCTAGCCGGTTGACATGCGGGGAAGTAGATGTCAAGTGTGGGTTGCCGTGAACGAGCCGCGTTGCCCACTGTATGGCGTTTGTTGCAACTCCATGTATGTGGCTAATCTACTTGGTTGCCAACGGGTCGACCGGCATGATGGTGTGGCATGTTGCAAGGCGCAAGTATGAATACAGCTTTAGTACAAGACTTGACTCATGGAGAACTGCCCCGTGGCGCTGTTTCTGCACAGGAAATATTTACGCTCATTGCACTTGTCCATGTAGCCATTTGTCTCAGCAAACAGCCTTCACTCCATCTACCATCATCTCGACACGCTCGACAAAACCCGTTGACCGTCTACAACTTGGCCATGGCTCGCTGCTCCTGAGCAACGGAAAGCTCGGAAAGGATCTCTTCGCTACCGCCTCCAACAACCATGACCCTCACATCACGGCTGATTTGTTCCACGCGACCACCGCGACCACCGCGCGAATATCCCAGGCCCCCCATGACCTGTTGCATTTCTCGGTTGACAAATTCCAGCGTCTGCCCGCATAATACCTTGAGGTTGGCAAACAGTCCGCCCATGTGCAGATCTCTACCGCCATCTTGACCCCTGCTGGCGACTTGTTCCATGTACACAAGCTGTTCCATCCATGCTGTCGCCGAGTCTACTTTGCGTCCGCAGGCGCTGAACTTGGCGCGGATCACTTGATTAGCGAGCAGCGGCTTGCCAAACGTCTCTCGAACCTGTCCATGTTTGTACGCGTCCTCGATGCAGCAGCGCGCAAGCCGAAGGCTCGTGCAAGCCAGCCACAAGCGCTCATGGTTAAAGTCTGCCACCGAGGGTCGTCAACACACAAGCATGCAATACGGAGGGCCTCCAATCCACCTACTGGACATGATAATCTCGAAGCCCTGGTTTTCGCGACCGAGAAGGTAGGAAGCCGGCACCTCGACCTGGTCAAACTCGATGTAAGTAGACCCTGAAACGTGCGCAGCGCAGCAACTGTCAGCGATGCAGTCCGTACATGTAGTCCAACATGAAAATTCTAGTCGGGCAGCCTCTGGCCGACTTACCACTTGCCGAGACGCCCGAATTCTCGAGCTTCCGGCACGTCACGCCTGGAACCTTGAGCGGGATGATGAGCGCGGAAACGCCGCCCTTTCCCGGCCCTCCTGTTCGCACCGCAGCAGTACAGTAATCCGCAAAAATGCCGTTGGTGATCCATTTCTTGGCCCCATTGACAATATACTTGTCGCCCCTGCGCTCCGCCGTCGTGGTTATCCCAGCAACGTCTGATCCAGCTACACAAGAGAATTAGATCCGTGGCTTCTCCTCCCTTACTCACGGACATAAGGCGGGCTCAAGACGTACCGTCGGGTTCGGTCACGGCAAGGCAAAATCGAATGCTACCGTTGAGGATGGCAGGCAAGAATCGTTGCTTCTGCTCCGCGTTGCCAAAGTGGACGAGCGGCGGCGCGCCAATCGAGTTGCCACAAGCCAAGGCCCAAATCACGCCCAAGTAGCCACACCGAGCGACTTCGTCAATAACAATCAGGTCGTGGAACCCGTCCCAGTCCTCGGGGGGGATGCCCCCGGGAAGCTGCTGCCCGTTTAGGTATTCTTTTGCCAGGGGAAATACGGATGTTGCCATGTAGCCTTGTCGAGAATGTTCGGCAATGACCTATAATGCACAAGATGAGACTCGGCTTCTTTGACGTGTACTTTGCTAAACTGATAAAAACAGGCGAAATACATGAAAATGAGCAATTCTTTACCTCGGGTGGTACAAAGCCTTGTCTCTCCCATTCGTCGCTGAAGGGCAAGATATGAGTGTGGACATATTCTCGTGCTATTTTTTGTAGCTGCCGGTGGCTCTTGGTGTAATAAGGAGAAACTTGGCGGGAAAGCCAAAGAGGCTCTGTAAATGGTAGATACGCGTTTGAGCCCATGGTGACGGCAGTATGGGTGGTGTAGCAAGTAGGTGACCAGAAGAGATGCACCGGCAGGCGGAAATGAAGGGGTTTCTTCAATGGTAAATAAACGGAGTACTTTCTGACCAATATACGCCACGGAATCTGCGTACGACATATTTTACTTTGAAATAGAGACTCCCTAATGAGCAGTGTGATGACCGGGCGGACGGAGAGTGACTTGTCTCCGTGCACGATTCGGCCCCGCGCGGCCCGGCTCCGTCTCCGGCTCCGGGGAAGAATACGCCGCCGCACCCCTCCTTCATATGTAGCGGCCTGGAAATGAGATTTGCCAATGTAGAAAACGTGTAGTAAATAGAGACATTGCTCGATTCACTGGCATTCACAAAGAACCCGAATGCCCTCGAGAGCTTGCTGAAGACGCCAACACCACCATGGATCCTCCGGCCAAATTCGTCGCACCTTTACCAGTGAACTCGGAGGGACGCCCAAGCATAAGCCGCCTTCTCATTGCCAACAGAGGCGAAATTGCGTGTCGCATAATAAACACTTGCAGGAAGCTCAATGTGACTTCAGTTGCCATTTACGTTGACGAGTACGTATTCTCATTGCACGACCCGGAGTAGCGCTACCAACTTGGACAAGGTGGCTAACAGATGCCGAACTCAAGAGACGATACATCACAACACATCACATCAGCGAATGAGTCCGTTGGCCTCGGCTCGATAGACCAGCCCGGTGGCAACCCTTACCTCAACATTGACCTCATTGTCCGTGTTGCAGTAGAGAACAGAGTCGATGCCATTCACCCTGGGTATGGGTACCTAAGTGAGAATGCCGCCTTTGCCACGGCGGTCCGCGATGCAGGCATCACATTTGTAGGGCCCAGTCCAAGTGCCATGGAGACACTGGGCGACAAGAGATCGGCAAAGGCACATCTCCGGGCCCACGAGCCATCGGTTCCTCTCATCCCGGGGTTTGCAGGGACAAGTCAGGAGCCTGCCGAGCTGGAAAGGCTAGCGGACGAGATTGGCTATCCCGTCATGCTCAAGGCCTCTGCCGGCGGTGGCGGCAAGGGCATACGCATCGTACAAGAACGCGGCCAACTGCGCGCAGAGCTGGAAACGGCACGGTCCGAAGCTGCTCGGTATTTCGGCTCGAGCGACTGCATACTGGAAAAGTACATTGAGCAAGGCAAACACATTGAGATTCAGATCATGGGAGACGGCTATGGAAATGTCGTGTCTCTCGGGGAACGCGACTGCTCCGTACAAAGGCGACACCAAAAGGTCATTGAGGAGGCGCCATCGCCGTGGTTGAACGACGCGAAGCGCAAAGAGATGAGCAATGTCGCAGTGACAATTGGCAGACTTCTCAATTACGAGAACGCAGGCACCGTTGAGTTTGTCTTTGACGTGGCCACGGGCAATTTCTACTTCTTGGAGGTCAACACGCGACTGCAGGTTGAGCACCCCATCACAGAAGAGGTTACGAGGCTTGATATTGTCTCCTTGCAGCTCTTTGTTGCAGGCGGAGGCGACTTGACAACGCTTGAGCCGCTTCAGCAAGTAAAGTCTACGGGCCATGCGATTGAGTGTCGACTGTGCGCTGAGAGTCCGCAACGCGATTTCTACCCTGGGCACGGCATCGTCCGGCTCTGGAGGCCTGCCACAGACCATGGCGAGGTTTCTGCCACGAGCTCTGTCAGATTCGAGACGGGAATCAAAACTGGTTCTCGCATCTCGATCCACTTCGACTCCATGATTGCCAAAATCGTCGTCTGGGAACCGACGCGCGCCCTGGCCCGGGCCAAGATGATACAGGTTCTCGCGGACACGGCCTGCGTTGGCGTTGGGACGAATCAGTTATTCCTACAAAGCTGCCTACTGCACGAAACGTTTTCGAATCCAGCCTACACCACCTCCTTCATTCCTGACAACTTGTCGTGTCTCTTGTCGTCTCCATATGCCCAGGGTGCCTCCCAGATTGCATCTGCGTTGCCTCTATTGGCATCGTATTTCATGGGCACCACACTGAAAAGAGAGCTATCGGGCAGCGTGTCGCCCTTGTCCAATATTCCATCAGGCTTTCGCAATCAATCATTCGACTCGGTGAGCCACTCTGGCCGCCGTATCGTCGTTGTCGACAATGAGGCCTTGACGAAACAGCCCTTCATTTGTTCCTGGTCCAAACCTCGCTACGGGAGGCAGACGGGACTTGACAATGGCAACATGGCCGCATTTCCCGATGCCAACGCTGCAAATGTAACCGCACGATACAACGAGTTGAGCAATGCTCTACGGCTAGGTGTCTTGCCAGGGCAGCAAAGCTACGGGATTGCCATCAAATCGTGCACCGTCCGTACCGTGAGGCCCCTGGATCGGTCGCTCTCGCCATGGTACGAAGCCACAGTTCACGCGTCGCTCAATGGCAATCGTCTCTTGATGCAAATAGCCACCGAGAGCAGTGACATTAGCCAAGGCGGTATTAGCCAAGCAGCCAAGGGAGTAAGGGTCATGTGCCACGTCCCTCAACTGGGGACTTGGACGGACATGACTTGTTTCAGCATTCTCTCGTATTTTGAACACATTCGGGAGGAGACGGTGGGAGCGTCGAGCGAAAAGCGCAGACACATCAATGCCCCCATGCCATGCAAGGTGCTCTCCGTTTTGAGAGATGCTGCGCAAACGGTGGAATCAGGCGACAAGGTCATGGTAGTGGAGAGCATGAAGATGGAAATCAACATTTTTGCGTCCGTCGAGGGCGTGTTTAGACCCATGGTGAGCGAGGGAGATGCTGTGGACGAGGGGAGAGCCCTCTGTGTGATTGAGTAGATGTAGTCGAGTCATTTTCGTAGCAATGCCAGGATATGGAACAGTCGGCACAGTTTTTCTCAGACAAAATGAGTAACCTCACATGTTTGCATAGTATTGAGATGCCTCAACGTCAAGTACAAACTCACAAACGTCTCCATTCAACCCTTGCTAAGTTACATTCTCGCCAGGACACGATGAGCACTCGCGCCTTGTACGCCCGGCATCTTGACCACCTCCAAGCACATTCCAACAACGTCTCTCGTATCACGTGGGTCAATGACTCCATCGTCGAGGAGAGCCGCGCTGGTCCGGTAACTCTCGCTGTCTCGCTGCACACTGTCCTTGAGCGACTGCGTCCTCTTCTCCGCGGCCGCACCGTCGACTTGTTTCCCCTTTGATTTGGCGCTATTCGCCTCGATTGTTTGCATCACGCCGGCCAGCTGGTCGGGCCCCATGACACTGCAGCGCCCAATGGGCCAGGTGAATAGGAATCGAGGCTTGTAGGGCCTCCCGCACATGGCGTAGTTGCCCGCGCCATAGGATGCGCCGAGTATGACGGAAATGTGAGGCACCGTCGAGCAACTGACGGCAGACACGAGCTGCGCGCCCTTTTTAATAATGGCGGCGTGCTCTGCCTTGGTCCCGACCATGAAGCCCGTGACGTTGTGTAAAAACACAATGGGTAGATTGCTGCTTATATATATCTGTGTTAGAACTCGGTCCGTGTCAGAATACACATGGCTGGAACTGCGCACGTACGACTGGTTGCAAAGACGAATAAACTGAGCGCCCTTGGAAGCTTCGTCCGTGTTTATAACGGGAACTTGGTTGGCAACGATGCCAACACTGTGACCTACAAGTGTGTCAGTAGACAAACAGCTACATCGAGCCAAAGACACGCACCCATTATGCTTGCAAAGCAAGTGAGCAGATTCGGACCGTAGCTGGGCTTAAACTCGGAGAGCCGAGAGTCGTCCACGAGACGCAGAATAATTTCCCTCATATCGAACGGTTTACGAATATCAGGATCAACAATCGAGAGGATATCCTCGATCGAGTATCGAGGCGGAAGGGGAGCATGAGCGGCCGCGGCGGGCGGCAGTGGCCACTGTCCCAGCGAGGCCACCCATTCTCGACCTTTGCGAATCGCATCGAACCTACTTTCCGCGGTTAGAAAGCCTTCTTGTCCCATTTGCCAACGGCCACATACTCATCAGTGGCAATTTGGTCCGCCAGGCCCGTGATCCTGGCATGGGTCGCCGCGCCGCCGAGCGTTTCGGCATCCACCACCTCCCCGGTCGCCATCTTGACCAGAGGCGGTCCGCCGAGGAACACCTGCGCCTGGTCCTTGACAAAGATGCTGTAGTCCGACAGGGCAGGGTGGTAGGCACCCCCGGCGGTCGAGGATCCAAACACAATGGCGCATGACTGCTGGCCGAGTTGGCTCCGCCGGGCGAGGTCGCGGAAGATTTGGCCGCCCGCGTGAAAAACCTTGAACTGCTGGGGCAAGAATACGCCGGCCTACATGAAGTCAGGTGCTGTTTTCGACATGGGATCAAGAAACGTCATTGGGGACAGTGGCGTACCGACTGCACCAGGGCAACAATGGGCAAGTGATTCTCGGTGGCGATTTCCGTGACGCGATTCTGCTTGGGGACCGTGAATTCATTCCAGGCACCACCGCTCTGGGTGGGAATGTGTGACAAGACGAGGCAGGGTCGAGCGCTGCGCCAAAGGGATCTTGGTCAGCCCGGCGCAGAAACAGGTCAAGTTGCGTCGATGGACCTACCAGATGCTCCCGATGCCCGCAATCAGGTTGGCACACGGAGGCGCGTCGTCTTGTTGGAAACCGGCGTACGCGCAGAGCTCGAGGAAGGGCGAGTCCTCGTCTAGCAGCAGGGAAATTCTGTCTCGGGCTGCATAGGGTCGGTGTTAGCGGGCAGTCGACGTCTTTGCTGTGGTGCGAGATGCTCACCGAGTAACTGGCCCCTCGACTGGTGCTTCATCAGCGAACTCGGCGTGGCTTCTGTGGTGACATGCCTCGAAGCCGCTTCAAATTTTTGCATGATGGGCTGCCATGATTCCAAATTCTCCTTGCACTGGGGGTCTCGGAGATTGAGTAAAGACTCGGCAACGGGCAATGCGTTGAAACTCGACATGCTGTTGTTTGTAAAGGGGTTCCTCGGTGTATGCTGGAATATGATTTCATACTCTAGTGCAGGCTTGTCCCTTTACCTTTGTCCATGGTAGCCAGAAGCATGGCACTTGTGCAAGCCGCCGACAACGACCGGACCCGGACCCGGACCCGGACACGGCCCGGTTGCCCCGGTCGGCGTACCTTTACCGAACCACAGACTAAGTGCGGTAGTGCAGTTGCTAGTAGAATGTACTGACCGACGCATACTAGTAGATGGTGTCGAGGAAATACTTCAATGGCACAGGTTCACCTTGTCCACGGATGCACTGCAGCACCGTCTACTCACCGTTGCCGCCACCCTCGGATTCAGCAAGCCCGCGACTTACAATGTTTGCCCACCCAACCAATCTTTCCATTGTCGCGGGGGCGACTGACAATCCGCTATGGACTATGACTTTGGGCGAATTGATCGAGACCCAGGCCAAGTGCTACGGAGGGCGAACCGCAGTCGTATTTCCGTGGCAAAACATTTCCAGGACATACCACAGCCTCTCGCTCCGAAGCAAGCTCATCGCCAAAGCCTTGCTAGCCGCCGGGCTCCAGCATGGAGACTGTGTAGCAATTACTGCCGGCAACTGCTACCAATACATTGAGGTCTTTTTTGGCGCTGCTCGCATTGGCTGTCCCGTAGTGGTGTTGAATTCCACGTATACCCCTACAGAACTACAAAGAGCCGTGTCATTTTCCGGTGTGTAATCCGTGTCTTACATGAAAGCAAATGACTCACTTGCCACACAGAATGCAAAATCATCTTTGCTGCACAGTTTTCCGGTCCAAAGGGGGATCTGTCCGAGCACCTCGAGCATCTCGACAAGCATGGTAGCGACGACGCACAGCTCGTGCTGTTCGACTCGTCATTCAGGTCCCGGGACAACCGATTGAGCGTCACCACATATGATGACTTTGTTGGCAAAGCGGAGTCGTCCCATGTCAGCGACTCGTTGCTTGTGGAGAAGGAATCTCTCGTGAAAGCTGGTGATGTGCTCAACATACAGTTTACGTCTGGTTCGTCCAACTGGCGCTTCTCCAGCGTGTCCAAGAGTAATATTGACTGTTTGTCAGGCACAACTGGCTTACCCAAAGCCTCTATGCTAACCCACATGTAAGACACATGGCCTACGATTTCAAGCATTACAAGCTAACAATCTACTCAGGAACCTAATCAATAACGGCAAACTTGTTGGAGACCAACTTCGACTCACCGAAAGAGATGTAGTCTGCTGCCCTCCTCCATTGTTCCACTGCTTCGGCCTGGTCATGGGTGTTCTCGGCGCGTTTACCCACGGGAGCTCGATCGTCTTTCCTTCTGCACAGTTCAACGCGGACCTAGTTCTCGACAGCATCGAATCGGAATCATGCACCGTTCTATACGGCGTCCCGACCATGTTCTTGGTGGAATTGGAGGTCAATAAAAGGCGGAAGCGGGACACATCGTCGCTTCAAAAGGCTCTAGCTGCGGGGGCGCTGGTTCCGCAAGCAGTTGTGCGCAGACTGAAGCATGAAATGAACCTCGAGACTGTATTAATCGCCTATGGCATGACTGAAACGAGTCCCGTCACCTTTGGCACGAGGTTCGAAGACCCGATAGAGCAGCGCCTCACCTCGGTAGGGACCGTCTTCCCGCACACCGGTGCCAAAATTGTCGACTCCAGAGGTCGTATTGTGCCTCGGGGTGTTCGTGGCGAGATTTGCACCAGCGGCTATGCCTTGCAAAAGGAATACTTGAAGAACGCGGAGAAGACGGCAGAGGTAATGCGCGCGGATTCTGATGGCGTCGTGTGGATGCATACCGGTGACGAGGGTGTCATTGACGAGCAAGGATATTGCCGGGTGACGGGCCGGATTAAAGACATGATAATACGAGGTATGTCCATGGTAGCTTTGGTTTTGTAAAGGGTCTCACAGACTAACCCTCCACAGGGGGCGAAAATATCATGCCGACAGAGATTGAAGAGCGGCTCCTCGCTCATGCGTGCGTCGTGGAAGCCAGTGTCATTGGACTACCAGACGAGAGGTACGGCGAAGCTGTGGCGTGTTTTCTTCGCCAAAAGGAGGCTTGCGCTCGGCCTGATGATGCCGGCATCGCCCGCTGGGTACAGCAGACGCTTGGGCGCCATAAAGCGCCGAGATATGTGTATTGGATCGGGGACCCTGGCGTTGGACACGACTTCCCCAAGACGGGGAGTGGAAAACATCAGAAACATATCCTTCGGGATATTGGGAGAAGACTATTGCGCGCCAATCCTGTGGGCACGGGAAATTCACTAAGAGCACGATTATAGGCCTTTTAGCGTTAAAAGATATATCAGTTAACTTCAATGTTGTTATTTTTAACGCGCATACGTGCCAGACAGTGGAGAACTAACGATGCAGGTTAAACGTCGTGCGCCGTTTTCACATGTCTCATCAAACCAATTTGGCAATACCACCATTCCATCCCTTTGGAAGGAATCCAGCCCACGGGCAATACCTTGCCATGCTCTAACCGAGAGTATCGGCAGATGGGAGACGTCCTCTGGCGTCACGTAATGCCAAGCTCTCGGATGGGATGAAGGGCCTCCAATCGTTTCGCACGCGATTCATGTTCATTTCTCTTTTTCAAGCTACACCACCTTGTAGAGGATTTTGGGGCTTCTAAGTTTGAAGTCTGGTAAGGAATTTACAAGGTGGGTAGCTACCAACTATGCCAACAATGCATGTACACTTTGCTCCGAGTAATCGTGCCCGCCCCACATATTTACCGGCCACCTAAATATGTGGGGCGGGCACGAGTAGCATAAGAAGGACTATGTCAAGTCTGGTGTGTTTGGCAATATGCTTCTATACATAATCGTAAAGAGGCCAGATAGTGCAATAGACTCATGTCGTGTTGCCATTACTGGCTATTGGCCCATAACCCACATCCCGCATAAAGCATTATAACCGCATGCATGACTCTGCATGAAGTTTAAAACGCGAGGCCCCTTAAAACGGCAATTAGCCCCAGGCAGCTACTGGGGCTATAAATCTGTAATGCAACACCTGGCCGTATGCGTCAGCTCTCACATAACCGAGGGCTGTGTAATAGATGCATGTAGCTTTTTAGAGTTTAATTTATGGATCTGTCTTGGCATTACCTATATTGTATCCAATTAATTTACACAGCACTAAAATAAGACATGGCTACGTGTTCAGATAGGAGCCCTTTTTATATAAATACAGTACATGTCCCCTACCTTGGTAACACAGTATCAAGCATCGAATTCTGTTCACTACAATCCTATCTATCAATACCTCTTTGAGATCTTTATCTTATACTCCAATCAAAATGAAGACATCCATTATTCTCCCCGTCCTTCTCAACCTTGCTCTGGCCAGCGCAGCCCGCCCGCTTGGCCCCGGGGAGCAGACACCTGAAACGCTTTTGAAAGAGAATGCGCAACTTGATATCAACTGTAAACTCGAGAACGGTGGCGTCCAGTGTGCAACCGACAGGGGCTCGAATCCCCGTAAAGAAAACCTTCTACAACTTTGCGACCAGATTGGCGGTTGTGTGTGCGGTCCCCTGCTCGGGAACAGATTTGGTCGCAAAAGATTTGGTGGCAATGACTCCTGGTTCGACTTCTTCTGCTCATCTTCCCAGAAGGAGCAGGATATTTAAGCCATGCGCTACTACGGAATAGGATCTAGGCCGTGGTAGTTGCCTCAGCATGTATAGCAGGTCTGGGAATTGGTCAATTGGAAGATACTGTATATAAGCTGCTCGCAGCTATCCGGCTGGATTTGGTCCCCTTATATAAAGCTCCTCAGCGAGTATTAGCTAGAAGAAAATCAACAAGTATTTTGTTGGCCCAGGTGCGACGACCCTATAGTAGAATGGCCATCTTGAACCTGAAAATCGACAATCCTATGCCCCCTGCTGCCATCACCTATCGCGAGAGACGGGCTCACCGACTATTGTATACTTGGAGACTACTGGCCCGCCGAGGTCTTGAGGAAAATCAAGGACCTTACTAGTCCAAAGTTACTTGTTAAATTCATATTGGACTCAAAATTCCAAGATTAGTACCTCTGCCCTTGTTACAGGTCCGCCTTTGTTATACTGAGCCGTAGTTTTGCAATGGTCAGCATATAAATAAATAACTACAATATAACAAATAATTACTACTAAGTATAAATAACTCCTGTAGTATAGTTTTTTTGTAAATGCTTTATACTTAACCGAAGTGCCTTGGTCGAGGTATTTTTCATTGAATTAATTAAGAAAATCCCCTATCCCCCCCCGAGGACCTAGAAGATATGATATTAGGTCCAGGTGCCCACCTAATACTAGCTCTACTTTCCTGCTTAGCTAAGACTAGCTCTACTTTTATTTAATTAGTTATAAATTAATATATAAGTAATTATATTACTTTTATTTTTTTTTTAATTATATTTACTTATTATAATTAATTTTATAATTAATTATTAATTAATTATTAATATATTTTAAGTTTTAAGTATTAACTTTAATAATTATATTAAATATATAATTTATATTATAAATAAGCTTAATATAAAAAAAATTAATTAAAAAATATTAAAAAAAATATTAATTTTTTAAACTTTTTATAAGTTTTTTTATTAATTAATTATTTTATAAAATATAAATTAAGTTATTATTTTATTTAATAAAATATTTTATTATTTATTAAAAATTAATAAAAACTTATATATATAAATATATATTTTTTTATTTTTAATTTTAATAATTAATTATTAATTAATTAATAAAATATTAATTTTAATTTAATTTATAATTAATTTACTTTATAATTAAATAAAATTATATATATAATATAAGTATTATATAAGTATAAAATCTAAAATAATATTAACTTATATTAAGTTAAAAATATTAAAAAACTAAAAAAATAAACTATTTATATATATATTATAATATATTAAATATACTAATATAATTAATATTATATTATAATTACTAGCTAAGGCTATTTTATAATAGCCTTAGCTATTATTATTATAAAGGTAAACCTTATATATTATAATAACTTTATACTTATAACTTATATTAAGTTATATTAAAAACCTAAAATACTTATATATATAGTATATTTATATAGTTTTACTTATATTTTAAGTTAGTTTTATTTTTTTTTATTTAAGTTATTTACTTTTTTTATTATTAAAACCTTATTATAATAATATAATTAATTATAAGTTATTACTTTTATATATATATATTTTTTATAAGTATTATAATTACTTACTTATTAATATCTATTATAATTATTTATATACTATTATATATAAAATATATACCTATTAATATAAGCTTTTATAAAATAAGATTAAGTAGACTAGCTTACTAATAATAATATAAGCTTTAAAAGTATTAAAAAGCCTAATATAAATAAGTTATTTATTATAATTTTTAAGAGTTAAAAGCTAATAAAGCTTAAAAAATAATATAATTAATATTAAATTAAAAGCTTTTTATAATAAAAAAAATAATTATTATAAAACTAAAAATCTTAACCTAATAAAAATTAAGAAAAATAATAAAATTATTAAAAATATAAAAAAAAAAGCTTTTAAAAATATAAAGCTAAAGTATAACTCTAAAAAAGCTATTATATTTATAACGGCTAAGGTTCCTAAGGGATAAACTAATTATAGTTTATATTAGCAAAACAATTAAGGCAATTAATCTAAGCAGTTAGGTATTATATAGTAATAGATTATAAATTATAATTAAGTAATTAGAGTTAAAGAGTTATAAGTAAAGCTTAAATTAATATAATAATTATTATTAAAAGCTAAAAAGTTAAAATTTATTTATAAAGTAAATTTAAGAGTTTTTATATATTATAAAGGATTACTTTTTTTATTATAATATTTTCTTTTAAATTATTATTATAATTATAATTTTATTTATATAAATTATAATTTTCTTTTATAATTTAAATATAATAATTACTTTAATTATTAATTTATTATTTGCCTTACTTATATTATTTTATAGCTTATATAGCTAGCCTAACTTATAGCCTACTTCCTATATATAACTAGGTTATAATATAATATCTCTTTTCTTATAATTTTATCCTTAAAGCCTAAATCTTATTTTATAAATAATTTTATAATTTTTTTTTTATTAATAAGTTTCTTTCCTTTTATTTTTTTAGAATATTTTATTAATATTATATTTAATTATATTTTTAAGCTAAAATTAAAAGCAAAGAAAAATAATAATTATAAATATACTAATCTTATTAATATTATAAATTTATTTAACTATTTTATAAATATACTTTATACCTATTATTTTAAAAATAATAAATCCTATTATATAATAAATAAAAAATTATAATATAATAAGTATATATAATAAAATTACTTATATAATAGTATTTTAATAGCTTTTTTTTATAAGTATTATTATAACTTTTATTTTATTTATATTTTTTTATTAATATTATTTCTTAGTAATATACTTATTAAAGTAATAAAAAAAATTAAAATTAAAAAAGGAAAAAGTAAGTAATAAACTATTAAAGCTATATATATAACTAGCTGATTTTTAGTTTTAACTTTTTATAATTATAAATTAATTAGCTTAAATATAAAAAATCTAAAATTATATTAAAAATAAAAGTTTAGAATTATTTTATTATAATATAATAAAATTAAATACTAAAAATAAAATTTTACTTATATTAAATACTTATAAGTATTAAGTAATAAATAATTTAAGTATTATAAGTATTTCTAAAAAAAATAATTAGTTTACTTTTAGTTTAAGTAAAAAATTCTTAGATCTAGGTTTTTTTATATTTTTTATACTTTTTAATAAAATTATCTTAATAAGTATTAGTATTTTTTTAAGTATTTTATAAGTTTTTAAGTGTTTTTTTTATATTTATAGTTTTTTTACTTAATAAAATACTAATATATTTTATTTTTTATTTTTATATTTAAAATTTATTTTACTTTATACTTTTTATTATTTAAGATTTTAATATTTTTTTTTATTAATATATTATTTAATACTTTTTTAAAAAATAAAATATATATTATAAAATAATTTTTTATAATTTTTAATAATAAAAGTTTATAATTATTTTTTAATATTTATTTTTTAATAATAAATAATTTTAATTTTTTATAATTTCATTTATTATTTAATTATATTATTTTAATATTTTATTAAAGTAAATAAATTATATTTTTTTTCTTAAAAATTAATTTTTTTAATTTTTTATAATTATAATATTATATTATTTTATTTATATAAATTCTAATTTATATTATATTTTTTTATATAATTTTTTTAGTTTATTTACTTATAATATTACTTATTTTATTTATAGTTTTTTATATTATATTTTAAATACTTTAAAATTAAATTTATAATTAATATAAGCTAATATTTACTTTATTAATTTTAATATTAAGTTATTATAAGCTAATTATACTATAAATAATTATTTAATTTAATTATTTTATTAATAATTAATATAATATTATAAATATTATTTAAGTGTTTAATTTAATTATTTTATTTATTTATTTATTTATAATATAATTTATTCTAAGTTATATTATAAGTACTTATTAAAACTTAAAAGTAAATATATTTTTTTTATTTAATATAATTTTTTTTAATAGCTTATAATTACTTATACTTAACTTATAATTTATTTTAAGTTATATTATAAGTATTTATTAAAACTTAAAAGTAAATATATTTTTTTTATTTAATATAATTTTTTTTAATAGCTTATAATTATTTATTATTATTTATAAAAATATATATATAAGTTTTTTTATATTACTTATTTTTTTATATAATAAAAAGTATTTATATTTTATAAGTTTATTTATAATTATAAATATATTATTATATTTTATATTAATTATTAGTTTTTTTAATATTAATAGCTTTATAATATAATTAAAAGCTATTAATTCTTATAATTATATTAATATTAATAATAATTATAATTTTTTATATAGCTTATATTATAAAGCTTTATTTTTTTTATATTATATATATTTATTAATAATTTTTTTAATTATTTTTTTAATTCTTAAAAAATTATATTATTATTATATTTTATTTAATATTTTATAAATTTTTTAATATTTATAAACTAAGTATTTATATATTTTTTTAATATATTTTTCTTATAACTTTAATAATATTTAGATTTTTTTTTTATATATTAATACTTTTTTTAAATAATATATATATTTTATTAATATATTTTTAATATATTATATATTATATATTACTTATTAATATATTTTATTATATATTAGGTTTTTTTTTTATACTTTTAATATAATATTTAATTATTTTTATTAAAAATTATTATTTTTATTAATTTTAAGAAATTATTTTATTATTATAAGTATTTTTATATTATAATTATTTTTTTAATTTAAAGTATTTATTTATTTATTTTTAAATTTTTTTTAATAAATAATTTTATAATTAAATTCTAAAAAATATTTAACTTATTAAATTTATTATTTATTTAATTATTATATTATTATAAAATAAAAAATATTTTTATAATTAATATATATTTTAATTTTATATTTACTTTTTATAAAATAATATTTAAATTTCTTAATAATATTAATAATTATTAAGAATTTTTTATTATAAATAAAATAATTAAGTTTTATTTTATAAAATTTTTTTAAGTAAAATATAATAAAATATAATTTTTTATTATTATTTTATTATTTTACTTATACTTTTAAAATAAAATTTAATAAATTAATTTTTAGTTTTATTTTTTTTTTAGGTTAAAAATTTTTAAAATAAATTTAAGTATAATAAGTTTTTTAATTTTATTAAAAATATATTATATTTTATTATTTTAATTTTATTATTTATTTTTTTTAATAAGTTTATTTAAAAGTATTATAATTTTATTATAATTTTTAATAAATTTTTTATAATAATATATAAAGCTTTTAAAGCTTTATATATTTTTAATATTTTTTAATATTAATTAGTTTTTTATTACTTTAATTTTTATTTTTTTTATTTATATTTTATTTAATTATATTATATATTTTAAAAAATTTATTTTTTATATATAAAACTTATATTTTATTAATTTAAATAATAATTTAATATTTTATAATATTTTTAATATTATATATATATATATTTTATAGTTTTTTAAGGTTTTTAAAAAAATTAATATATTATTAAAATATATTATTATAAAGTTATTTAAATATTTTTATAATATATTATTAATTATTTTTTAAAATATTATTAATATATTAATAAGCTTTATTAATATTATTAAGTATTTAAATAATTTAAATTTTATTTTAAAAGTTATTATTTATTTATAATTTTTTTTATTTAAATTAAATTATATATTTTTTTTAGATTTATTATAATAAATTAATTTATATTATATAATTAGTTTTATAATTCTAATATTAATAATAATAATATTTTATTTTTTATAATAATTATATTTAATTATTAATAATTTATTATTAATTATAATTTTTTATTTTTTTTTAAAATAAATATAATTAGGTATTTAACTTTTAATATTAATACTTTAATATAGCTTTTTATTAATATTTTATTAATATATTTTTATAATATTTTAAGTTTTTTTATATTTAAGTTATAAATTTTATAAAATATTATTAAGTTTTTATTTATTAATTTAATTTTATAATTTTATTAATTATATTTAAATAATTTAATTTTTAATTTTTTTATAAATAATTTTTTATATTTTTAATATTTTTTAAGAATATTTTTAAGTTTTTTTTTTTTTATTATTAAGCTTTTATTATTTTTATTATTTTTTTTTTTTTTTTTAAGTTTTTTATTTATATTTATAAGGTTTTTTTTTAAAATAATAATAATTTTTTAAATTTTAGCTTTTATTTTTTTATTATTTATTATTATTTATATTTTAATTTATAATATTATTAAGATTATTATAATAAATTTAATTATTTTTTTTTTATATTTATTATTTTTATATTATTTATTTATTATTATTAATTTTTAAATAATTTACTTGAAGGTTTTTTATTTTTAGAATTTTATTTATAAATTAAATTATAATAAAAAAAATTTTTTTTTTAAATTTTATTAATTTTATTAATTTAAAGTTTTATTTTATTTTATTTAGCTTATTTTTTAATTAATTAATAAGTTATTTTCTTATAATTATAAATATTTTAATATTAGATTATATTTTAATATATTTATAATATTAAGTTAAATTACTTTTAAATAATTTTAAATTTATATTTTAAAATAATTAATTTTTTAATTAATAATTTTATTATTATAAGTAAAAAGTTTCCTTTTAATATTAATTAATTTATATAATATTTTTTTATATTTTTATAATAATTAATAATAATTTATAACTTTAAATAAAATATAAATACTTATTATATTATTATTTATAAGTATATAAATATAATATTTTATAATTTTAGTATTTAATATTATTTTACTACTTTATGTATTTTAAATTATATTAAAAGTTATTAGTATTTTTTTTTATATTAGTTTATAGCTTTTTTATAAATAATATACTTTATTTTTTAAGTTTTTTAGAATAAATTCTTTTATAATTTATTATTTTATTTTTTAATATTATTTTATAAGTTTAATTTTATTTTATAAATACTTAAAATAAAACCTATTATTAAATATTTAATATAAGTAATTATAAATTTAATTTTTTATTTTTTTATATTTTTTATATTTTAAGTTATTATAATTTATTATATATTTTTTATTATATTTAAAATTAAACTATTATTTATAATATTATTTATTTAGCTTTTATTTATTATAATATATTAATTTTATAATTTTCTTAGAATTTTTTTATTTAAGTATATTTAATATTTATTATATTTATTTATATATTATTTGTTACGACCTAGCCGCAGGCTGCAGTGTAGGTCGCAAAATAGGCTGCCTATATAAGCTACCTTACGGAGAAATAAGGCTTATATTAAAGAAATAATTAAAGTATATAAGGTGATTATAAGAGTTATTTTATAATTAAAATAATTATTATATAAGTTAATATAATTACCTTATAATTAAGATAACTTATAATTAAAAGTTACTTTTAAGAAAAAGTAACCACCTTATATATAAGAACCCTAATTTTACTCCATAAATAGATTTTAGCTTCTTAGCTTTTAATATAAATTATTATATTAAATAAGCTTTACTTATAACTCTTTAACTCTGATTACTTAGTTATAATCTATAACTTATTACTAATATAATACCTAATTACTTAGATTAACTACCTTAGTAGCTTTACTAATATAAACTATAATTAGTTTATTCCTTAAAAACCTTAGTTATTATATATTAAAAGCTCTTATTTAGACTATTACTATATTACTTTAAGTAATACCTAATAATTATTAATATGGTATTATATAAGATTATTATTATATTTAAATTAAATAAAACCTAAGAAGAACTAATAATTATTTTTACTTATAAAATACTTATTAAGATTATATACTTTTAAAAATAAGTCTAATAAATAAAAGAAGAATAATAAGAATAAGTTATAATTATTATTATAATTAAAAAGAACTTAAAAGAAATTCTTAAACCTAAAGTACTAAGATTATATAATAGATTTCTAGGTATACTTTAAGGATTCCTTACTTAACTTAGAGCTTATTATTAATAATTCTTAAATAAAATAAAAGAATCCTTTATTAAGGTACTTTATATAAAAGGATATATAATAAGAGTAATACTTATATAATTTAAACCTATTATAAGGAATTACCTTAATAAAAAAAAAATAACTATAAAGAAGAAACTAATATTATTTTTAAAAGTTATAATAAATTTAAAAAAGCTATTAAAAAAGCCTTTAAGATAATTAATAAAGTTAAAGCTATTAAATATTATATTAATAGGCTTAAGTAGAAAGGATTAGCCTTTAATTATACTACTTACTTTAAATAACTTATATTTTAGCTTAACTAAGAAGATAAACCTTTTATATTAACCTTTTATAAGGGACTTAAAGAAGAAGTTAAGGATAAACTTTATAAAAAGAATAAATTAAATAACTTATTAGATTATATTATTATAATAATATAAATTAATAATAAATAATATTAATAATATATATAAAAGAAATAAGGTAAAAGAACCTAAAGCTTTATTAAAGGAAAAAGTTATTAAGCTAATTAATATAAAAAGTATAATAAACCTATTACTTATAATTATACTCTTAACCCTAAATAAATAAAGCTTAATATTACTAAGAAAAATAATAAAAAAAAAAAGAAATATTATAACTATAAAAAACCAGGATATTTTATTAATAAATATAAGAAACCTAAGAAAGAATAAAAGCTAATACTAAAAAGAGGTAAGAAATAACTTAATTCTATTAATTAATAAAAAATTAAAGTTATTAAATTAAAGGTAAAATATAAGAACCTTAACTAAACCTTCTATTATAATAATAACTACTATGTTTATATAAGTAATAAATAAGAAAAAGGATAATTTCTAAAAGAACTAAGAAAACTAAAGAAAAAAATTATAAACTTTATAAAAAATAAGCTATAAGTAGCTAAATAACTAGTATAAGAAGACCTAAATAAATAATTAATAAAAAAAAAACACTTATAATAATAAGATAAAAAGAACTTTATAAACTAAAATCACTAAAATATTTAAATAAAAACTCACACTAAGAAATTCTTAATTAGGTATAATAATAAGTAAAAGTAAGGAAAATTTAAAGGGAATAATAATATAAGGAGGAGTAAAACATATAAATCCTTATTACTTTTAATAAACTAAAAGATAAAATAAAAGAAATAAGTATTAATAATAATAATATAATCCTAAATACTTTAAAAGTATTTAAAGATAAATAAAGCAAGAAAAAAACACTTATAAGGCTAATAACCACATAAGAATAAGCTATATAATAATATTTTCTTATACTAATAAGAAAACATTTTATAATCCCTATTATTATAATAAATACTACTATAATATTAAGAAATCTAATACTATAATACCTAAAAAGGGAAGAAGGGAATAACTCTAGACTTTTACTAAGATATAAGAACTATATATAATTAGTATAAGTATTATATATATTTATAATATATTAGGTATATTTTATAACTAAGGTATAATTAAATATATTTTTAATTAAAATAAAAGGATATCTAATTAAAGTATTATACTTTAGATAAGAACTCCTAAAATAAAGAGTAAAAATAATTAATAATAATTAAATAATAATTTTAGAACCTAATTTAAATACACCTATTAAATACTAAGCTTATATAAATCTTATAAATATATATAAATTAAACATATATTAATTATATATATATATAAAAAATAGGTAGTAATATTAGTATATATATAAGGGAAAAATCCTAATATATAAGAGAAAGTTATTACTTAAATCACCTTAATATAAAATAAAAAACTATATAGTATACCTACTATTAAATTACTTAGAATATATAGTAAATAAGGCTAAAGAATAGTATAAGTAATAATATAAAATACTAATAGTATATAAACAGATATAATAAGTATTAGATATACTTAAATAAAAAGACCCTAGGGGAACTACTAAATTAATATATTATAGTAAATAAAGGCTAAATAAGTAATATAATAAATAAAAATTTAACCCTAAATATAATAAGAAATATATAATAAACTATAATAACCTAAGATATAAAAAGCATAAAAAAATAAAAGATTAAATTTATAACTACCTATATTAAATATTTAATAATAGGTTTTACTTTAAGTACTTATAAAATAAAACTAAACTTATAAAATAATACTAAGAAATAAAATAATAAATCGTAGAAAAATCTATTCTAAAAAACTTAAAAAATAAGGTATATTATTTATAAAAGGGTTATAAGCTGGTATAAAGAGAAAGATGCTAATAACCCTTAATATAATCTAAGATAAATAAAGTAATAAGATGGTATTAAATACTAAAGTTATAAGATATCATGTTTATATACTTATAGATAGTAGTATAATAAGTAATTATATTTTACCTAGAGTTATAAATTATTATTAATTACTATAAAAACATAAAAAGGTATTATATAAGTTAATTAATATTAAAGGAAAACTTTTTACTTATAATAATAGAATTATTAATTAAAAGACTAATTATCTTAAAGTATAAATTTAAGGTTATTTAAAAGTGATTTAACTTAATATTATAAATATATTAAAATATAACCTAGTATTAAGGTACCTATAGTTATAGGAGAGTAACCTATTAATTAACTAAAGAATAAGCTAATTAAAGTAAAATAAGACTTTAAGCTAATAAAATTAATAGAATTTAAAAGAAAAAATAAAATTTTATTATAACTTAGCTTATAAATAAAGTTCTAAAGAAAAGGAACCTTTAAGTAAGTTATTTAAGGACTAATAATAATAAATAAATAATATAAAGATAATAAGTATAAAGAAAAGAATAATTAGATCTATTATAATAACCTTAATAGCGCTATAAACTAGAATATAAATAATAATAAGTAATAAGAAAATAAAAGCTAAGATCTAAAAGGTTATTATTACCTTAAGGAAAAACCTTATAAATATAAATAAAAAACTTAAAGAAGAAAAAAATAATAAAAATAATATAAATAATAAAAGCTTAATAATAAAAGAAAAAAAACTTAAAAATATCCCTAAGAAATATTAAAAATATAAAAAGTTATTTATAAAAGAATTAAAAACCAGATTATTAGAATATAGCTAATAAGATTATTAAATTAAATTAATAAATAAAAAGTTAATAATATTTTATAAGATTTATAACTTAAATATAAGAAAACTTAAAATATTATAAGAGTATATTAATAAAATATTAATAAAAGGCTATATTAAAGTATTTATATTAAAAGCTAAATACCTAGTTATATTTATTCTAAAGAAAAATAGGAAACTATAGTTAATAATAAATTATTAATAATTAAATGTAATTACCATAAAGGATTAAATATTATTATTACTTATATTAGAACTATAAGACTAATTATATAAAATAAATTAGTTTATTACTTTAGACCTAAAGGGAGTATATAATTTAATTTAAATAAAGAAAGGCTATAAATAAAAAATAACCTTTAAAATAAAGTTTAAATTATTTAAATACTTAGTAATATTATTTAAGCTTACTAATATATTAATAATATTTTAATAAATAATTAATAATATATTATAAAAGTATTTAAATAATTTTATAGTAATATATTTAAATAATATATTAATTTTCTTAAAAACCCTAAAAGACTATAAAGAATATATATATAAGGTATTATAAGTACTATAAGATATAAAGTTATTAATAGAACTAGTAAAAAGTAAATTTTATACCTAAGAAGTAGATTTTTTAGGATATATAATATAATTAAATAAGATATAAATAAAAAAAATAAAGATTAAGGTAATAAGGAACTAGCTAATACTAAAGAATATTAAGGATATATAAAGCTTTAAAGGCTTTATAAACTATTATAAGAGATTTATTAAAAGCTATAATAAAATCATAATACCCTTAAATAAACTTACTAAAAAGAATAAATAATAGAACTAAAATAATAAAGTATAATATGCTTTTAATAAGATTAAAGAACTTATTATATTTAAACCTATTTTAAGAACCTTTAACTTAAAAAAAAAAATAAAACTAAAAACTAATTCTTTAAACTTTATTTTAAGAGTATAAGTTAAATAAAAAGATAATAATAAGAAATTATACCTTATTATGTTTTACTTAAAGAAACTTTATAAAGTAAAACTTAATTACCTTATTTATAATAAAGAATTCCTAGTAATTATTAATACTTTTAAAGAATTTAGATATTACTTTATAAGAAGTAAATATAAAGTTAAAGTATATATTAATTATAAGAATATCTCTTATTTTATAATAATATAATAATTAAATAAATAATAAATTTAATAAGCTAAATATCTCTTAAAATTTAACTATAAAATTATCTATTAAAAAGAATCTAAGAATAAATAAGTAAACGCTTTAAGTTAAAAAAGCAATTATAATATAAGAGTGCTTATAATAATAAAATAACTCCTTAAGATTAATAAAAATAATAACTTTTAGTAAAGATAACTAAATACTATATTAAAGGTATAAGATAAAAACCTAGTATATAAGAAAATCTAATAATAGGCAAAAAAAAAGGTTAGGTTTATAAACACACTAAAAGAATATCTCATAAAACCTAGAAATACCCCAAAGTACTATAAAAAGACCTAAATACCTCTAGAGCTATAAGAAGAATATATTAAAGAAATATATAAATATTTAGTTTATAAATATTAAGGAATCTATAAAATACTAAATAAGATATAATAATAATATAATTTCTTAGGAATTAAGAAGATAGTTAAAAAGGTTATTAATAAATATATATAATATAAAAAAAGTAAGGTATTATAATATAAGCTATATAAAGAATTATAACTATTACTAGTACTAATATAACTATAGGAATTAATAGCTTTTAATCATATTATAAAGCTATTAATATTAAAAGAACTAATAACTAATATAAAATATAATAGTATATTTATGGTTATAAATAGACTTATAAAGTATAAATACTTTTTATTATATAAAGAAGTAAGTAATATAAAAGAACTTATATATATATTCTTATAAATAATAATAAGTAATTATAAATTACTAAAAGAAATCATATTAAATAAAAAAAGTATATTTACTTCTAAGTTTTAGTAAGTACTTATAGTATAACTTAAAATAAATTATAAGTTAAGTATTATATATTATTTATAAATAAATAAATAAATAAAAAAATTAAACCAAATACTTAAATAGTATTTATAATATTATATTAATTATTAATAGGATAATTAAGTAAAATAGTTACTTATAGTATAATTAGCTTATAATAGCTTAATATTAGAATTAATAAAGTAAATACTAGCTTATACTAACTATAGATTTAATCCTAAAGTATTTTAAACATAGCATAAAAAACTATAAGTAAAATAAGTAATATTATAAGTAAATAAACTAAAGAAATTATATAAAAAAATATAATATAAATTAGAATTTATATAAAATAAAATAATATAATATTATAATTATAAAAGATTAAAGGGATTAATTTTTAAGAAGGGAGATATAATCTACTTACTCTAATAAAACATTAAAATAATATAACTAAGTAATAAATTAAATTATAAAAAATTAGGATTATTTACTATTAAAAAATAAATATTAATAAATAATTATAAACTTTTATTATTAAAAACTATAAGAAATTATCTTATAGTATATATTTTACTTCTTAAAAAAGTACTAGATAATATATTAATAAAAAAAGATATTAAAGTCTTAGATAATAAAAAGTATAAAGTAAAATAAATCTTAGATATAAAAATAAAAAATAAATAATATTAATACCTTATTAAGTAAAAAAACTATAAATATAAAAAAAATATATAAGAACCTATAAAGCACCTAAAGAAGTACTAGTACCTATTAAGGTAGTTCTACTAGAAGTACTACTAAGATTAATAAACCTTAGGTTTATAAGTAAGAAAGAAGATAATATAATATCTAAATATATATTATCTTAAACCCTTTTAAAATCAGTGTCTAATAAACTAAAAAAAAGAGAATAGTTTTTAGCTATATAATGCTTTTTATACTTAGCCTCTTTCCTTTTTATATATTTTAACTCCTTTATATTATTAATACCTTATAAGATTACTTATATTATTTTCTTAAACCATATTTTCTTTTATTTTTTAAGGTAAAGGACTTTCTCTTTTATAGCCTTTAACTTAGACTTAAGCTTAGTATATTAATTAATTATCTTTTAAAGCTAAGTAAGGGTAATACTTAAAGTATTATATTATAAGTATTTTAAGTAAATATACTTAAAATATTATAAGGAATTAATAAGTAATACCTTATAAAAAGAAATACCCTAAAAAAAATAAGTAAAGTAAGATAATATATTAATTAAATAAGAAAAAATAATTAAAAGAAGATTATTAAAATAAAGTAATAACTTACTTTTTAATTTACTTTTAAAAATATAACTAGATATAATATTAAAAGGATATTATAAAAAATAAAAAAAAATAAGAAAACTTATAACTAATATAAGTAAGAAAAAAGAGCTACTTATAATATAAAACTTAGGCCTTAAGGATAAAACTATAAGAGAGGGGATATTATATTATAACCTAGCTATAAGCTATAATATAGGTTATAAAATAGGCCGCTTATATAAGCTGCCTTATGGAGGGATAAGGCCTATATTAAAGAAATAATCAGAGTATATAAGGTAATTATAAAAGTTATCTTATAATTAAAATAATTATTATATAAGTTAATATAATTACCTTATAATTAGGATAACTTATAGTTAAAAATCGCTTTTAGGAAAGAGTAATCACCTTATATATAAGAACCCTAATTTTACTCTATAAATAAACTTTAGCTTCTTAGCTTTTAATATAAATTATTATATTAAATAAGCTTTACTTATAACTCTTTAACTCTGATTACTTAATTATAGTCTATAACCTATTACTAATATAACACCTAATTACTTAGATTAACTGCCCTAGTAGCTTTACTAATATAAACTATAACTAGTTTATCCCTTAGGAACCTTAGCTGTTATATTATTAATATTTTATATTATTATTTATATTATTTCTTAGCTTTATTTATTATATATTTTAAATAATTTAATAATAAGTATATTATATAATTTTTTATTTTATATTAAAATAATTTAAATAATAATTTTTTTTTATATATTAGGATTTTTTTTTTATATATATACTAATATTATTATTTATTTTATATATATATATATAATTAATATATATTTAATTTATATATATATATATAATTAATATATATTTAATTTATATATATTTATAAAATTTATATAAGCTTAGTATTTAATAAGTATATTTAAATTAAGTTTTAAAATTATTATTTAATTATTATTAATTATTTTTACTTTTTATTTTAAAAGTTTTTATTTAAAATATAATACTTTAATTAAATATTTTTTTATTTTAATTAAAAATATATTTAATTATACTTTAATTTAAAAGTATATTTAATATATTATAAATATATATAATACTTATATTAAATATATATATTTTATATATTTTAATAAAAGTTTAGAATTATTTTCTTTTTTTTTTTAAAAAATTATAATATTTAGTTTTTTATTATTATAATAGTATTTATTATTAAAATAAAAATTATAAAATATTTTTTTATTAATATAAAAAAATATTATTATATAACTTATTTTTATATAATTATTAGTTTTATTAGTATTATTTTCTTATTTTATTTATTTTTAAATACTTTTAAAATATTTAGAATTATATTATTATTATTAATATTTATATTTTTTATTTTATTTTTTAATTTATTAAAGGTAATAAAAATTTATATATTTTACTTCTTTTTATATTATTATTTTTTTTAAATTTTTCTTATTTTTATTTATTATTATACTTAATTAAGAATTTCTTAATATAAGTTTTTATTTAAATATTTTAATAATTTTAATTTATATAATTTTTTTTATTTTATTATTATAAAAGTTTTTTTTTTATTAATTATTTATTTAGGTTTTTTTATACTTATTATTTAGTTATTTATAGCTTATTTTTTATAAAATTTATAATTTTTTTTTTTAGTTTTTTTAGCTTTTTTAAAAATTATTCTTTTTTTTATTTATTATTTATATAAATATAATAATTATTATTATAATAAAAAATTTAATTAAGATTTTTATATTTTACTTTTAATTTAATAACTTTAATTTTTTATTAATTAATAAAATTAAGTTATTTTTTATTTCTTTTTAATATTAGCTTTTTTTTTTTTTTAGGTTTTTTATATTTATTAGTAAAATATCCTGGTTTTTTATAATTATAATATTTTTTTTTATTATTTTTCTTAATAATATTAAGCTTTATTTATTTAAAATTAAAAATATAGCTATAAATAATAAGTTTTTTTTATTTTTTTTTTTAGTTTACTTATTATTTTTTTTTTTTATAAAATTTTAAGTTTTTTTTTCTTATTACTTTTATATATATTATTAATATTATTTATTATTAATTTAAATTATTATTATTATATAATTTAAGAAATTATTTAATATATTTTTTTTATATAATTTATTTTTAATTTTTTTTTTTAGTTTTTTAAAAAAAGCTAATATAAGTAGCTTATTCTTTTAATTAAATACTAAAATAACTTATTTAAAATATATTATATAATTTAATATAAATTCTTTTTATTTAAGTTAATTTATATAAATAATTATAGTTTTTATTTTATTAATTAATTTAAATATTTTTTTAATTACTTTTTTAAATTTCTTATAATTAATAAATATATTTTTTATTTTATTATTTTAATTATTTTTTATATTATTAAAATAATTTTATATAATTAATTTAAATTATATAAATATAATACTTATTATATACTTTTTAGTATATAATACTTTTACTTATATATTAATTAATTTATTTAAATAGAATTAATAATATACTTTAAGCTAGATTAAGAATTCTTAAAATATTTTTAGGTTATTATTATAAGGTTTTAATACTTTAAGCTTAATAATTTCTTTTAAGTTTTTTTATTTTAATATAAATATTTAATATTTAAAGCTAAGTTATTTAACTTATTAATATAATTATATAAGTTTTTTTATAAGGTTTTAAGGTTTAAAGCTTTAAGGTTTCTAAGGTATTAATAATATAATTATCTTAAATAAAGTAGGTATTATAAGTATTATTTTAATAATTATTAAATATTACTTAAAATAATATAATAATTATTTAAATAAAAGCTTTTAATATATAATAATTAAAATTCCTAAAAAATAAACTAATTATAATTTATATTAATAAAATAACTAGGGTAATTAATCTAAGTAATTAGGTATTATATAATAATAGGTTATAAATTATAACTAAGTAATTAAAGTTAAAGAGTTATAAGTAAAGCTTAAATTAATATAATAATTATTATTAAAAGCTAAAAAGCTAAAATCTATTTATAAAGTAAATTTAGGGGTTTTTATATATTATAAGGGATTACTTTTTTTATTATAATATTTTCTTTTAGATTATTATTATAATTATAACTCTACTTATATAAATTATAATTCTCTCTTATAATCTAAATATAATAATTACTTTAACTATTAATCTATTATCTGCCTTACTTATACCGTTTTGTGGCTTATATAGCCGGCCTAACTTGCAGCCTGCTTCTTGTATACAACTGGGTTATAACAATATTAGTTATAAAAAAGCCTAATAAAGCTAATAATACTAAAAGTAAAGCTACCTAATAAATTTATATTAGTAGTTTTACCTTTTTTAGAGGGAATTAATAAAATATAGTTTTTTTAAATTATTTTAACTTTAAAATATATATTAAGAGTTAATATAATAAAAAAATTATATTAATATATAAAAATATTAAAAGTATAAGTAAAAATAAGAAATTAATTAATAATTTTTTAGCTTATTATTAATACTTATTTAATTATTTATAAAAATATATTATATAAGCTATAATTATAGTTATTAAGTTTATTAAACTAATAATTTTTATAAAAAAAAAATAAAAATTTTAAACTTAAATAAAAATAATATATAAAAAACTTATTTAAAGTTAATATTTTAATATATAAATTATATATTAAAAATTATAATATTAATAAAATATTTATATAATTAATTAATCCCTTTATAATAAGGGGGAAAACTATAATATAAAGCTACTTTTTATTAACTAGCTTTATAATATTTTTCTTAATTCTCTTTTTTATCTTTTTTTTTTCTTATTTTCTTAGCTACTTTATTAAGTTTATTAATTTTTTTAATATTTTTAGCTTTTAATAATATATTTTTTTTCTTATTAATATTTTTTATAATAATAGCTTTTTTATTACCTTTTTAAGCTTATTAGCTTTAATTTTTAAAGTTATAATAAGTAATTTACTTATATTAAGCTTATTATCTTTTTTAGTACTAGTTATAATTATAATTATTAACTATTAATTAAGTTTAATATTAATAAGTTATAATACTTTAGAGAGTAATATAAAGCTAAAAACTTATAAGTAGTTATATTATTTATAAAGTAATTTATTTAAATTAGGTATATAAAAGTAAAATAAGGTAATTATAAGGAAAATAATAAGCTTTATAAAAGTTAAGTATAAACTTTATTAATTTATATTATATTAAATTACTCTAAGTTTTTTAGGGTATAACTTATATAATTATAAGTTACTATTATTATTACGTTTTTAACGTGTAAAGTTATAAGCTTTTACTGGTATATAAGGTTATAAATCACCTTTTAAGCTAATAAATTTAATATATTATAATATATATATATAGTATTTTTTTAATTATATATTATTATTTAATTAGCTAGATATAGCTATTAATTATATTACTAGTAGGTCCTGGTAATTAACTAGCCTTTTTTTTTTATTTTTTTATTATAATTTAATAATTAATTAATAATTAATTTAACTTAATATTAAAAAAATATATATTAATATAAGTATTTATAAAAATAAAAAATATATATTTTATATTAATAATTTTTTTAATAATAAATTTTAATTTTATTATTAATTAATTATTAATTAATTATTAATTAATTAATAGCTTATTCTCTTAATTAAATTATAAAAGATTATATTATATAGCTTTATTATATTATTATAATAAAGTAAATAAAAGCTAAATAAAAAAAAAATAAGCTAAAAAAAAAAAAAAATAATAAGCTTAAAAAAAGTAATAAATTAAAAAAAAAAGCTATAAAGTAATTTTTAATTATTTTTAATACTAAAAATAATATTAAAAATCAAAGATTTAAAAAGTAAATTAAAAAATTCTAAAAATTAATTAATAATTAATTATAAATTAAATAATAAAATAATAAATATAAGTAATAATAATATTTTAATTTAGCTTTAAAAATTTATAATAAAATTAAATAAATTACTTTCCCTCTAAAAAAAGTAAAACTATTAATATAAATTTATTAAGTAGCTTTACTTTTAGTATTATTAGCTTTATTAAGCTTTTTTATAGCTAATATAATAGCTTTTTTAAAGCTATATTTTAGCTTTATATTTTTAAAAGCTTTTTTTTTTATATTTTTAATAGCTTTATTATTTTTTTTAATTTTTATTAAATTAAAATTTTTAGTTTTATAATAATTATTTTTTTTATTATAAAAAGCTTTTAATTTAATATTAATTATATTACCTTTTAAGCTTTATTAGCTTTTAACCCTTAAAAGTTATAATAAGTAACTTATTTATATTAGGCTTTTTAATACTTTTACCTATATTATTATTAGTAAGCTAGTCTAATTAATTTTATTTTATAAAGGCTTATATTAATAGGTATATATTTTATATATAATAATTTATAAATAGCTATAATAAATATTAATAAATAAGTAATTATAATACTTATAAAAAATATATATATATAAAAATAATAACTTATAATTAATTATATTATTATAATAAGATTTTAATAATAAAAAAAGTAAATAACTTAAATAAAAAGAAATAAAACTAACTTAAAATATAAGTAAAAGTAAATTATATAAATATATTATATATATAAGTATTTTAAGTTTTTAGTATAACTTAATATAAGTTATAAGTATAAAATTAATAGATTTATACTATAATATATAAGATTTACCTTTATAATAATAATAGCTAAGGCTATTATAAAATAGCCTTAGCTAATAACTATAATATAATATTAATTATACTAGTATATTTAATATATTATAATATATATATAAATAATTTACTTTTTTAATTTTTTATTATTTTTAGCTTAATATAACCTAATATTATTTTAAATTTTATACTTATATAATACTTATATTATATATATAATTTTATTTAATTATGAAGTAAATTAATTATAAATTAAAAAAAAATAAATTACTTTATTATTTTTATTTTTTTTATTTAATAATAAAACTATTAATTAATTATTAATTAATTATTAAAAACTTAGTAATTTAATTTTTTAACTTTTATTAATTAATTATTAATTAATTAATATAAATATTATTAAATAAATTAAAATTTATAATAATAATAATAATAAAAATAATAATAATTTATTATAAGCTTTTTTTTAATTTTAATTTTTTAATTTTAATTTTTTAATTTTAATATTTTTTAATTTAATTTATATTTTTAAAATTTTTAACTTTTTTTTTTTTAATTATAATATATTATTTATAGTTTTTTTAGGTATTTTATTAATAAATAAATTAATAAATAATTAAAAAAAATATTATTAATAAATTAATATACTTTATTACTTTAAATAATAAAACTAAGCTAGCTTTATTAAAGCTAGTTATTAAATTTATTATATCTAGTAATTAATTAAAAATATTAAAGCTAAAATTAGATCTAATTGTAAAGCTAGATCTAAATAATAAACTAGATCTAGCTAATAAGCTAGATCTAGTACTTTAACTCTTATTTTTAATAATAAATATAATAAAGTTATTTATATTATAATTAAAGTTATTTATATTATAATATTATTTATAATACTTATTTCTTAAAATATTATTAATTAATTAATAATTTATTAATAATTAATTCTTTAATTTACTTATTATTTTATTAAAAATATTTAATTAATTTTTTAAATAATAAGGTATTTTTATAAATAATTTAAATATTATATATAATAATAATATTTAATTAAGTTAAAATATTTTTATTATAATATTTATTTTTCAATATATATTATTAATAATAATATAAAAATTAATTAATAATTTATTATTTATAATTATAAAACTTTTAATATTATAACTTATTAATTATTAATAATATAAGCTATAAAATATAATTATTTTATATAATTATTATAAAATATATATAATTTTTATTAAATATTTTTTATTTTTAAGTAATTTTTAGCTAAGCTTATAAAAATAATTAGGTGTTTTTTATATAAAATCTAATTTTTAATATTTAAATATTTTATAATTTATTAATAATTAATTAATAATTAATTAATAATTAATTATAAAAAACTTATTTTTTATTAATATATTATAAATAATATAATATTTTATTTTAGATTTATAATTTAATAGCTTTAATATTATAAAATAAAATAATAAAATAAATTTATTAAAATTTTTAAGAAATTTATAAGTTTTTTTTATAATTAATTAATAATTATTTTATTAAATTATTAATTATAATTTATAAATTAATTTATTAACTTTTTAAATAAAATAAACTTTATAAAATTAAATATTTTAAAAGTTATATTATTATATATTTTATTTTTTTAGATTAATAAAGCTTAAATAAGCTAAAAAATTTATTATAAGTAAAATAATTAATTATTAATTAATTTATAAGTAAATAATAAATAAATAACTTATTATTTATTAAAGCTTAATTTTAATTAATAATAATATTATATATTTTTAAACTAAAAATATAATATTATTTTATTTTAATATTAAATTTTATTTTTAAAATCTTAAAAATTTTTATAAATATTAAGAAATAAGCTTTAATATATTTATAATTTATTATTATATAAATAAAAAAAATAATTATAATATATTAATAATTAATTAATAATTAATTAATAAAAACTTAAAATTAATATATTTAATTTAGCTTTTTTATTATAAGTATTTTAAATAATTTTTTTAAACTAAAAGTTTTTTAAATACTTATAATTTATATTAACTTAAAAGGTTTTAAAGTTATTACTTTTAAAAAGCTTAGTTTATTTTTTTAAAAAGGTAATAATTAATAAATTATTATTATTATTATATAAAAGTTATATATATTAAAATAATTAATAAAATATTAATAAATATTTAATAATAAATTAATAATATATTATTAATAATTTAATAATTTAATTAAAAATAAAAAATATTTTATATTTATTATATTAGAATTATTTTTATATTTTATATAATATTTATAATAAGCTTTTAATTTTAAAAAGCCTAAAAAAAAATAAATAGCTTTATAATTTTAAAATAAATATTTTAATTAGTTATTATTAGCTAAGCTTAAATATAAATCTAATATAATTTTTACTTTAAAATTAATTAATAATTACTTAAATTTAAGTAAATTTATTTAAGTAATTAAAAATAATTAATAATAAATAAATTTAATAAATTTAACTTAAAAAAATTACTTAAAATATTAAGTATTTTTTTAAAATTTAATAATATAATATATAATTAATTTATAGTTAATTTACTTTATAATTAAATAAAATTATATACATAATATAAGTATTATATAAGCGTAACATTTAAAATAATATTAGGCTATATTAGGCTAAAAATAATAAAAGACTAGAAAAGTAAACTATTTATATATTATAATATATTAAATATACTAGTATAATTAATACTATATTATAGCTATTAATTAAGGCTATCTCACGATAGCCTTAGCTATTATTATTATAAAGATAAATTAACTTTATACTTATAACTTATATTAAGTTATACTAAAAACCTAAAATATCTATATATATAATATATTTACGTGGTTTTGCCTATATTTTAAGTTAGTTTTATTCCTTTTTATTTAAGTTATTTACCTCTTTTATTATTAAGACTATAACTAATTGTAAGTTACTACTTTTATATATATATATCTCCTATAAGTATTATAACCGCTCACTTACTAATATCCACTACAACTATCTACAAACAATAATAATATAGGCAAAGGTGCCAAGAAGCCTAACACAAGTAAGTTGCCTATTATAACCTTTAGGGGTTAAAAGCTTAATTAATAAATAATTAAAAATTAATTAAAATTATTATAAAATAATATTTATTATATATTTTAATTATATTAATATAAGTAATATAAAAGTTATTAAATAAAATTTATAATTATTATATATATTAGCTTATATTATTTTAAAATTAATTAAAAATTAATTACTTATATTATAATTTAAGGTTTAATATATTAGTATTATAACCTAGTTACAAGCTACAGCGTAAATCACAGGTTAGGCTGGCTATATAAGCTATAAGATAGTATAGGTATAATAAGTAATAAATTAATAGTTAAAATAAGCTATTAATAAGAAAAAGTTTATTAATTATTTAATAAACTTTAAATAAACTAATAATATATATATAATTATAATTTATTAAAATTTTAATAAATAATAAGTAAATATTATAATATATAAAAACTCTTAAATTTATTTTATAAATAAACTTTAATTTCTTAGCTTTTAATATAAATTATTATATTAAATAAGCTTTACTTATAACTTTTTAATTTTAATTACTTAATTATAATTTATAATTTATTATTAATATAATAATTAATTACTTAAATTAATTACTTTAATTATTTTATTAATATAAATTATAATTAGTTTATTTTTTAAAAATTTTAGCTATTATATATTAAAAGCTTTTATTTAAATAATTATTATATTATTTTAAGTAATATTTAATAATTATTAAAATAATATTTATAATATTTATTTTATTTAAAGTAATTATATTATTAATACTTTAAAAATTTTAAAGCTTTAAACCTTAAAACTTTATAATTAAACTTATATAATTATACTAATAAATTAAGTAATTTAGCCTTAAATATTAAATATTTATATTAAAATAAAAAAACTTAAAAAAAATTATTAAGCTTAAAATATTAAAACCTTATAATAATAATTTAAAAATACTTTAAGAATTTTTAATTTAGCTTAAAATATACTATTAATTCTACTTAAATAAATTAATTAATATATAAGTAAAAGTATTATATATTAAAAAATATATAATAAGTATTATATTTATATAATTTAAATTAATTATATAAAATTATTTTATTAATATAAAAAATAATTAAAAAAATAAAATAAAAAAAATATTTATTAATTATAAAAAATTTAAAAAAATAATTAAAAAAATATTTAAATTAACTAATAAAATAAAAACTATAATTATTTATATAAATTAACTTAAATAAAAAGAATTTATATTAAATTATATAATATATTTTAAATAAATTATCTTAATATTAAACTAAAAAAATAAGCTATTTATATTAGCTTTTTTTAAAAAATTAAAAAAAAAAATTAAGAATAAATTATATAAAAAAAATATATTAAATAATTTTTTAAATTATATAATAATAATAATTTAAATTAATAATAAATAATATTAATAATATATATAAAAGTAATAAGAAAAAAAAACCTAAAACTTTATAAAAAAAAAAATAATAAATAAACTAAAAAAAAAATAAAAAAAACTTATTACTTATAATTATATTTTTAATTTTAAATAAATAAAACTTAATATTATTAAAAAAAATAATAAAAAAAAATATTATAATTATAAAAAACTAAAATATTTTATTAATAAATATAAAAAACCTAAGAAAAAATAAAAGCTAGTATTAAAAAAAAATAAAAAATAGCTTAATATTATTAATTAATAAAAAAATAAAGTTATTAAATTAAAAATAAAATATAAAAATTTTAATTAAACTTTTTATTATAATAATAATTATTATATTTATATAAATAATAAATAAAAAATAAAATAATTTCTAAAAAAACTAAAAAAACTAAAAAGAAAATTATAAATTTTATAAAAAATAAGTTATAAATAATTAAATAATTAATATAAAAAAAATTAAATAAATAATTAATAAAAAAAAAACTTTTATAATAATAAAATAAAAAGAATTTTATAAATTAAAATTATTAAAATATTTAAATAAAAACTTATATTAAAAAATTTTTAATTAAATATAATAATAAGTAAAAATAAAAAAAATTTAAAAAAAATAATAATATAAAAAAAAATAAAATATATAAATTATTATTTTTTTTAATAAATTAAAAAATAAAGTAAAAAAAATAAGTATTAATAATAATAATATAATTTTAAATATTTTAAAAGTATTTAAAAATAAATAAGATAAAAAAAAATACTAATAAAACTAATAATTATATAAAAGTAAGCTATATAATAATATTTTTTTATATTAATAAGAAAATGTTTTATAATTTTTATTATTATAATAAATATTATTATAATATTAAAAAACCTAATATTATAATACTTAAAAAAAAAAATAATTTTAAACTTTTATTAAAATATAAAAATTATATATAATTAATATAAGTATTATATATATTTATAATATATTAAGTATATTTTATAATTAAAATATAATTAAATATATTTTTAATTAAAATAAAAAAATATTTAATTAAAGTATTATATTTTAAATAATAATTTTTAAAATAAAAAGTAAAAATAATTAATAATAATTAAATAATAATTTTAAAATCTAATTTAAATATACTTATTAAATATTAAGCTTATATAAATTTTATAAATATATATAAATTAAATATATATTAATTATATATATATATATAAAATAAGTAATAATATTAATATATATATAAAAAAAAAATTTTAATTTATAAAAAAAAATTATTATTTAAATTATTTTAATATAAAATAAAAAATTATATAATATACTTATTATTAAATTACTTAAAATATATAATAAATAAAGCTAAAAAATAATATAAATAATAATATAAAATATTAATAATATATAAATAAATATAATAAATATTAAATATACTTAAATAAAAAAATTCTAAGAAAATTATAAAATTAATATATTATAATAAATAAAAGTTAAATAAGTAATATTATAAATAAAAGTTTAATTTTAAATATAATAAAAAATATATAATAAATTATAATAATTTAAAATATAAAAAATATAAAAAAATAAAAAATTAAATTTATAATTATTTATATTAAATATTTAATAATAAGTTTTACTTTAAGTATTTATAAAATAAAATTAAATTTATAAAATAATATTAAAAAATAAAATAATAAATTATAAAAAAGTTTATTTTAAAAAACTTAAAAAATAAAATATATTATTTATAAAAAAATTATAAGTTAATATAAAAAAAAAATATTAATAACTTTTAATATAATTTAAAATAAATAAAATAATAAAATAATATTAAATATTAAAATTATAAAATATTATATTTATATACTTATAAATAATAATATAATAAGTAATTATATTTTACTTAAAGTTATTAATTAAAAAATTAATTATTTTAAAGTATAAATTTAAAATTATTTAAAAGTAATTTAACTTTATATTATAAATATATTAAAATATAATTTAATATTAAAATACTTATAATTATAAAAAAATAACTTATTAATTAACTAAAAAATAAGCTAATTAAAATAAAATAAAATTTTAAGCTAATAAAATTAATAAAATTTAAAAAAAAAAAAATTTTTTATTATAATTTAATTTATAAATAAAATTTTAAAAAAAAAAAACCTTTAAGTAAATTATTTAAAAACTAATAATAATAAATAAATAATATAAAAATAATAAATATAAAAAAAAATAATTAAATTTATTATAATAATTTTAATAATATTATAAATTAAAATATAAATAATAATAAATAATAAAAAAATAAAAACTAAAATCTAAAAAATTATTATTACTTTAAAAAAAAATTTTATAAATATAAATAAAAAACTTAAAAAAAAAAAATTAAAAATAATAAAAATAATAAAAGCTTAATAATAAAAAAAAAAAAACTTAAAAATATTTTTAAAAAATATTAAAAATATAAAAAATTATTTATAAAAAAATTAAAAATTAAATTATTTAAATATAATTAATAAAATTATAAAATTAAATTAATAAATAAAAAGTTAATAATATTTTATAAAATTTATAATTTAAATATAAAAAAACTTAAAATATTATAAAAATATATTAATAAAATACTAATAAAAAATTATATTAAAATATTAATATTAAAAGCTAAATACTTAATTATATTTATTTTAAAAAAAAATAAAAAATTATAATTAATAATAAATTATTAATAATTAAATATAATTATTATAAAAAATAAAATATTATTATTATTAATATTAGAATTATAAAATTAATTATATAATATAAATTAGTTTATTATAATAAACTTAAAAGAAATATATAATTTAATTTAAATAAAAAAAATTATAAATAAATAATAACTTTTAAAATAAAATTTAAATTATTTAAATATTTAATAATATTAATAAAGCTTATTAATATATTAATAATATTTTAAAAAATAATTAATAATATATTATAAAAATATTTAAATAATTTTATAATAATATATTTTAATAATATATTAATTTTTTTAAAAACCTTAAAAAACTATAAAAAATATATATATATAATATTAAAAATATTATAAAATATTAAATTATTATTTAAATTAATAAAATATAAGTTTTATATATAAAAAATAAACTTTTTAAAATATATAATATAATTAAATAAAATATAAATAAAAAAAATAAAAATTAAAGTAATAAAAAATTAATTAATATTAAAAAATATTAAAAATATATAAAGCTTTAAAAGCTTTATAAATTATTATAAAAAATTTATTAAAAGTTATAATAAAATTATAATATTTTTAAATAAACTTATTAAAAAAAATAAATAATAAAATTAAAATAATAAAATATAATATATTTTTAATAAAATTAAAAAACTTATTATATTTAAATTTATTTTAAAAATTTTTAACTTAAAAAAAAAATAAAATTAAAAATTAATTTAATAAATTTTATTTTAAAAATATAAATTAAATAAAAAAATAATAATAAAAAATTATATTTTATTATATTTTACTTAAAAAAACTTTATAAAATAAAATTTAATTATTTTATTTATAATAAAAAATTCTTAATAATTATTAATATTTTTAAGAAATTTAAATATTATTTTATAAAAAATAAATATAAAATTAAAGTATATATTAATTATAAAAATATTTTTTATTTTATAATAATATAATAATTAAATAAATAATAAATTTAATAAGTTAAATATTTTTTAGAATTTAATTATAAAATTATTTATTAAAAAAAATTTAAGAATAAATAAATAAATACTTTAAGTTAAAAAAATAATTATAATATAAAAGTATTTATAATAATAAAATAACTTTTTAAAATTAATATAAATAATAATTTTTAATAAAAATAATTAAATATTATATTAAAAATATAAAATAAAAACCTAATATATAAAAAAATCTAATAATAAGTAAAAAAAAAAGTTAGGTTTATAAATATATTAAAAAAATATTTTATAAAACCTAGAATTATTTTAAAGTATTATAAAAAAACCTAAATACTTTTAGAATTATAAGAAAAATATATTAAAAAAATATATAAATATTTAGTTTATAAATATTAAAAAATTTATAAAATATTTAGTTTATAAATATTAAAAAATTTATAAAATATTAAATAAAATATAATAATAATATAATTTTTTAAAAATTAAAAAAATAATTAAAAAAGTTATTAATAAATATATATAATATAAAAAAAATAAGATTTTATAATATAAGCTATATAAAAAATTATAATTATTATTAATATTAATATAATTATAAGAATTAATAGCTTTTAATTATATTATAAAGCTATTAATATTAAAAAAACTAATAATTAATATAAAATATAATAATATATTTATAATTATAAATAAACTTATAAAGTATAAATACTTTTTATTATATAAAAAAGTAAGTAATATAAAAAAACTTATATATATATTTTTATAAATAATAATAAGTAATTATAAGCTATTAAAGAAAATTATATTAAATAAAAAAAATATATTTATTTTTAAATTTTAATAAATACTTATAATATAACTTAAAATAAATTATAAATTAAGTATTATATATTATTTATAAATAAATAAATAAATAAAAAAATTAAATTAAATACTTAAATAATATTTATAATATTATATTAATTATTAATAAAATAATTAAGTTAAATAATTATTTATAATATAATTAGCTTATAATAACTTAATATTAGAATTAATAAAATAAATACTAGCTTATATTAATTATAAATTTAACCTTAAAGTATTTTAAATATAATATAAAAAATTATAAGTAAAATAAGTAATATTATAAGTAAATAAACTAAAAAAATTATATAAAAAAATATAATATAAATTAAAATTTATATAAAATAAAATAATATAATATTATAATTATAAAAAATTAAAATTATTTATTATTAAAAAATAAATATTAATAAATAATTATAAACTTTTATTATTAAAAATTATAAAAAATTATTTTATAATATATATTTTACTTTTTAAAAAAGTATTAAATAATATATTAATAAAAAAAATATTAAAATTATAAATAAAATAAAATATAAAGTAAAATAAATTCTAAATATAAAAATAAAAAATAAAATATATTAATATTTTATTAAATAAAAAAACTATAAAAATAAGAAAAATATATAAAAACTTATAAAATACTTAAAAGATTATTAGTACTTATTATAATAATATTATTAATAGCTTATAACTTAATATTAAGTAAAGTATTTTAGTTTAAAATATTAAAAGTACTTTAATTTTAAGTATTTTAAATAGCCTTAAACTTTTATTATTAAACCTATTTTAATTTATACTTTTAAGCTTTTTTTTTTTTTTTTTAATTTATATTTTTTATTTTCTTTAAAAAAATAAAATTATAATAAGTTATTTTTAAACTTTTTTTATATAAATAATAATATATATATTAAAAATATATTAAATAATTTAATACTTTATTTATTTTTAGTTAAGCTTTATAATACTTTTTAATTAATAGTTTTTTTATTAATTTCTTTTTTTTTTAAGCTAATAAAGTTTTTTAATAATATAGCTTATTAAAATATATTAATAATATATATTATAATAAGAAAATTTTATATATATAATTTATTATAAAAGTATAAAAATTATTATAAAAATAACCTAAAAAATAATAAAAAATATAATAATTAATACTTTTAATAATCTAATAAAAACTTTTTTTTTTAAAATAATAATTATAAGGTAATACTTTAAAATTTTATTTATAAATAAAAATAATAATTATAATATAATTAATAATAAAATAAAATTTCTTAGATTTTTTTATATAATTAAATATAATAAAAAAAAATATTATAAGAAAATAAAATACTTATAATTAATAAAAAAAAAAGTAAATAAAACTATTTATAAAATAAAGCTTAGATTTTAAGAGTAAAACTATAAAAAAGAGAATATTATATTATAATCTAGTTATAAGTTATAATATAAATTATAAGTTAAGCTAATTATATAAGCTATAAAATAGTATAAGTATAATAAGTAATAGATTAATAATTAAAATAAGCTATTAATAAGAGAAAATTTATTAATTATTTAATAAACTTTAAATAAACTAATAATATATATATAATTATAATTTATTAAGACTTTAATAAATAATAAGTAAATATTATAATATATAAAAACCTTTAAATTTACTTTATAAATAAACTTTAATTTCTTAGCTTTTAATATAAATTATTATATTAAATAAGCTTTACTTATAACTTTTTAATTCTAATTACTTAATTATAATTTATAACTTATTACTAATATAATAATTAATTACTTAGATTAACTACCCTAGTTATTTTGCTAATATAAACTATAACTAGTTTATTCCTTGGGAACCTTAGCTGTTACAATTAGCTTATAAAGCTATAATATATTTTTTAAGCTAGCTTTTTTATAAGCTAAGCTTTTTAAAAATTAATTTTTAATAATATAAGCTTATTTATTTAATTTATTAATAATTAATTATTAATAAATTATAATAAATTAAATAAATTTATATTATTATTATTTTTTTTATAAAAAAAATTATATATTTATAATAAGCTTTTTATTATTAAAGCTAATATTTTAATATAATTTTAAAATAAGTTTAATTTTATAATATTAAATCTAAATATTTATAAGCTTTAATATTTAAGTATTAAAATTTATAATTTTTAATTAATTTATTTAAAATAATAAATATTATTATATAAAATAATTAAATTTACCTTAAAAAATATTAAATTTATATTAATTAATTAATAATTAATTATTAATAAATTAATAATTTAATAAATAACTTATTATTTATTAAAGCTTTTTGTAATTATTTTTCTTAAAACCTTTTATATAAATTATATAAGTATAATTTATTAATAAAGTTTTTAGCTAATAAAATATAAAAAATAAATAATTAATTTATATTATTATTAAATTATAATAAAAAAATAAAAAAAAAGCTAGTTAATTACTAGGACCTACTAATAATATAATTAATAGTTATACCTAGCTAATTAAATAATAATATATAATTAAAAAAATATTATATATATATATTATAATATATTAAATTTATTAGCTTAAAAGGTGATTTATAACCTTATATACTAGTAAAAGCTTATAACTTTATATATTAAAAATATATATAATAATAATAATAACTTATAACTATATAAGTTATACCTTAAAAAACTTAAAGTAATCTAATATAATATAAATTAATAAAGTCCTAACTTTTATAAAGCTTATTATCTTCTTTATAATTATTTTATTTTGCTTTTATATACTATATTAATTTAAATAAATTACTTTATAAATAATATAGCTACTTATAGGTTTCTAGCTTTATATTACTCCCTAAAGTATTATAGCTTTTTACTTACTAATATTAGACTTAGTTAGTAATTAATAATTATAATTATAACTAGTACTAAAAAAGATAATAAGCTTAATATAAGTAAATTACTTATTATAACTTTAAGAATTAAAGCTAATAAGCTTAAAAGGGTAATAAAAAAGCTATTATTATAAAAAATATTAATAAAAAAAAATATATTATTAAAAACTAAAAATATTAAAAAAATTAAAAAACTTAATAAAATAACTAAAAAAATAAGAAAAAAAAATAAAAGGGAAAATTAAGAAGAATATTATAAAGCTAGTTAATAAAAAGTAGCTTTATATTATAGTTTTCCCTTTTATTATAAAGGGATTTATATTATTATTATTATATTTTTTTATATTAAGTATTAATTTAACTTTATTAAATATATTAATAATATAATTAAAAAGTTATTTTTTAAAAACTTTTTATTTTTATTTTATAAATTAATAAATTAATAATAAATTAATAAAATATAAAAAATTATATAAATATTAATAATTATTTACTTTAAAAGAATTTATAAATTTTATATTTTATTTTTATAATTTTTTTTTAAGTATAAATAAATTATTTAATTTTTTAAATTCTTTTAAATTATTTAAATTAAGCTTATTATTATTTATTATATTAAAATTAAATATATTAAACTAAAATAAATTAAATTTAAATATTATAAAAAATTAATAAGTAATTAATAATTTATTAAAAAAAAAGTAATTTTATTAAAATTTATATATTAAATATATTTTTAATTTTATAGTTTTATAATTACGCGCAGAGTTGCAGGCTTTCGCCGGCGTGTAAGGTTATAAATCACCTCTTAAGCTAGTGGATTTGACGTATTATAATGCGTGTACTATTTTTTAAATTATATATTACTATTAAATTAGCTAGGTATAGCTATTAATTGTGTTACTAGTAGGTCCTGGTAATTAACTAGCCTTTTTTTTATTTTTTTTATTATAATTTAATAGTTTTATAATTTAATTATAATTAATTATTATAAGAAAAATTTTTATATTATTTTTATTATATTTTTATAATTATTATATAATTTTTTATTAATTAATTAATAATTAATTAATAATTAATTAATAATTAATTAATAAAAATTATATAATAATTATATAAATTTATATACTTTTATATATATAATATATATTAAGTATAAGGTTTATTTATTATATATATTATATATAATTTTTAAGTAAAATATTAATATATTAATAATTAATTATATAATAATTATATTATTTATATAAGTAATTTATAAAAAAAGTATTAATTAATAAGGCTTTTTAAAAAAGCAAAGCTAGTTTTAGACTAGCTATTTTAGTGGAGCTAGTCTTGTATTAGCAGCCTAAGCTACTATTATTTTATCTATAAACACCCCCCCCGGGCGGGCGGGCCCTACTCTCTAGCTATTGTCAGCATAATACTACGATCCTGGGACCCATAAGCATTGATTAATCACGCAATTTTGCATGGAGTGACTCCACTTTATTATTATGCATCTATATTATAGAAATCCTGTACAGCTTACTTGTGGTTATTTTCTATAAGAGCAGGTACTTGCAGGCAAACGGCACAGGCTGTAAAGATCATAGTTTTGACTTGACTCTATTCAAAAACATCTCTAAAATTCTTCTTCACCTTACTTCCTTATCACCTAAGACGTTACTATGAAGCTGTCACCTACTGCTGTTACCGTCCTTATTGGACTTGGCATGGCTTTGCCACAATCATTATTGCCAACGGAAGGATCTCAACCGTGCGCAAGTGTAACGCAAGACACTGTAAATAACTACCCAAGCTACTTTTTTTTTTAATAAAAAAAAAACTATTGGCCGAATACGGAGCAGAAGCTTACACGTCAGCAGGCAAACCAGCCGCAGCAGCCGACCCAGCAGTCCGGGGCCGAAGACGCGCGAGCCACCACCAAAGAACAGGTGCAGCGTGAGTTATGTAACGAGACGGCACTTGAGGATAATTTCAACTTTGGAGTGTCCGAAGCGCAGTGTGATAAGGCATTTACAACATGTATCTCCGTGGGTCATAACATAGGGCAGAAGAAAGAACTTACACAATGCACGTACAGCTATGCAGAAGATATTTATACCCACGATAGATGGAATTATAATGCACCGAAAAGGCCAACAAAATCGTGAAGCCCAACAAGAAGGCTTCACTAATATAAGACTTATTAGCTATATAATTAGAATATATACCTAAGTAAAAACTTTAGGCCTAGATATTCTTTTTATATATATAAAGTAGTTATCTTTTTCTTTTTTTCTTATTATAATTTAAGACCTTTAATATCCTACAAGATTATTATTCAATTGAGCCCTTTTGCTCCAAGCATTCTATATTGAACCCTTGTCACAAATTAGCCGCCTGCCTAGGCGGCGCTGGATCCATAAGTGGAACGTCACAGTCTGGTCGCACGGGTTGTTCACGAACGGTGTAAGTGAGCTACTATAGCAATGCAACGCAGGTTCACCTAAGCATCACATGAATGTCAAGTGAACCACGGACTATATGTACACCAGATTTCGCTTCATAGATAGATACTACAGTAGGGGCTTATAAGTATTCGACCCTTTCGGGGTTGTTCAACGCCGTCGGCTAGTCGAATACTTGTGTCCACACTGCAATCTTTAGCTTTCAACACGATCCTTACAACGATCCTAACTTCGCATTTTTGACTCTTGACTCTCATCACAGTGTAGTAAATAATTCAGCCGAACGCTGTGTAACGTACCACCGACCACCCAAGATGGCAAAACTGATTCAAGCAACAATTTTCTACGCAACCACAAATGGTGACAAAAAGTGACGAAATCCAGTTAATGCTGGCCCTCCAGGCTATTGAACGATGCCCTGAACTAAGCAATCGTGAGGCTGCTCGAATCTACTCTGTTTGTCATACAACTTTAATGCGCCGAAAGAACGGCCAAAGCGCTGTCCACCTTTGTCATAATGAGCCGTATTTTTGCAAGGGCCAGCATATAGATAAGTGGCTACGGTACGACGAAGAATCGCCACCGAGTATGAATAATTAGAAAGTTGACCGATACTGGTATCATCTGAGCATCAAACAATCCCAAGACTCTGTCGATAGCAGAGACACATACGTCTTACAATTACTCGAGCACACCTTGGAAACCTTTTCGCAGCAAACATGCATCGCATACATCAACTTGTCTTCTGGCTCTGTCGCATGCAACATGGATTGCCAACCCGGCTGAGTTTCGCCCGCATGCCTATCTGAACACAGTAATCTTGGCCCATATTGTTGCACGCGTTACAACTTTTGGGCCTTTGACAAAAGTAGCGCTAAGGGTATTCTTTGCAGGTGCAGCTCACTTCCCCAGGGTAAAGACTCCTAAAGCCTTCTTCAAGCTGTTCTCGGCAAAATGATCAACCATGGTGCTCATGATTTCCTTTTCCTTGGCTCCGACGGCGTGCTGCGGTCATTCAACAACGCCACAATAGTAGTTACGTATTCTCAGCCTCTGTCGCCTCGAGAGATTTCTTTACATCTTGGCGGTATGACTGTTCGAGAAAGAACTGAACCATACGGCTCCCAAAGCCCTCTACCTACAGACAAGAGCAGCGTCGATGGCCACAAAGCGCCTGTGGCAGAGTGCATGTCACCACCGGCTGCTATTGTCACCGAGGCAGCGCTTCATCATGAAAAAGCCAAAAAAAAGCTGTCACGCAATCCAAGAATCCTACGGCGGTTCTTTACGCCAGAACTCCGCGGTATGTGTGTGGTGTTCTTCTGTGCTACTCAAGCAGTGTTTGCTTGGCCCAAAACCGTCTTTACTGCACACAGAACCAATCCAGCGACCTGTTCTCCTAAGTAGGAGAGCTTAACGCTTAGCTTGAAGAGATTTGATAGAAATATGCGACAAGTTACAAAGGCCTTTCCTAGGCCAGTTGATGGCGCTGGATGAGTTGGGATGCTTTGATTTGCGCCCTTGGTCTGCATCCCGGGTCGCTGAAATACTAAGCAACTGAAGGCCAAGTGGTTGATTTCATTATGCTACCACTGTCGTTTATTCCTATCCGCTGTAATTTTTAATGGCTTTCAGACTTTCGAATACAGTTGTTTCCAGCCTGAGAGCTTAATTGAAGAAACACGCTTTCAAGCTTTCGCATCTTTGTAAACCAGTACTCTGATGATCCCTTGTAGTAATTCTCTTTTCGCTGCACCTCCTTCCTTTGCATTTACAGGTATAATAGCACCTCTTTCGCAGAAACGCAGATGTACACTTGTTTGAAATGGGTGCCCCAAGTTTGAAGCGAGTTTAGCCATTGAATACGATTTAAATGCACTACTCTATTCAATGTTAAAGTTTCTATTGCGCTTTACTATAACTTTAATCAAGCTACATATGTAATCTTCATGTAACAATACCATGTCGATAGTCATGGAGCAGGGGACGCTTTACAGACGGACATGGAGAGCACGGTGTGGATGGCACGGACACGGACACGGACACGGACACGGACACGGACACGGCTGGTGGGCCCGGTCCGGCCTACCCGGGGCTCACAACCGCTGTTCTAATGGGAGCGGCATGCTTCATGTCAAAATGAGACTGGTACCGGGAAAATGGAGCGGCATAAGTCTAGTGTTCTTGTATGAGACAAAGGGCCCTTCTCGGCCTACAACTCACATGCATCCAATGACAAGTCGACAGCACAGGGCAAGCGGCGAACAATCACTTACCATGCCATCAGCCAATTCCAGCCATATGGTTCGCATCGTCGAAGTCGGGCCCCGTGATGGCCTGCAAAACGTGAAGGAAATTATTCCGACAGCCACCAAGGTCGAGCTTATTAGAAAGCTATGCGCGACGGGGCTTCAAAATATCGAGGTCACCTCCATGGTCAGCCCCCGTGCTGTGCCCCAGCTCGCAGATGGCAAGGCCGTGCTCGAGGATACCCAAGTCCAACAACTTTTACAAATACATCCCCAAACCAGAGCGCCTGTTCTTATTCCAAATATCAAAGGCCTAGATATAGCGATGCAATACGGCGTCAAGGAAGTTGCAGTCTTTGTGAGCGCCTCAGAGGGCTTCAGTCAAGCCAACATCAAATGTAGCGTGCAGCAAGGTCTTGACAATAGTCGCAAGGTTGCTGAGAGGGCACTATCTCACGGGATTTCCGTGCGTGGGTAAGCAAAGCTTTCTACTATTTTCTCGAATTCGTACTCTTATATTTCCGTCGGAAAGCTTATAAACGTTTCAGCTATGTGTCCTGCATCTTTGCATGTCCCTTTGACGGGCCTACACCTCACCAGGCGGTGCTGCACTGCGTGAAAGAGTTACTAGACATGGGTTGCTATGAAATCAGCCTGGGCGATACCACTGGTGTTGGCGCCCCTACACAGGTGCGCAGCCTCGTTTCGTTTCTGACCGAGGCAGGTATCCCAGTGGGAAAACTGGCAGGACACTTCCACGATACATATGGTCAAGCCATGGCAAATGTCTGGGCGGCGTACCACTGCGGCGTACGCGTATTTGATAGCAGCGTCGCCGGACTTGGAGGTTGCCCATACGCGCCCGGTGCCAAGGGCAATCTGGCGACCGAAGACTTGGTATACTCGCTGCACACGGCCGGAATCGACACTGGGGTAAACCTATCGCAACTTGTCGACGTAGGGGCCTGGATTTCTCAGCAGCTTTCTGCTCCCAACTCTAGCCGGGCAGGCAATGCGCTTCGGGCGGCCCAAAGCACCGCCAAATCTCGCGACATGCCGTCTGTTGAAAGCCTGCAATGGACGCAGAAACCAGCAGACAGGGGCATCCAAGTATTCAGGAGTGGCACAAATCTCAAGCTCGTTTTAAACCGCCCCCAAAATGGCAACGCTCTCACAGTCGCCATGATGGAACAACTCACCAAGATTTTTGAGGCTGCAAAATCCGATCAAACCATTACACGAATCGCAATAACCGCCAAGGGCAAGTATTTCTGCACTGGTATGGATCTGGGCAGGGGCAGCTCGCCAGTTGCCAAAGGCGGTGCAACGACAGACGCACAATTCAACCGCTTGACACGTCTTTTTGAGGCCATTGACCACGCGCCGCAAGTTACTCTCGCCCTCGTGCAAGGTCCAGCCTTTGGCGGCGGCGTAGGTCTCGCGTTTGCGTGCGATATTCGTCTGATGACCGCCGCGGCGAGCATCAAGCTTACCGAGGTGCGGCTCGGCCTTGCGCCGGCCACCATATCGAAATACGTGATCCGAGAACTTGGCGTTTCGTTTGCGCGCGAAGCTATGCTTTCCGCTCGCTCAGTTACCGCAAAGGAACTCGTACAATTAGGCAGAATTGCTACGGTTGTTGGGCCGGACGTAAATCCACAGGACGCTCTTGATGCTTACTTGATTGGCCTAAAGCATTGCGCACCGCGGTCCTCGTCATTGACCAAAGAGCTGGTAAGACTGGCTTGGGAGGATGGCGGAGGCGGTAGCAAACAGGCTGATGGCATCCGTCGAGTCTTTGACGACATGATGCTTCCGGACAGTGAGGCGGCTTATGGACTGGAGCGGTTTCAGGCTGGCATAAAGGATATCGATTGGGATAGATATACCTTGGGCAAAGCCCTGGCCAAGTCTAGACTGTAAAGGACCCGTACAAATGGCAAGGCACCTTCACTTTGGCCATGTAATGCACGTGTGGTTTGGAACTGCCTAGGATAGAACTGGCAATAGTATTTGCTGGCATTGTCTAAACCTAATAGTAGGTCGTTTATTTGCAAATTAGTAGTTGCCCTGATGATAGAACTCACAATTACTGAACAATGCTGAGAAATACATTTACTACAGAACAGATACTACCCATGAAATGCGTCTGCATCTGCTTTGGCCTTTACGAATAGCCACACCATAGTGATTAGCAGCGTTGTTGATGCACCACACACCAAGGTGACGGTCTTTGCTCTACAGCAGTGGGTGCATCGAGAAGAATGGACAGCATGTACGCAGGTCGCAATACCTCGCGCAAAGTCAGGACGCTTGTACATAATTTGATTGGCTTCTCGAATGTGACTGTGGCGTATTTTGGAAGTCGTCTTTTTTCTTCGCCTCATTTTTCCAGGCCATGACTGGGAATTACAGAATAATTTATACATGTCGATGGCTACACGATGGAACGGACCCGCCAGACAGCCCTACCTCTAGGCCAGAATTAGTCCGCCTGGATACATATGCCATGCAGTTGAGTCATACTCTGATGTCATACCATGGCTTGAATGGGGCATGGGGGTGGCAGGCCAACATGCAGCAGCGTAAACGCTGAGTCATTTTCCGTATGAAAGGAGGCTTACACCTTTCAAACTGCTATATACAGGAATCCATGGCTGCGCTTATCGCAGTATAACTCTCTCTTGGAATCCATTACTCTTCCCGACAGTAGTTCCCTAATATCCTCGTCTACGCTACCTCTACAAAGCACGATGGAGGCTGCTCCTAGCAGTCCTCCCCCAACAGGGACTCAACCCTCACTTTTCGCAAAGTCACCGAGGACAATTGGCGAGCGGTAGCAAACCTCAGCCCCAAAGACGGCCAGAAAGGCAACCTCGCGCCCAACGTGTGGTCTCTCTGCGAAGCCCACTATTCCGAAGACGCATGGGTGCGAGCCATCTACGCCGACGAGACGCTTGTCGGCATGCTAATGATGGCCATCTGGGATCCCGACGAGGCATACTACATCTGGCGCTTTATGATCGATGGCCGTTATCAGAGTCTCGGGTACGGTCGGCGGGGCGTGGAATTTGCCATGGCGCATATACGACAGCATAACCCTGGGGCAAAGAGGTTGGGGGTCATGTCCACGCCGCCAGAGGGCAAAAGTAGTGGCAACCCCCTCAAGACTGTCAAGCCTGAAGACTCGCCATACAAGTTTTATGAGAAGCTAGGGTTCAGGGAGATTGCGCCACCAGATGAAGATGGAGAGATTATGATGTCTATAGACTTGTAAGGAATTAGTGTGGAAAGCTATTGCTCGTGGGTTTGAGTCCCGTGTCTAAGCATCTACTACCACATGATAATGACATGTTATACCCCTCAGCCGCCTATTGCTCCTATTCATCATGGCCAACAGAGACGCAAGTTATAGAAAAACATCCACTAGACAGAGTGTACATGATAGCAAGTGTAAGCCTCCCTAGTTTGATCGAACAAACGATAGTTGACCACCGGCGCCCTGGTTGTCGAGGATAAAAGTACCCTTGGCCTGCGCGCAGACGGAGCCGTCGCCGTTATGTACAGTCTTGGTGCCGCACTGAGCCAGTGGTTCGTACTGCACAAATCCCGCCTGGCCAGGACTAACCGTAAAGGTTTCCGAGTCGCCGTTTGTCACGGCAATGGAGTGAGAGACGTCCACCGAGGCGGTGAATACGTCCGCCGCGCCGACAGACATGCTGAAGGAATCCGTCACCGTGACCGAGTGGGACAGCTGGACGGAGCACGAGTTGCCTTGGCCGGGGCAGCTGATGAAGGGCGAAACCCGAGCACCCTGGGCGAGACAGCTAACGCAGTCGTCGCACGTCACACTCGTCGACCCGCTGCACGAGTCTCGTCGTCGAGACGTGAAGCTGCCCTCTGCGCCTCGCTTTGCCCTCTTGGCGGGAGTGGACGGAATGGATGCCACTAGCTTGCCTGACGGGATGCCGGCCAGGTTATTGCAGCCCGTTTGGTCGCACTCGGCGGTGACGACATCCAGCGCGGGCGTGACGGAGTCGTAGCATCCCGACTGGTGGAAGATGCCCTGTAATGAACCGCACTGGATGTGCTGGTCTTCCTGGCTCTGCGGGAGCTGGAAAATGGCAACGCCGTTGGGACCACCGCTCGTGGTGACGGTGACGTGGCCCCTGGGGTCGTTGTTGGGGAAGAAGTTGTACAGTGTGCAGGTATTGACTCCCTCGGGGCTAATGTCAATGGTTGGGCCTGTTGGGTTGGAACAACTGCCGCCTTGCCAGACGACTGTAATGCCTGCTTGGGCCGTGGAGGCCAAAGCCAATGTGAGAATCGTCTTGAAAGGGGCCATTGTACAAGGCGGACAGGGCTGAGGTGGGAGGACCGTTGCAGGAGATGCTTATGGGTATCAAGCTAATATCAATGTATTGATGTTATATGTTGCTTTTATATTCCCGTCCAAGAGAAGCCTTGTTACCGTTCCGGGCGCGCAACTACCTCGTTGAAATTGTCTTTCCTACCAATACCACTTACAATGACGTCCCGAGTAAGCTGCCAAGAAGCGCCCTCTACCACGTCGCTCCGCAAAAGAGGTTAGCATGGACTAGAAAACCCGCCCATATGGGTCGAAGATGTATGGAACGTTGGCTTTTCAGAACAATGAGTGGTGGAATTGCCACTCTCCGGTAAGATGCGAGCTGGCCCACGCTTCCCGCGACGATCAGTACCGCGATTCATCCTTTTTGTTGATCATTGCTCCATGTGGATGTAGCAAAAACGTAATCCGGACACGCCGTGTGCTGCCCGTCGCAGCAGTCAGAACCCTTCCCCATCGCATCTTGCGTCATCTGAAACGGAAGATGGCAAAGGGGAAACATCATCTATTGACAGAAACTCACGCCGATGGCTATTACTAGAGGCATCTATTGTCAATGACTGCATGGGAGTTGGCCGCGATGCTAATCGCAGTCATCCATGACCTCATGCGGTCGGTAGTTGACGCCGGCACTATATGTATGGATGAGCTAATAGTTGGTGTGGCCAACTAACAAGTCACAGCGTCACTCGGTCCGAATACCATTGACCAATTTGAAGAACCCACAATACCATCTCACTAGGCCTGGTTTACACTATAAGACGGCGCTAAAGATGGGAAGTTGCCATTCTTTCCTTCTTCTTCTGGACCGTTTACCTGGTCCGGAGGAACTAGCACACTATAGACAACGCAGCGGAATATCCGATAAATCCTTGGTGCCACCATGCTCTATTGGGTGACCTTAATCCAGGCCATAATAAACTCACCTGGCATTACAAAGTGAGCACTATGAACCTGTAGTAATAATGGATAAGCAAACTACATCTTGAATGGAGCCATCTTGTCTGTGTTCCTTTCTGGGCCTTTGTCTGCAAATACATCTCACAATAGTTAAACTAGAGGCTTACTGAGGTACACTGCTCAATATGGCAGGTTTTATGATTATCAAAACATGACAAAATCCTAGCTTTGTTTCGGGAAATTTACAATGTAACCGACATCTCAAACATGAAAGGGAGTATACCGTATTAGTAAGATATCTGAAACGCTAATAAACGGAATCCATGAGCTTGGTTTTCGTAGAGATTAGCAACAAAACTAAAGCGGCAGTCACAAAAGGCCACCTATATTCGGAAGAAACAGAAAAAGTGCATGAATGCACGAGCCCCTTCAGTAATTTCCCCGTCCTTCAGCCGAATTCGTTGTGACTCTGGCAAGTTCAGTCACGCTCTCCGACTCCCACGTTACGTGAGTCCTTGCCGGCGACTTGAACTGGGTCTCGTAACGCCGATAATTGCGGCCAGTTGCATCGTTTGTTCCCATACTTTGGGAAACAGCTTGCCTCCAACCGAGCTTCCAGCCGTGAAGCACATTCTTGCACGCTCCCCACGATGTGACTGCATATATGACCGCGTTCCAGAATCCCTGGAGTGGTAGGACAAAGGCGCTCATAAACTGGAGCGGAACAGAGACATCTCCCGGATGAACAGCCGAGTAGACTCGGTTGGCACTTGATGGAATCCATGTAATCAGGAGAACGGCAAAGAACAGAATAGCGCATTTAGTGTAGGACCACGCCGCATTATTGAGCTCATGGATATGTCGTCGAGCGGGCTTAGAAAGCCTCTGCGACGCAATCTGCACAGTGCTCGCGTGGTGAATGGTTGTCCACGGAATGGGAAGTACAGGCTTGCCGTCAAAGACCGTGGAGTTGTTGGCAGATATATGGACCGAGTATGCGGCGCTGGCTCTTTGGGGGTTGTCTGCCGAAGAAGAATCGCGACGAGGCAGGGGGCCAAGAGCGATTCCAGGCTCACCGACAGCCTCGCTAGTCACCGTGACTTCTGTTCTCTTGACCGTGGCTAGAGCCTCGCCGTCTAAAGACAAGGGGTCGGGATCCGACGAGTGAAAGTCGTACAGCTGTTTGCGTGTCTCGTAAATCGTGCGACCAATGCGTATGTAAATAGAGAGGGTGACGAGGATGGCAATCCTTTGCAAGCACATGGTCAGCATTGGCAAAGTTCACACGGTCTAAACTAGCAAAACTCACCACACTGGAGCATACAACGTGGCAACACGGAGGGCATCGTAGTCGGTCGACACCCAGCACCACAGCGTTGCGTTTCCGTAGATGCGCTGTCCCAGCTTATTCCGGGCGAATAGGTAGGCAAAGGCAGGAACAAAGGGAACCCCGTAGCAGCCAATCAAATACCACAGTTCCATCTTGCGTAGGCGCTGCGCATCAAATTCGTGGTAAACGCTGAGATACACGTTGATGGCCATGGCCAACGTCCAGAAGGCATCCGCAGGGGTGAAGCTTGGGAGGGTTGTCAGCATGAAGCAACCGTCATATGTGGTCTCAAACTACGCACAATTGGAGCAAGAAAGCCTGAAACTGGCACCCAAAGGAGTCGAGATTGTTCAAGTAAGACAGCGACATGAGCGTGCCGAAGTTGGCCAGCATGTTGCCGAAGGAAGCGTAGAAAACGAGTCGGTTGATGGGTTTGTGGAAGGCGCTTGACATGCAGAAGGTGGCGATGATGAAGACACATCCCAGGAGAGATGGCACCGAGCACGCCCGCTCGATAACGCTAATAGCGTTGAGTTGGTCCTCGCTGAGCTTCGCCATGACTGTTGAGTTGCTTGGGAAGATGGCAGCGTCGAAGGCTCAACCCGTAGAGTTTTTCTGCACCAGGTCGAGAGGAGAGATCGAGAGGGGCTACCGACAAGACGTTGAGCTTTCCATGGGGCCTCGTTAACCTGGCTTGGAGATATATACGCGGCATGGCAGTCGCAGTACTGCTAGTGGATAGCGCCTTGACTCTTGCAAGGTGAAGCGCGGTAAATATCTTGTATTTCATTTCAACAAGCATCCACATTTCAGCAATGGCTAAAAGCAAAAGAGGGTCCCAATAGTCATGCCGAACACGAGGCTGGGCTGTCTATGGCGGTCCGTGGAAGATGGCTTTAGTGATCATGGCCCAGGCATCAACCGGGATGGCGGATGGGTATTGTAGATCATTTGCAAGGGTAGCAGAGCCCGAATAGACTTTGACAGCAGGTTTCGAAAACAAAACCAGTCAGTTGATTTCATCCGCCGGTGTCATCTACATTTTGACAGCGGACAAGTACTGGCAGTGAATAGCAGTATGAACAGGAACTTGAAGACATGACCAAAGCCATGTCTACATCAAGGAGTAGGTCGGGAGCCTTTACCCTAAGATTCGACATCCCCCTGGCTGAAGACAATCAATGGTGGGGCCCTATGTGGCAGCTGATAGAATTCTATTACGTCTGGTAGCTAGAAGAAGAGACTGGAGGGGGGGAATTTGACTAGACTCGGCCCTTATGTATGGAACCGTTGACGGCTAATATCTGTTGTGCCTTGAAAATAACGCGTGAAGAAATTTAACGCTTTTTGATTGGTCTCCTATGCTTCGCCTTGACTTCTTATTGTGTCTTGACTCTCAACGCGTTTGATTCTTGCATGAATCGACTTCGTACGTACCTGTTCTCGAAAGCGCGCCACGGGCTGGTTCAAGGACATGTTGTAACGCCGCTTGAGCTACTTTGGTCAATTTAAACATTATTAATCGTAAGGAAACAATGATAAAAACGTAGATGATAGATAACATGTGTTGAAATTATTAAACCCCTGTGGATGAGATTATTTCTATACGCTGATAGCTTGTACGGCGTACGTAATATAACTCTTCAAGCTACGCAGCCATCGACTAACATTAAGGCTGCAAATTTCCAATAAACTTTCTAAATGCATGTCTTTTCCTTAACTACCGTATATTCGATCTCGATTGAGAATATCCGTGACAAGGGCTAGGCTTGGAGTAATTACTCAATTTATCTAATAACAGTCTTTGGTATCAAAGGTCCTTAGTTTTCCTTGAGGCCTTAAAGGTCAAAAACGTCTTTAAATACAAGAAGTAGGTGAGGACCTTCTGCCCTAATCCCGCGACCGTAGCCCTTGTGTAACCAGCCGTTTCCGTGTAACAATATGGTACTGGTGATATACGATAAAATCTAAAATAAACACAACTATATATATGTTTTTTCCTTCTTCTCAATGCCCTAGGAATTTTGCATATAACGTTATGCGTGTGCTCTAGATGATTACAACAAAAATAATCAAGTACAGAATAACAAACCTGGCAACCTGTCGCAGCATTTCATGAGATGAACTCTATGCATTTTTAGCTTCGCTGCTACCGAGGCCCTGGCATGACATATCGATCCATTTACGCGAAGAAGAGTAGCTAAAACGTTATATAGATAATAGTGACAATATTTGCTCCAAGAAACGGTATCTAAAATAAGATTTAAACAGCTGTAAGTATAGAAGAAAGTTTCTGTTCTTCAAGGTCGCGCGAGCTCACTTGATAAACTCGAAGTGACCTCTGACATAGCACGGCAACCATACTCTTATTTTATTACATTCCAGGCGTCGTCAACGAGCAGCAAGATGACTATCAAGCCATAAAACCAAGTTGCACACCTGGATGTAAGTGGTTTTCCGACTGCAGACAACCGGGTTCAGAAGCAGTTTCATTTATAAGCAAACTCTCCCCTCCGACTGTTCATCAAATCGTGCGGCGAAATAGCCAACTATCACGCAAAAGCCGTGGCTCATCTGCACGAAGCTACTGAAAATTATGGTCGGATTCTAGTCTAAATTCGAATACACTATTTTGGTCGAAAACCCTGAAATGCTGTGTAGGGTATTCCGAACCCAATCTCCACAGATCGATCCATTCGATCATCCGGCGACAAATCGAAGCTAGACGTCTTGATCAGTGAGTCGATTGTGACTATTGTAAATCTGAAATAAAGCCTGGAGAAATATGCATTCTTGTAAACATGATCTGATATTTCTGCTCAAAATCTTGCCTCAAAAAACAACTACTACTGTACAGGGGTGCACCACGACTAGGAAACGACAGCACAGGTATTCATCAGATAAAAAAGGCATTGGCCTTGGCATGGCAGCTTGGACATCAACAAGTCTATTTAGGTTGAATTATTGTGGCTTGGATCACTTGAATAGTACAGGAAAAGCTGAAAAGTGGATATCCTCGATGCTGTTTTACATGAATTAGGTCAATAATTAGGCGGAGAGAGGCTAGTGGCGGAACGCAGACCGTCCAGGCTGGCGAGAAGATTTGCAGGGAAATATCTCTCGGCTATCCGGAGACACGGAGCTTTGTAATAAATGGATATTCTACAAATGTCCGTCGGACCTTGTTCCTTACATATCAGCTCCTGGTCCTTTCTCATGGATCTAATATCGGAATTGAGAAACCCCCCATTGGTATGGCGGCGGAGGGTTATTAAAAGTATAGTTTTGCTACAGAATACGGGTATGATGTCGATGTCTTGAATTCTGTTACAAGTAGACATCTCTATACTATTTCATGCCAAATTATGCATGCGGGATTGCGGCGATATAAAAGCGTGTACTCCGTAAGTGTGGCATAACTCGGTGAAATGGCTGAGATTGTGTCCCTATACTTTGCTACTCGACGGGAACCCCGAAACTATTGTCCAGTCTACAGTCTCAGGCAATCCGAACCCCCGTTGTTGGAATACATATCGGGAGCGTCTTCTTTACCGAATCATGCGCCCAAGTGTTAAGCGCAGGGCATAGCAATACAAGGCACAATCAGCCAGCAATTCCCAATGGCATTGATGAGATGAACATATCTTGGATTCATATAGCCAAGGTAGCATTCCTCACAGTCTTCGGCATTCGACCGAGGCCATGAGACCCCACAGCCGACCCTGTCAAGTCTTGTGTTTAAATCATCTGAATATTGGCATGTTGCTCCACACAGCTCCGTAGAAGCAACATCCTGATTAACCACGGTGGTTCTCCCTGGGTCTAATTGACGGAAGAGTGGCCCCTTATTGGGACTAGCCTTTGCCAGAGCTATTGGATCTCCTTTTTTTTTTTGTTCAAAGGATTCAGCTACCAGGTCCCACTTCGGTTGCAATGACAAGCATCACACCATTCGCATTGCTTAACCGCGTGCAAAACGAGTCATTTCATCACCCCTGCCGGCGGATACAGTAGATGACGGAGCTTGACTTTGGGCATTGCGTAATTATGATCTTGGTTCAATTTCACTAGCACGATATGATGCCGCTGTACAAACACTGCATAATTATGTGCGCGTCGGTGTCCTAGCCAGTCATTATTACGACAAAGATATTCTCAGTGCAGAATCATCAAGAGCCAGGCATGTAAAGTAAAAAGCGATAAATTTAAGCGACGCTATTTAATACAGACAAACTCATTCATATATATAATAGGTTTATTAAGAGGCCGCAATGACAGCTTAGGTACAACCGTGGCGATCAGTAAACATTACCTATTTCCAGTCCGAACCTCTTTATAAAGAGAAACTCCTTGCATTAACGGTCACTGCATCCCTCGGGGCAGTTCTGAATTAGATAAGAAGAGCCATGGCGGCGAGGAAGAGCATAGCCACGGATGCCGGCATGTTGCCGGATGCCGAGCTGACAATGGGGACCTGGTTGGTTCCCGAAGGCAGACCAGCAGAGCCGACGCGAGTTGGCTTGGAGGGGTTGCTGCCAGAAGGAGCAACAACGCCATTCGAGCCGGCATTGTTGGGGCCGTTGGAACCGTTGGAGCCGGGATTCTTGGGGCTGCCGGCATCAGAGCCAGCACCGGTGTTGCCGGAGCCGGGAGCGTTGGGGTTGCCGGGGTTGGAACCGTTGGCACCATTGTTGCCAGAGCCGGGCTTGCCGTTGGAACCGTTGGGGCCCTCGTTGCCAAGGCCAGAAGGAGAGCCAGTAGAGCCGTTAGGACCGTTGGAGCCGTTGGAGCCATTGTTCTTGGGGCTATCAGGGCCGGAGCCAGGGGTCTTGGAGCCTTCAGGGTTGGAACCGTTGGCACCATTGTTGCCAGAGCCAGGCTTGCCATTGGAGCCGGTAGCGCCGTTGTTCTTGGGGCTATCAGAGCCAGAACCAGGGTTCTTGGAGCTTCCAGGGTTGGAACCATTGGCACCGTTGCCGTTGGAGCCGGGGCCCGAGGTGTAAGAGCACCCGCAGACCTGCTGGATGATGGTATCCGGAACGACGATCTTCTTCTTCTGCTCTACAGAGACGGGCTCCTTGGGAAGAGCGACAGGGACAGCGGGAAGGTGCTTGGCCTCCTCGACAGGGACCTGCTTCTTGGTGCCCTCGATCTCCATGGGGTTGGAGCAGGCCAGCTTGAAGTCGCCGTTGTCGGACTGGGCATAGACACACTTCTGGCAAACCTTGACAATGACGACACGGTCAATGTAGACAGTCTCGGTGGCAGGGGCAGGGGAGGTCTCGTTCTGCTTAGTCCAGCCAGACTGGCTGGGCTGGGGGGGGCGGACGGTGCTGGCAGAAGGGTCCTCCTTGGCAGAGGCAGTGATCCAGTCGTCGTTCAGAACAGGAGTAGGCTGAGTGCTGCCAGAGACGGCGGTGTTGGGGCTGGCGGTAGTCGCGGCGGCAGAACCGGCGGAGGCGGAAGTAGTCTCCTCGTCGTCGCACCACTCATCATCATCGTCAACCAGCGTGGGGGTAGCGGCAGCACTGGTCGACACGGAAGTTGGCGTGGCAGTGGCCGAGGGACGCTTCTCCTCAGTAGTGCCCTTCCAGTAGAGTTCAACCTTTGTCTTCTCGTCGGCGGGCAGATCCTTGGCATAGTTGGTGAGTACATCATCGGGTCCGCCGGTAGGTATCGGACCGGCAGCCTGGGACGCGGAAGCCCACGAAGCATCGTATGCGGCGGTTGGGTTTTCGGCCTGGCAGTAGTCGGAGTAGACACGATCCAAAATTCCGTTCCAGTAGCCTTCGCCCCTCTTGCTGAGGAAGGCGTGTGTCTTCTTGCAAGCAGTGCAGCCCTTCTCGAACTGGATAATCTTCTCGTCAAAGCACAGGCAGTCGCGGTGCTTCTTGATCTGATCAGGGCTCGCGTTGGGACCAGGAAGGAACTGGTTGCATTGTTGCTTGGCATTGGCGATTCCCGGGCACGGGTACGGGATGGTGTTTTTGAGTTGTCCGCTGGGGAAGCACACCGAGTTGAGCAGGGCGGCAGGATCCTGTGCCGACGCCAGGGCCAGCAAGCCCGAAAGGGCGAGAACCGAAGAAAGTTCACGCATGATGGTCTAGGGAACGGAAAAGAATGAGCCAGGAACGGATTAGCGAGTGAATACAGTTGGTGTCCAGAGTCAGCGAGTGTGATGTTCCATGAACAGCTGGTCTGGTGGTGCAAGATGGTACGGATTGCCGGAGTCACCACTGATATATATATTTCAGAAGAATTATACAAACTTGTACCTGCATTCCTGCTTGCACCGGCGTCATCCCCACAATCATTTGCGCTATTGGGGCCTGCATGAATCGAAATCTTGGTCAAGAGTCAGCGGGACTTGGCAGCTCCTGGTCAACCGCCAAGCCATGGCCTGATGCTATTGACATTCTGGGCTCCATTTTCCCCTTTACAGTAATAGACTCTATCAGGTATACTGCACATATGTATTCTAGGACACAGGCCGCGCCTTGCAGGGTTTGAGTTGGTGTGGAGTGAGGCAACGCGCGGTTCATCTTTGGCTTCCGCCTTGCTGTGAGATGATGTTCTTTCTTGATCCACCTTGAGAATAGGTGCCTGGCTGTGTTCTACTATTTTCGTATGTACCATATGTAACAGTGCAAGAGATTCGGGCTGAATACTCTTTGACATTTTTACATTGAATGGGTCTGTCCTGTATGCTGAGATGGATTGTCATGCGTCAGTAATGTAATTTCGAGGTGGCCATGGAAGCTGTGCGATAAATTGACAGCCCACAACGAGTCTCTTCTGGGCAATACAGATCCTTTTATGGCGATGGGCATAAACTGCAGGCAGGACGGTACATGGATTGACCGTCATTTTGGAAGGCCCGTCCGCCCATGTTTGAGCACCCACGGCATCTTCTGTTTCTACTACGATGGTTGAGAACCTATTCAGAACTACCTAGTGACTTGCATCGTGCCATCCTGCCCACACACTATTTCTGTATTGGCTATGCTGAAGACGTTGGCGCTGCAAACGTCGTTGTGGAGTGTAGTACTCGTCGCCTTTTTCCGAGCAATGTGAGCCAACGGGAAAAACGTGTGTGGTCCAACTTTATTTTGCTCATACTCATGGTCCCCCTGTCCAGCTCGGCACCATGGGATTACTTTATAAGCATGGCGCAAGGATGGCCAGCATGGCGCACGGTTTTTATGCTTGTACGTTGCCACTCCATCGGCCAAGATTCTGCCCACTATCATTCAATCCCACTCCCACTCATCCCATCTGTCCAAATGTGGCCAGAAGGTGGCGGAATTTCGGTAGATGCCATCATATCCAGCTAGGGTAACCCTGTCCGGCGTCCTAATACGGAAGCCCACATGACGCGGATGAAGGGAGACTTCCGCCAGGTTGTGCTTTTGGGGGAGAGTCTGCGATAGGACGAGGCCTAGGATGTCATCTCTCATCAGTTAGGCTCTTTCGATTATCACGTATGAGTCAATCCAGTAACACAGGCGGCGCTAGTTGAACGGTTCGCGACGCGACCCTCGCGATACTCTTGCGGTAGCAGTCGGACAACTCTGCAAATTACCAAGCTCAACTACCAACATGACTAACCGGTAGACATGCCACAGAGCAAGTAGGATGAGGAGCAGTGCGGAGTAGGGTCTCCAGAAATCGGGGAAATGACTACGTATCCCTGAACCGCAGCCGGAAGAGCCGTCGCTTCTTGGATGAATAACCCTTCAAGGGTCCCAGCAGCGCCGACAGTGGTAGCAGAGTAATGGAAAATCTTTAAATACACATAAATATCCCCTAAAGAGAGCGGAAATAGCGTTTTATGCGACTCGAGCTATGCTTGGTCTGGACTGCTCTCCCGTTGTTCAGGAAGGGCTTCAAAACAATGTCAAGTTTTTAAAAAAGCGGGCGCGAGCATGGGTGTGGCCAAGGGTGCCAACACAAAAACAGTTTAGCGCCGTACAAATAGCACGACTCCAGTCGGATGAATTAATATGCGAATGCTATTGCTCTCAGGTACTCCGTACAAGCGTCGGTCATCTCCTCGAATGGAATCATCGAGTCATTTGTTTAATTAGTATTGATCATGCGTTGCGCGTGCGGAAGAATGTGCGCAGCCCCTGCGCTCCTGCTTTGGGAAATCATCAATTGGTCCCACTTTCTCCCACTTTCTCCCACTGGTAGAGCTCTGTTATCCTGCGAATCATTTCCTGCATAGAGAAAATGATAACATTGAATTATTTGGGGTTGCTCCTTGTTCCTGTCATGTTTGCGCGACCAGACACTTCCTTCTAGAGCGGAATTGCGAGCAATAAACATCACCGGCTTGGCTGTCAAGTCCGCATGAAACTCAAACATACATACCAGGCTGACGGGGTCGTGCGTGTCCCATCAAATCCTTCTGCTCCATGTCATTAGATCCAAAATAGCGAGAGAAGAAATTCGATATCGCGGTCGCTGTTGCATCATCCAATAGATGGCCACACATTTTTTGCTCGGGCTTCTGTCAGCCGTTTACCAATCATTAAACGCTATAAGCACTATATTTAATATCTGCGTTACAAGGGGAGTCCATGCATACCGCCCAACGTGCCTGACAGCAAGGCATTGGAGATCGGCACCCGGAAAGCGAATCGCTGGTCTTACTTCTCCCGCCATGATGGTCCAATCTTAGCACACCGCGTCTGAATTACTCAATACATGCAGCCTAGATTGAATTATATTGTCATATTTTATGCTACTATGCACGTATCTTCGTGGAAAGGACTGCACGGACATCAATGCTACGTCACACATCACACATGGCAGCGAGTCATTCACTTGGGGCTTTGATTGCTCCCATAGCGCTGCATGATTTCTGATAGAACTCGGTTCATTTAACCATAGGCAAATGGAAGGGTTAATCTGCGATGTCACGATTGGCAACTATGTTTGGCATGAGTGTGGACCGGCCCTGGATTGAATCTGTCTGGCCAGGGAATTAACGCGAGAGGTCGACGGCGCGGTTGACAGATTCCTGGTTCACCAGCTGCCAATCTGAACCTTGCAAGGCTGAATCGAAACATTGAACCTACTGGAGAAAAGCCAGATATAAAGTCTGGTATGATTGGTGGCTCACTCGTTCACATGGCAAGATCAAGGCCACGGCACACCAGACACAGCAAAAGTGCTTGTTGATACGTGCCAGATTTAAAGTCTGGTTTTTTTAATCAATTTGCACATGGTTCACATCGCCGAGTTGCACATTTTCCCTATAGCGTCGAGGTCTACAATCCAGAACGGACATACCCCGTATCAGTTGACATTTTAAATTCCACTTAGTACCGTGACTACTTGAATGTAAATTTTAGGCAGCAGGAGATCATTGAACATTTTATTCAAATAATCAAAGGACACGAGTGCCGATAAACCGACATTCAAGCCTTTGTCTTTTAGTGAATATAACGGCTTGAATAGAATAGGGTAGGGAGCCTCTTATCTCAGCACGAATACCACCACTGCCTCTTACCGCGATATGTTGTCAGCAAAATAAAGAAAAGAAGATAAATGATTGCCTATGCGGCGGCTATCGCCAACGATAGACTCTGGTTTAACCTAATTACTCACTTCCCAGGGCCTTAGTTGGCTGCCCTGACGCACTTCTACGAGATCTACTACGACATTGTGCTTGGAGGCCAACTCACATTCAAGATTATCGAATTGCATAACACGCTACGCCGGCGTCGTTCGCATCAGTCCGTGGGAGGTGCACGTGTCGAATCCCGACTTTCACTCCCATCTCTACCGACCAACCCACGGGACAAATGGGGCTTCTATGCGAGACAGGCATTGCACAGATTTTGTCTCTTTTGTGTCTTAGAACAGTTGACTGACCGGGTGTACACAGTTTGGTGCTCCTTGTATGCCGATGGCCGTTCCCTGGAGCTTACTTCCGTTGATCTGACAGCATAAACGTAGTCGCTTGGCTACACTCCACCATCACTACTACAAGTTGCGACAAAGCACCTTAAATCCATTCTCTTCAAGCCAGAGCGTTCGTGGCCTACAGCCAATCTTGGAAGAGGGCGTGAATGCGCTTTTGGAAGCCCTCACACGATACGCAAAGAAACAAAATGGTCTGTCACTAAACATCATGCACACATTTTCAGCGGTTACAAACGGTACGACACCGATGTCTGTGGCAGTTTGATGGAGGTTAAACATGACTTGCAGACTTTATCAATTAATATTCGTTTGCTAGATGAGATCATCTTGGTGCGTGCTTGGGAATTAGAGTACCAAACACAACCACTAACTCACAGTAGTCGAAGAGCCAGACTTTGGTGCCGAAGTCACTGACAACCCATGGACTGGGACTCACGTGGGACCGTTTATCAAGCACATGAACTGGGCAGTGGCCACTGTCAACTGTCTGCCTGAATTCTTTTCCGGCCGCTGGGTTCCCGGTATGATGCCATGGTTCCCCTTTGAACCCGACGCTTACAGCGGGTGGTGTTGAGCTGGCGAGGCTTTTTTGGAGAGGAAGAATGATATCTGCCGCCTGATTCGAGATATAATAGTCGCCGAGAATGCGGAGAAGTGGCAGTCGGATGTCAGCTACCTGACTATCTTTCACGAAATATTATTTTCCAAGCTTCTTCCAACCAAAGAAAAGACATCGTCTCGGCTGCCCAAATAGGCCAGATCCTCGCCCAAGGCGGAACTTGAACATTATCCTGGGCATCGACTCTGGCTGCTTTTTGTCTCTTTCACCAGCCAGAAAGCCTTTGCAAGCTATGTGATAAGCTCTTAGCTGCGATTCCAGACCCAAATGAGGTTATTTCACTGACAAAATCGGAGAGCTTGCCGTATCCCCGAGCCGTTGTCAAGAAAGCAATGCGACACAATACTGGCACACCAAACCCTTATTATTCGGGAAAACTTATGACTTAATGTACACACAACCTTGGGCTTAATTAATGAGGTAAAAAACGCGACAATGTTCGCGTGTTGGCACTCAGATAATGAGGAGTTTCAAGTTACTGTCGCAAGTTGGCTACGCGAACAAAGCTTTGATTGCATCAGCTCCTACGTGGCAAAGCGCCTTCAATTCTAATCTCCCCATGACAATAAATACATCCATAATATCCTACATGTCTCAGCTGTCTTTCGATGTATATACCATACAATTACCGTGCGTGTTTAGCAAAGAAGTTACTAGTAAGGGCGGTTCAGGGGCGAAATTCCTGAGCGCATAGAGTCAATGACGACGTGTAATTCAACCGTTTTATGTGACAGCAACCGCATTGTATGTAGGGAACCTCCTCGGATAGTTTAATCTTTGGAGAGCTTTCGACTCCGTGCTCTACGCTGTACCTTTTTATATTATGTGATCGATGCATACATTGACGCTTAGATCACTCATAAATTAAAGCCTTAGCAACAGGCTCATGCTCATACATCCTTCATTCCTGACTCAAATAAGCTATTGAAGATATCATGCAGGAGCAATAAATTATGTAAATAGAAAGTGTGGGTGAGATTGTCGTAGCTCGTATGGATAACGCGCAATTGAGGTTAATAATTAGGGATGTTGTTGGGTTTAAACCGCGAACTGGGCAGGTAAAGGAGATACACAAACTTATAGTTGATCGGAAATATTAATTGTACTGACGTTCTGGGGTAAGGATATTGAGGCAGTTCTGCCCTACATGGTGTCGCTCATGATCAAGTCGTTGACGCGCGTAGGATAGGATCAGGTCGGTTTATCTGATCTTGATAGCTGCAAACACGGCTTACCTGACTCACCGTATGTAGGCACATGCAAGGTTAATACCTAGGATCTCGGGCTACAATCCATGTATCCTCCATGCAGGAACTCACTGGCATTGCTTGTCAGCGTTTGTGAGACGCTGTGAACGGGCGAGGTAATTCAAGGATTACGTAAGTGCACACCCACGTGATTTATTATGGTACCTGGGGGTTTAAGTGCCTGAGATAAGTGGAGCCCCGCGCCACGGTTCAAATGTTGGGTCTGCAGATTGACCCAGGTGCCTGGCCCCTTATCCTTATCTTCCGCCCATGCATCTTGCCATCAATCACCTCTTGATTTCATGCCGTGCCTCGCCCAATCGCTGTCGTTGGCGAATCGTAAAACTCAGCCGACAATGTATCTCAGGGATCATGCCCTTCGTTCTTCGCCGTTTTGTGCCAGCCCAATGGACAACATGGATCCTTTGCTGGTCCATGTTGTACGGAAGTCCAGCGTTCCCCTGCATGGCCGAAACGGCGCCAAATGACGTTGTACCGACGTTGCAACATGACAAAAATAACGATCTGACTTACTATTCGGACGAGGAGGATGTCTGTTGCCGGCCCTCTAAGTTTCCTCTCACTGCGGAGCAAATCGACCGATATATCGACGAATTTATTGACAATATTGATGAGGAGGCTATCGGCCAATTGGCATCGCGACATAACGATCAAAAGCCCTGGAAAAGAATTGCCGGACGGACTCATGGAAGCTTCAACGTCTGCTTTTTCGTACAGTTTGACGACGATACGACTTTGGTAGTGAGAATCCCGCTTAATCCCGTAGTTCATCAAGTCTGGACAAAGGTCCAGAGCGAAGTCGCCACTATACAGTAATATTGCCTTCCTTGTCCACCACTATATACATTATTGGCACACGGCTACTAACAGCACTTGAGCGATTTAGATACCTTTTGCATAAAACGGAGATTCCTGTTCCCCGCGTCCGCGCGTACGGACAAGACACGACGTTGACAAAAAGCGGCAGCGAGACGTTGGCGTTCATAATCTCTGACTATATCCCGGGCCAATCCCTCAGTATAAAGGTTCTGCAGAATGCTACAGAAGAACATCAAAGGAGGTTTTTCGACGAGATTATCGATGTTCTCGCTCAGTTACGCCAGTTGGAATTCCCCAGAGCAGGCTCCTTGATGCCCAATCTTGGCCACAAGTCTGACCCAATCGTCAGTGGCCTGCTCACCATGGCCGCGAATGAGCTGCACCGATACCAAAAGGAACAGCAAAATCCAGGACCATTTGATTCCGCGAGAGCATTCCTGGACTACCAGTATCACATCCTTTGCGAAACGTGTCGACTTGCCTCGGAAGATTTGGAGCGAGCACAAGCGGAAGAGGAACTGTTTGCCCTCGCCAGCTTGGCAAAGCAGATTCCTACACTCTGCAACCCACAATCACCCAACGGCCCTTTTATTCTCACCCACCTGGATCTCAGATGTGGCAACATCATCGTCAATGCGGACTTTGGTATTGCCGCCATAATCGATTGGGAGTTTTCGGGTACGGTACCGCTGGAATATTTCACACCTCCACTATGGATTACAGGTCATGGGCGAAGCGAATACATATACCTTGCTACGGACACGATCTCGAATGGATTTTATGAAGTTCTCAGGACAAAGGCCATGACTTCCAACAAGTGCGCACAGCTCATGCAAGAGTGGAATTTGCAACCACAACTCGCGTTTCCCATTGTCCAAATATTACGCCAGCCCGAGACCCTCCTCCAGGTATTCTACAGATTTATTTTTCGCATTTTCTTCACAGGAGATCGTGAACAAGTGATTTCTGAGTTTTTCGCACAAAACGATGACAATGGAACGATGGCGGTGGAGATACGGCGTCGTGTGGAAACCTCCAAGCACTACGTCCAATATCTAAGTGAACATGGACTATTGGTTGTAGACGAAGAGGCAGAAAAAAGAGAACAAGAGTTGCTAGCTATGCTAAAGAGTGGGATTGCAGCACTAGATGAGAAGTATGGGCCTACTAACCAGGCCAAGGGTGACCATCCTGTCCCGGGTTTCACCTAGGATCGAGTCGATAAGCCTCTGCGTATCTTGTAACTCTCCTTGCTTTCTTTGCATGTCTTGCGTCGTCTCGCTGATTTGGCGCTTAACACGCCCTAGTTCTTGGCTTGTCGGGTTGGCGGATATCGTGATTGCTAAACCCCAGAACGTTGATGGAAAATGGTCACTTCAAAGCCTGAGGGCGAACATGATGGGATACTGTTCGCTATACCCGCAAAGTCCTTTCTAGTGCTGAAGAGCTCATTCGAGCAAGGCTTGGTCGATTCTCCATGTAATCGATGTACATTGACTGGTCTAGACGTCAAGGTTCCAGCCCCATAGCCATCCTTGATCCTGTCCAACAAACTGATTCGTAGGCAGAGAATCGCCCAGAGACGCCGACTGTTGACCAGTCGCCAGGTGGCCACCTGAGTAACCGATTACTACTTCCGTTAACACCATCATCAGACTGTATACCCAAGCACGGGCGTCACCTACCCTGTTCAAAGTCTAACAACGCTTCCGTCATGCAAAGGTTCTCGCAAAACCCAGAATCTGCGCCCGGACCAAGGTCCTGCGCACGCGATGCGGTGTCGTCGTGTCCTTCCGGCCGGGGCGCCTCCGCTGCTACATCTCTGTCACATTGATACAAAGCATTAGGCTCGGCAATTTGGGGTTGCGCACCAGCAGGCAAAGTGTTTCTTGTCTCTGGCTCATCATCCACGCCCACGGTGCCAGGTTGGAACATGACGTCGATTTCTTTTGCCATGACGAGGGATAAAAGATTGCGCAGGATGCCGAGCCCCTGCGTTGCGACGATTGATTTCGTCTTGAGGACATTTTGCATCTCCATCAACGCGCGGATACCTACCTTGGATTCGTGCGACTGGGGACGTAGAGGATCCAGACTTGCCATGATGCAGAGCGTGACTCCTGCCGTGAATAGGTGCAGAGACACAAACGAGACAATGTACGTCTTTGTCGCGTGGTAGAATATTGGGATGGACCCCGTCATTGCGATTTGCAACGCGGCATCCCGACATGTCTCTACCGAGTGCTGAAAGGGGTCGGGCGACGCGGCTTGACGTGGCGAGCCGGCTTCCGATGCCGCCATGTTAAAGGACAACAGGGGTCGGTGGATGAGGATCCTGGAGTTTTCATAGGCTAGTTTCAGAGCCAAGGCCTGCAATTGAAAGAGCTGCTCCCGAAAGGAAACGTGGTTGTTGTGCTGCGCAGGTAATGGACAGCCGAGACTAGACTTTAAATCCAGCTCGGTCGGCCGTAATTTCACAGGAAGTCCATTCAGCCACTGAGCAAGTGTTTTGTCAAGGTCAGACACTTTGCTCATCAGGCTGTGCAAACGCGCAGTATGCCCCGAATCCGACCTTTTTGCATTGTCCATGTGACTCGGGTTGCCATAGAGGTCTGTCAAGGCACACTTGGCAATCTTGGTCAGGGATGACATGGCGCACTTGTAAACCAAGAGATTCGGCTCGGGAAGGGGCGCAAAACCAGCCGTCGAAGCGGAGGACTCATCGTGGGGATCCAACGCCTCGGCATCGCAGTCTTGATCCGAAATGCTCGAGGGAAACCCGTACATTATGGAGCATGTCGTCTCTATCTCATACACTGCCCACCAGCAACGCTGTCTGGCGGCAATCACAGGCTGCTCCATCTGCCCGTGCTCGGAGCCACCCAGAGATTTGACGTTTCTATGGAGGTTCAGAGCTTGCGCAATGCGCTGTGCGCACCCACAGAGAGGCCAGGCCAGTTCTGGCTGTCCGTGGTAGAGGTAGTAGCTGCTCAGCAGAACACATGTCTGAACGGCTTCGAGAGAGCCCATGGCCAAGATGTCGAGTAGCCTGAGTCTCAGAGCCGAGAGAATACGCTCTTTCAGACGGTCTGGCTGAATGCCTTTTCTCGTCAGGTCATCCTTTTGAGAGGGGGTGGTGTACTCGATACTGATTGCGCAAACAGCCAGCAACACAGCCATGTATCCGCACTGACTGGCTGGAACTTTTGCCGGGCCTTGTTGTCTCAGTGTGTGCAGCTGCTCAAACTTGTCTCGAAAGTCTGTCTGGTGGAACAAGAGCATGAACCAGTGGATTCTGTCAAAATAGTTGTTGATGAGTACCAAGCCTGAATCATGCGGCGGCAAAATGTCCAACAGTTCTTTTTCCATGGCGCTTGTGGCACTGGGTTTCGCCACATTGTGTCCCAGATCTCGATGAGCATGTCTGGGAAGAAGACGGTGTAAAGGGTTCTCGATGCCATGTTTGAGCTTCTTCCGGCCCCTCGGCACTTCTGGGTATGCCCACTGGCTTGCGGAGAAGGCCGAAGTGGCAGAGTCTTGAGGAGTCGCGGCATCATGGTGATGAAAGGCCTTGGGAGTTAGAAGACACTCCATGTCTCTAAGCGGGACAACGGCCTCACCTCTTGGACTAGATGAATAGTAGAGCTTGAATTCCACGTGGTCCCCGCCGGCGACTCGGCGACGATCCGCTCGAGACGTCGCTCAGGAACGTCTAGTCGATGCTGCAGCTCATCGGCATCATGGGACGTACCGGCAACTGTGTCTCTCCTGGACCGACGGAGTCTCTGCGCAGCATGTGCGGTTTGCATCCCGACCCGGCGGCCCGTGTCGGAGGCTCGTTTTTGTCCCGTCTCAACTCTCCACCGGGATGATGGAAGACAATCCGCATTCGCCCTCGCACACAGCGTGCAAGGCCTATGTATGTCACACTGATCACTTAGGGTTAGTACTTATCACCGTCAAATTAGGGGCTTTGCACACGATTGAATTGCCTGGCTGTCTTGCCTTTAACTTTTGCCGTCGGCATCGTTGACAGGCGCTCGTGACTTTGCCCGGCGATTGTTTCGCGATGTCTTGCTGAGGACGAGATGACATGGCGAGAATCTGGCGACGGAGGCAATGGCAATCTACCAAAATTGTTCACGGTCGGTTCACTGCGAATGTGAGGGCTTCCCCAAGGACATGTGAAATGCTCGTTGAGACTTCGAAAACAGCCACCGGAACTAATTACCGAAAGTGGAAAGTCCGCCCGGTGGAGGCAACGCCGCCTTGAACGTTTGTGGCGTTTGGACAAGGAGACACTAGTATTGAAATGACATTAGATTAGGCAGAATTTATTGGTAACAAACTAACTGCATTTAGTCGTGGGATTTGAACAGGATAATGTGAAAACTCGGGCAATTGGATATACTCTATACGACACTGTTGTCATGGTTCCATAGCCCGTCAGCTTCAATACAACATGTTCCGAGGCCGACCAGCCATCTGAATAAAAGCCGGATACATAAATAAATTGCGTCATTGTCGGAGATGTCTTATTTCCACAATTAGATGCAGCGAATAAAGGACCAATTCCAACCTACGACTTGATCCATAGCTGCCCATCGGGATGAATGCTCCGCATCGCATTCCAGATGAGACACAGAAAGCACACTACGGGGTGACAAATATGTCCCTACGGAATCTGTGTCTGGTAAGCAAGCTACGGGAATTTTATAGGTGCGCCTGCTGCCAACCGAACCGGCCCGTAGCCGTTGATGATGTCACCACAAGATATCCGAGACTTGTGCGCGCAGAAAATGCAAGGCCGGATATCTGCCGCATTAGCGCCAAGGTTGGATTGGAGCAGACCAATCCTGGCTTGTGTTTGCATCATTGATGCCTTGGCCGGCTTGTCGATCCCGTACCGCCCCTCGATATCGTCGTCTCTCCGCAGGCGTCGTACTCAATGCTGCAGTGCTTGCTCAACCCAACCCAACCGTAGTCAAGACAGCCCCTGAAAATCGCTTGTCCCCAGCTTACGCTATCCAACTAGTTGACGCGAAGCAACGTTCCACCGCAACCCCAAAGTCTCAACTTCCCTATCCATCTGCTCTGGCAGATCTCGCTCCACAAAGCGGAGATGTTGCGGCCCCGGCCCCGAAAAGAAAGGCACCGCGCCAATCAATGAGAAGGTATTAGCTGGAGGCGATGAATCCCCAAGTCACACGCTCGGACGGTTATGGCTGGCGTAGGACCATCGGCTAAGATCATTGTGTATAAAGTGCTGGCTGTTCCAGGTTTACACATGATGAGGTGTTGGGTGATGGAGGCGGCCGTCCCTTGACTCAGTTGACCAACTGCCCCGGGGTGGCTTTCCAATAATGGCGAGAAGCGGAAACTTTTGGCCACAGGCCATGGCTATTGTAGCAGGACTCCTCGGTGTTGCCAAGAGCGACAGCTTGAAAGATGTTGAACACGTCGTCTTGTTCATGCAAGGTAAATTAGATCAACGCCTTGGACACATCAAGGGTGGCTGACCAAGCCTATTTAAGAGAACCGAGCCTTCGATCACTACTTTGGCACAATGGCAGGTGTTCGCGGCTTCAACGACGCCAATCTCCAAACGAATAATGGCGTTCCTGTGTGGAAGCAAAAGACATCGCCAAAGCTTACTAATAGTACCGACTACGTTATGCCATGGTACTTGAATTATCTCGGAGGAAATTGGTCCGAGGCTACGCAGTGTATGATTGCAGGCAGCAACGGCTGGTACCAGAATCATGCAGCTTGGAATGGCGGAACAAACGACCACTGGGCTCTCAACAACACCCCGTACAGCATTGGCTACTACAAGAGAGATGATTTGCCCACGCAATGGGCGCTGGCGGAGAATTGGGTAGTCGGGGACATGTATCAGGTATGTGCAAAGAGTCAAAGGCCAGCCTGGGTGTGGTGATCTGATGGAAGCACAATGACGGCAGGAATCGGTCATTGCGTCAACAAGCCCAAACCGCGTCATGTGGATAAGCGGCTCTATCAACGTCCCGGGTGGTAATCTCAGTCCGGATCTAGGAGGCAATCCTTATATCGACAACTACGAAACCCCTGGATGTGACGACAACGGCATCAACTGCTACCCTCTGAAATGGAAGACGGCACCAGAGTACTGGGAAGAAGCAGGCGTCAGTTGGCAAATATACCAAGATGGCACCGATGACTATGACAACTTTGACGACAACCCCCTTGCATGGTTCCAGCAATTCCAACAGGCCAAACAAGGTTCCAACCTGAACACAAAGGGTATGCAGGGACGGAAGCTGCAGGAGTTTTACGACCGGGCGGCAAACGGAACTCTCCCCGAGGTTTCCATCATCATCGGGTACAGAGAACTGGCGGAGCACCCGCCTTACTCCCCCCACGACGGAGCCTGGCTAGAAAACAAGATTGCAGAAACAGTCATCAAGTCCCCAAAATACAACCGAACTACACTAATAATCTCATTTGACGAAACGGGCGGCTGGTTCGACCACGTGGACCCGTACAGATCGCCCAACGGAACACGAGGCGAATGGTATAATGACAAAGCCGGCATCGGATACACCTTTGCCGGGCCCGGGTTCCGCGTCCCCTTCTACATCATTTCCCCGTGGACGAGAAAAGGCGGTGTCTTCGTCGAACACGCCGACCACACCTCGCAGCTACAATTCATCGAAACGTGGCAGGCAGCCAAGTCCCGCGCCTTCAAGTCCCGCGAGATAGTCCCCTGGCGCAGAGAAAACATGGCCGATTTATTGAACGCTTTTGACTGGGACAACCCCGACTATAGTATCCCCGAGCTGCCGAAAGCCCCTGAGCCTCACAGGAACAGCCGGGGCAAGTTTGACGGCGCATCGCACTGCATGGGGCTGTACGGGGACCCGCGGCCTCCCGTGCCGTATTCGGGAAGCGGCGCAACCACCGACATGGCCGGCCTGGTTGAGCATGGCTTCAAGCCGATTCGCGGCAATTTGACAGAGGGCCGCTACTTGGTTCTGGAAATGGGGCGCTATGCGCTCGCCAACGCCGAGAAGGTGGTGACTGGTAAGGCGTGCGGGAGGCATGATTCCAAGAGCCAGCGATGGGTGGTGCATGTTGAGGAGCTGGGCGGGACGAGGTTCAAGGTGTCGAGCGGCGAGAGTGGCAAGTACGTGTGTGCTGGTTTGGCGCTTTGCAGTGACAAGTGCAAGGCTATCGTGTTTGATGTTCGGTTTAAACCGGGCCGTGGGTATAGCTTCGCGGTTAGAGATGGTGAGTATTTGGTGGCGGATGACAGGGGAGAGTTGTCATTGAACGGCTCCAGTGCGTACTGGACTATTTACAGCGTTAGTTATTAGTTTTGCAGAAGTGAGAAAGGGACACTAAAATGGCAGTTTGGATTGAATTAGCAGCTGATTCCTCTGAAAAAGTACATGCTTGTATTCGTCAATCTTGATGGATTCAAGGACAGATCCGGGACATGTGTCACGGATGTTACACGAGGACTATAATCACGAGATGCTACGGCTCGAGGGCTGGCCACCACTTTGTGTAAATACGATCCTTTGGCCCCAAGCACCTTTCATACCGTGACTGTTATTGGATGAGTTGAGTTTTGACTCCAAGCCCTTGACTGAGACCTTGTCACGGCTTTTAAGGGGAAGTGTCTCCTTCAGCCTGTTTAAGAGTCAGGCAATGTCTTGAGATTACTCCTGGAGGTGGCCTGTTGTCGCACAGAAAAGGCCGGTTACACAAGGGCTACGGTCACGGGATTAGGGCAGAAGGTCCTCACCGACTTCTTGTATTTAAAGACGTCTTTGACCTTCCAGGCCTTGAGGAAAACCAAGGACCTTTGATACCAAAGACTGTTATTAGATGAATTGAGTCATGTTGCTCCAAGCCTTTAGCCCTTGTCACACCTGTAATGGGCGATGGAAAGAATGCTAGTAAACAGATGATTTCAGCTAGTGAATAAGGGGTGGAGAAGAGAAGACGCACACGATGATACTGGTTAGAAAATACGTCCGTCACGGCACGGCAGAAAAGGGCCAGGCCATCTGAGCATCATGGACTGTTCTAGACTGGCACGACGGGGAATTGCCGAAGCGGGCCTCGGGCCGTTGACGAACAATAACCACTATTGCCAAGATAGGCCATGAATATATCCAGATCCGTCGCCAGAATAAGCTTTTTAGGTTCATTCTGCATATCAAACTTGCCGCCACCCCACGTTGTCCCGCCAAAGCGGCGCCATGTGTATCCATCCACCTGTCGATAGTTAAGACGAAGTCCTATTCGTCTCCTTGGCTTATCGCACGAGCGGCCGGCGGGAGCGAACCATCCTTGATACTCCTGAGTCGAGAATAAGCTTTAGGAAGCATTGTATTACTATTATGGCGCTAAGCAAACAAACGTCCTTATGACTAAAGAAATCGACCAGTAATATTAGAGTTATAGAAATCCTATTGTGACAAGGGCTAAAGGCTCAGAGTATAATAACTTAATTCGTTTTATAATAGTCTTTAGTACTAAAGGTTCCTGGATTTCCTCAAGGTCCAGTTGACCAAGGAGGTCTTTGTACAGGAAGTGGTGCGAATATTCTGCCTTGTATTCCGCGATTATAGCCCTCCTGTAACGGAATAACACCAATAATACTCTGCCATGTGTCCACTATCGTAATGCAATTTATCGGTATCGTCTGACAAGATAAGAAGATACCTATTCGCTCATCAACTTGGTTTATTAATTGCAAGCTAACGTTACTCTGTCCAATGATATACGGATATTTTCGCAGAGGATGTAGCCAGACAGTGAAAATTCCTAATATAAAAGATAAAAATAGTATAAGTTGTACATCTTATTAGTACTCTTAGCATTATCTGCGACGAGATTAAATCTTATTAAACCCCGTGTTCGAATGATTAGATTGTAAAGCTTCCATCTCTAGATAACTTACGACGTGATAAATTAGGTAATTACAAGCACAAATACCGACTCTAAGGGCGGAAGAACACGACTTATGGATAGCTGTCCCAGCACCGGAATGTAAGCATTATTAACGGTAACGCGTCCTGATTCATGCTCAAATCCCCTAATAGAAGTAGTTTGACGGTAATTGCTGTGGCAATTGCCGCAGTTGCGGTACTTTAACGGGGCAAGTAACCACGCAGCAACTATCTCCAGCTGCAATCGGATTGCACTTGCTTAATTCAGCTGGTCGTGATCCACACAGAGAAACATGATCCGAAGTCGGCAACAGGGCTTGATCACGAGTTGAGACTATTTATCCACCCTCGAGTTGGTGAAATATGTATCTAGCTCATAATTGTCTACCCAGACGGGAAGAGTGGTATGCACAGACGCGAATTGGTATCGGATTCGTCTTGGTAGAATTCGACGCGTATATCGTGGATAGGGAGCAGACAGCAAGGAATTGAATAATGTACGTCTACAAGATATAAACCCGCCCCTTGTACATAATATCATGTATGTGGAAGACATTATTGGGAGCAAAAGCACCCCTGACCAACGCTCGACTCACCAAAGACGGCTCCGCAGGAACCACTTCTCGCATGTTATTACTGTTTTCGTAAATTGTGCCGCACGATGTATCTCTACTGCTTACTTCGCACCGCACCTTTGAATGCCACACTACAACGGGTATCCACCAATTTTCGTCCGTGATAGTATCTAGTGGGTTTATGCACGATGCTCGAGCCAGTATCAGATTGTGGATTATAAGCCGTGGCACGGCAAAGGATATTTAGCAACTCGGCCTGGTCACACCAAGAGAAATATTTACGCTTTTACATAGGCGACTTGATCTTGATCGTAGTCTATATCCACGTATAAGATGATGCCAGTGCCCCTTCCTAAAGTCTTCTTTCCTTGAGCGCCACTCACTGGAATATATCTCGCAAACTTGCCCCATTACTCTATCCAAACCGCCAAACAGTCTTCATCATGATGAAGCTGTACATTCTAGCCTTATTTGCCGTTGTCGCACTTGGTAGCCCTCAGGGTTATCCCTCGTTTGGTGGTCAGCTATGGCAGAATCCCACTCAGCAAATCTGCGCTCAGTCGGGTGTAAGTGATGTCAAATTGCACAATTGAAATGAACGCTAACACAAGCATGAAACTGTACAGGACTCTTGCCATCCGAATGTAAGTATTTGGGAACTCCCTACAAGGCTACCAGTTCTAACGTAGTACGCAGGCCTCGAATTGTTGCCACGGTCACTGCTGTGATCTTCCCTCTGGAAATGGTGCTGTCTGTGGTGGAAATGTAAGTTGATCCCTAAAAGTAAAGAAGTCATAGATGTAGCTAATATGGCACTTCAAGTGTTGAAACCCAAATTTCCTTGCCAAAACTTTCGTTCACCAACTCAACCCCTGTGAATTGAAGAGCAGAACTAGCTGGCTATAAACAAGTGTTTCCCAATACGGACTCATTGTCCAAAAAGAACATGTCAAGAAAGGAACGATGTAGCGGCTCCTGCAGCTATGAAAGTGCTTACAGTTAGTTTGCGGGATGTATTATTAGCTGCTATTTATTGACACACTTTAATTGGCGTACTTTCTGTCCACTTTATAGTATCTTCAATGGTTTTTATGTCTGCTCTTTCCTTATACTCTGTCCGTGATGCACGAACCGTTTCCGTGTCACATTTGTGCAGTAAACGGGATGTGATAAAGGCTCTAGGCTTAAAGTATCATGACTTGATTTATTGAATAATAGTCTTTATTATTCAAGGTCCTTGGTTTTCTTTGAGGTCTAGTTGACCTTCAATCAAATCGTAATACGGCAACTTCCAACCTATGCTTGCCATTGATGCAAGCATACCCTTGCTGCATATAGACTCCAGGTATAGTGTACGAAAGTCTACGTCTTTGGCACCTTGCCAGCGCTTCATGAATGCTGCTTGCGAAATTTGCCGAGGAAGTGAGTCGATGTAAGCCTTCCTATCCTCTAGCATAGCTCGGCTCGGGACGCCAGCAGCCGAGTCGTCCGTCCACAAGAAACAAGGCAGCCGGGCTGCCTGGACAAGGGGAACCATTTTGGCAAACCCCCAGTCAATTAGACTACTAATATATTAGCTTGGACTGGGAGAATCAGGCTGGGGAAGCATAATGACGATTCTCCTACCACTTGATATGATTCTCATTGTCCATTATAATATTGACTGGCTTGATATCGCCATGGTCCATGGCGAACAGCTTACTACTTCCATCCTCACCAAGGACCTTGGGCAGAAGCGCAAGCTGATCGAGACAATCTTTTTCTGTGAGACCGGGGAGTTTCCCATCCTTTGCACGCTTGAGCTGATTTCTGATGCGTCGCTCAAAGAAATTCGTAGCAGTGACAGATCCTAGGACGCCTTGTATTAGCTACATGTCCAATTCATATCTTTGGGGTCGGTTCGTCCATACCATGTTCCAAGGTACATGTTATCAGGGACAGTTGAATCTCAGCTATCTGGCTTAATATGGCGTCGCGAACAGGCTTTGCTGGAAAGTTGTCATCCCATTTCAGAGGGCATCCTTCAGCCCAATCAAGCACCATGAATGGGTACCTTATTGGGTTGTCAAAGGTTAGGCTGGCGCCACGGTATCGAGGCGACCAAGAAAAGCCTTTTGCTTCAAGTGTCCGAAAAATGTGTGTTTCCATTTCAACATTTGCAATAACGCCTTGCTGGTTCTCTTGATTTGAATGACCTACACGTACTGACAGGCTTGGATGATCCTTGAAGCTAACTTTGAAGATGCGACACTCTCCTCCGTGAAACTCTCCAGCCACAAAAGCTTCGTTCCCACCTAGCTGGAGATGGGAGACGGCGGCACAAATAGCCTTTGGGTCGAGATTTTGCCCTAGATGCAAGCTCATAGTGACTGTGCTTGAGTGCAACGAATCGTGGGCAGACAACGCGTTGGGAAGGGTAAACGCAGGGGGATTGTTTCAAGGTTGGTTGCCTACATCTGTCCTCGTCGTTGTTGGGTCAGTACATGTATCCACGTGACAGGACTTCTCATTACATTGGTCAACCAGGAACTACGTCAGAATTTAAAAGTGTTGGTTGCACAGTCCTCTACAGGTGAGATGGTGCGCCATTATCCCACTCACTTCAGGATGCTATTAGTGTGTAGAATGCCCGTTAGAGTAGTATATGCTGCGCACTCTGCAGAATAGCCTCAGATCAGGGCAAGAATGTATTAACGCGTATGGTATGTGTGTTGAGCAGAGTTACATGGAGCATCATGTTCATACCAGGTGCGGCGTGAGGCAGAATTTCTCAATCAATATGTAGCTCTCTCGTACAACGGCCTATACCATCAACGAGCATAAACATTACAGCCCCCCGTACTTCAAGCAGCGAATCCCGGGGCCTTCAAGTCCCAATTTGTTCCGGATCAGCCGGTGGGCATATCGTATGAGCTAAAGACTAGACCTACATATACGGCCATGGGTGACATCCACTTCGCTACACTCACTGAGTCCTCGTCACAGCGTCCAGTGTAACCAATCTGGACAGCAGGAAGCAATTTAGACGACAAAACACAACGTACATTATACATAACGCACTCCGGTAAGGAAGTATCAATGACTGTTCGCTTCCTCACTAGTAAGCTCCCGCCACCCCTTCGTCCATCGGCTTAAACGTAACCTGCGTGGGTTCATCCGTAATCCCTCTCTTCTCAGCTTCCGTCATAATGGCCTCGGTGGCCGTGGCGCCAATTCGCGTGACACCCAAAGACATGACATGCAGCAAATCGTCCAGTGTCCTAACACCCCCAGCAGCCTTGACCTGAACTTGCGGACTGGAGAATTCCCTCATGAGTTTCAAGTGAGCCACCGTTGCGCCCTTGTACGAATACAGCCCGTCGGGCCTCTTGACAAACCCGTAGCCCGTCGACGTTTTCACAAAGGCAACGCCAACGTCTGAGCATATCCTACAGAGTTTAATAATGTGCTCGTTCTGCAGGAAATCGTTTTCGAAAATAACCTTGAGCGCGGCGCCGGATTGCGTGACGACGGTGTTGATTTGCTTAATCTCGGAGGCGACATAGTCCCAATCCCCGCTCAGGGCTTTGCCAATGTTGATGACCATGTCGATTTCCTTGCCGCCGGCTTTGGCTGCGGCCTCGGCCTCGAGCACCTTGACTTGGGTTGTGCTGTTGCCATGGGGGAATCCAACGACGGGGCAGACAAGAACGTCTGTGCCCTCTAGTTCCTTCTTGGCCATGGGGATCAAGTATGGCTTGACACAGGCGGTCGCCACGTTGTATTTTTTGGCGATGCCAAGACCAGAGAGAATGTCCTCGTCTGTCATTGTCGGGTGGAGGAGAGAGTGGTCAATCATTTTGGCCACTTGCTGGCGAGTGACTGTGATGCTGTTCATCTCGTTTGGCATTCTGAAAAAGTTGAAAGACTTTAATGCTCTTTTTTGGTTTAAACAAGGGTTGAGGCACGTTGTTTCTGCTGTGATGTCCGTCGTCTTTATATAGAGGATGGAAGGAGTTGGCTTGGGGCGAGTTGTTCCACCGGAGCGAATTTCCGCTTTTGGTTCCGGCTAATAAAATTCAACGGTCGTGTCAACTTGTGGAGAATGTTAAAGAATAAACCACTAGATGGATGTCCGCCGGAGACTTTGGCTCGATGGGTCAGCTTTCAATCAATAGACTCAAATGGCTTGTCTCCTACAATGAAATCGGGCGTTGTATCTTTGCACCTGATTGCGGTGCCGTCCCCTCGGTGATGAAAACTCTCCATTTTGTCGGCCCCAGGTGAAATTGCAAAGCGTTACTAAGATTTGGGTTTTGGTTCGCAAATGGCCTTGTGCCATGATGTAGTAAATGACAGCTGCAGTAATACCAATGACGGCTCCCAACTTCTGTTCCTACACTTTTTCGTGCCTTGTATCCCTTTCCTTTTCTCCACCATCAACCTCATCCTCTAGTTCTTTGACTTGAGCATCATTGCCAATTTCCATGTCATCAAGGGCATCGCCAACTTCCATCCAAGTATCACTGGTCTCGGGAATTGGAGAGACCTTGCATAGGCCCCAATACACAAGGGAAGAGACTGTAAATCCACAAAAGAAATTAAGGTTATATATATACGTGGCACCTTTAGGCACCTCTCGTCCAACGGCTCCAGCAAATCCTACCACGTTGATGGCGATTCCGCAAATGTACGCCACGTAGGCGCGCCAATGAATGCCATGGTTATAATAGTACGGGCCGATTTTGCTGGGGCTGTAAAGCTCTCGGGCGTTTAAGTAGCCGCGACGCACAATGTAGTAGTCAGTCGCCATGACGCCAGCCACTGAACAAAGAAACACGCTATACGCCGACAGGTAGGTGGTGAAGCTACTAGAACTAGATAGAAGATTATATGGGCACATGGCGAGGGCCACTACCGCGCAAATGTAGCTTCCGCGACGGATATTAATAAATTTTGGGAACAAGGCCGTCATGTCCGTGCCGGCGGCAACCGAATTCGCGGCAATATTCGTTCCAAGTTGGGCCAGGGCGAAGCCTAGGGCAATAACAAAGACGCCAAACCGCTGGGCAGAGCCGCCGTCTTCAATAAAGTGGCCTAGAAGATCAAGGGGGTTCCAAATTGCCTCTTGGTAGATGAGCATGGATGAAGAGGAGACAATAATGCCGATGAAGGAAGTCACGGCAAATCCAAGCGGGATGGCCAGCAGCTGAGGGAATAGAGCGGCCTGAGGTCGGCGGGCAAAGCGAGAAAAATCGCTATTATTAATAATCAAGGCGGCAAAGTTTCCAATAGAGGACATGATGCCCTTGATAAACTCCCAGGCAAGATCGCTACCAGAGATGGTGGCAGGTTGTCGAACAATCGGGCCAACACCGCCGGCACGCACCACGGCCCAGATGAGAAACGCGATGCCGACCGGCGGCACCACAAAGGCCTTGACGGTAAAGAGGTGCCTGATTTGATGCACGGGAAACCAGAGTGCAGGCAGAGAACACAGCCAAAAGATGACAAAGGAGACGTAGTCGGGCGTGCTGGTGGCATCCGTACCAAAGGGCCCAGGCATCTTGGTCCGATCCCAGGACAGCCATATGGATCGTATCATGAGATAGACGCAGGTGCCGCCAATATACGCCTGAACACCGTACCATATACACGCTACAGAGGCGGATTAGAATCGACATTCAAGCAGTCGAGGCAGTAATGGGCAGGGGATGGCTCACCCATGGCGGCACGGTTGAAAACGGGCCACATGCTCCCCCAGATGCCGAAGGGCGCGCGGTTCACGACGGAGAAGCCAATGTGGTAGACGGCGCCGGTGCGCCCGATGAGGACGACGAAGCAGGCGGAGAAGAAGTAGCCCAGCCAGACGCACAGCCAGGCCTGCCACCACGACAAGCCGCCAACAATCATGGACGATGATATCATCCAGGTGTTGATGTTGAAGCAGTCGGCGATCCAGAAGCCGACAAAGTTCCACGAGCCCCATTGCCGCCGCTCCTTCTCGACGGGTTTGAGATCATGGTTGATGAGCTACAGAGTCTGCGTCAGTACAGGTCCTGGCGGTGGTGTAGGCACTCGCGGTCCATACCATGAGCTGGGTCGCAGTGACGCCTGGCTCGGACGGGACTTGCAACTTGGTGATCCATCTGCGCAGACGCGACCGTCTCTCCATGGTGGTATATCGAGCACAGTGTTGTATAGTCCAGGGCGCAGCCGGTGGGCAACATGGGCGGCCCAAAATATGCAGGCGCGGGTTTACCGAGGACCAAAGGGGCCAGGAAGTGGACAATGTTTTATTTACTCGCCGTCGTGAGATTTCCCGGCACTGACTCGACAAAGCAACCGGCACTCAAAGTAAGGGCATCGGTATCAAAGCGCTCCATAAATTCCCCAACCCCCCTCGTGTTGCTCTCGCTCGAGAGATAAGGATCGGTATAACAGCACGTGCACGTGGTTTACTGTACTCGGGGAGGCACGGGCGGTGGCAGAAATACTAGGGTCCCCGGAACCAGTCTGTTCCTTGGAAAAGAAAAGCCAACAGGGGCCGCAGCCACAGACTGCACTGACGCTGCGGCGTCCTTGGCACCAGACATCGACATGATTCAGGAGATGGCCACCAAGGCAAAGCCCCGGCCGGCGGCGACGGGGCCGGGAATGTACGTACCGATTGATCAAAGATGGCCCCATTTTACCCCGCGATTTGAAGAGAAACCGGATTGGTACCATTACTCGATCACATCGAGTCAGTCTGACATAATGGAAACATAGATAAGGCAAGTCGTCTGCGAGCTCAGCCGCATCGGCTCGGCTCTCGACTGCGTCTTGGCATCCGCACCCGGCGGTGTGTTCTGCCTCTTGCCCTCTTATCGACGACATCCGTAGATAAATCCCCAACTGGAATAATTGCCGCATAACAGGTCAATGCTTATAGTCTCGCAGCACTCGACAGAATGGAGCCACAAACGGAATAGTGAAAGAACTAGACGGCCACACCCTCATCCCTCCTAAACAAGTCTCTCCTCGTCGCCGCAAAATAGAGTTGCGCCACGCCGGCTCTAACCCCGTCGGTGTTAATACAGACCTGTGGCGTTTTCGGTGTCCGAGTACCTTGGCAACGAGACATTGGATGGTTTGCTGCAGCGGTGCCAACTTGGCATGCCGTGACACTATTATACACTCAACCCTCGAACCGAAGGATTAGAAGAAAAAACACAACAGACAAACCGGCCACGTGGGGGCCCAAGTGATAAGAATGACTCTGTGATACCGGGTGCTTGGTGCCGAGTGGGGGCTCCGCTACCGGCTACGATTCCGCGAGAACAAGATTCAAGAACGCCACACCCCATGACTAGTTTCCAAGGACACCCGGTTCGTTTGAAGCTGGGGGATCTGCGGAGTACTGTAACGCTTCCCCACAAGTTTCACGTCTCCGGCCCTTTATCGTTCGTTGACCTCGATGCGCGACCGTTGGTCCATGTCTTGGCCAAGGAGCGCTCCTGCGTCTGTCAGAAACACCTTCATCTCGCATCAACTCTGATTACGAGAGCCAAGACTGACATTTCCGTCGTTCGGTCAGGTATTCAACCTGCCTCCTCACCGAACATCACCGCGCCCAGGGCTCCACCAATCTGGCACAAAACAGAACTGCTCGCCGCCGCAGAAGAGCATCACACGCCTACACAATGACGTCTTCACGAGGTGCGGACTCGTCAGGCTCGCCTTGCTCGCGGAAACGCCCTCGGGAGGACTCTCCGGACGACTGTCTTCCAGACGACGACGCCAGAGACGGCAACGACACATCCCAGGGCGTGGCCGATGGTCGACTTGGCTCGGTGGCCGGCCAAAGCACCAACTTTCGCAACGTCAGTGCCTGCAGCCGATGCCGTTCTCGTAAGAATCGATGTGACCAGAGGCTTCCACGCTGCACCAGCTGTGCCAAAGTCGGCGCCGCCTGTGTTGGGTATGATGCGCTGACGAAAAGGGAGCTGCCCAGGAGGTGCGTTGTAGCAGTCCTCGCATTGAACCCGCTCTGGGGGTTACTTGGTGTCCATTGCTAATGAGTGCATTAGCTACGTCTTTTATCTCGAGAATCGAGTGGAAAGATTGGAGAAACTACTCGTGTCGCATGGCATAGCTTTCCCACCGGCGGATGATCTGGACATGTCCGCTCGCGGGGAGGCGAATGGTGACGAGCCAGGCCCGTCGTCACCTGGACGACCTGCAATTCAAGACAGCCTAGACTTCTTTCTTGGCAACCGTCGTAAATCTTTTGCCTCGTCAGACAATAAAGGCAATTCGCCCAAAGCCATGAGCCGAGACTCCATGGGCTCTGCTTTGCTCAACCCCCAGACGGCCGCCACCTTCATGGCCGTGGCACTCCATACTACTCAGACATCAAATCTCGACAATGAAAAGATGCTCAAATATCACATGGAGGACCCCCAAGGTTTCGAGGCTACGCGTTGTGCGATGCCAGACAAGGCCCTCGCACTCAAGCTGGTCAGAGCCTACTTTCACCGAGCCAATCCCCAAATTCCCATTCTGGAACGCGCGTGCTTCACCAAAATATTTGACAAGGCATATTCAGGCCAAGGAGGCGGCTTGAGGCCCCGGGAACAGTACCTACTGAACATGGTGTTTGCCATCGGGTGTAGCCACGGCTTTATCAACGAGCAAGACAAGGACAAGGCCATCGGCGCTCCATGTGTCGGGTCGAATACGTCCAAGGCTAACCTTTCGCCCGAGGAGTATTATTCACGAGCCTGCATGTATTTCGACCAATGCATCGTGCGAGAGAAGAGCTTGGAGGTGCTGCAAGCCGTCCTGCTTCTGGCCAGCTTTTCGCTCCTGCGGCCCGTGTTGCCAGGCGCCTGGTGAGCTCGAGTACATCGACCATTCATTCAAGACGGTGAAAACGGCTAACTAGAACAAGGTACATTACCGGGATTGCCATACGCATGGCCATCGACCTAGGCCTGCACTGCGACACCGACGACGACGCCCCGGACCGTGTTCCCAGTCCCATGGAGCATTCTCGGCCCGGCGCTGCCAACGGGGACGAGTGTGCAGAGACCGAGGAGACTGCCCAGAGGGATATTCGCGAAGTAAGGCGGCGGCTATGGTGGTGCACGTACAGCCTGGATCGACTTGTTAGCATCAGCGCCGGCCGGCCGTTTGGCATCAGCGACAACGATGTATGCACCCCGTTGCCATCCTTGGATGAGGACGACACGCCAAAAGACGGAGAAAGCACAAATAGTCCCGAGTCTCACGACCTGCCGCAAAGTTACAAGTATCTTACGCATCACTTCATCAAGCTGCGGCTACTCCAGTCCGACATTTACGCCGCGGGCCGAACTTGCAAGGGGCACGCCTCGAAAATCACCATGCGGCAAGAAGAGACGGCCTCAGAGTCCCCGTTCGAGGCAGACTCCGACCCCGAGTCCAAGTGGCAATGGCTAGAAGGCATGGAGAAGCGCGCCCTCGAGTGGAAGGCGTCGGCGCCCACGACGCACGTCACGGGTGTCTTGTTCCCCAAGGCCATTTTCGAGTTTTACTACTGGCAGACCATTGTGCTCCTGTACCAGCGCGACGCCAAGATCCCCGCCTTGATGCAAGAGGTGCAGTCCGTCTTGGACAAGTTGCACGTCTCGGCGGCGCCGGCCTCGGAAGCAGACGTTTTCACAACAAGGAGGTATATAAAGATGGCCCAAGCCGGACAGCGCGTGCTGCGCATGTACCGACAGCGCCACCTCGCCGGCTGCATCAAGTACACGTACAGCTCGGCCCTGTATCTCTTTTCCGTCGCCATTTCCTATCTCCACGCCGTGGCGCAATCATCCGCCGTGCGTGCCCGGTTTGTACGTTGTTTTCACCCAAAAAAAACAAGTAGGAAAAGCCGTTCTAACTGCCGTTGCATAGACACCCGATGACGTCGACTTTACGATTCTGGCGGCGAGGTCCATCTTCGCCGACATGGCCGATACCTGCCCCGACGCGACGATGTGGACCGAGGCGCTGGAGCGGACGGCCAAGGCAACCACGCGAATCACCCGGCTGTACGACGACCTGGACCAGCCGTCCCGGCCGGCAGACTGGGACGAGGACGGCGGCGGTGTACTTTCAGACCACGGCGTGACCTCTGCGGCATCAGACGCCCATGTCGGGCGGGAAGACGGCGCACACGCGTGGCAGACGCTGGGGGGGTACGAGGATTCCCGGCCGCGCGGGAGCCCAATACACGTACGTGACGACTGCAATTGTGAGAAAATGGCCCGTGACTAACCCTTTTTTTTGGTGTCTAGTGGGATTTTGCCGACGAGACGACGTCGTTCCGGTTGGGGGGCGACGATGCCGTTTCGGCGTTGGACATGGCCGTGCCGCCGTTCGGCTCTCTGCCGGCGCAGGCGCTGGCTGACATGGAGAGCAGGAGGGGCGACATTGAGTCCGGGGACCTTTTTGACCTGGAAACTATATGGCAGCTGGACAATCTTGCGACAGAGGCCCCGCACATGTGTCGAGTGTTGAATGTTGGCGCGTCGGTGGTGGAAACGGGGCAGGTTTGAGGTGTAGGGCTGAGTAGGGCTGAGTAGCTCATCGCAGACTTGGTCGGTCGGATGAGACCAATCTTGCCTTTTGGGTCGGTGAGGATGATGCCAACTTGTCAAACGGGCGTGGAAAGTTGCCATCTTGCAGAGACGTCTTGTGCAAAGAAGACGGCCATCGCTTGACCTTGGTGATGGATCTTGCTCGATGCGACGCTGCGGATTTGCTTGCCGACGCTGTAGGAACTTGCTTGAGAAGAGGAACGCGCTCTTTGCTGAGCAAGTATACTGTGGCGATGGCTCTGATGAAATGCTTGGGACAATTGCGCATTCAGCTCATCATTGACTTTGTTATCAAAGCTTGGCCGTTACATGCGTCATGGGCCGTCTTGGATTCGTCAGATGAGTACCGGTCTGTTCTATATAATGGTTTATTGTTATGTAATCATGCTTGGATGTAGCGAATGATAGGCAGCTATTTGACAATGTACTTGTAAATGAGGCTTTTGTCGGGATTAAGCTTCTGGACTTTGTAATTTTTCGTGCTTGTCATGATTTGACGCGCGACCGAATTGAGTCGAGAGTGTCTGATTTGTGATGGTTGGATTCCTATACGAAAACTACCAGTTAGCCACCTTGTACATATTTCCAAGTCGGCTCACTGGCGAGCAAGTACAAGACGGGAAGGAGTTGTGCGCACAATGGTTTCTTTGGCATGGTCAGAAAGTGGTGAGTTTTCTCAGGGCCTTGTCTCGATGCCTTCATCTTTGCATTCCTGGTTGCCCACGAGCCGCTCATGAGTGACGCATCTGAACTCTGGCCATCAGTACGGGATATGATGCTCGAAACTCGCTGTGACAAGGGTTCAGTATGAAGGCTTGGAGCAAAAGGGGCTCAATTCAGTAATAATCTCAAAGAGTCTCTAAGGTCTTAGGCTACTATTAAAAAAAAAGATAGCCGCCTTATATATATAATAGGAACACCTAGGCCTAGGGTCCTTACCCGGGCATGTGTTCTAGCTGTGTAACTAATAAGTCTTATATTAGTAAAGCCCCTTTATTGGGCTTTACGATCTGTTGGGCCTTTTCCGTGTAATACTCGCCGAGGACCAGCAATGTCGGTGGCCGAACCGCAAGAGATACTCAGGTGAGGACATGGAGGACATGGAGAACATGGCATACGGCATGGCTAGTTGTCCCATTAATGAGTCCGTTGTCTTCGAGACTTGTGGGAGAACCGCACCAATATTTTACTTTGTGCAGTTTGACGAACAGCAGGGGGACTGGTCTGGAAAGATGCGCCGGCACTGCGAGGAGAAGCAGAAGCAGCTGGGAAGATACATGGACTCTCAAGCCTTGGATAGAGTGGGATGGGACTTTTAATGGTAATGCTTGGACTTTGTATGGTCTCTGCTGGTATTTGGATATTTCTTTCATTGCAGCAGCTAAGGGCAGCAGTGCCTGGTTTTGTTGTGCGGAAATATGGCAATAGTTCTAATTTGCACTTGGTGCAAAAGACAACTTGAACTATTCAATGATAAGACTTGCCATCTTATTTTGAACGTCCATGGTTCGCTGTAGGGGCTATTTCGCTGTAGTCAGGTGTGACAAGGGCTCAATAGAGGGCTTGGAGCAATTTACTCAATTCATCTAATAACAGTCTTTGGTATCAAAGGTCCTTGGTTTTCCTCAAGGCCTTGAGGGACCGAAGACGTCTATTTATACAAGAAGTCGGTGAGGGCCTTCTGCCCTAATCCCGTGACCGTAGCCCTTGTGTAACCAACGCTATTTCCGTGTAACAGGAAGAGGTTAAATCTAGTCTGGTGTTACACGGAAAAGGCCCAACAGATCGTGAGGCCCAATAAAGGGGCTTTACTAATATAGGACTTATTAGTTATATAGCGTAAACACGTGCCCAGTTAAGGGCTCTAGGCCTAGGCGTTCCTTTAATATATATAAGGTGGTTAGCTTTCTCTTCTTCTCTCGTAGCAACTCAAGACCTTAGAGACCCTTCGAGATTATTATGGAATTGAGCCCCTTATGCTCCGAGCCTTCTGTATTGAACCCTTGTCACATCTAGTAACATGTACCCCGTTATATTCCGTTGACAAACTTGTCCCAGTTCTCCTGTGACGTCTCAACGCCAGGCTTCGCCTCCACCTCCCACTCAACTCGGGTTCCTGCTCGACCTCGCATGATATTATCCGAATATTGAACCCCGTCCATACAGTCGGCCAAGGGCCCATAATACTCTGGGTCTCTTTTGAGACGAGTGCTTGGTTTAAGGACTTCCTTTTTGTGACGATTGCCAGGTTGAAGGGCATCTCTTTTGTGGCTGATGTCAGATATAAGGGCCTGTTTGTGCGGTGACAGCCCGCGCGGCGATCGTATGAGAGCTGACCCCCTGCGCTCCCTTTGGATCCTGTTCTGTTTGCTTACCTGTGCCAGGCAGCAAGGCGAATCGGTCCAAGATTTAGTCTTCACACGTCTAAATAAGCGACAGTCAACCTCGAGCACATTGTCGCGTCTAACAGCAATCTCCAACGGAGTCCCGACCAAGTCTGGGCAGTGGCCTTGCCGATGCGAGTCCGCGCCGCTGTCAATCAAGAGTCGAACAATACTTCTGGCATCTACATTGTCCGAAAGGCAGGCAGCCTGCAGCGGGGTTTGGCCCTTCCAGACGGAATTCACATGGGCGCCGCTTTCGATGAGAAACTTGCATATTCTGTAGTGTCCCCAGGTTGCGGCTATTACGAGTGCTCCGTCCATGTTGGCACCCTCCTGGACGAGCAACTTGACCACGGCCAAGTGATTTCCTGATACTGCACGGAATAGCAGCTCCGCCTGGGGAACCTGAATACTCTCGGTACAGCCAGACATGCATGTTTCATCCTGTGTCTTTCTTGTCTCCAAGCCGTCGCCCTCGTCGAGCAAGAGCTTACACGTCGCCGGCTGTCCACCATCGATGGCAGACATGAGTGGTGTGTAATTGCAACTCGGGTCCACTGAGCCCAAGTCGGCGCCATTCCGCAGCAGCATGTTGGCAATTGCCTCGTGCCCTTGGTATGCGGCACAAGATAATGCCGTGAGATTGTTGTATGCCTGGTTGACGTTGGCACCGCTCCTCAGCAGCAGCTCCACGGTCGCTACGTGGCCATTGTTGGCTGCTAAACACAGCGGCGGCCAATGTTCGTTCTCTTCGTTGCCTCTAAAGCCATTTACGTCGCATCCCTGCCTTATCAGTTGCGCTGTTATCTTGGCAAGTCCCAAGAATGCCGTGACGTGGATGCTAGTCATGCATGTATGCGACTTCCTTTTGCCCTTCCGGCAGCGCCTCACCATATCCAAGTATTGAACTATGGGTGTCTTCATTCTATTCAACAACAGTCGACCCAAGGCATATACTTTGGCTTGGTTACCGAGAAGCCGCAGTTCCAGCTCCTCTTCCTCTGCGCCACGAGCATGGAGGCCCCAATTCGATATCGCGTACTTGCAGAACGGGTACTGCGAGAAAAGATCTTGTGATGGAGATGCTTGCTTGTCAAAGTCTTGCAAGAAAAGATAGTCAAGACAGATATTTGCCATGATCCTATGTGCATTCTTCATGGCCAGAGAGCTCGTCCAGCTATTGCAAATCTCATGGTCCTTCTCTGCAGCACTCGAATTGTTCCGTGGGTTGATACAACACATGTGGCTCGCCAAGTACTGTCGTGTCGTTTCATGAACTAGGCAAATAATGCTAGTCTGTTCGTCAACCATGACTAAACCCACACAGGCAGACGATATTATCGTAATAGCCTCTGTATTACCTTCGTCTAGTTTGACTTGGCCCATCTCTATAGCAAGCGCGTCTATAATAATGAACACCTTTGAATATGCGGCAGCAAGCTGCTCAAGAGCTGTCAAGAGTTCATTATAAGATGGCCGTGTTTTTTTGTGCGCAATTGTATGGTTTTTGTGTAGGTTCTTTATGTTTTGCGGGGAGGGTGATCGAGTCTGAGCCAACTGCTTCACGAGGCTGGCAAGGAAATAGTAGCTGCTTTGTTGATGTTTTTGTTGGGAAATGCAGTAGATATAAGCCAGTCCAATCTTGTTGCCCTGTCGGGCGCACTTGATGATCTCTTGTATGGCAACCGACGCAAGAATCGTTTTCCCCGCCCCCGGGATACCTTCGCAGAATAAAGTCCTTTTATCGCCTTGAAACCATGCCTGAAATTTGGGTGACTTCAGAAACCATTCACCAGTACCAGGTTCCCACTTGGTCATGCAAGTGTTAAAATGAGTAGTGTAATCTGTTTCTGTGATCCATTGAAGAATTTGTTCTTGTTCCCTATATTCGACCCCGTGCCTTAGTTGGCCAACTTCTTGCCGTGAAGTCGATATACAACTAAGTACTGATATTAATTAATAGGAGCGGCAACAATTATTCATGGACGACTTACAATTTGTAGCCCACTCTTTGATTGGCGGCTCGTTGAGCACCTGCTTGGGATGTATAAAAGAGATGAGATCCTTCGCGTATGCCGCCGCTACCAGGGCTGCATATCCCTGCCACTGATCATTTTTATGAGAATCAGCATAGTCACATATTCCTCGGATAACTATGCACGGAAAGTGATTCATCAGGCCAGCGGCTTCCATCTCAAAGCAGAGGATATTCTCTTTCGCCGCCCACTTATCCCGAATAATAGCATCTCTCATCAAGGTATCCGCAGAAGCGATGAGTCCGTAATGAACTACTAGGCCGCCGCCGCCTTTTTTGCGCTGGGCTCGAGCTATCAGGTTAGATGCATCATCGCCGCACACCAGACTGCAATCTTCTCCGAGCTTGTCCAGGGGGTGTGTGAAGGAGGAGCGGTACAGCCGGTCACTCGTGGCCGACGGGCAGCGGTATTTGTCTTTGTTATCAATATTATTGAGTGCTTCCTTGGCATTAAGGGCAATTCGGTTGCCCTTCCTGTCGTATTCAGCCTTTATCGCGGTTACTGCTTTTGCCAACGACGCGGGCGACTGGTCCAAATGCCCCGTGATGGCAAACTCGCAACCTTGGACTGCCTTTCCATAATCGTACTGTACCACTCCGCCTTTTCCGTCCCGTCGGCTGCTCACAACGATGTCGCCTAACCTAACGTCATTCTTTATACTGGGGGCACCACCGCCGATACCGACCATCAGGCCGACCCTAACGCTCGGGAAGGAATGTTGCATGTGGTTTGCGACGACTGCTGCGGAGGACTTGCCATACTCCCTATCTGGCAAGATGGCAATGACAACATTATGTTTTCCCATTCTACCGAGTTTATAAAAGTTATCATCGGCGAGGGCGAGGTGTGCTGGTACTTCATGCTCCTCATCGAGGAACTCCTGGGCGGCTACGAACTCGGTTTCCAAGGCGCAAATCCAGCCAATAGTATAGTCCTTGGACTCATACATGGTGATTCATGCGGCGATTCACTACTGAGAATACTGAATAACTGGAAATGGGAAGAGCCTGGGTTCCTGAAATATGATGGGAGAGAGTGGGATGCTGAGCGAGATGAAATGCTCGAAATCCAAAGGCTGCCAGGACATAATATCTTGAGCGCAAATACTATAGCTGAAAAGCGAGAAAACGCAAAGCTTGGTTGTTGTATGGCTCGAGTGGCGAAAGCACAGCCAGGATGCCATTGGAACAAGGCGACACGAGAGTCATCTGCCTTGTTGTTGGACAGCATACAGGGTCTATTGTTGACAGACCAAGATATAGTGAGCAAAAATATCACGTCTCACCCTGCAACTGACAGACTGGCCCAACAGCAACCACCTACTTTCGCTTTGGTCCAATGAAACGGACAGTAGTAGGCCTTGGATGCTGCATCGAGGTACGTCAGCGCATGCAATGGACTTGAAGGGGCAATTACAAGACAATCTCTGCATGAGCCAGTGTAACTGATGAGCATATAGGTGGATTTTGGGTATCAGTGCATAGAGGTTTCAGTCTCGATCTGTGGATTTGTGAAGGAGGCGTGGCCCAAAGGTCTTGCCCGGCAGCCAAACCTTTGTATGATGGCGATTTAGTCCGTGCAGAAAAACACCTCGAATGCAAATCTGTTGACGAAAGAATGCATAATACAGAATCATCTAGCTTGATAGTTCTAGGGTTGTGGCTGGGCGAGGTTCCATCGCGTGAATGCTTCTTTGGTCGCCGTCTTTGCGCACCAAGTACTCCGTACCCGACATGATAAACCCAACACCCCGTGGAGCCATGGAATCTTTCGGCTAAACGGAAACGTATTGCAACACTGCATGAGGCTTTTTCTCAGAGTTGGGTGGGCATGTATGCAAACTCTCTGTGGATACATCAGCCGTCCCAAGAGTCGATATTCAAGGGCACTCTGCGGCTCAAGTGCTCCTTCTTTTCACTTGTGGCGCATCTCCCCTCAGAGTTTCTCAGCGATGTCTACGTCCATATTGAGTCTGGTGTCGCATATAGTCTAGCATCCCAGTGCAAAAGACGACCAACAAACAAGGACTGAGCCGGCGATCAGCTAAGCCATCCCTGACACCGTTGCCACTTAAGAAGCACCATCGTCTGCCCTCCACGTTGCTATGCATGCTGAGGAAACTGCGCCATGCTCCATACTCTAGCAAATCATCATTCGGGGCTTTTCCTGTACGTCACACATGCTGATAGCTCATGTAGGGTGAGCAGGATATGAGGCTGGATGCAAGCTCAAATTGCAAACGGAGCATTGTAACACGGCATAAGTAATCCATGTTATTGACACAGTGGTCTAGACAATGTCGAAAAAATGTGCTTGTGAGACATTTGAAGCCAATGAATGCACAAGTTGTCTTCTCAAAGCAAGGGTAGTTGCCATGTATCACAAGGGGATGAATTGCTGTTGTCATATTCGTGCCCCCTAGTCATGTCACACGACACGACGCGCAGGGGAACATAAATGCTCTCCCCGGGCACTGAAAACTTGCCTCATCGCGTAAAACAGTCATCTGTCGCACAAGGTCGGGAAAATCCCTCACGGGTGGTGAGGCTCCGGGAAGCCGATACTCCGTAAACCACCGCAGTAAGCAACAAGGCCGCCCGTCCCATGGTTGTTGTTGATACCCATTTCATAGTAACTGGAGAAAGGCTTGGCTGCTTCATACTAGAATCGGTCTATGGGAAGGCTGGGCACTGATAATTTCTAGTCAAATGGTTCCAATATCAACAAACCCATCTTGGCCTGATGTCACACGGAAAAGGCCGGTTACACGAGGGCTACGGTCACGGGATTAGGGCAGAAGGTCCTCACTGACTTCTTGTATAAATAGACATCTTCGGTCCCTCAAGGCCTTGAGGAAAACCAAGGACCTTTGATACCAAAGACTGTTATTAGATGAATTGAGTAAATGCTCCAAGCTAGGCCCTTGTCACACTTCCTGTCCCGGATAAAAACCCTATTCGCCATGTTATTTGATCAAGACATCATCATTGCACCCTAAGTCTTGGTGCTCGCTCCCTCCGGATCATACGCCACCACTTCAATCTCCACACGCATATCGTCTTCCCCGAGTCTGGCCACCCCGACACAGGTCCAGATAGGCTGGTGGTCGGGCATCCATTGCTTGAAATTTCTAGCCATTGCCGCAATAGCTTCGTTGTTGAGCGGAACATGATACGAGTTGACGCGAAAGACTTGCGGCCATCCCTTCCCCCCGGCATGCTTGAGGTTATGATCAACAGTCTTGAACGCCTGGTCGATCTGCTCGTTGATCTCGGTAGGGATGTGGTGCACCTTTCCCTCGGGGTCCCATCCGCCTGGCAAAGCTCAGCTAAGGCCAACGGCGAGTTTTGGATATGGTACTGGAACAACCGACTTACCCTGTCCGGAGCACTGAATGGTGTCGCCGACTCTGACGGCCTGGCTGTACGAAAACTGTTCTCTGTTGCTGGTGCCTACGCCGGGGTAGTTGTAATACTGTAGATTTGCCATGGTGTCAGATTGCAGGGTGTTGTATGATGAGTTGGACAAAGTTATAATGCGTAATGGTGCGTGACATACGAGGATATTTATATTTACCAGAGACGTTAGATGCATAGAGCCTACCGAGTACAACATGACTAGACGTGCGTCCCACTTCTTCTCCTGCCAGAAATCTTTTCAAGCTACCAGTCGACGTCTTCTTACAAATCATGTATGATACGACTGTTTAATGCTTGCCAGTCCAACAAAAGGCACCGTGTTGAATTGATATTTACGACGTCATCTGATATGCTATTGGTCGAATAGGAGCCTCCTCCGCTCTGGCCGGAATGTGGATTCCGCAAAAGCGGGTCAACTCGATGTATTTCGGGTGAATTGCTCGGCGGGCTGTCGTGTAATTGAGGAGATGGTGGTGATTATGAGGTAGCTAATAATCTTTGGCGAATTAATTTATTAAAAAATATATACTAATCAATTATATTACAATACCTAACAACCAGGTACCAGGTAAGGCGTAAGCGCATCTAGCAAAAAGAGAAAGCCCGCCGAGCATTCCCCATTTCGAATTGTTTGTTCAGAAATTGACTGTTTCCCTTCTATTATACTCCGCAAGTAATAGATTTTATGAATCCGCCAAAATAGCTCTTGCCAACCGAACAAGGTTCAAACCACAGGACAATAATGCCACTTGCAAAGTCGCGGCGCAAATGCAGGATAGACGCTGGTTCATTTCGCAAACAGTTTCAGCTAGAAAACAAGTCCCATGGAAACGGCGGTTCAAGCCAATCCTTAAACTGTTCCCCTATGTCATCGCTTCCATCTCGGAGGGGAATTCCCTCTGCCGCTGTCGAAAACTCTCCCAAACTTGGGTCGCCCACGGTTGCTGACAGCCACAACGGCAAGCTCATTGCGTCAGTTACTTGTCCAGACCACACTACATCGGCCGGCTGCATCAAATTGGTCACTTGGCTTGCTTCAGAAGTGGGATACAAATCCCCATCGAGGTGATCCGCCAAAGTATCAGAAGTTTTAGCCCCTTTTTGTTGACCCGCAGAGTCACCTTGCATCATCTTTAACACGCTGGAGAGATATTTGCGTGGAGGTGTCCATGCAACCGAAAGCTCTTCCAATGTCTGAAGGCAGGATTTGATCCTTGCATCATCAGACGGATTACATCGAGCCCTGGGTCGGTCAACACCTTGGGGGTTGAACAGCGCCAACGCCGCAGAGAGGTTGGCATGCGTTGCCGTAATCGGGCTTCTCCGAAAACTACCAAATACTTTGCGATATTGATCCCCCAGAGACGATATACTCCTTGCAGCCTCTAGGAGAACATCTTGTGCCTTTATAGCTAGAGCATCAGGCTCCAAGCTCGCGGAATCCTCAAACGCTCGAGTCTGCACATAGGGCCGCGCGAGAAGGATAATGGCTGTGTGGTACACCATACACAGGGTGTACGCTTGGGGGAACTGATTTGGTACTCCGCCGTGAAGAGGCTTCAGATCTGTGCACAGGCCGTATAGCCAGTGCTTTAACCAAAGGAGGCACGAGTCGAAGAAGCTCCTTCGCTGGCTGGCAAGCAACAGCTTCCTAGGAGAATACCTGCGAAGCTGTTATGCACGGATTGGCAATGTCGGGCGGCATATGTGCGGACATACAGGTTCAACAAGATTTTTTCAAGAATCTCACACAATTTAATCAAGTCTGTATGAAGCGAGACGAGAATTCTTGGGTCGACAGAATACAGCGCATGCCGACGATTGTCCGGCCCAGTGTGGGTTGGCATCGTCGGCATCCCGACTGCACCCTGCAAGTCCTTCATATAACGGTCAGTCTTGTGGTATCAAGGCAAGAGTCTGTCTCGTCTTACAAGCATGCTACAGACACGTCCTGTGTAGGCAGCCGCCAGCTTGTCCACGCAATACAACGACCAGTAGACTTGCCTCCGGAGTTGGGCCTCTTCTGCCGTCATGCGGCCCGAGGCAACCAACGAGCCTGGATCAAGATTAAGTCCCATATCTAAAACGAGCCGGTTTGCTATGCCTGAATGCAGCCACCCTGCAGCATCTTGTCCGAAAGCCTGCCAGAGTTAGAAAAAGTCAATGCCTGCGTGCCTTTGAACCAACATGGTAGACGGTGCCCAACACGGCCAGCGACTGAATAGTTGTGATAGTCGGCCGCTTCAGGTCGAAATGGAGAAGGACTTCGGCCGTCTCGAGGAAGATGCGACCCGCTGTATTGGGGTCGTTGGGATCAGAGCGAACCTCTACACGGTCCGAGAGGCGGGAACCACTGGCGAGGATGCAGTTCAACAACAGAGGTGTAAAGTATCGCCCATTGTTCTCTCTGCTTTCGCGAAACAAGGCCTCATCAACAACCTGCAACCATGGCTGTTCCCAGATGAAATATTGTTCTAGGAGATGTGCTTCAAGCTCTCCATTGACGCTGCTTTGATGACCCAAAATCTGGACCTCTGCACATGGTGGCGAGTACTCTGTGGGCAAGTCCCGAGGCACGTCTTGGGGCAGAATTAGTGACGTTTGCCGAGTGCTCCGAATAGCAAAAACGAGACCCTACCATTGAGCGGCTTGAAGTCAAGTCTACCGCTGGCTGGGCCGAAATAACGTGCCTCTCCGTCCTGGTCAAAGTTTTGCGACTCATCAAGCGTCAATGTACCTTCAAACGTGTCCCAGAGCTCGTCCAAGGCGGCAGTTGAGCCACTGGCCGCCAAGGAGGTGATGGTGGCCGGCACAAGATTCTGCTGCATCAGCTGAGCCGTAGACGCGTGGATATCGATCGAGTGCAGCCACAGGATCTTTTCCAGGAGAGCAATCCGACCCTGCAGGAGACGCACATAGGACTTTTGGGCGGTTCCACGGCCGTCATCCCCGGTGTTGTAGACACATGGTATTTGACGGGCATTGCATCGAGAGCAAGTTGGCTTTGTGCCGTCACACTGGGTTGCAGTTAGATGGGGGAAAAACCCCGACACATGTACGAAGGCGGGTGACGAGACGCAAGCACAGCCCACCTTTGCGCGACGCCGGCGGCACTCCTGACAAGCCCTAGGCACATACTTGGTCCGTAGACCAGTCTTGCCAGCGCCGGGGGATGAATTCCGCTTGGTGTTTGATGAAGGTGTTTCCGAGCTGCCGCCCTGGGTAGGAGGCGCCGGAGACGCCGGACCAGCCATACTGACGTGGTGAATGCAAGGCGGTTGCTATTAAGCCGGAGAACGAAGCATCAGGGTATTCTCGGGTCGGGTCCATGGAAAGCGAGTAAGAAATTGTGTATCCAAGAACAGACCGGTCGTCACTTAGACGCGATGACTTGAGTCGCCAGGCGGTTCTTGTCATGACTTCCCGCGTGCGCTCCGACTATTCTTCCGGCACGAGCCTCGTCCCGCCGCGGGGTGGCTGATACAGCCAGCGCCTTCCTTTGGGGAAAACGGCGTAGACCTCCGTTAGGGTTAGGGTTTAGTGTTAGCAATTACGCACGCACGCTTCATTCAATCAAAAGCGAATTCAAGTGCCTAGCGTGTTTTTTCGTCACCCTTTCATTTCTGAACTGCAGCTGCCTCCTGAGCGTTTATTCCATTGACATCATGCTGCCAGAGTATGCCTTGAGGCTGCTTACAAAGCTCGGATGATGACGAGTCTGGGAAGTTTATCCCTGTCTACATGACTCACTCCGCTATGCTGCGATATCTGTGCATGAGATGTATTAGAAGGATACCCTTGTTGTAATCGCCAATAAAATCGGAGCGCTATTGTTCCTTACGATAATTAATAACCCTCAATATAGATTAATGAAGTGGGGTTTTATTAATATAAAGGTCCCTGTTTATAACCCCATAAACTTCCTTGTCAGGTTACTCATTGGCTTAAATTACAGGGGCTCTATCATATTGTCCGAGTCATCTACTGGCAAAGTGGAAGACCTGTACCCGGCAGCTTGATCCCACAGCACTAGACTTGGATCCCCAGCCTGTACTCCATACGCTTGGAATAAATGGCAGCGGCATCGTAAGCATCCGCGGATGTATTGTTACACGTAAATGGCCCAATGTCAAAGGTTACATAAGGGCTACGGTCACGAGACCTAGGGCAAAGTCCCTCACCGACTTGTTGTATTTATAGACACCTTTGGTTTCTCAAGGCCTTGAGGAAAACCAAGGACCTTTGATACCAAAGACTGTTATTAGATGAATTGAGCTATTGCTCCAGGCCCTTGTCACATGTATTGACCTGACGTAGGTGCCATTGGAGGAGCTAGAGATTCGCCTGTGAGGTCGACCGTGGGATGTACAATACAACCCCTGAATTATTATTGCCAACCGAATACTTGAACCCGCTACGTACCGCTCCAACATGTACCTTATCCTTGCCGTGTTCAAGCTGATAAGCGGGCACAAGGTGGATGGACGAGGTATTAAGCGTTTAAGGAACTTGTTACTATATGAAACTTGCGCATATTTTAAAATACCTACAAGTAAGTAACCCAACATCCTTGCTGGATTAAAAAGTCAACATTTAATTGGCCCTGCTCACCCCTGTCGGGTGGCCTTTTGACAATAATTGAGGGGTTGTATTGTTGTACTCGGGATATAAGGCGGGACGTAAATACCATTACGCGTCATGATGCCGGTTTTTACATGGACATGAACCCCATCACGCCCCAACGTCGTCAATTATCTTGAAATTCCCGCTGTACATTCAGACATTCATGCCGAGATGGAAAAATATAAAAGACCATAAAAATCCATCTCTCACACCCAGTTGAGACATCGCCCGCAATACTATTCCTTTCCCACAAAATATACAATGTTTCCCTCCAAGGCGACTCTCACAGCTGCGGCTACAATATTGGCCTTTCAAACTGCCGTTGCAGTGCCCGTCGCCGGCGGCGTTGATGCCGGAATTTGGGAGTTTCCTGAAGCCGTTGGCTTTGCACCCAGTTGCGGCGGCACGCTCCTCAACGCAAACACCGTTCTTACAGCCGCTCACTGTGTCATTTCATCAATAGCCTACTATAAAGGGACAGATCTTTCAAAATCTTCAGTTATAGCAGGCACTATTGTAAGTCTTTTTTCCCTAATATATACATGTATTGTATATTCGTTATAAAACCGAGTACACACAAAGAGTTGCAACTTGAGCGGGCGACAGCTCTAGGTCCTTCCATCTCCGTCTCCCTGGGCAAATCTAGTTCTAATCAAGATATTTAGTTTCCAAAAGACTTACAATACGCCACTATTGTTGGTATATCCTCCTTTCACGTGCACCCCGAGTATAATAGGACGGGTATCCGTGAGCACGACGTTGCTATTTTGAAGTTGTCCACCGACATTGCCGAGGACGAATGGGGGACTATTCGTTATGCCCGGTTGCCTCAGTGGCAGTCCGATCCTCAGCCGGGCTCTGACACGACTGTAGTCGGTTGGTACGTATCTCCAAAGAAAACCAAAACTTTTGGTCTACTCCCAAGGTGTAATGGGGATTCTGATGTTTCAATACAGGGGCAGTACAGACACCAAGGGTACCCGGCCTACGCAGTTGCAAAAAGTCGTGGTTCCGGTTGTGGATCGTGGCACGTGCAGCAAGATGCTTGGTCGTGTGCCAGAGAGTACATTTTGTGCTGGTTACAAGGACGGAGGCAAGGATGCTTGTGGCGGAGATAGCGGCGGCCCAACTTATGGTCCAGATGGGACTGTCATTGGGGTTACTTCGTATGGCGGGAAATGTGGCGCTACGTATGGAGCTTATGCTAGAGTAGACATAGATCTCGCCTTTATCACGCAGTATATGTAGATCTTTACAATCTTGGATGAAACAGGATGGAAAGGCGTGCGTCATTTGGGTTGCCGAGTTGGATAATTGGTCTCTAGGTGCCCATGGCGATGATTCTGGTACATATGTAGAATAGGCATGAGTCAAAACACGAATTTCTGTGCAAGTTTAACCCTAACCGATGACACCGAAATCAAGTCCTTGCCATAAAGGTACGCAAAGCGCTGAGCCGGGCGGGTCAAATTTACATGTAAGTCAAAGTTGAATTCGGGCCTTTTAAAGCCGCTAGCATCATTTCCTAGAACTTCTTTATCGTTTCCCTCTGGAGGCCCCCCGGAGGCCGCTAGCATCATTTCCTAGAGCTCAAGTGCTTCTTTATCGTTCCCTCCGGAGGCCCCCCGGAGGCCGGCAGCAGCGCTCGCGATGTGCTATTAATGGTGTTTACATGAGGTGCTTGTGACGTTCTGCAAGGTGCCTATAGCTTTTATCACCAAAACAGCAGGATCACCATGAGATGAGATCCTAAGGATACATGTATGTACTGGCATTAAAATTAAAGCTAATCGGTGGCAATAATTTAAGGTTGTTTAGACCAATCGTCGACGTAGGTTAAGTTTAAACTACAAGAGGCTTGTGATTGTGGCGGCGCAGCACTCTCCTTGAACAAGTAAAGCTAGAACGCACCGTCTTTTTTCTTTCCGCGCTTTTCTTAATGAAGAATTCAATGGCGCAAGAGTCATGGCTGAAGAGTCAAGTACATGTTCGGCTTACTTGGCCAACAGAGCGAGTTGGCTATATAAGTGCTGCTGCTTTACCCATTTCTTGCCGACTTGACTCTGCCAGTTTTATTCTCACCTGCTACCATCGTCCACGGCGTCTTCACATCTTACAGTCCCAATGAATGCCCTCTTTGAAAGCCATCAAGCCGACGCGGTTTTGCGCGTTGCCGCCTACAGTCGCCTAGACTTCAAGTTCGCTCTCATCGGATCGCCGTCAAGCGAGCATGAACCTATCCGTACTTCCATCGTCGAGGCTTTTCCTTCGAGCGCCACTGCCAAAATCGGCCTTCTTGAACGCCTTCCCTCGGAAATTGTCTGGAAGGTCTGCGCCGCATTGGACGTACGTTCCTGCTTCAGACTTCGCCAGACGAACCGACGCGCCCGTCAATTGGTTTCCGGCACGCACGAGTATCGCACGGTGGCCCAGCACGCGTTGGAAAGTCTTCGGGCCGTGCTCCGGACTTGCCTTTCTCCCCATGTCACGATATCGGCCCTTTATCAGGCGCTTTGCACGCGCGGCTGCCAAATCTGCGGTGCTGAGTTTGGCGGCTTCTTGTTCCTCCTCACCATCACCCGCTGCTGCTTCAACTGCATCGAATCATCGAGCCGTCTACGCCTCGTCATGCTCGCTGACGTCGCCAAGAGAGCCGGCGTCTCTAGCTTCACGTTGCCACGTCGCTTGGCCGTGTTGCGCACGCTGCCCGGAAAAACGCAGCGACGCCCTTGGGATCGGAGAATATCGGTAGTGTCATACGAACAGGCTACTGACGCTTTGACTATGTTTGGTCTTTCTCGCGACAGCGCGGCATCCTTTTTGTCTGGTCTCAGCAAGATGCGTACGGAGAGGTACATGGCCTCGACGCCGTTGCCACTATTCCATCGGGCAACAGCACAGGTGGAACACGGTATCTGCTGCAAAGGCTGTCGAATCGCTCTCGAAGACAAACTCTACGGTCAAGTGGTTGTCCAAGGACTCGACGATGAGTCTGTAGATTTGTGGAACCGCAGTGACCAGCTTTATTCTAGACAAGGGTATTTGAACCATTTCCCAACATGCCCGCAGTCCATCAACCTCTGGAGAAGCAGTCAAGGGGGAACTGTCGCCGTCGATGAGCCAGAGTTTACACGGAGACGCGGTTACATGGAGACGTGGTCACATGGCCCATCTATGTACATGACGGAACCACACGACAATCCGTATAGACAATGGATTTAGGGGGCCCTGAAATAGCAATATCTCATTTTGTACGCCAGTATAACCAGGCTGAATCTCCGGATCCAGAATACGACCAATAAAACAACCAAAGCGGGGTTGGAAACCAGCTTGAGTTATCCCAGGCCGGCCAACAGCATCACCGCCAGTCAACGTCTACAACTACATGAGCATCTTGGGTCCGTGTACTGCCTGTGCTTTCCCTTTTTTTTCATCTTGCTCATATTTCACGCAAAAAAAGAAGCAGCAACCAACATTTCCTCCAATCATCTTTTCCATCCCTTCGTGTCCGTCCTCGCATCCAACAAGCACCAGCCCACAATGGCGCTTCGCATGCTTTCCATGGATTTTGACACACTCGGCACATCCAACAGCCACTTTCGTATCTTGGCAAACACACTCGTCAAATATGTCGTCATTACCCCCGGAGCCATGGATGCCTCGTCCCTAGACGACATGCCCCTGAACTTTGTGAATATCCTCTCGCCCCTGCCATACGACGATGATGGTTGGACAACGGCGTATATATCTCGCGACTCCTCCAGCGGCGAGCTGGTCACATCGTTGTCGGCCTCGCAGCTCAACGGCGTCACGGACCTTTGGCACCCCAACACCATTGACTTTCGCCAACTACAGCTTCTGAAACCTCTCACAGCCCTGGTCGACGAGTGCGAATGGGCCACTCTGGAACCGAATCCTCACGGGCAAAATACGACCATGATTGCCAAGATGGCCCGGTTTAGCTGGGAAGTCGCCTACATTGAGCGCGAAACAAGAATATACGCCCTGCTCGAGGGTACCGGGATCGCGCCTCGCTTCCTCGGACACATCCACGAGCAGGGGCGCACCATGGGCCTTTTGCTGGAGAAAGTGGCCGGACGACATGCCGGCATCGACGACTTGTCGATTTGTGCCGCGGCTCTTGGGCGCCTGCATGCGCTGGGTATATCCCACGGAGACTGTAGCCGGTACAACTTTATAATTGGCGTCGACGACAAGGTCACGCTGATTGACTTTGAGCATTGCATAGTCGGCGCGAGCAAGGAGGCCATGCAGGCTGACATGGATTCGCTCCCCGATCATCTCACGGAAGAAAGTGGCCGGGGCGGTGGCTTCAGGACAGTGTAGGACGACGAGCTGTGAGCTGGGCTTTCTCGTGAGGGGGCTCGGATGGGTCGAATTGTTCGCACGGGGACGGCTACAATAGTATATGTCGTTGGCTGGGTCAAGATGGTAGCTTATTCTATTGAACGAGGACTATAACTATCAACTTGTTTTGGGTGTAAACGTGTGAAGCCGTGCCTTGTTCACCCATCTCGACCTCTCTCCATCGCCGCACAAGTGCGCTTTCCAAGGTAATGCGCAGCGAAATTAGAATGGGGTCTACGGAGATATCGACATATTTTTACCGTAAAGGGCCGCGTGCTGCTTGTTCCATAAAGTCATCCGCTAGTCCCAGGGATGCGCCGACCATGCCAAGGTAAACTCTCGATGAACCCGCCAGCATTGACTAGGCTGCTGGAGGATTAGAAAGGGTGTCGCGGTTTGGCATCTAGTTTTAAACTTGCAGCTGCTATAAGTGGATATATTACAGCCTTCTCATTCCGTAGTATTTGACTTCTTTGGTGCATCAGGGTTCACCGAATATCCCTCCCAGTAATGGGACGAGATTACGGATACTTTAAGTGGGTTAAGTAACTTATATTTAATATTACTCCCAGGCTTTCTATCAAATAGCGGTGAGCAAGCGAGCTCAGAGGCCTGAGGCCTCACCTAGGTCCCGAGCCCTTGTGTAACTATCGTCAGGTTCGAGAGTTGGCCCGTGCCTTTGTTACAACGTGACCTCCGTGTAACACCTCCGTAGTCAGGGGCCGATGATGAAGAGTTTTGCCGCAAACATGGTGGTCAAATGACGGTTGCTATCAAATAGCCGCTGTCTTACCTAAAGCGAAGTGAGGGCGTCGTTGGTCAAATAGTAAGTGCATGCGGTTACTCCAACGAGAGGCAGTGAGGCTTTGTTGCCTGATTTTCTGACAACTCAAGACTAGTATTACCAGGTCTTGTAATCACCGTTCTCGTGTGACTATTGTCTGGTTCAAGGGTCGGTCCGGGCCGTGGCGTTGTGTTACTCGTGTGACAAACCGCAATGCGGCTAGCACATATTCAGAGTGCCTTTTAATTCAATTCATCCATGTTTATTATACCAATGCCATCTCGGTGGGAGATTTCCAAATGCCAGTTAGCATACAGTGCTGATGGCGTAGTCCGCAAGCTAACAGTCGTGTCGGCATAGAAAGGCTTGAATTGTACCTAGTAGCATTTTGTTGTCTCAAGTCACGATACCTTGGTATCAAGGTGGTCGTACACAGTTGTCTCACATTCTAGCCGGTAAGCGCAATGTCCATGTGTTGGGTCATATAAAATGAAACGGAGCAGATTGCTGTCTAATTTCCCTTTTATTACCTTCCATGTTGTGCTACTCGAGCGCCCAAGCTGACCGCGGCTCTTTATCTAGGTGCTGGGGAGTCAACCCCCTTTTTTCACTTTACACCTCCGCCATCAGGAACCTCCATCAGGCGGTTTTTGCCATCATGGAGAACAGAAAGGCTCGCATTCTTTGTCTAGATGGAGGCGGAGTGAGGGGAATCACATCGCTATGCATGCTGAAGAACATCATGACCGAAATTCGCACCCAGGAGGAGAGGGATGCCGCAGACTGCGGCGACGAAAACATTGAAGGCAAGGCGAACAATGACGGAGCCGAATCGAGGTCAACAACGCCTCTGAAGCCTTGTGAATATTTCGACTTGATATGTGGGACAAGCACCGGCGGTTTGATTGCTCTGATGCTGGGCAGGCTGGAATACGTGAGTCTACTATTCTTGTACTTTTCCTTGACCGAGAGTCACTGACTAAACACTCATCTCGTCTTGGAATAAAGACTGTCGACGAGGCTATTGAACAATATATGAATCTTGGCAAAGAGATCTTCGGGAAGAGGAAGCGATGTTTCAAGTCATCCAAATACGGCCACAATACTCTCGAGAAATGTCTCAAAAAGGTTGTCCGTGAGTCGCATCTCGGTGACGAGAATGCACTGATGAAAGACGAGAGATGCCGCTGCAGGACCTTTGTTGTTTCAGCACATCTCAATAAGCATGCAGATGAATATGAGGACGACGCCACCATCCTCAGGTCCTATGATCTCCAAGCTTTGCTGCCTGAATATGCGTTTCACGGCAAGATATGGGAAGCCGGAAGAGCGACCTCGGCCGCCCCGACATTCTTCAAACCGATTTCAATCGACCCAAGAGGGGAAAGCAGCAATACCTCTGGCGTAATCGAAAAGGCATCGCGCAAGCTCAAGGCCGAGACGAACAAGAAAGACAGTTATAGCGACGGTGGCACAGTCGCCAACAACCCATGCAGCATTGCTGTCAGAGAGGCAGGTAGAATCTGGGGTTACGGCAACATAGGTTGCATCGTTAGCCTTGGTACAGGCCCTGAGCCAAAATTTACCTTGGACCAGGCTACAAAAGAGATGCTGGGACCAAAGATCATGTGGCTATCCCGGAAGCTTCTCACTGACTTCTTTTACCTCCGGCTACAGCTGGCCTTTTACAGTCTTCAAAAGATGACGAGGACCGAGCATGTGCACAAATAAACAAGAGACTTGGTTACGACCTTTATCAATTCCAACGAGGAGAACGAGGCCCAAGCCTATTTTCGTTTCAACGTGGAGAGCGAGATGGCCAGAGTTAGGCTCGACGCCTGGGACAAGATGCCCCAGCTGCAGAAACTGGCCGGCGAATACATGGGCTTTGAAGACGTGGTGCAGAAAACAATGACGATTGCAGAGAAACTGAAAAAGGTTCGCGCAAACACACAAACACTACCGCGAACACGGCCAAGGGGGCGTGATTACGTCTCCAAGCTCAGGATTCTAACCCCGGGTCATGGGCCGCCGCAAAAGGCCGAAGCCCTTATTGATAGCAGTGTCAAATACAACTTCGTGTCCAAGACGTTGGTTGACAGGTTGAAAATGCCTACCCAAAGGACATTGCCCACGGCGCCCGAGATGACATTCTTCCAGGGCGACAAGGCACGACCCAGAGACGAGACATGGATCTATTTCTCTCGAGACGGTCGCTCTGATTATTTCCGAGACCGTTTCTACGTGTTGAATCAAGCCCCGGTCCCGTACGAACTCATCATCGGGTCGAATTTTCACCAAGACCATGGGCGGGTTCTGCTGGAGCCGCCGCCGCTGGCGCTGGCCGCAGCAAGGGCCGACGAGGCCGTCATCAGGCGTCTCCTCAAGCAGGTTGTAGACGTAGAGGCCAGGGACGCCCAAGGCAGCACGCCACTTCACCATGCCATCGATAGCGATAGCCCGCACATCGTACAGCTGCTGCTTGAAAACGGTGCCGATGCCGCGGCCACGGACAATTACGACATCATGCCGCTACACAAAGCAGCCGCGAGAGGAAACGAAGCCATCGTCAAGCTCCTTCTCGAAAAGGACGTTGATCTCGAGGCCAAGAATCCGTATGAGCGTACGGCGCTGCTGGACGCCTCGTATAAAGGACACGAGGCTGTGGTCAAGCTACTTCTCGACAAGGGTGCTGACACCGAGGCCAGGGATTTCGCGAGCGCCACCTCGCTGCATTTTGCCGTTCAAGAAAGACGCGAGGCTGTCGTCAGGCTGCTTCTCGAAAAAGGTGCTGACACCGAGGCCAAGGATTTTTTTCTCAATACGCCGTTGATTTATGCCTCTTATCGAGCAAATGTAGCTATAATTAAGCTACTTCTAGAAAAGGGTGCTGATTTCACAGTCAAGGATCGGCATGGCCAGGTGCCGTTGCGGACTGCCGTTGACTATCGACGCGAGTCTGTCGCCAAGCTGCTGGTCCAGCATGGAGCTTATGTGGATGAATCGAATTTATCCGAGGCTGCCAAGGCATTCCTCGACTCCATCTTGGGGCCAGCTGTAGATTGAGGACATGGTATGGACTAGGAGGATTGGATCAGATTCTTCCACAAATGACTAAATATGCACCTCTTTCCTAGCTAATATACTACATTTTTTGGTGCCAAGTAGATTCGATCATGTATGTTCTATAATAGATGCATCCATCGGGCCTTGCGATGAGGGAATCAGTCACCCCGGACTTATCCATGCGTAGAACCTGTTAGGGGGTAGAGTAGATATAGTATATAACTACCAAAATAGTAGGGAAATATTACTTGAGACACATGACAAAGGAGCTTACTAGAAGCAGATAGCTACATAATAATAAGCACTACCTAATTATTTACATTACAAACCATGTAATTGGTCGGGACTCGGGAGCCATACATAATATCGTACAGTGACAAGCTACTTAGTTGCCAACGGGTATTACATTGGCAGATACAGGCATATGCATCAACCATCACACGCCAACTACGCCATGCTGCAGAACTATGCTCACCGGACCAGGAATGAGAACTTCATCTGATCATGTCTTGTAATCTCTATGGAACAACTCTATTTCACCAATCTCTACACCCCACAACGCCTACGCTTACTCGACTGCTAACCACGCCGTCTCCATGCTCCGTCTAATTTGAACAGTGTTCCAGCCCCTATTCTCGCTTCCCAGAAACTAAACGCGACTCCCCTAGTCCCAGTGTATCACTGGCTTGACCACCTAGTACAATTCAGTTAGCGAACCGACGACGGCCAGGGTCCATGTTCTGTGATTCACTCACCTTGCCTTCGCGCAAGTCACTCATTGCCGTTTCGAAATCTTTAACAGAGTAGACCTTGCACAATTTCTCAACGGGGAAGTGCCCTTGCTGATGAAGCTCCATCAACTGCGGGATAAACTACACGCACACGAGCGGTTAGAAGGCAAAAACCACACAAGACTTGCAGTGCACAAAACCAACCTTTTGGGGGTGGGAACCCCCTTCCAGCACACCAATGTAGCTCTTGTTCTCCATCAAAAAGGTCTGGGGCTCAATCCTGACGATGCTATCTGGAGGCGGCACCCCAACGGTGGTTGCAGTCCCCCTTGGAGCCAGGCATCCAAACAACGATTCAATGACGGGGATGCGCCCGGTGCAATCAATAGCATAGTCGGCACCGCCATCGGTGATGCGCCGGATGGCGGCTTCCACGCCCTCCTCTGCGTGTTTGGTCGGGTTGACGACATGCGTGGCGCCGAATTCCTTGGCAAAGTCGAGCTTCTCATCAACCACGTCGACGGCAATGAGTTGCCGGACCTGGAGGTAGGCGGCGGCCATCAAGGCGGCAATTCCAACACTCCCCACGCCAAAGATGACGACAGACTTGGTCTTGTCTGGCTTTAGGACGTTGAGCAGGGTGCCGGCGCCGGTCTGAAACCCGCAGCCCAGGGGTGCGTAGTAGGAGAGCGACTCGGGATAGGGGCACTTGACGACGCACCTCTCGGCGACGACGGACATGCGCGCAAACGAGGACTGGCCGAAACACTGGCTGCTCACGGGGGTTCCGTCGGCGAGCCTGGCCGGCGTGGAGCCGTCCGACACGCGGACCGAGCCGGCGTTGACCGGGGAGTGGATGTGGCAGCAGGACGGGTTGTCGGCGAGACACTGCTTGCACTTGCCGCAGACGTTAAAAGACAAAAGCACGTGGTCTCCGACCTGCAGGGACTTATCCTTGACGTTGCTGCCAAGCGCTCTGATGATGCCGGCGCCCTCGTGGCCAAAGATGGCGGGATACTTGGGGCCGGGAATCTTGGCATTCTGGAACAGGACATCCTAGTTGGCATTAGATGAAGGGTTCTTGTAAAAAGGGGAGAATCAGCATGTATATATCCGCACCGTATGGCAGATGCCCGAGTACTTCATTTCCACGAGGACCTCGTCGTCGCGGACCTCGTCGAGGATGACGGGCCGCATGACAAAGTCAGCCCCCGGCTTGTCAACAACCAAACCCTCGGTGTGGATATTTGTAGTGGCGGCCATGGCGGAAGACGATGGAGCAAGGAAAAACAATGTTATTTTTGTTGTGGTGTAGTCGCAAGTCCAGACAGGCCAAGGGGGTAGGTAGGTAAGGCGCACTTAAGAAGGATCAAGACATGTCGCGGTGGAGCAAGGTGAAGATGCAGGAGATGGATTTCAAATGCTGCCCCCCGGCTTGATAGGCTCGGAACAGATTCCGCCGCCGGCATTGGAGCAGCAATCTGCGACGGGCGTGTCGGGCGTCGGGTGGGATTCTTCAAGTGGGGGGTCGAAACGAGGTTGGAACTTGGAGGGGTTGAGGCGTGAGGCGTCGACGTTGGAGACGCGAGATCAATTGATCCCTGGATCGCACGGGGCCCCGGGAAAACCTGGGGTAAAGCGTCTGGACTCTGGACTCTGGTACGTACCCCATCATGGCTGCCGTGCCATCGACTCAACCCGTCTTTGCCATGACATGGCGTCTTTCGCTGCCTATCGCCGCCCAATCACGACTTGAGCCCTTTCCAGGGACGGCGAGCCAACAAAGCCTTCTGACCCAGAGTCGGAAACGGCTGGCAGGATTCCGAGACAGGTCTGAGATGTCCCGGATGGTGCTGTCTGTGCCGAAAATGCGACGCTTCCAATGCGACGCTTCCAATACGACGCCTCGTCTCCTTGGCCATGCGAGTGAAGGCCCGCGTGCAACGTCTCGGCATCCCACTTTGATCTTGATGGACACTTGACGCTTCGTCTATCGCCAACCGCTGGCTGTCGTCCCATCATAAAGCTGCTATTATAAAGGACGGGGGCAGGGAGGCGTGCGTGCGTTGGCTCCTTTGAACACACATGTCAACCTGGCTCCTTGAGTCTTTGCCTCTCTCCATCACCCACAAGCAACTACTGCCCTGCTCACTGCCTCGTCGTCCGTCGTCATCATGGCAACTACTATGCAGCTAGAGGTTCGTCCAACTCGCCACCCGGGACGATCCCGGGGCACACGTCGCTAAACATCAAACGTCGGTAGGAGTTGCCGGGCACGCCGCGCGACGACCTCCGCATTGACATCATCCCGGGCACCGAGATCATGGCCGACATTGGAAAGCACCACTTTGTCAAGAGCAACGACAGCAGTCACCGCGTCCTCGTTCCACAGCCCAGCGAGAGCCCCAACGACCCGCTCAACTGGTCCTGGCTCTGGAAGGCCTCGACTTTATTTGCCGTGTCCACCATGACCTTTGCCCAGGGCTTCGCGCCTCTATCCCTGGCTCCCATGTTTGGCTACTTGATGGAGGACTATAACCGGTCTCTGGCCGATGTTATCCAGTTCACCAGCATTACGATTCTTGTCCTGGGCTTTAGCAACTTTTTCTGGTCAGCCCGCCGTCAACACATGCCACTCTCTCTTCATGCCAAAGCCTAACCTCGAGCCATCAGGATCCCGATATCCACGTCCTTTGGGAGGCGCCCGGTCCTGATCTTGTCCCAGGTCGTGTGCCTTGCTTCTCATATCTGGCGGGCCAAGGCGTCCAGCTACAACGAGTTCATGGGCGCAGCCATGTGAGCCGCAACTCCCATTTTCCCCGCGGAAGCAAGAGAGAAGCTAAAAACCACCAGTCTCAGCGGCTTTGGCGCCGGCCCAGGCGAGACCATCCAGCCCACCATCATTGCCGACGTCTTCTTCCTCCACGACCGCGGGAAGTGGAACACGTTGTACTGGGTCACATATACGGGAGCCTTGATGGTGAACCCCAACTCTGGACAAATGAATGTACATAAATAACACTAACAAATAGTAGGTTGCGCCCGTCGTCGCAGGCGCCATGGCCGATCATAAAGGCTGGCCCTCCTTCTGGTGGCTCAACGCCGCCATCACCGCCTTCTCCCTCGTCGTCATCGTCTTCGGCTTCCCAGAAACCATGTTCTCCCGCGCAGAAAACGCCGCCGGCCCGCCCGAAACCGGCCCCGGTGCGCCGTCCAAGGCCTCCGAGCCCAAACACCAAGAGCTGTCCGGCCAGCCAGACGGCCAGCCAGACGGCCTCACCGCGCAGGACCCCTGGCTCGGCAAGGGCAGCCCCAGCCGACAGCAATGGCTGCTCATGCAGCTGGATTCGTGGTCGCTCCGGTCCCTCCTCCTGAGCGTCTACATGCCCCTGAAGCTCTTCACCTTCCCCATCGTGCTGTTCGTCTCCTTCGTCGTCAGCTGGAGCCTCAGCTGCGTGCTCATCCTGAACCTCACGCAGTCGCAGGTCTTTGCGGCGCCCCCCTACAATCTGAGCTCGCAGTCGGTCGGTACGTGAGACTCCAACCGACAGACAGTAACCCTCCCAAGACTAACTCGGCTAGGGCTTACCAACTTTGCCATGGTGGTCGGCGGGCTGATTGGCCTCGCGACGGCCGGCCCCTTTAGCGACTGGGTTTCGGCGCGGGCGACGGCGCGCAACAGCGGCATCCGCGAGCCCGAGATGCGGCTGCCCGCGCTGATCCCGTACGTGCTCGTCATGGCGCTGGGCCAGATCATCACCGGCGTTGGGTACCAGTATAAGTGGCCGTGGCCTGTTATTGTCGTCCTGGGGTACACCTGCTCGGGGATCCAGATGGCCGGCCTGCCTAGCATCAGCAGCACCTATGGCGTTGACAGCTATAAACCTGCCGCGGGGTCGCTGTTTGTCGCCATCACCGTGAACAAGAACCTCTGGGGCTATGGCATGGGCAAGTTCATCACCGAGTGGACCGAGGCGAATGGGTACATTGCTCCTGTAGTCCTGCTTCTCTTGCTTGGCTGTTGTTTGCTAATCGCCGTGGCAGGTTTATCCCCGTCTTCATGGTCAACATGGCCCTCACCACGGTCTGGTGTCTCTTTGGGGTGGTCTTTTATTTCTACGGCAAGACCTTCAGGCGCTGGTCCAGGAACAGTAACGTGCATAGTCTGGAGATTTAGTGCATGGGCGCTCGGGAACCCGGTGACTTGGACTTTTGCTGTGGTGCTTGCTGTCTGTTGGGCTTTGTATTCATGTGTAGATATTGCGTGGATGTGGATGTGTATGTATTGGTATTTTGTGTCAAACTCACGGATCATCAAAAGAAAAAATAAAAATTGTGTATACCGTGAACCCCCAGTCAGTCATTACACCATAATGCCAAAGCCATGATGCAAAATGCTACATTTGTGAGTTCATGTTGGGACAGAAAATGACGTTGAGGCATGTCTGGCAGGCATCTGGTTGATTGGCGCGGGATTTGCAGGGCAAGAGCACAGGAGGCTCCTACCAAATCGGGCGCTGAGCCTCCAGTCAAGACCACAAGAATTCTGGAGCCACAACGACATCTCAACTTTGACAATCCGCCCTCAACTCCAACAAACAGCCTGTGCCCAGCTCGCGGGCCAAAAAAAAAGTCTTCTAGCACCATGGAAGTCAACGGCGTCCGGGTAGCCGTCGAAGGATGCGTATGTATCTTCTGCCAATGTCCACACAGCCTATACGCTCTCTCGCTAACCAGCCCAGGGACATGGCACACTCAACGCCATCTACGCGGCCGTTGCTGAATCGTGCAAAGTTCGCGGTTGGCATGGCGTAGACCTGCTCATCATTGGCGGCGATTTCCAAGTAGGTGCCATGCGGTTTTTTCCCTCTCAATAGACTTGCCGCTCAATACTTGTAGTCCGTACGCAATGCCGCAGACCTCACCATCATGTCCTGCCCCGTCAAATACCGCCATCTCGGCGATTTTCCCGACTACTACGCCGGCACACGTACTGCGCCCTATCTCACCATCTTCGTCGGCGGCAACCACGAAGCAAGTTCCCACCTCTGGGAACTCTTCTACGGAGGATGGGTAGCCCCCAACATTTATTACATGGGCGCCGCCAACGTTCTTCGCTTTGGCCCGCTTCGCATTGCAGCCATGTCCGGCATTTGGAAGGGCTTCGACTACAGGAAAACCCACCATGAGCGACTCCCCTTTAGTGGCGATGATGTCAAGTCATTCTACCATGTGAGGGAGCTCGATGTCCGAAAACTGCTTTTGCTGCAGACCCAGGTCGACATTGGTATTAGCCACGACTGGCCGCGCTACATTGAAAACCACGGGGACGCAGCCTGGCTGTTTCGCAAGAAGCCCGACTTCCGAAGAGAGTCGCAGAATGGCCAGCTGGGAAGCATTGCCGCCGAATACGTCATGGACCGGCTGCGGCCTCCGTACTGGTTCTCAGCGCACATGCATATAAAATTCCCGGCTGTCAAAAAGTACACCGACGCCGCTCCAGTGGCACCGTCCACAAATGTGAACGGAGACGAGGCCACAGTGCCCGAGGGAGGAGCAAATCCCGATGAGATTGACTTGGACATGGAGGATGACGAAAACAAGAGCACCGAAAAACCGGCCACGGGCGCAGAGGCGTCCGAGTCCAAGGCCACAAACCAAATTTCTGCCGAACTGCGCGCCCAGCTACCTGCGTCATTCGCAAAGCCGCCGCCCAGGGACAATCGCACGCCTGGCCAGCCGGTCCCTCCAGGCATCAAAAACAGAGAGGTCCGTTTCGTAGCTTTGGACAAGTGCCTCCCAGGACGGCATTTCCTCCAACTATGCGACATTGCACCTTTCAACGCGGCCGATCTCGCAGCGTATCCCCCCAAATCGTCGGGTCCTCGTTACCAGCTGCAGTATGACCCCGAATGGCTCGCCATCACGCGTGTCTTCCACAGCACCCTCAGCATTGGTGACAAGACGGCCCGGCCACCTCCCGATCTAGGCGAAGAGCACTATCTGCCTCTCATCGAGGCCGAGCGTGCCTGGGTCGAAGAAACCGTGGTCGCCAAGGGCAGGCTTGACGTCCCTGAAAACTTTGAACTCACCGCTCCCCCCCATGCTCCTGGTTCTCCGGAGATTGTGGACGAGCAGCCCGAGGAGTACACAAACCCGCAGACGACGGCATTCTGCGACCTCCTCGGGCTGAAGCATCTCTGGAATGCCAGTGCAGAGGAGAGAAAAGCGAGGCGAGACCAAGGGCCGCCTCCGTCAGAATACCAAGGCCGCCGCGGGGGGGCTGGCGGCAGAGGAGGGCGAGGCGGCGGCAGAGGCGGCGGCAGAGGTCGAGGCGGACATCGTGGAGGCCATGGTCACCGGGGCAGGTGGTAAAGCAAGAGCAAAACTGTATCATTACGCGCATGCAACTATAGAGTCCAATGTAATACCACTTCATCACGCCGGCTCAATGTCAACAGACGACGCATGGCCGCACCTCCCAGCCTCCCCATGCATCAGCCCATGTGGCATGATGTATAGCACGACCCACCAAATTCATATGTGTGGCCATCAGCACCCTCATGCCTCCTTGGCACAGCCGGCTGATTCAACCCAGCAACACCCAAATTTCGTCCCCTTCCCGCACCGACGGCGCCGCCATACCAAGAACTTGTCGTCGACCGTAACCAGCTGCCTCCCACCATGTGCTAATCCAAACCCGCTACTCAGCCCGAAACACCCCCTCGCCATCCTGGAATTCATACTCAATGTTCAACAATCCTTGCCCTCCCCCACGCCGGTGGGTAAGTAAAAGTCATTCAGCCCATCTTCAGTACCATTCACGTTTCGAACCGGCGAGAACTTGGACAATGCCCTGTCGTGGCGGCGAGCAGCAGCTCCCGCCGTCGTGGGACGTAATTGCCTCCATGTTCTTGAGCACAAGACCAAGCTCAGCACTCACAGGGTCATGAAGAGTGCTGTAGAATTTTGTGGTGTTCTCGGCGGACACGGGCATGTTCACGTGTTGCAGAATCAAGCCGTCAACTTCGGACAGGATGACGAGGAGCACGGATACGCGGGATCGGCCGGCAAACTCCGCCGGGACATGGGAACCGCAGGCTTCGGGGTCGAATTGGCTGCCGTATGGCATGTCCATGCACAGAGTCCGCCATGGAACCTCTGGTATATTGGGGTGAGGGCCGTGTCCTCTGTTGCCACGGAGTGACGGGAGCATCGAGAGCCAAGATTTGGAATATTCTCGGATAGTCCGGTGCCGCGACGTCCTGACGCTCTGGAGACGGCGCCTCGTCGTGTGCCTTGGGCGTCGAGTTTTGCCGGGCCGCCATCTTTTGGCGGTGTGTATGCAAGTCCTGCGTCAGCGGAGAGTTGGCTCGGGATGCGGTTGATAGCGGGCAGGCTGGAGTCTGGGATCCAGGTTGGCAGGTTCACCATCCTCTCTGACGGATGTACACATGCTGACAGAGTCTGTAGGTTGCCTTGCTCGCGAATCATCTCCCTCGCTGCCCGCGTGTACACCGTCTCCAGCGACGAATGGTAATCGCTTGCCATCTGACTTCCGAAGACAGGTTCAAGACTCTGTAAAACGCGAATATCTTGTCCCTCGGGTCCGAGGCCGCAAAGGTCCGAAAGGTGTACACCATCTCTCGGGGCGTAAATAAGGCCTGCAATTCATGGGCGTTGGTAATATCCTTGCTGTTGGCATGGCACTTCGTCTGCCGCCGCTTGGATACCTCGGCCATGTTCCAGACTATAAGGGCAGCGTCTTGCTCGGGCACAAATGCTGTGAAACTAGCTGTGCCGGGTTTTGCTTCATTTCTTCGGAGAGCGGCTGATACGTCGCCTAAGTGTGCCCATGAGAGGGCATCGGGGCCAGTGTACATTAATAGCACGCTAGGGAGAATGGCTTCCTGCACGATCTAGGCTCTGCTGAACCACGGGCGTTGGTATATGCTGGCTAGGGCTACCCGTTCTGGCCAGGATATATGGCACGCCGGATTTGAAGTAGGCGTCTTTATCGAGGCCGCTACAGGGTTCGATTTGGCTGTCTTGGAACTGCGAGGTAGGAATGTACCGTGTTGAGAGTTTGGATTCCGAGATTTGAGTGAGAATCATGCGGGCCGAGCCATGCGGTTACGTACGTGGCCGCTGAGTAGATTCGGTCCATCATGCTTACTTGGGCTGGCTGATTTATTCAGATTGTGTCAGCCATGTGCTCGGATGGTCCAGTGTATCAACAACGTCATGGTTCCCGTTGGCAACGGCGAGATCAACGGGTTTGCAGCCGTCACTATTTTGAATCTGCTTCAAAGCGCCATATCGAAATACAGCGGAATTCGGGGCCATGGTCGATTGCGTCTGATGCAGAATGGAATCTCTATTTTGAATTCAGGGCCTGGATTCAGGACGTCTGCTTCGAGGCTACCCTGTACTTGACGGAGAAGGAACATTGAAATCTGAAACAGACCAAGGTGGTGGTGGGCCTGGGGGTGGGCCGGCGCTTGGGCAGCTGGGGCAGGCGGTCAGTCAACCACTGCCCCAAACGTTGGCAGTTGCGTGCAGTCCCTGGCAACCAGGCCCAATCAGGAAGCGTCGATGTAAACACTACGTCAACATCGCTGCCCTTGCGCATCCCAACACCATCTTTACGCTTCAACCATTGTTACCACATCTGCGTTGAGCGCCCCGAGGGAACAGACTACACTTACTCCTGGAGCAGACAGGTGAGAATTTGAACAAACCTTCAGAGGCCATGAAAAGAGGACAATGGCCAGTCCGCCACTCTGTCTGTCTTTGCTAGCCCTTCATTGCCCCGCTAACGACTGGAATGCCAGCGCCAGGCCCGCAGCATTCTCCGACCATCGTCGACGACGCTGAACGCCGCCACCATGGCTCAGTTCTTGACCACCGTGTTAGTCCTCCTTTCATACAAGCAGAAGCACCGTCGTGCAACATGACTGCAATGGCGAGCGCTGTTTTCCGTTACCTGAGCCCCAGTTCCATCGCCACCATGCTGTCGCTGGACAACACCATCATCTCGGTCCACGAGGATGATTCCGACTCCCCCACGATGCCCGCAGCCGAGCCTGTGATTGCTGACGCCAAGGCAACGAATAGTAACCAGCGGACTAAGAATCAGTTCCGTCCTCGCGTGGGCAAGGGCGGCGCCACCAGCTACCAGCTTCGACAGTATGCTGAAGTCACATTGGGGGGTGGTAGTTTGCGAAAAGTTGTCAAGCTGCCCGAAGGCGAGGACGAGAATGAGTGGCTGGCGGTAAACAGTGGGTTATCTCGACCCCGGCAAGACTGGAGTATTGTTTCCGTGCTGACTGTGGCAGTGGTGGATTTCTACAATCAGATCAACTTGCTCTACGGAGCCATCACCGAGTTTTGCTCGCCCCATTCCTGCCCCGAGATGAAGGCAACAGACGAGTACGGTCCCCCGAATGTTACATTAGGACCAGGAAAGGTGCTGACATTTCAGATTTGAATACCTCTGGCAAGACAACGAAAACTACAAGAGACCGACCAAGATGCCTGCCCCAGCATACATCGAGCAACTCATGACATGGGTACAATCCAACATTGACAACGAATCTGTTCTTCCAAGCAAAATTGGTGAGTTGTGCAGCTTCACATGTATCAAGCTGGCCAACTGCTGACTACGAGACACAGGCGTTCCCTTCCCCAAGTCATTCCCGGCTCTTGTCCGCCAAATTTTCAAGCGCATGTACCGAGTATACGCCCACATCTACTGCCACCACTACCCCGTAATTCGGGAGCTGGGCCTGGAGCCGCACTTGAACACTAGCTTCAAGCAGTATGTGCTCTTCATTGATGAGCACAGCCTGGCAAGCGGTAGAGACTACTGGGGCCCTCTGGGTGATCTCGTGGACAGCATGCTCAAGAGCGACTAGACATTGAATGAAGTGGTGCATGAGCTCTCTTTGTACGAATTATGGTTCATCTGGCGTTTGGGAATGCTGTATCGCTTTATTGTTTCATTGCTTCTTTTTTATTTTGGAGGGGGCCAAGGTCGGAAAAGGATACAGGCTTTGGGCCCCCTAGCATGAGCTCCTATGCGCCTCCTGCTACAATGAGCACGAGATATTGCACGGAAGCATAGACATTGAGAGCACGAATTAATAACGTAACGTAAACATGAATACGAGTAAGCCATAAACATCAAGAATAAGTTCACGTGCATGGTAGTTTTGAATGATGCTTCATCAGCACAAGACGGGCACAGCCGGCTCAGTTCGAGAAAGGTGGGTCCATAGCCTGTGGTGGATGCCTCACCCGTAAGGCACCAACATCCAAAATTGCCGACACCGAGCAACCTCATCACGAAAACCGGCAGCTCCACGAACGCCGACATCAACACCGTCGAATCACCCTCCCCCCCTCCCTCTCAACATATCATCTTCCGTCCGGAACCTCGCCATGTTGTCTCGACAAGTCTTCCGTGCCGCCCGTGCCGCTGCCCCCCAGCGAGCCGTGACCCTGCGCGCAGCTCCCGTGCGGTCTTTTGCTGCTGCTGCCGCTGCCGATAGCCAGCCCCCGATTGCTGTGTTTGGCCTCGATGGCACCTACGCCTCTGCCCTGGTATGCGACATGCCACCAAGCTTGACGGAGCATGGCCAATTGGTTTCTGTCGGACTCGCGTCGTCACCAATTGAGTCCCCTGCGCCCGGCGACCACAACCACCAAGTCTAACAGTCCAACTAACCCACCTTGCGTCAATTAGTACACTGCCGCCGCCAAAACCTCTACCCTCGATCCCACGGCCAAGGCCCTCAGCAACCTCAACGCCATTGTCGAGAAGGACCCCAAGCTGACGCAGATCCTGGCCGCTCCCACCCTCACCGCCGAGGACAAGACGGCCATTGTCGCCGAGCTGGCCAAGCAGGCCGGCGCCGGCGGCGAGACGGTCAAGAACTTCCTCAGCACGCTCGCCGAGAACAACCGCCTGGGTCTCCTGAAGGGCGTCTGCGAGAAGTTTGGCGCCATCATGAGCGCCGCCCGCGGCGAGGTCGAGCTCAAGGTCACCAGCGCCCAGGTACGTTTTCCGTCCTTTCCCCCACCCCGTCTGTGCCGGCCGTGTTGGCTGACGCCGCGAATGTGACGCACAGCCCCTCGACAACAAGACGCTGTCCCGCCTCGAGACCGCCGTCTCCAAGTCCCAGTACGTCGGGCAGGGCAAGAAGCTCAAGGTCACCAACGAAGTCAACTCGGACATTATCGGCGGACTCGTCGTCGAGGTCGGCGACCGCACTATCGACCTGAGCGTTTCTTCGCGCATCGCCAAGATGAACAAGCTCCTCACTGATACTCTGTAAATTTAATACACTGGCTAGCATATTACAAACTTGTCTCTCTGTTTTTTTGGTAGTCCACGTTTGTTCTGCGTCGGCATACTCCTTGGCTCTTGGGGGGAACGGACAGCAATCTCGTGTACACTTGATGTATGAAGGGGAAAGAAAGGAAGAGCGTGCCGTAGTTGGCGGGCTGGAGAGGACGCTGAAGAGGCGGGGTGAATAGAAGCATTTGCATACACGATTCTGTCTACGGCCTTGTGATGCTGACCCATGTTTGTGCTGCTACTCCTGTTGTAGCCTAGACTCTACGTTGGCCACGGCGACAAGTTGAGCAGAGGAATCTATCTACGCACTCTGTACTTTTGTTCCAGTAGGGCACTTGTATCCATGAATTGACGTCTCGCGTGGCCGTTACGTAGGACGGTCAAATGAAAACATGTCACAAAACGGTTTACCACAAGTCTCGTCGGCGTCGTCGACAAAGTTCTCGGCCACAATAATGATTTCATCTTTTCTTGCATCGTACCTCGTTACATCTAAGCCTTGGTCTCGTACTCGTCTGCGTGGCCCCCGTTGACGCTCTCGTCCTTGTATCTCTCCAACTGATCTGAAATATACCGATGCAGGTGCGAATCCGCCTCCTCCCTCTCCCTGGCCCTCTCGGAATCATCGTGAATGACCGAGTTGGTCACCGAGTGCGCGTCGTCGTCGACCCCGTTGGCAGAAGCCTCAAAGTCGCTCCGGGCCCCGATGGACCGGGCCGTCGAGGAGCGGCGGATCCGGCGCATGCTGGGGGACCGGGGCGTGCCGAGGTCAAGGCCGCGCTGGAGCATGTCGTCAAAGTAATGGGCCATGGCGGCAGACGGCGTGCGCGGGGTTTGGGGGAGGCGGCAGTTTGTGCTGCGTCTTGTTAGCTCGCTCGTGCTCAACACGGAAGAAAGGGGGGGGAGGACGTGACTCGTCTTACCCGGTGTCGTGGATCATTCTGGCAATGAGACCGGTCCAGCCGCACTGGTGGGTGGCGCCTAGCCCGCGGCCGCAGTCGCCGTCAAAGAATTCGTAGAACCAGAGATAGTCCTTCCAGTGCTCGTCAAAGTCGAGGCGGTCGTCGCCGGCGTTGATGCTGCGTCTTCCGTCGTCGGTGCGCGCAAAGAGGTGCTGGAGGCGGTGCTGGATCTCCTCGGCCACTTTGCCCAGGTGCATGTAGTCGCCGCTCCCGGTTGGGCATTCCACCTGGAACTCTGGCCCGTAAAAGAGGTAGAACCGCTGGAGGGACTCGACCAGCAGGAAGTTTACACAGAGCCAGATTGGCCCCCGCCAGTTGCTGTTGCCGCCGAATAGACCCGTGTCTGAGTCGCCGGGGACGTACCCAACCTTGAATTGTTGTCCGTTTACCTCCATGGAGAAGGGGCTTTCCTTGTGGAATTTGGACAGAGACCGAATCCCGTGGTCGCTGAAGAATTCTTTCTCGTCGAGCATGCGCTTGAGAATCTTCTCCAGCCTGTCTTTGCTTACAATGGAGAGGAGCAGCCTGTCTCCCTTGCCCCTCTTTCGTATACTGGCCATGTTTCTCTCGGCCATGTCCTCCCGGTGTTGTACGAACCATTCCACCCGCTTGCGGAACGACGGAAGCTTATTCAAAAGCTCTGGTTCCAAGGTGGCCGTTGCGTACAGCGGGATGAGACCGACAAGAGATCGGACTGGCAGCTGCTGGATATATGGACCGCCCCAGGAGATGGCGTCGTAATAGAAGCCATCTTCCTCGTTCCAGAGAGACTTTTCGTCCTTGTGCCCAGTCCTGAAGGTCATGGCATCGCTAATTAAGATGAAGTGCTCAAAGAACTTGGAGGCAATGTCTTCGTAAATGCGTCGGTGCTTGGCTAGTTCCAGCGCAATGTTGAGCATAGACAAGCAATAAAATGCCATCCATCCCGTGCTGTCGGCCTGCTCCAACACGCCACCCGTGGGCAAAGGTTCTGATCGATTGAACAGGCCAATATTGTCAAGGCCGAGGAAGCCACCTTCAAAGACGTTTTTGCCATCGGTATCTTTGCGGTTCACCCACCAGGTAAAGTTGAGCAGCAGTTTCTGAAAAACCCTTTCCAAAAAGTCAAGATCTTGACGTCCGTACATCTTTCTCTCAATTTTGAATGTTCTAAACGTCGCCCAGGCGTGGACGGGGGGGTTCACATCACCAAAATTCCACTCATATCTGCAAAGATGAATTTGTTAGTGATGGCACTGCATAAACCATGTCGTAGGTCATCTTACGCTGGGAGCTGCCCATTTGGATGGCAATACCATTCCCTGGTGAATAAATCCAGCTGCTTTTTGGCAAAATCAGGATCAATCATGGCCAAGGGTATACAGTGGAATGCGCTGTCCCAGGCGGCGAAGAAGGGGTACTCCCAAGAGTCGGGCATTGACAAGATGTCATCACAATGCATATGTCTCCATTGGGAGTTCCGAATACCCATTCGTTCCGGAGGCGGCGGCGGCGACGATGGGTCGCCCTTGGCCCATTGGTCCCAGATGAAGTGGTAATGCTGCTTTGTCCACATCATTCCAGAAAATGCTTGTCGTTGAATGTTTCGTAGGTCGTCAGATATGGGGAGGGGACTGATTCGGTAATAAAACTCATCCGCCTCTTCACGTCGTTTCTCAATAACGTCATCAAATTCTTCTTCGTCAAGATATGTCATGTTCTTCTTGCTGAAACGGAAGCGGACAACTGCGAGGGTTCTGGTCAGCCTACAAATTACAGGGCAACGATTGTTTTGCCATACCTGCGCATTCACCGGGGTTCACGCCACCATCCTCGTTGAAGTTGAACCAAGCAGCTGACTTGGTGCCAGTTTTACTTGGGTTGATGGCTGCCTTTTCCCCACCGACAACGTATCTATGGAACGCGTCCTTCACATAGGGCTGCTTGTTCTTTTGCTCGTACAAGAGCTCATAGTTTGTGTCATTTTCCGTAAACATCCACAGAGGCACCACATCCTCACCACTGGATCCTACTCCCGGTGAGGGCGAGTAGTACACATATCGGTCTCCAAGGCTATAGTGTTTTGATTTGGCGGACAGCTCGGATTCTGCAGCAATGGACGGTCTTTTGTCTTCAGATTCGTGACCCCAGCTCCACGTATTGCGAAACCACACTTGGGGGATAATGTGGAGAGGTGCTGGGTCAGGGCCCCGGTTCCAAGCGGTGACCCGAAATAGCAACTCGTCAGGATCGTCGGATTCTTTAGCGGTCTCGATGAAGATGTCCCAATATCTGTTTTCGTCAAAGACACCAGTGTCGATAATTTGATACTCCTTGTCTTCCTTGCCTCTCCGACCGTTTTCCTGTATCAAGTCTTGGTATGGAAACTTTTTCTGCGGATACTTGTAAAGGAATTTCATGTACGAGTGCTGATGGGTTAGTTTGGGTTATGTTGAAACTGGAAGATATCATAGATGTCTTACTGTCTGAATGGGTGTTAGCATCTGTATTGCCACGGTTTTGAAGCCAATTCCAATATATATATAACTATAAAAGAGAGAGAGGCAGAGAGAGAAAGGGAACACTCACAGGAGTATTGTCTACGTGAAAATGGGCTTCCTTGACGCTCTCGCCATGGTTTCCCTGGGGGTTGGATAGGCCGAACAGTCGCTCTTTGAGAAAATCGCTGCACAAAAGGTTAGCCTGGGCACTGATTTCGGTCCACTGCCAAGCAGCAACGCACTCCTCTTCGTTCCAAAAGCTGAATGCGATGTTCTGGAGACCGTGCGTATCGGAGACACCGGCAATGCCATCTTCACCCCATCTGAAGGCCCGGGATCGAGCGTGCTCATGAGTGAAATCTAGATCAACGGTTAGGATTCTGGCCTAGGCGAGACTAATTGAGCAATTGGGCCATGAGAAGGGCTTACGGCTCCAGGCATCTCCATCTGCGCTGTAGTCCTCCCGCACTGGAAGCTGGTCAGTACATCACTGCACCACGACACTCTGGCAGACAACAGCTGCGCACCTGTAGCCCATTGCCGCTCGGCAACATAGGGGCCCCATTTCTTCCAGTATTTGGTTCGCTCGCGATCCTGCTTGAGGCGTCTCTCCTCCTCGGTAAGATACTCGTGGCCGTCGAAGACAACCATGGTGGACCAGGGTCTGGGAGCAACTGGTCGGATCACGGCACCTCAATTGGTTGGAGAATGGAGCAACAGAAGAGCCAACAGCAAAGGGAAGCAGAGCATAGGGCTTGCTCAGGATGATTAAAAAAAAAAGGAGTAAGTAGCTGGCTTCAAGACGGGGAGCGAGAAGGTAGCTCGAGGGCTCGTGGTGGAAAGAAAAGGCTGTCCGTCGGCACGAGAAGGCTGGTTATGGTGTGCTGGTGCTCGGGAGCATGTGTCCGACGCCACCCACTTGGTAAGCTCCCGCTCACTTATTACAAAGCTAGGTTCTATTCAGTTTGGGCTGGATCCATGTCGAGTCGGTGTATTACTAGAAGAATTCCATCATTGCTTTCCTCGTTGGAGGACAGACGGACGAACGTGGGGCAGGTTCTTGATGGCGGGGCATCGTGGCTGGTGAAGAGTCGTGATTGATGGAGGCTCAACAGAGTTTGTTCTTATCGGGCCATTCCTTGCAAGGGGCTTCAAAGCGTTGGGGGCGTTTTTTCCGTGTTGCTACTAGTACTACGGAGTACTTGTCTGTTTATTGCTTGAGCATCCATCACCTGTTGTTCATGACTATATCGTCAAGAGCTCTAAATGTTGATGGTCTGCAACATGGTATTCAAACCCGCTCCCCCACACGGATGAGGTCTGACGTCTACAGTTTCCACAGCCATCGGGCTGTACAATTGCATTACGGAGCACGATACAGCCAGCCCTTTGATCAAAGACAGGGGCAAGCGCCGCATGGTTATGGGCCATTGTACATTGTCTTCCAATGAGACGGCAGCCTTCCCCCTGCCAGAAGCAGAGCTGGATTTTGCCAAGGCAGGGACAGCAGCATGTACAGTGACGTCGTCGAGTCGTCCCAGGTAAACCACATGGTTACGCGCAACTCAAGATGGCAGATGGTGGCTTCGACTAGCCTGCTAGCGTCTAGTCTCGGGTAGTTGATACAACGAACTGCTCGGCTGGTTTCTCGGAGAGAGGAACACATTTGAATACAGTCTGGTGTTTGAAGCAAAGGCTACACTCGTACCGACGCCATCCGGGTCAGCGTTGGGCAGGGCAATCCAGGCCACCACGGACCGCAGTCGCTACGAATTTCGATGCCGCAGAAAGCGTCGTCTTGCGTAACGGCTCTTGGCTTGCGCACACGTCACGGAGACGTTTGGTAATGGAAGTTGGAACCATGATGCAGCGCACCAAGTCTTGGTCTGGTTGGTTGCACATGTGGGGACGACGACGAATTTTAGGTACTGGCTTACCTCGCTGCAGGGTCACGCCCGCTGAACACCCACTGAAGCTCAGCGCTTGGCGCACCAGATGTGCACCCAGCCAATGTCAATGGATAGTCCTGGCCAATACGTATTGACCACAATGTTTCCATGTTCAGAGGACTCTGCTGCCAGTGCTGCCATGCTGAGCACTTCCATCCCTGTGAACAAGTCACCATTGATCCCCCTCCCCTGTCAGCTTCATGCTTCCAATAATAACTTGACGATTTTGCCCCAAAGCCACGAATCCTACTCCACCCAACTCATCTGGAGTCCCCACTTTGTCTGTTCCTGGCCTGTCAGGCACATTCATGAACCCTCTCAGCCACACGCTGCCACATCTTCACAATCTGAGCCTTGGATCGCCCCAAACTCCGCCACAGGATTCGTCCTCTCACCACTCAACGACCATACATCTCAAGTTCTGTCATCTTTCTTTCCCCGAGCGATCATGTTGCGCTGCTGTTTCTAGGTCTTTATGTCTTTTTCTTACTCCTCCTCATCTAGAATTCTTCTTGTCGCCTCTTCATCGCCTTCCCGTCCCTATACGACTCTCAATTCCTTTTTCTTTTGCCTCCGCCCATACTTTATCCCTAGCGTATATCCGTTCGAGCTTCCGTCCCCGTCTGCCTCGGCCTCTAGACATGTCGGACGCCGTTTCCCTCCTGCGCCGCCTGATTCTCGAGTCGCCCCCTGGAGAATGGGCACTGAATCGCCTCCGCGAACTTCTGATAGGGGCCTTGCGCCAGGGTCCTGTGCCGCAACATGTGGCCTTTGAAATGGATGGGAACAGGCGGTATGCCAAGAGTCACAGGATGGAAACGGTCGAGGGGCATCATCGCGGATTCGAGGCTCTTGCCAGGGTATGTTTAGCTTCCCCATCTCTCCCTCTCTCTCTCCGCGGAGCGAGCTACCGCTAACCGGCGTCTTGGTTGGTGGTTTGCGCATTCTAGATTATGGAAATTTGCTACAAGTGCGGCGTCAAGGTCATCACCGTCTATGCGTTCAGCGTCGAGAACTACAACCGGCCCAAGCACGAAGTCGAAGGGCTCATGCAGCTGGCCAAGGTCAAGCTGGAGCAGCTCACCACCTACGGCGACATCCTAGACCGCTACGGCGCCTGCGTGCGCGTCCTCGGTCAGCGTGAGATGATCCGGGAAGACGTCCTCAAGGTTGTTGACAAAGCCGTTGCTAGGACCAAGCACAACAACAAGTATGTCATCCGTAGACGCTGCCGCCGTTTACCAAACGATGAAGCTAACCCCCCGTGCGTAGGACCGTCCTCAACATCTGCTTCCCATACACGTCGCGGGCCGAAATCACCACGGCCATCCGCAACACTGTCCAGGACTTCCTCAACCCGCCGCCGCCCAAAAACACCCCCTTCTCGCCCTCGCGCATCCGCCAAAAGATCCTGTCCAGCCAGCTCGACGGCAAGGAACCCCTCCCCACCATCCTCGACGCCGACGACGACGACGACGTGCCCGAAGAGACGAGCATGGACAACGACGAAGACGCCGGCGACTCGTCGTCCACCACCCTGCCGCCAGACTCACCCTCGCCCAGCCTCCGCACCCGCTCCTCCTCGAACAGCCACCTCCCCAACCCGGAATCCATCACCACCGACACCCTCAACGACCACATGTACACGGCGTCCGACCCGCCGCTGGAACTCTTCGTGCGGACCAGCGGCGTCGAGCGCCTCAGCGACTTCATGCTCTGGCAGTGCCACCAGGACACGCAAATCGTCTTCATCGACTGCCTGTGGCCCGACTTCGACCTCCAGCACTTCATCTGGGTCATGCTGGAGTGGCAGTGGCGCCAGAAGCAAAAGGAGAGGGACGAGACGAGCACCCTCGTCAAGGCCAAGAGCCGCCGCCTGGTAGAATAGCAATGAGTGTAGAGGAGTGTATTTATACCCCGTGCTTTTCCATAGGGATTTTTTTTTTCTTCGCGGAGGGAGGCACATGGCGTATTATTATCATTTTTTTTTCCAGCTTCTGCAATATAGATTATTCACCTAAATTTAGTTCCATCTACACCACATCTCATGCAGCTGACTCGAGAGCTCTGGCAGGCGTACCAGCACCGTCCTGGGGCTTGCAACCACGCACGGGCATGTATGCAAACATTGATAGCACACCGCATGTACACGACGAGGGCAAAACCACCCTTTAGCCTTGGGCATTCAACCCCCAATAACTACCCGGCATGGCGCGCGTCGTGCAAAGTCTCGCCCTGCAATGTATCTTTCAGGTCCGCCACACGATGAAATTTCTACCATGTACGTAGCGACCTAGACACCCCTATCCAGTCCAGTCCCTTCAACATGATGCCAACGCCGCCGTTCCGTGCCCACGCAATTCCCCCAGAATGTACACCAGACGCCCGGGAAAGCTACAAATCAAATCAAATGGTATACAAAGACTCGCTACAACGGCACCGCGTCCAACCAGCCGACAAGACTCTCTCAGATGTGCTAGCGTCCGCCCGACTTTTTGGCCCCCATTTTCAAGCGTTCCTTGCAGTCCTCGCAGTACCATTTCGCTGCCGAGCCGCACGTTAGAAAAAAGAAATAAATGACTGCACGAGTAGAGATTGCGACGGGATAAAATAAGAGCCAGCACTTACTTCTTGAGCCCGGCGCAACCTTGAGCCCTACACAAGCCAGGTGGAACCACTCGCGCTTGCAGTCGTCTGCATCGCAGGCCACCATCTCGCCATAGCTGACGCTATTGCAGTAACAGTACGTCGGTTCGTCGCCGTCAATGTCGCCGTCTTCGTCGTCTCCCTGCATGCTGCTGCTGGCATCCGTGTCCGCAGCCGCAGCCGCCTGTTGTATGAGGACTACTTGTGCCACGGGTCCGCTCTTCTTGTGGCTCTTTTTGGAGCCCGTTTCTGTGCTTCGCGACGGGCGTGAACGAGCTGCTTCTTGAAAGGTGGCCAGCGCTGGCGTTGACGGTTTGCTTGCCCTGCCAGTCTTTGTAGTTGCCGTGGCGGGAGTCGTTTGCGGAGTGGCGGATTCGCTTTTCCTATCGGGTTCGTCTGGCTTTGCATCCTTCGTCGCAGTGGCAGGCGTAGAGTTGCTGGACGTCTCGGGTCGCTCGCTTTCTTTCTTGGCGGGTTCCGTCTTGACGGGCGCACTTTCTTCCTTGGCTGGTTTTGCTTCTTGCACAGCTCGAGGGAATGCCGCGACTGAAGCCATTTCGGGCGTGCCTTGGCCGTTGCCACTGGGTTTGTTGGCAGCCGAGGGGGCAGGCCGAGCTTTTCCGTTTTCCGCATTGGACTGTATTGAGTTCTGTCGGGCACGGGATGATGCCGGACGGGGCGCGCTGGTGGTGGGAGGCGGCGATGCTCGAGCAGGTACTTTTGGATCGGGGAAAATTCCCATGACGGGAGAGGACGTGACTGAGGGTGACAAGCCGTTCCTAGCATGCATGTTAGTAAAACGGACGCCAAGGTCGGCCGATATGAAACGTATGCCTGGAGAAGAGAAAACAGGAGGCGGTAGACGATGGTCAGACACATACTTCTTCTTCGCTTGTCCACTGCCTGTCGGCAAGGCTTTTCGTTTCTTGGGCCCGTCTGGCGCGGGAGTCCCTCGGGGGCTGCCTGTCTTGGGTTTTGGAGCATTTGTACCAAACACAGTACTCATGGCTCCTCCAGTACCGGTGTTGGCTCCATTGACCGTCTTTTCTACCTTCCTTCTCTTTTGAGGGGGGTTGCCATTGGTAGACGGGGCTGGAATACCCAATGCCGTGCTGTTTGGATCAGCAGTGACAGTTTTTCGAGACTTGGCCGTGGTCTTTTTGGCCGGCTCCTTGTGGCGGGCCTCTAGGTCGTCCGCGTCAGAGTCTTGCTGCTGGTTCTTCAGACCCTTCTTGGCCTGCACAGCTTGCTTTCGGGCGTCGCTTCTAGCAGCCGCCTCTTCAGCGAGTGCCTGGGCGGCGGCCGAGATTGCGGCGGCACCATCCCGACGAGCCCTCTCGGTGTGGGATACTTTGCTGCCAGTTCGGTTCTCGGGATACGCCCAGTGTGTAGTGCTGCCCCATTTCGCTTCGTCACTGAATTCGTTTTCCAGATAGGGCCACACATCTTCGGCTCGCGCAAGCTGTCGTTGCAAGGCCTCATTCGCGGTGGAGAGCACATGGTTCTTTTCTTCCAACGAAACTAGCATCTCTTGAATCTTGAATGCAGTCTGTCGAAAGAGCTGTCGGCGTGGAATATTGGAGGGGTCGAAGACGCTGGTGGGCGCGGCACTGGCCTCGTCGAGTGACGGAGCCGAGGACGCTCGAGCGGGATTCAAGGCCATCCCGCTGGAGCTATTCTGCGTGCTCATGGGGGCTGATGCTGGCTGCGCCGCGCCTGCGGCGTCATTGTTGGCTCTGGTTTCAGGCAGGGATGAGTTGGAGATGGCGGCGACCAGCTGAAAGAGCTGTTCTTCGGGAGCAAAAATCTTGGCGTCGACTTCCTTGAGCAGAGTGAAGTGTCGTACAAGCTCCTTGGGAAGCGCAGAGATTGTGTCGGCAAAATGGGTAATCGCAGGGAATATCTCAATGGGCTGGCATCCCAAAGGACGGCCATTGACGGGACCTCGACCGTCTCCGGATCGATCAGCGTTGGCGGAGCTTCGTTGAGGATTCGTTCGTGCCTGCCGAGCGGGCTGTGATCTTCGATGCGATGGCGTATCTGCCGCCACCGGTTTCGCCGACTTCATCTTGTATATATGCGTCAAATCTATGCTACAGCTGTAGTAGGGACATAAGAGTATATCGGCATATGGGTATGGGCAGGTAATTCTGTTGGGCTCGGGCTGCGGCGGTGGTCGCGATCGGTAGGTCGAGTGACGACGCAGCGAGGCTACGCTGGTGGGGAGCGCGTGGGTGAAAAAGATGACGAGAAGACAGATTACAGATGTGCAATGCTAGACCATTCTGGGGCCATGCCAAAGATTGTGCGAGCAAAAGACATACAGCTGCACACAACGTTGGAACATGGGCGTGGAGGGGATGGGAAGAGGGCGGAAGTTTTGGTCGAGTAAAGTAGCGGGACGCAGATGAGCGCAGACGGGCCAGTTGACTGACCAGTTGACGCAAATGGCAGCTCAAACCTACAGCGTGGTTTGTGGTTCGAGGTGAACTGAGGGCTCCCTACCGCTCAGGCGTCTTCAGGGCGCCACCGCCGCATCCCGATTGGCTGGCTGGCCCAAAATGCCCCGGCTGTGGGAAAATAGAGACTCCGGCGCCGGGCATGAACAAGGCACCTGGGAACTCATCCTCGAGTTGTACCAAGACGTTTTCCGTGACCGGCCAAAGACGCAGAAATTATGGAAATCCATCTCGTGTGGGTTTTCTTTGCCTGTGAGCGCGAAACATCTACTTGCGTATGGTTAGCTTCAAGGCCATCGCCCTACATTTCTTCCGTAGTCAACGCTCGCCTATCCTCTTTGAAGCACCACACCATATGCAGCACTGCGGACATGGGCCGAGAGATGCTCAATGATTTTGCGCACTGGAAATAAAAGCGATGGCTGCGTCGCCTAATAAGAGGCTTCGATGGCTTGTGACTTGCCCTCTGGCCTTGTCACGTGACTACGCGCAAGCTACGTGCTTCTGCGGGTCTTTCAGGGGGCACTTGGTCAGCGTACGGAGTACCGGGAACGGACATGTCCTTTCAAAAGCGTCATTCAGAGAATTGGAGCGCGTGCTCAAATCGAAAGTACTTCTCCCCGGCATGACCGCCAACCTCACGGCATCAACTTCTGCGGAAACATGAGGCTCTTGTGAGTGGTCATCGAAAAGCGACTTCATTTAGGGACACCAGCCCAGACCCGTTTTCGTGGGGCTACACCTATGTATGTACGGGCATATCGAAAAATGAACAAGGAGACATCGTTGTGACGCTTGCTTTCTTCCAGTTAGGATAAAGAAATGGTCAACGTCAATGTACGTTCAAATGCAGGATTCAAGATATATGCCTTTCGCTGGCCTGATCGCTTTGCACTCGAGAGCCCCTGCCCAAGAAGGTCAAAAGGAGAAGATCAGGCTAACCTGCAGAGTATCAAGACGAAGGTCGGACTGCGGTTTCTTGTCTTCTTAAAATCTGTATAGTATGGTGGCACTGAAACTACCGTCTCAGAAATATTGAACTTGATGCGCCCAGCATTTGCCGCATGTAACCCCCACCGGGGACAGGAAGCAGTAGTGTGGCATTGTTGGCGTAAATGTTCCAAGTTCTTTAACCCCTGGCCCAGATTGTTGCAGAGGTTCGTCCGTTGTCATGCCTCCTGGATAGTCAGTCTTGTCTTGATCAACCCCGGTTTGATTCCGGAGGACATATCAGTCAGTATCTCTGGCATGGATTGACACGCCCACTGACAACGTCGGATGACGTTGGATTTATGCGTTGAAGTTGGACGAAGTCTCCCTCAGTTCGTCCTCCTCGACATGGGCCAGTTGTGCTTGTTTGGTCACTGTGGTGGCACTGCAGGGACGTCACCCCTGTATACGCTCTCTGCAGGGGAAACAATTACACATGTTTATTCACTTGCTACACCACTGGTCAACAGGATGATTACCTGGCAGATTGCCATTGGACATTTATGCCGTCAATTTATCCGAGTTCGGCCTGAATAGTCGGGCGGCAGGCAAACAGGGCACCGGCCGAGCTGAGAGAAAGGCGACTGTCGAGTGAAGGTATTGGAGACCGAAGCTTAAGCAAAATATCAAGCATCATGGCGCCCGTAGGGTTGCCAGTCTGAAACACACGGCGACCATTCCGTACTGTCTCTTTCTCTGCGTCCTCTTCTGTTTTGTAGCGACAAGATTGCCCCGCTTGGCCTCGTGCTGAATGAAATGCATTACTACATTGCAGTCTCCAGGCGTATTCCGCGGCCAGGGGAAATCTCTCTCGGCCAAATGGAGCCTGTACAATGGAATAAATTACTTGTTACGGAGCTCGTCTTCTTCTTCCAGACCTCTGCAGTACCGATCCAGAACCTGAGGTTCCCCGTATATTAGGGTGCGCACCCATGTGAACCAGGGGCGGGGGGTAGAAACGTGCATTTGTTGTCACTCTGCAAATACAAGGTCCGGTTCCATGTAGGTATGACAAGCCCTGCGTATTAGTATTATGCCTTCTTGTCCGAATCTCAGTATTGGTGCAGTTGTTCTGTCCACCATCTTTTGCGTCTGGGTACGGAGTACCAGTTACTTAGAATAGACTGCCAGTGGACTCGACTCCGTGTCCATTGAACGCCACGCAGGTGCTCCCAGCGATTGACTGGCTCATGGCTTCATGGTAAAAGACACTTAGCCTTTCTAAGGAGAAGTGTTTGTTTCCTCATCTCTTTACCCCACAATCCGCTAAGACGCAGGCGGCTGGCTTCGGGTTTGGGGATTTTGCTTCGGCGGAGGCGCCGGCGGCTATTAAAGCGCCTGGCAAAAATTAATGACCAGGGCACCAGCATCATCGGTTTGCGGACAGTACGACCTGAGCTAAGGCTCTTTAAGCGGTGTGCAGTGGACCGACGAGGCTACTCTGATATTGAGTTGTCACGAAGCCTGTTATCATGAAACAGCAACCGAGTGAAACGTAAGGTATGGTCGTACGAGAGAAGGGAAGCGATGAGTGCGTGTCTACAGTGACATCATTTGGCTCACAAGGCGAAGAGCCTCCATATCCCTGCTGCGCCGCAACCAGTACGAAGCAGCTCGGCTGCTTGGTCAGGTGTACATCATCCCTATTGGTGACACAACATATGGTTCCACGGCGTTGCCGTTAGATCCAGTGTAGGGCAAGGGAAGCAGACAGCGTGGGACTCGCGGCCGGTGCTCTGGGCTCTCCCATCTGGTTTGGAGTACGGAGTAACTACAGAACAATTTGCTCCGCGAAGAAACAAACAAGCGGTATCAGCCCATTCAGGGCCTGGGTTTGCAGTTGCAGCCTAGCGTGGTGCCAACAGAGTGATAATACCAGACTGCACAGCACGAGCCAGACGAATGTCTCTCATCGTACTCCGTACTCCGTAAACACCCGCCCGGACCAGGGAAGATGAGTACGCAGGTCACGAGGCCACTGTTGGCTGCAACAAATAATTCGGCGAAAATAGACGGGCGGGTGCGGCCGCCACAATGCTGGGTCATCCTTTGCAAAATAAGAGAGTGACTGCCATAGCAAAGGGAATCAATTACGACACACCGGGAAGCGAGCAGCCAGAGGGAGACGGCTTGTGTCTTCCCCGTCCTGAATGTGCGCGCGACTGTGCGCGACTGTGTGCAAGTGAGGAGATGGACACAAGTCCATGACCCATGGCCACTGGCAGTTTTCATTACCACATCTAAACCCCCAGCCGCCGACTAAAGGAGGGCGGGCTGACTTGGGGAGAAGCCGGCAGGGAGTTGTCGACAGCACGAAATGGCGGACACAGGTGGTGTGTGGCATTGGCTCATCCACGGCCTGGATTGCGGAGCGAGGCAACAAACATATTCGTGGTTGCAACAAACTGGCGAGGGATATTTCCTGTCAATGCCCGGTTTACGGGTTTGCCAGTCAGGCGCGGCAGGAGCGACCGGTGCGAAGACATGAGAATGCCGACTGCCGAGTGGCATGGCCAAAAAGAAGGCGGAAGGAACGGTGGAAGCCGCATGGCCCCGGAGCTGAGGCAGGAGCAGGGGAGCAGGGGAGGGGCAGCAGGCAGCAGGGAGCAGGGAGCTACGACTTCAAGCGTCGAAAGTCCGATGCGGCGAACCCACGCCGGCAAACTCGCACCTTGGGACGCTTCATGCAACGTCAGGCAAGCTCATGCTCGGCCAGCAACAACCAGACAGGCAGGGGCCTGCGAGAGCACCACCAACGCCGTGGCAATGGCTAGTATTACGGACTGCAGTCCCACGGAATATTGCCCATGGCAATAACGGATGGCGGTTGGGCGGGCGGGTGTCTGCCCTCGCAGAGCTCACATGACCCGTCAGAGACCCTTTGGCGTCCCAGTCGTCTATTTCCATTACTCAATCCCTCCGATTTTGAGGCTAACGACACGCCAGCAAAGGTCGACTCTGCAATGCTTTCGGGGGTTCCACCGGCTTCCCAAGTGGCGCAATGCGCTCCCAAAGCTCCAGTCCCTACTCCGTACTCTGTCCCCCGGAGCGCGCCTCTGCTGCGCATGCGTCTTGGGCGAATCAGCGCCCATGATGCCAGAGTTTGGGGCAAGGCGAGGCCTGCATCGGCTGCGAGGACATGTCAAGTGCTGGAGCTTGAGAAGGGCTGTGGCGTGTGCGTCGAGCTGTCGGCGTCTTGCTTCTTGGTGGTGGGTGTGTGACAGATGAGCCAAGATGGAGCCAGGCCAAGAACAGGCTAATGACAAAGTCCATGTCTGTCGGTCTCTTCCTGACTTATAACCCAAACACCTTTTGACGCAAACCCACCTGGAAGCCACCGAATTTATTTCCATCTCGTCTGGCACCTCATTCCATGGTCCTCCCTTCCGTCTCGACCATTCAACACGGCAGCCTACAGAACCTTCTCGTCTCGACTGTCCTCCGCAACACCGAATCTCTCGTGACGTAGTTTGCGAGTCAGCCGACACAAGCCGCGGAGAGGCTTCTCTATATCGCCTTGTTTCTTTGCCTTTTTTGCCTCCTCTGACGCGAGCCGTACGACAGTCGCAACTGCAGATCACGACACGCTGCGCTTTCTGTGTGACGATAATTTCTAGCAAATCATCCCGCAGAAGGGGCCACTTGCCGCTACAACAGCCTAACCCCCCAGAACTCTCCCAGTCTATTATATGGCCGTACCCAACGGAGCCGGGCACCGTCGTGTGCTTGACTTCGATACGTCCATCCTGGTCAAATCCAGCATGGCTCGGGCTCTCTCTCCATCAGACACTGCTTCGCGATCTTCCTTCTCTTCTGTCCGGGAAAACGATGATGGGCTTGCCCAGACCTTTACTCGATCCAAAGTCTCGTCCTACATTGAGGCACCCGAGGATGTTTTCGACGAGTCTCCCATTTCTGAGCTTCCTCAGCCTTCTTTCCAGGCGCCCTTGACGCAACCACAAAGTAAGCTTCATGGTTTTTGGTACCCGCCAGACAGCTTCAAAGGGTGGAGGGAAATCCCCATCAAGGGCAAGAAGGCGAGCCGGAGCTTCGATGATTTGCGCAAGCTGGGCATGAGCTGGGAGTCGCCACCTGCATCTCCCGCCCCGGTCAAAAAGCATCACACCGGTAGCTATGCCATTGGCGATGCTCCCCTCGAAAGGCTTCCCAGCGAGGTTCTTGCCTCCATCATTGACTTGCTAGTGGTTGAAATTCCTCCCAACGGACTGACCACGCGCAATACGGACTTGATGGCATTGCTTCTCACATCTCGATCTATTCATGCCACCACACTCACCACACTGTATCGCCACGTCACTATTCCTCACTCGCGGATTTTTCGCAAATTTCTCAACACCATATCTGAGTACCCTTCTCTGGCCACCATCGTTCGACGGCTCGACTTTAGTCACTTCAACCCGTCCATGCTATTTTCCACCGCTAGCGAACGTGCCAAGACGCAAAATCTCACCACTGATACCCTCGCCCAGTGTCTTGAGCTGACTCCCTACCTCCAAGAGTTTTTAGCCCAGGAGTACATCGACACCGATCTCGGACCACCCGTCCTTCGCAAATTGTTCTTCGACATGCCTAACTTGCGGGCGTTGGACTTTTGTGGCTGCTCATCCACAGTGTTCAAGAACTCTTTCAATGCAATTCTTGAAAACTCTTGGCCTGATGAGCTCTTTATTACTAGGCTTTCCTTTCACAAGTGCCTCGGTCTCCCATCGACAGTCTTCGAAACCATTCTGCCTCGACTGGGCAAACTGACCCATCTGGATGTAGCCGGCACACGCATTACCGACGAGGCCCTGGAAAGGATCCCTCTAACTGCGGAACTGACGCACCTAAACCTTGCTAAGTGCAAGGAGCTGTCCGCTGATTGCGTGGTCAAATTCGTTACGTCTCATCCTTCCACCAAAGACTCGCTTGTCTTCTTGAGCTTGGCTACCGATCCGACCAATCACCTGCTGCTTGGTAAGGACGATATCGATGGCCTTCTTCCGCGGTTGCCCAAGACGCTCAAGTCTCTCAGCTTGCGTGGCAGCAGAATGCACGCCTCTCACATCCCTGAACTCACCCGCCTCGCTCAGACACTCGAGGAGCTTGCCGTCGGTCGTGGTTTGGAGATGAGTGACATTCACAAGTTGTTCTGCCATGGCCAGGAATGGCTCCAGCATAATCTGAGATTCCTCGATATTTGCGACATTGAGACGATTATTGGCAGTGCGAGCACCTTGCTCGCGCCCGCCTCCGCTCCGCTCCACGTTATTGAGATCGCAGAGCGAGCTTACGAACGCGCTGCCAAGGTCAACAAGAACCTTCAGCGAGTTGGCTGGGTTGCCAAGGAGTTTGGTAGCCGCTACTGGTTGGTGCGCATGAATGCGGATGGCTCTACGCGAGACAATGGTGGGCGATGGTGGAAGATGGGTGCGGAAAGCTGGGGTATGAGGAAGGTTCCCGTCGCAATAGCAGAAGTGGGTGGAATGTATGGCTCATTTATGTTCGGGCGACGGGTTTAATGGCTTCGCTTGCAACGGCCCGACAACTACGACTTTGATTTTTCTTTATCATCATCAGCATCGCAAAGGCATATCGCATCTCAACTCGGAATTTTGTACGTTTGGCGTTTTGGGGATTGTTTAAAGGCATGAAAACGGCATACCCATCGATGAACAAAACGCATACTGGGACTCGATACCAATTTGTTTCAACTATTCCGGCGAGCATGAAGGAAAGGGGCATTTGGTTCATGAATGGCGTGCATGCGAAAATAAGTTTTCTTGTCTTTTTAGGAATATTGCTTTTCGAGATTAGTAAAATATGTAAAGGGAAATAAAAATCCAATTAAACGATATTTCACTACAATGTTTGAAAAATACAAAAAAAAAAAAAAGGGGGGGGGACAATGAGCAGAGAAAAAAAGAAGGGGGGATTTGAGTAGTGACTACGGAGTAGTAGTGCGTGTTTGTATTGCCGTCACATCCTAGGAGAATCACGACGTTATTCTTCGTTAGGCATAATTTACGCCTGCATAACTACCGCGCTTAACTTGAGCAATGATTATGGTTTTATTCAAGGCATTTATATTATTCGATCGCTTCTTTAATAACAAAGAAGAAGGCTTGCCTCATCGCACTGTGATTTGATGCGTAGCCCAATTTCCCCTCTGTACCTGCCTTAAAGGCCGTCGCGGTGCCACCGGCCGCACGTGACTTCAAACGGAACAACGGCTTACCCGCCCGACGCCAGCTTCATACGCGATAACGAACTCCAGGCTTCCCTTTAGGAGAGACCACAGGCTTCAAGACAACCTGCAACGAGTCTTCGGTGCTTGAAGTCATCATCATGGCTCCCAAACAGGACACGCCCTTCCGCTCGGCGGATATGAGTATGGTGCAGTTGTATGTCTCCAACGAAATCGGTCGGGAGGTCGTCACTGCCCTTGGTGAGCTTGGATTGTGCCAGTTCCGAGATGTAAGGCTTCACACGCACACGCACACACACACACTCTCTGACCCCATCATCAACGGACTATCTTTCAAAGCTTGGAGAATTACCTAACTTTCCTTAAAATCATATAGCTCAACGAGGATGTAAGCGCCTTCCAGCGAACCTTTACGCAAGAGATCCGACGCCTTGACAATGTGGAGCGACAGCTGCGTACGTCATCGTGAGACTGAAACCCATCAGTCGGACGCAAGTTTCTAACGAGACACAGGGTATTTTCATGCTCAGATGGAGAAAGCCGGGATTTCTCTTCGCAAGCTCGATTTGGACACGGAAAGACTAGCCTCTCCGTCCACATCTGAAATTGACGAACTCGCAGAGCGAAGCCAGAAGCTTGAACAACGAATTTTTGCTTTGAACGACAGCTACGAGACTCTGAAAAAGCGAGAAGGCGACCTCACCGAATGGAGGTGGGTTTTGCGAGAGGCTGGGAGCTTCTTTGATCGCGCCCACGGCAACGTCGAGGAGATTCGCGCCTCAATGGACAACGATGATGCTCCACTTCTTCAGGACATTGAGCAGCACCACGGTGCCCCTGAGGTTGAGCGATCATTTTCCGGCATGAACATTGGATTCGTGGCTGGCGTCATTACTAGAGAGCGTGTTGCGGCCTTTGAGCGTATTCTTTGGCGAACACTTCGTGGTAACTTGTACATGAACCAGTCCGAGATCCCTGAGCCACTCATCGACCCTACCAACAACGAATCTATCAACAAGAATGTCTTTGTCATCTTCGCCCATGGCAAGGAGATTCTGGCCAAGATTCGAAAGATCTCCGAATCTATGGGCGCTGAGGTCTACAGCGTTGACGAGAACAGCGATCTTCGACGCGACCAAATCCATGAAGTTAACAACCGATTGCAGGATGTCCAGAACGTTCTGCGAAACACCCAGGCCACGCTGGAAGCCGAGTTGAACCAAATCTCTCAGTCTCTTTCTGCGTGGATGATTCTCATTGCGAAGGAGAAGGCGGTCTACAGTACTCTGAACCTGTTTTCTTACGACCGTGCCCGCCGAACCTTGATTGCTGAGGCTTGGTGTCCCACCAATGACATGCCCTTGATTCGATCAACTCTTCAGGATGTCACCAACAGAGCTGGCCTCTCAGTTCCCTCCATCATCAATGAGATTCGGACAAACAAGACACCTCCAACCTATCTGAAGACGAACAAGTTTACTGAGGGATTCCAGACCATTGTTAACGCCTACGGTACTGCCAGTTATCAGGAAGTCAACCCGGCCATGCCGGTCTTTGTTACATTTCCTTTCCTCTTTGCCGTCATGTTTGGTGATTTTGGCCACGCCATCATCATGTTGTCAGCGGCTCTTGCCATGATTTACTGGGAGAAGTCGCTTAAAAAGGTGACGTTTGAGCTCTTTGCCATGGTCTTTTACGGCCGATACATTGCCTTGGTCATGGGCGTGTTCTCCATTTTCACCGGTCTGATCTACAACGATGTGTTTTCAAAGTCTATGACCCTCTTCCCCAGCGCCTGGAAGTATGAGAAACCCGATGGCTGGCAACCTGGCCAGACTATCGAAGCGAGGCTAAACGACGACGGCTACCGATATCCCTTTGGTCTTGACTGGGCTTGGCATAACACAGAGAACACTCTACTCTTCAGCAACAGCTACAAAATGAAGATGAGCATCATTCTCGGCTGGGCTCACATGACTTACTCGCTCTGTTTCTCTTTCATCAATGCCAGGCATTTCAAAAAGCCCATCGACATTTGGGGTAACTTTATTCCCGGCATGATTTTCTTCCAGTCCATCTTTGGTTATCTGGTCGTATGCATCATTTACAAGTGGACCGTCGATTGGACCAACGATGACCCGAACATTGGTGGGCAGCCACCCGGCCTCTTGAACATGCTCATTTACATGTTCCTCCAGCCTGGAAAATTGGACATTCCACTCTACAAAGGTCAAGCCACTGTCCAGATCATCCTCCTGCTTCTTGCCTTTGTTCAGGTCCCCGTTCTCCTCTTCCTCAAGCCATTCTACCTCCGCTGGGAGCACAACAGGGCGCGCGCCAAGGGCTATCGCGGTATTGGCGAGACGTCCCGCGTTAGTGCATTGGATGGCGATGATGAGAACGATGGTCTGGTCAACGGCCACGGCAATAGCTTTGATGACGATGGCGAAGGCGTGGCTATGATCTCGCAGAATATTAACGAAGAGCACGAGGAGTTTGAATTTGGCGAAGTCATGATTCATCAAGTTATTCACACTATTGGTATGTTGTGCTCTTGTATACATGGCATGGTCTCTATTAAACTGACTGACTGGCGTGTAGAATTTTGCTTAAACTGCGTGTCTCACACGGCCTCGTACCTCCGTCTGTGGGCTCTATCACTCGCCCACCAGCAGCTCAGCATTGTGCTCTGGGACATGACGCTCGGCCCTACCCTCAAGATGTCTGGCGCCCTTGGTGTGATTATGATTGTTGCTGGTTTCTACCTCTGGTTCTTCCTCAGTAAGCCTTGCTCTAGTTGCTGTACATTGGGACACGCCGCTAACAAAATCGGTAGCAATTGCTATTTTGGTCTGTATGGAAGGCACCAGTGCCATGTTGCACTCCCTCCGACTGGCATGGGTCGAGTCCTTTTCCAAGTTCGCCGAGTTTGCAGGATGGCCGTTTGCGCCGTTTTCATTCAATACGCTGTTGGAAGAGACGGAGGAACTGAAAGAGTTTTTGGGATGAGGGCGGCATTCTTGCTCGTCGCTATTTTTCATCTTTTCCCCTTGTTGTTTTGTAGACCTAGGTAGCCCTGTATAACAAGAAATACATCCTAGATTATTATTCAGGTTTCCAATCATCATAGCCATGATGGTACACAAATTTTGCCATCGTCAGGCGCAACGTCCACCTTCTCGGCCCTTGCTCAGGTTGCGGCGTCATTCCCAACGGATGACTGCCACTGTGTCGATCCACTGCACGGAGGAAAGGCACCGGCTTTATCACTTGGATATTTCTACTCTGCCTACCACTTGATCTTGTACATTCCCATGGCGCCTTGTAGGAAAAAGCAAAAAAAAAAGGAATTATCCCCAAAGCGGCGCCGAGACTTCCACGCCCCGTTCCACCACGGCTCTCACTCGGTCTGCAAACACCTTATTCGTACACTCCACCTCCAGGTCTTCCAGCCACACCGTCGCCAGCATCTTGTCCACCTTGATCGACACGCCGGGCACGGGAATACCAATCTTGTGCAAGCGCTCAAGTTCCTTCCTTTTACGCTCTTCCACGTCTGTGCTCGCGCCATCTACGTCCATGGACTCGTCTTGGGATTCTGATTCGGGGAGGCGGGGTGTTTCGACGGGCGATACGTTGTCCGCGCCGAACTGGGCCTCGAGGAACCAGAATAGCCGTTCGAGGCGATCTTCCGCCGAGGGGTGGGCGTGGGGGTTTGTCCCGTTGGTCACGAGTTCGTGGGAGTGGGAGTGCTGTTTTGAGGAGCGCTTGACGGCGGCGGGGGAGGACTCGACGCTGAACAGGACGGCCATGACGGAGTCGGCGATGCCGTCGTTGAGCATGTTGCCCTCCCACTCGAGCTCGACCTCGCCGTTGTTGCGGTACCGGACTGTCACGCAGCCCATGACGAGGTATGCTGCCACTAGGGCGGCGACTTCTTCATCCGCCGGTTCTTCGGGCTTGTACTCCTCCTCCTCGTCGTCCTCGGCGGCTTCTGAGGCGGTGCCGTTCTTGACGCCGTTGCTATTGGCCGTCTGGGCCCGTCGCATTTCGGGTAGTTCTTCGACGGTGCCGAATGTGCCCTCAAGCGCCCACTTGATGAGCTCGATGCCGGCGGCGCTGAGGGTGAGGCGCTGCTTGCAGGTGATGGTGGTTGTGTTGAGGCCTGCGTATTCACGGAGGTCTTCGGGCGCCATGAGGGAGAGCTTGAAGTCGTTTTGGACAAGGACTCCTGTTACGAGGGGCGCGGAGGCGCTGTCGACATTGACGTCTTGGGGGGGCGGGATAGAAGCGAGTTTGCCGACGACCTTGGCCATTTTATCGCCTTTGAAGGGGATACGCAGTTCTTCGCAGTTCCGGGGGGAGTAGACTTTTACTTTGGTGGTTTTGGAGGCGTTGAGGGAGAGGAGTTTGGATTTGAGACGCATCATGTTATGTTGTTCGCCATGGACAAGGATCTATGTGATTTTTTTTCTTCTCGTTAATATTGGGAGGGCTGTCTGTGCCTGCATGCGGCGGGATGGGACAAGATGGGAGGGGAAACGTACGACGACCGGTGCGGCTACTTCCTCGATGAACTCTCGGTTCTCAACGCCATCAACGTGTGCAGCGAACGAGTATTCTGCAACGCTGCATCGTCGGGGAATGAGAACCCTCTCCGACTCTCCGCCTGGGGCTCTTCGTCCTGCGGCGAGGTGACGAGACATGACTGCTGGGATTTGGTCCGGTTCCTGCATGATTTGCCGGGCCATTGTGCCCTCGACGCTATAACCTGTGATGATGACGCCATTTTTCTCGCTGGGCGCCCATCTTTCAAAGAGCTCTCTGCTAACACCGCTTTGAAGCATACCGGGACTGGCGAGCATAACGCAGCCGCCGACGTCGTCAAAACGGTCCAGGTTCTTGAGCGATCGGATGTACTTGAAATCCCACGGTCCTCCTTGGCCAGCACCATCTCCGCTGGCTTCGGCTTCGGCCATGCGCTCTCGGAAAAGACGCTTGATGTTATCGTTCATGGCGCCGACATATGTTTGATAGACAACCATGCATTTTCTGGCGAGATTACTCGCATAGTAGATGGGGTATTTTTGGAACTCGGGGTGCTTTCCCCAGTATTCGTCCAAAATGAGGAGGAGTTCTTGTGCTCGCCCAAGCGCAAAGACGGGCAGTAGCGCGCGGCCGCCTCTATTTAGAATGCCAGTGATGGACTTCATTAGGGCTTGCTCGCGCTCCAGCCGGGGAACGTGGGAGGCGATGCCATACGTCGATTCTGTGATGAGGACATCAATTTTGACGTCCTTGGGTACTTCAGCAGAGACCAAATGCCGATCTTGCTCGCGGGAGTAGTCTCCGGTAAAGAAGATGTTGAGCCCGGCAATCTCGATGAGGAACATGGCCGCCCCCAACACATGGCCAGCAGGGTATGGAGTGATTCGGATGGAAGAGATGGTGTGAGTGGTGTGGTAGTCGATGGCTTCTATTTGAGAAAAGGTATTCAAGTGATCTTGCTCCGTGTATACTGGCTGCGTTGTGGAATTTGAAGACGTATTGCCGACTCGGACGCTGTCTTGAATAAGCCATTTGTAGATGGCTTTGGTCGGATGCGTCATGAAGACACGGCCGCGGAAATTAGTCTTGGCGAGGACGTAAGGTAATGAGGCAGCATGGTCGACATGGAAACTGTTGCGGGCGTATCATTAGCTTGTGAACAAATTCTGTTGAGTGCAGGCGGTACTTTGAGCTTGGCCAACGATGGGGAAGATCACGAGCAGGGAGCAAACAGAGGCGGAGGGTAAAATGGCATAATGTATTCATTTTATACGGTACACAGGCGTATAGTATCATGACAAGTACAATGTTTCTTGATTTGGAAAAGAAAAAAAATAGAATGCAACATGTCCGCCCATTGCATATTGAATATCAAGCTCGTGTCTTATCATAGCCAAAACCGCATTGGCGGGCGTCAAGGTCAAGGGCGTGAGAACTTACTGGCTAATGAGAAGTACATCTACGGTGCTGAGATCGAAATCGTCGTAGAATGGGAGGGCTGCAAGTCCGTCGTACGCAGGGTGTTGCCCAGCGTCGAGCTGTAGGAGAAAAAGAGGTCAGCTTCGCCGTGTAGCAATGCGACAACAAACTATTTACCATGACGGTTTTGCCCTTGTATTGAATAATATGGCACGATCGACCGACTTCGTTGCCGCCACCTAGACAGAGAAACATGAGTTCATCGGAAGGGTCGACGGGCTCCTCGGCCGCAGCCGCAGCCGCATTCATTGCCGACGCTTTTCGTTTTGAAGCCATGGTAGCGACGGGCGGGCGGGCGTTGAGTCTCGGGTCGTTTTCACATGGGCGACGGCAGGTCTCTTCCTGAACAATTACTAGCGCACAAGTGTGAATATCACATCCGCACACTTCGACGGAGCTGCTACGCACGTAGCGTCTTTCATGACACCGACAATGTCGAGATGGCGGAAGCGCAAGGCAGTAGCGACGAGCTTGGTGTTGTTGAAGCTGCCGGGTCCGGAAAAACATCGGCCATGACAAGGTCGACCTCCGCAGGCAGTCCAGCCCAAGCAGCAACGCGCAGCCTCTGGAGTCGAGAGGCGTGGGACGCGCCAACGCAGGAGACTGCATCACGTGACTTTAAATTTACGCAGCCCCCGATCTCCCGTGGAAGCTGCCTTCTCTCGACTCTGGCCAGCACCGCAACCGATAACCTCGCTCCCACGACCCTACCGATCTCGCCTCCGCGCGCAACATCGCGCCAGCCCTCAGTAATTGTTATTTTCACCCTGGAACGATTGATACACCGCTCTGGATCGCCTGGCGGGTTCTGCGCGTCGGATGGGAGGATCCACGACTGTTGTGGCAGGCTTCCGTGCCTGCTGAGAGCATCAACCCCCTCGCCTTGCAGGGCCGCGTCTTCGCCGCCTGTCTCTGTCGCCGTGCTTCAAGGCTCGGCGGCTGATCACTCGCCATGGCTCAACCTCAGTCGCAGGTCCCCCCGCGGGCCTTTTCGCCGCCGCAACACAGTCCTTCGCCAGCCGGCTCACAGCCGGGTTTCGCGTTGCCACCGAACAAGAGGGTTAGAACCGATGGTGGCCCAGCTTCGCAGCCAGGCTCCCCGTATGCCATTTCGCCTTATGCTGCTAGTCCGGGCGCTGCAGGAAGTCCGCCTCTGAATGCTGCGTCGCCGACATTTTCGCAATCAACACCCATGTCTTCTGGGTACAACACTCCTTATACAAACGGCCACACTGCACCAGCCTTGAATCTTCCTGACGCACGTGCGGGCGCCAGCACACCTCCCTTGAATACACCGCACCCTCCGCCTCCACCGATATCGATCCCCCAGTACACAAACGCAGCAATGGCGCCGATGCCGCAAGCAATGGCATCGCCGGCGCCACTGCCCAATGTCATGGGGCCTCCCCAACGACCGGCCGAGAGACCGACCAAGGATTACGAGTATGATGTCACAGATTCGCTGGCGGGCACTGGTATCGATTTGCGGGCAGAAGAGCAGTACATGTCTGAGCTGTACTCGAATGCCATGGATGCAAATTCGGAAGCCAGGACCGGGTTTGCTCAGCATCCGGCCGCAGGTAAATCTTCATTTTACGGAGCTGGTCCGGCGAACCAAGCGCCCGAAACTGCGTCGGAACAAAACCAGAAGCAGCTCGCTGCAAAGGCGGCTGAACAAGCTTGGGCCGACTCATCCATGCGGCTGGCCGTTCAGCGAACGCAAGAGATTAATGACCCTTTCCTTTTGGTTGCCATTCTTCATCGCAGGGCGGAAAAGATTGCAAAAGAGAACCATATTAGTCTCAATCTAGACATGAAGAACAACGCACAAACAATGGGCAAGATGCGCCTTCCTGAACAGTTTCCGACCCCCAAAGTCACAGTCAAGGTCGAACCCGGACCCGACTCAGCAATGGTACATACTACTGGATCGTACATCCCTCACGACTCGTATCTCGTGGATCAGCTGGCTTTGATGTCTATTGCCACAAAGCAACGGCTACGCGAGATGGTTGAAGATGCGGGCGTTGTTGCCACCAATAGGCAGAAGACGTCACATGGAGAAATTCCCGAGGAATGGACGGCCGCGGCGGCGCCCATGAATGCAGAAACCCTAGGTGCAGCAGAACCTACATCAACAACAGAAGAGGGCGAGGATGGTGTTGCAGTTCCGTCCGACACTGCACCCTTAAAACGTGAGAATTCGTGTAGTCCCCTTGTTTATTTCTTGTATTTATTGAGCTTACGACTGATTTATGGCAGGCTCCGCCGACGGTGCTGGGTTGGGAAATGGCGCCAAGCCGCCAAAGAAGTTGTCCAAGATATCGTCATTTATGACGTTGACGATGAGAGAGCTGGCGAGGCAAGAACGCGAGTGGGAAGAAGCCCGTTTACGCCGACGGCAAAAACGCAAGGACGGGGTAGGAGACGCCGCAACCCCCTCACGGTCTGGTAGTATGGCACCGGGAACACCAGGATCGGTAGCGCCCGAGTCAGATAAGCCAATGACGAAGAAGGAAATGAAGAAGAGCCAAGCACTCAAAGCAGCAGAGGCAAACAGCCACGCAAACCAAAACTTGACCAGCAGCATGTTTGCAGGGCTGGGCGGCAAGAGCAGTCTGTTTGGCAAGAAGAAGGGAGCCAAGACGTACGACTGGATGAACGTAGGTCGTGGAGGAAGCGGCGCAAGCACGCCGACGAAGGCAGCAGCCGGGGGTGGCAAGGGAATCAACGGCACGCCCGGAGCGATATCAGCGGCAAACGTGGCCATGACAACAGAGGGGCGAAACCGATTGGGCACATGGCGAGAGGACAAGGAAAAGGGAAAGAATATCCAACTACGAGACTGGGTGGTGGTGCTGGAGAGGGACGGACGAGAGTCCAAGGCCCTGCAACAAGCATACATCCACTTGGATGCCTCCAATCCGAAGTAATGGAGCAAAGGGGACCGGGATGGTGGCTAGAAAAGGGCTGCAAAATGATTTCTGTGATGGTCATCCGGGCTTTTTGACAGATACCCAGCGCCGTGTATGATTGTCTCGATTTTTGAGTGTGACTTTTTTTTTTTTTTTTTTTTTCCCTTGTGGCGTCTCGTTGATTTTCTTGTCAGCCCGGCGTTTTTACATGCAAAAGGCGTAGGAAAGGTTGGTTTGGGTTGGGGGCTCCCGGCATCTTGTTATCTAGTTTGCGGGCAAAGAATTGGTAGCATCGCAATAGATGCGTATTAATGAAATTGCGGCCCACGGGTGATGTGAGGTGGTCTTTGTCAGCAGCGGCATCTGGGGTCGTGAGTCTTGTGACATCAGGCGGCATGGTGGATCTGTTGTCGGATCAATGTCTGGTCGCATCTGGACCTCACATAACCCATCAACCACATGTCACCTCGCCTTGCGCAGCGACCACGACACCATGGCGATTGCAGTTTGTGATGCCGCACGCCCCCTTGTGTTGTCTCTGTCTGACCAAGTCCCAGGCAGTCGGGCAGATCTGTTCCACGGCGTCGATGAAGGCCAACCTCGACCAGTGTGTGAGACTGGTTTCCAAAGCAGCCATCGGCGGAGCAAAGGTACGTCAAAGGGGACGGACAAGACGGAGACACGGCACCGAGCGAGGGTGGAGAGTGAGACGTCGTGTCAAGATTGATAAGGCCAATGCTGCCATGTATGCGCCGTACAGATGCTGCGCTTCTCGGGTGAGACATCTGCAGGGCGGGCTGTCTCGAGGAAAAAGACGATGACCACGACCACGGTTGTGTCGCCCTCTTGGTGGGTGTTGGCGTAAAACACACAGTCACTCACCACATCGCCAGGTCCTCTTCCTCCCCGAAGCATCAGACTACATCGCGCACAATGCACAAGAGTCCCTCGCCCTCGCGCAGCCGCAGTCCACGTCTCCGTTTGTCCAGGGCCTCTGCGCCGCCGCCAAATCGCACTCGGTGGCCATCCACGTCGGCGTCCACGAGCCGCTCCCGCAGCAGCCCACGTCCAAGCTGCTCAACCGCGCGCTCTACATCTCGCCCGCGGGGGACGTGGTCGACGCGGCGTCGTACGACAAGCTCCACGTCTTTGACTACGCCAGCCTCAGGGAGAGCGACACGGTGCAGCCGGGATCCGGGCTCACGGCCCCGTTTGACTCGCCCGTGGGCCGCATCGGCAGCCTCATCTGCTTTGATGTGCGGTTCGCCGAGCCGGCCGTCGCCCTGGCGCAGCCGGGGCCCGGGAGCCCGTGGTGCCGGCGGCCGGCGCAGGTCCTCACGTATCCCAGCGCGTTTACGCTGCGCACGGGACGGGCGCACTGGGAGGCGCTGCTGCGCGGCAGGGCGATAGAGACGCAGAGTTGGGTTGTGGCCGCGGCCCAGGTTGGGAGACACAATGACAAGAGGGCCAGTTACGGGCGCAGCTTGGTCGTTGACCCGTGGGGGGAGGTCAGGCTGAGGCTGGGAGGGACCCGGAACGACGAGGGCGAGGCCGAGGATGGCGCCGTCGAGGAGATTGGCTTTGTGGATATGGATATGGCGCTTTGGGAGACTGTTCGGCGGGAGATGCCGCTGAAGAGGAGGTGAGTCTTGACCATGACGGCGGTGTTGAAGTTGCTAAATCGTTGACCGGCAGGGAGCATGCATATCCGGAGTTGTGAGTCTTTGGGTGTAGCTACGAATGATGAAGACATGATTGCTCCCTTTTTCTTGCAGTCATCACGACGGACGCTCTGTTCGGATTCCCTACCGTCTGTTGCAATGCTGCCAACCGTTGTCGTGAATACTCCCTCTACCCGAGCAGTCAGGCACGGGCATACAAGACGTCAACCAACGACAAGTACGGAGTATGTATGTACATACGTTCATCCCACGATGCTAATAAAACTAGGCAACGCGACCAACACGTAGTAATGACGGTTGCGGCGGTCCGCTAGGCCGCACCGCCCAACACCATCATCGCCACGACGCACAGATGCCACCAGGCGAGGAGCCTTGCTTCTTCCGTCGTTGTTGTGTATCAGGACAAGACCAACCGTTTAAACTATGTATGTGTCCAACCCGGCATGTAACAGGCAGGCATGCGATCATGGGACAAGCAACAACAACCACCCTGCGGACATACAGCACTAGCACTAGTCAACTTCACATCCATTCACATTCTCTGTCTAGCCCAAGAAGCCAGTTTAGCTCTCTACTAGTGAGCACAGCCCGGGCAGCAACCCGGCGGTCCAAACGGGCACCAACAATTCTGACCTGTCAACTTACACGGCTGCTCCGTGTCCTCGCATGAATCGCCTCCACGCCCGAAGCAACCACCAAAACAGCACCTCGCAGTCATTTGTCACTTCCATCCCGTCTCGTGACACGACAGCAGCTCAGCTGGCCCTAACAACCTCTGTCTGACGATATACTACTACTACTACTACTACGAAAAGAGAGCACCCACACCTCCCTCCTCCCCCTCCAAACAAAAACCGCGGACCCGACGCTCTGGCTCCCCGAGCAGCCCTCTCCAACCAACCAGCCAACCGGCTCGCGCCCAAAGAAGCCCATCCTCTCCCACTGTTTCCCCATGCAAAAATACCGTGCAGTTCGTCTCTATGTAGCACTAGTAGTACTTGCTTTTCGAGGGGGGGGGTCTCATCGCCCTCCCGCAGCGACAGCCTCGAACCGGCCCGTGACCAGACCCTCCTGCAATGCGCCACGCATAAGACACTCTTTTTTTTTCTTTCTCGTTTTTTGCTTTTTCCGCCTCTTTCCCCAAATCTGCATGTTGGTCCAGTCGATCGTTGCTTTTGGCTCCATTGTATCTCTTTCCCCGGACGGGTTGTTGCAAATCGCCAATGGCCGTTTCCCCGGGCACACACGCCCCCGTCTGTATTGTATCAACACGCCTACTTCCACTCTTACGGATTCCTCTTTTTTGCTTTGCATGACACAAAAAAAGAAGAAGAAGCAACGAAAATCCTTGGAATGAGGTGAAATGAGTCGCGGGGAAAAGGGCAACAAGAAGGAAGAAAAAGGAAGAAAAAGACCCCAAGACCCGGCCTCGCTTGTCGTCTCTTTTCTCCCAAACGGTTCAGACGGCCCTTCCCAACAACTTGGTACCTACTGCTGAATGTCTCGGCCGAAAAAGGGGAGAGAGAGACGAGGAGGCATGGGAGGGGGGGTGCGATCGGGCCAGTCTCTCTGGACCCTTGGTGGTTGAAACCTGCATTCGACAGCGGCGGCGGCGGTCCTGACTGACCTGTCCCAGTTGTTTGGGCGAGACCTCGCAGCATATGTACGCGCCATGTTTTACCCGATCACGTACTTACGGTACTAGTGTAAATGAAATACTACATGTTTCAGAACCCAGAAGCGTGAGCTTCGTCATATTTCTTCTATTCTAATAGACCAAAAGGGGGACCGGGGGGGGAACAGCTCTCATCTAGTCCGCGCCCCGTTGTACTGTACATTTCTAAATGACACAAGCAGTCTCTTGTCGCAAAAAGTACTATACAGGTGTTGTGCGAAGAGAGAAAAAAAAAAGAAAGGGAAAAAACGGGGGTATCATACATCCATATGGCCCCAGTCCTGCCCAGAGCCGTTCATAGCCCTCCTCAGTCTCGCCGTTGTAATGTGTTGGTGGTCTTGTACAAGGTAATGGTACATGGTAACGAGATGTGAGCGGCCCATCTGTGGACGCTTAGTTCAACCCGATTCGCAATCGCCGTGAGGTGTCGCAAACCAGAAGGATAAAACAGGAACGGAGTGAAGCAAATTAGGAAAAAGAAAAGCCGATAAACGCAGAAAAAATGAATCTGTACACAGCCGGCAGGAAGAGAATCCCCAAGATGAAAATGACAAGGAAAAGGAAAAACACAGCAAAATCCCCAAAAGTCTATATGTGATGATTGTCCCCAAACCGTGTTCCCAACCTGGTAGTGACCCAATCTGAGCCTTTGATCTCATCCCGTAGCACCTAGCTGAGGAAAGAGGTCCTAGTCCCGACATATCTCCCCGCTGTGCCATCTCAAGGTCACCATCCAAGACATGTCAAGACATGTTCAGATCTTCGTTCCAGCGAGGTGGACACCCCCTGGAAGACGCGGTGATTGTCTCAAAACCTGGCAGACTGGAGATATGACGAGAAAAGATGCTCGCTCTCGCCAAAAGCAAAAAGTGAAAAAGAAAAAATGAAAATGGGGACAAAATCGAATCCCAGTAGTATCCCAGTCTATAGTTTTGAACGCCGTGTGCCGAACCATATCTCGGAAACAAAAAAAAAAGATTTTTTCCCGTGCATGTGCTGAACATGTCGCAGCAAAATAAAACAAAGTTCCATGGATAGCTTTTGGTGTTCTCGCTGCTGATAAGCAAGATGTGGCTCCGAGCCGTGTTGTGTACAAGTCGACTGATAAAAAGGAAATCCCCAAGATTAAAGTAAATGTGCAAATATGATACCGCAGGCAGGGCGAATTAGAAGCCTCGGGAGGGAAGGAATAAACATGGCCATATCGTGAAGAACGAGTCCACAACCCACAGGGTCAGTGGGTCAGATGCCTGTATCAAACCGTTGAGTTTTCATCAACAGCCGGATAACAAGATTTATCGAGGTTGGGGCCGTGGTGGTGGCTTAGGCACACCAGTCGTATCATAGGCACCGCGGCCCATGTTGCAAACGATGGATGCTTGTCGTACCATTTTGCTGTTTGTGATGGACGGTATAGGTTGTAGTGTACACTGTACTATATTGGTTAGACACCGTTTGCAAATGCGTATACTGGTGCGGCAGGTGCAAAAGGGACTCGAGCTACCGCTCTATATACATGAGAAATGGAAACTTGAACAGGGAGGGCCCGAGGAGTAAGACATGGGTCGACTCTCAAATCAAAAGCAAGCGACTCGGGCAAGCGAGTGTATTGGCAAATGCCAGTTAGAAAACAAGCGACAGTGACTCACAATAATGACGAAGCGTAATTGGTGCAACCGAAAGTTGGCGTGTCCAATCAACAGGAGCACAATTAATTATTGGTCGAGATATTCGGAGGCGATATGAAAAGGAGAGAAAGCCTGAGAGAGTGACTGCCGAATGGCCGGCCAGACTGCAAGTGTTGCCGCTAGTATTGGACTGTTTGGGCACAGTAGCTGATAGAATGCTGGTGTGAATGGACGAGGCGAGATGGATCGGCACCGGCGCGTTGGAACGAGGCTACACAGGGCGAATCGCTGTTGCAAGATGGAAAGACTGGACGAGTACAGAGGGTAGCTCGGGTTGAGAATCGCGTGTCTAAGTGCAACGCAGTGCGAGGGCAGAAAGGACCCTGCAGATGGTGCGGCTATAGTGTTGCTGCAGTCGGTTCGGCGAATCCAGACTACGTGGGTATGAACCCCAACAGACGGCTTCGGTGATGAGCCTCGGTGGTGCTCTGTTGCTGATGATATATGGGCTTTGCTCCTGCTGCTGCTCCTGCCACTTTATGAAGGGGGGGTCTGGGGCGGTTATCTTGGTTGGCGATTGAGTCGCGCGATCGAGACGTCAGTCAGGCACGGACGGGTACCTAGCGCTGGTCGCGAACAATTGGCTCCAAGAAATCTTGGAGCTCTGGGACGGATGGCGGACGGCGGATGGCAGATTGTGGCGCCTAAATTTGTCTAAGTGAGAACAAAGCCAGTGGGGTCAAGTTCTCAAAAATAACAAGAGAGCTGAAGCTCGGGCTTGGCCAGACGAGGTCGATTATAGCAGGGCAGACAGAGATGCAGGTATCGCCGGTGGGCAAACAAGGCAATGCCAAAAACCAAGCTCAGGGCAAATCAAACAAACGAAGCCAAATTGGCGGGTGATGAGGAGGAAGTCAAAGGGAGAGCAGATCAGAGGAATCGGGGTGGGATGAAGAGGGAGCAAGGCGCTTTTGTACAATTACCGGCTGGTCAAAGGCCATTCGTACCCAGTACAAAGGCAACAGGCTAGCAATAATGATTGTCGAGTCGTTAACTTGGACTTGGACTGGGGAAAGCCAAAGAGTCAGTTAGGCAGGGCACAAAAGCAAGGGAAGCGGAAGGGGGGCGTGTGGTTACGTGCCTGGCGTGTGAGATGCTTGACAGAGCTTGAGAGCCAGACACTGGGCAAGACTCCTTTGCGGTTTGAGACCTGGGATTTGCGACCTGCGACCTGCGACCTGCGACCTTGCAGTGTGAAGTAAATACCCAGCCCCAACGCTTTGCTTCTTGTCCGTGCTCATGAAAGGGTGTGGAAACCGCCGCGGCAAGGCAATGCCCCGTACCTTGCACCACCACGCGCAGCGGCCTGGCCAAAAAGAAAGAATTGAGGAAACTTTTGCCAATTGCCCAGGGACCTGGGAAATTTCATCCCGGCATCTTGGGGAATGAAGAACAGCGCAGAAGGAGGGCCTACACGGTCACCAGCCACTCTCGCATCCATGTCGCGGTCGCCCAACGGGGAGGAATACTGGTCCATGTACGGAGTAGCTCGTCGCTGAAGTGAATGTCAGAAGTCCCAAGCGTACCTACAGCGTGCAGGTGCCTAGGAGCATGAACGTGGCCATCTCCAGAGCCGAGTCGAAAACACAGGGCCCCGTGCTGACTCCTGTCACGGTGGCGGCATTGATGATCCTGCCAGAAACGTCGGACTGTGTTAGGCCACCACGTTCGAGCACAACACGTACATGCACACGTAGTCTTGTGTACGGAGTACTCCGTACCTGGCACCTCGATACAAGCACAAGGCGACTCCTACCATTGACCATTGACGAGCTCCACCGATAGGTCCCAGGGCTCAGCTTTCCGATGTCTGCTGTCCGGGCAGAGGCATCCCAGGCCTTGACCACAGACTGGGATGCAACAGCCTGCCACGACGCCCTTCCATCCCTTGGGCTTGGGCTTGGGTCCGTTTGGACGGGGTGTGTCCTCAGCTACTTAGCCTCTAGTACCCCCCAAACAGGGGCTGCTAGCCTCGCCAGTGCTTGCACCAGACCTATTTCTTCGGGTTCCTGACAGGGATCCATCCCCCGGAGCCTTGAGCCGGTCCTCGAGCAGGGGTTGAGCGTAAGAGGTCGCGTTAGGGTCTTTGGCAATGGTCATCCTGGGCGCTTGGCCTTAAACGGCGGGTTGTGGCAGAAATCCGTTTGCCTCAGTGGCTGACCCGACTAGCTGGGAAGCTGGAAAAAGAAAGGGCATACGCTCCTGTCGAGGTCCATTAGATGCGGTGCCGCAAACCGAGAAATAGTACTCCGTACGGAGTACTGCTTTCCCGTCCCTGCCGTGATTGCAGGTGCGTGCATTCGCCTCACTTGCACCAGCTTTGACTACAATCATTTGCTGCACAGAACCGAAGTTTGATGATATGGGGGAACCTTCGTTTGTCTCAGCATCCCCTATTTGTTTTGACACCTTCTTCACGGCGCTTGGACGTCGCCAACTTTAACGTGGTAGTAGTAGTAGTTGGTTTGACTGGCGGCTGCAGGCCCGTGAGGGTGTCAAATCAGCTACCGCCCACATACGCGGTACATCCCGCTGTATCGCCCAAGTTTCTTGGCTACTTCTCGGGTGGTCCGGCAAATTGCATCGACTCGCGGCTGGAGCATCAACATTCAAATAATTAGTTGTAAACCGAGTCTCTGCGAAACGTGCGTCATTCCATGGTCGCGTTCCAGGGCAAGTTCATGTGCTTTTTTTTGTGTTTCGATTTTAGTGGTGATGCGTCAGTAGAGCAGCCCGCAGACATGCCCAAAAACACCACGAATCGGCCTTTGCCAAATTGAACACCGCTGACTTCGGAGCAACTGTTAGCAGGATGTATGTACATACTATCTGCAAAAACCTACAGGAGTCGCCAACAACCCACAGCTCTCACACTTGGGGGCTGTTATGGCGAAAGCTCGCCAAAGTGGGCATTCAATTGGACCATTTTGACCAGAACGCACAAAGACAGCCAAGAAGCGTTGTAAGCAAACAGACACATGGCACGCATCCCTGTCAGTCGTCCCGACAGCTCGGATTATTGACCCATATGCAGCGCCAACAATAAGCGGGCCGAATCCCTGCATTGGCTTGAGTGATAACTCCAGTCTTGTTGGCTGCATGACGGCCCCCCATTGTTCCTTTCTTATGCTTTGTCCTGCCTGCTAATAAACTGGTCAGTGCCTGCGTACCAAGAGAAGTGGAAGGCAACACAGCAACAAGACAAGACACCTTGCGTCTGATTTCGAATCCATGCGTGGGCACACACACCTAGGTAGATTCGGTAAAAATAGCAATGCCATCGACTAGTGTCCCCTTGGACATTCTATCATGGCCTTGTATTAGCATGATCATAACACCTGCCTCACTCACCTCATATAAACATGGGTTTATGTTTATATAGTGGTTCTCTTCATTCTTTTTCTGTCTTTGAAGAAAAAAATTCTTCATAATGCGGGTAAACATTTGTTATGGACCATGTAGCTATACTTCAGCACTGATTCCTTTCTTCCTTGGCGCAGAAGTTGAATCAGCCCAAATGGCAGCTCAGCAAACAGTCGAGCCCTGCGTCGGCGGTTGCGCAGTGGCCATGAGTAAAACACGGAGCAGATTGGCTCAGGCCGGATATGTATTTTCGTCGCATCTTGGTCCGAGTTTCCATCTTGGGGCTTAGCATGTGCTATCCATTCTGAATTAGATACTGTGTCCATCAAAGGAGGGGGGATGAAGGAGTCTTTGTTCATGTTGTTTAGCCGCGAGGGAGGCTCACAATTTTCGTCTCTTTCATGCGGCGCATGAAGATGGAACGTTTCCAACGCCAAGAATTCCTCACAAACTAACAACCATAAAGAAAATGGCATTAGCCCCATCAACCTTTGCATCAATCTGCCCAAGGATCTGATATGAGATGAAGCGGAACCAAGATGCACGGAGCCCCATGCTTGGCCTTTGCAGCCCACGAGGCCGGCCAGCCGTGTCATGGCATTTCGATTTTCAAGATGTGAAGTCCAGGATGCGATTCCATTCGTGATGTTTCAATCTCAGATTGGCTTCACCAGCCGGGAAGGTCCGCTTGGCCGCACCTACCTCAAGTGCTACGGCTCAACACGTTGAGCCTCAGGCAGGTTTTCTCACTACAGCCTGGCTTAGGCTGAGCACCGTCAGCATAACAGATATTGATGAGCAACCTCCAACAAGCAGCCTACTACCTACGTAGGTAGGTACCTTTGGCATACATCATCATGGTGCAACTTTGCCAACAGCATCCGTTGACGTCGGGTTATCACTCCCTGCAAGTGCATAGATGGAAGTTCCACACCCGGTCCTACAGCAATTGCCGCTGGCAACTTCGCCATGACTGGGTCCATCTTTATGCGCTGGACAATTCCTTTAGTTCTTTATGCAAGCACTTTTTGTATACCGGTCCAGCCTCTTTTACGAGACAAGATGAGGCTCCCCGTAGCGCTTACAGGGCAAGGCCTGACCTGGCTACCTTATTTCTGAGATTTGAAGAATGCCAATTCAACATCATGGTGTCGGGGCTGTTGATCTCGACACGCGTATGCACCCCCCACCCTCACTATTTTGAACACTTCAAATGCCACGGCTATTCGGGATCAAACGCTGATCAAACAGTGACAGAAAGCGTCTCTCCCCCTATACTTCGGGCATATCACTGATCTTGGAGCTTTCGCACCTAGACTCACCTGTCATGACTTGGTCCCGCCCTCTAAATTACACCTATTCGGCTGATCCGACTCGGTGCCACGGCCAAAATTGGTGTCACGAAGGATCCCCCCCCAGTGCTGGTCGAACTAGGAAATCTTCCAGAATGTGAGGGTCAAGGAAACAGCAACTAAAAATTTCAAGGCCAGGCAGCTTCTTATTACTAGTACACCATTGTACAACCCGCACTTTGGTGATCCGTATAGCTTGGCCCTTGTGGACACGATCCCTGTCCAGCAATTTAGGATGCCAACCTTGGCGAACCACCGATTCACGCCTCGGCCAAGCAAATGTCTCCGAGGACGTTGGCTTATGCGACCAGGCAAAAAAAGACACGGCTCTGGGAAAATTCTTTACGGCGGTAGTTCCAGTGGAATGTACAGAGTACGCCAGCGGCATTCATGTAACTACGTAGATCTCGCGAATCCCTTCATTCTCGATCGGCATGCAACCCACTGTACCTCGTGCGCCGTACACAATTTGGAATCGGCATCATATGCACCCCAGGCACCCAGTATGCTAAAATACACGTGCCGATGGCACGCCGTCACAGGGCCACCTCACCACCATTCTCTTGTCCAGAGGCTAAATTGGATGTTGTTCCGTTGTTCCTGCATTAGCTTGTTTTGGCGAGCTATGCCCAGACAATACCCAGCATGAAACAGTGGCAATTTGGCATTCGGCTAAGTTCCCAGTCCAGTCATTATGGCTTTTACAAAGACCTCACGTCATAATGCCTGCCAACTCACAGGGGTGTCAGATTGGGCAAAACGTCTGCAGACTGCTAACAGTAGCATCGGCTCGCCCATGTTATAGCAAGCTTCTCTGCATTGCACCAAGAGAATTATAGACGTTTACAGTGTCAGAGGAGACAAACATTTCTACTTCCACGGCCAGCGCATCAATTCATAGTTTTTTGTCGGTGCCCCCGAGCCGGCGTATGTTGTCACACTGATTTTCACACATAATATGCATGCTAGGATCCTGTACTGCGAATTGTCTGAATAAGGCCTCGGCTTGGGGCCCTGGTCTCTCTCTCTCTCTCTCTCTCTCTCTCTCTCTCTTTTTTTTTTTTTGGCCCACCATGCCCCGTCGGACAGTAACGACCTTTTTCCAATCAGTACTTATCCAAACATCAGCTAGCAAATTCAGTCTGGTTAAAGGGCCAACTCATGTCCCTTGTTTACTAGGATGGCCATGACTACCACTTTGCCATGCAATACAATACATAGGTGTTGCGCACCGCCGCCTCACGCGATTTTGCAGACTGTCGCAACCCAGATGTTCTTCAACGCAGCCCCATAGACCGTTTGCAGGCCCCAGCAGGATCACAAGAGCCCCAGAAATGGAGCTGGCCGAAGCAGGTTGGCAGGACACAACTGATTCGTGATCCCTGGCTCTTCTTTGGACGATGGTTGTGGAACACATGCCCAGTCGCCTCAACGGCGGAAGCAGGCCCCTGCCGTCCCGGTACTATTCATGATCTCGCAAAGTCCGATACATGGGCGGATTGCAGGTGGCAGTCTCAGTTAACTCGTTTAACAGCAATCTACTCCGTACTCCGTACGCATCTCATTATTACTGGTACATGCTTGCATCGTACAGAGCTATGCATACGCAACATCGATTAACGACTACGGCTGACTCTGCTCTCATAATACTTCGGTGCCTTCAAGGTCGCGGTCCCCCAATACTCATCCGCGTAAGAACTTTAGGGGTAAAGGGGCGAGATAGGTCCTCGATGTCGTATTCAGACCTTCAGTAGTGCCAGAATGCTGTCCTCGACCGTCGATTGATTAGACTGGTCCACATGTATTACGGCCCTTTTCTTGACAGCCATAATAATGGCAAGGCGCACATTAATACTAAATCATCCACCAAGCACTCGGCACGGAAATGCAGGACTCGCTGATCCGTGGACAAGGTGCTGTTGCAGGTAAGGCGCATGAAGACAGCGGCAGCCTTGTTCCAAGCTGCCTTCTAGAATCATCCCGAGCCACAATGCTTACCGCAAAGCCGTGGAGCATGCATACATACAGTGGGAGGCCGCGCCGCGCCGTTGCACTGCTTAGTAGCATCGTTGCAATAATGTGTCAGTCAAGAGTCAAGTTGCGCGTCCATGCGCATGACGGACACCTCTTGATGCTCGTTGTGTCAACGCCATGACACGACAACGCTCGGCCGCATCTCAGGCACGCTCTCTCCAGTAACAATTGTGTATCAAGACTCACGCCACAAAACTGGTCAAGACCAAAATTTGCCACAGGAGTACGGGGCGTCGTCAATCATCATTCCGCGTTGTCTGGGGTTGCCAGACGGCCGACGTCTTAGTCCCACCCCTAACAAGGATCAATGTTCTTTGACCTAGCAGGCAACCAGGCAGTCTAGCAGTCTGGCAGTCTGGCAGGGTACCGGGGAAGCCTTCCGCTTCGTTCGGCCCATTGTTATTAATTTTAAAAAAAAAATTTCAATCGACCAAGTCCTAGCGAAAGGGTCTTTGGCAGTGGACCTTGGGACTTTGGGTGCTTGGCCGTTCAGGGGCACGAATTGGGCAAGTGGTCTTCTGGAACGCGGCATCAATCATCTTTAGATGAAGTGGATGTCATCTCCAGGGGAAGGCCTTCTAGAAATGAATGTCACTTTCCATCTCGAATCAAGTTGAAACCACGCTGCGTTGTGAGAATGGGAGACGTGAAGTATGGAGTAGGTAGTACAGAGTATTTGGCAGCCAAATCTTACCCGGTGTTAATCCCCTTCCTTTACCATGGACAGCTGAAGACTGGTATTGCTCGAGGTCTTGGTTGGTCGTGTGTCTGCATTTGGCTAAAGTTGCGACTACAATAAGCAAGGTGCAAATGCTGTGACTTCAACAGCTGAGCTGTCACAATACTCATATTGGGAGGGATATTCCGCCCCCAATCTGCGCAATCAAGAATTTTCTCGCAACGGCTCGTTATGTTCGATGCACTTGGTTACAAAATAGCCAGTGGCCGTATTTACATCATCGTTGAGTGTGTTGTTGACACGTTTCCAAGTACAGGGTAGTTGGGTGTGAGTACTTCTGAGATTACCAGGTGTACCTACCCGCCTTAGGGTAGGTAAGTACCTGGGGAAGTAGGAAGAGATACAATACATTGCAATAGTACGGAGTAGGCGCCTGGGCATCTACCTACTCAAGTACTTGAGTAGTTTTACGCTTCTATGCCTTGCTGTATCAAGGCTGACACTGGTCGGGTTTGGACTCTTATCAGTGCTCTGGTTGTAAAGGCTTGAGAATGGCTGGATTCGCGAAACACATGAAACGCATGCTTTTTTCAACCACAACCGAATTTGCTGCACCACAACCGACGCTGCAAACCGAACAATAAACACACGACTAAAACAAGCACGCCATAAAACACATATGCAAGATGAAGTGCCCGAGTCTCGCGCAACGCAAGGGCTCGCGGCTCTGCTAACACGGTACATCTAGACGCACCAATCCAAAACGTAAAAAAAGGTATACTGCTAACCAGCCGAACCTCCGCCCCAACTAAGCCCTCCCCATCTCGCCCCGCCATCCGTGACGCAGCTTCCTGCGGTTCGTTCGGCCTCGTCGCAGCTCCCAAGCTGCTCCATCTACAAACATTGAAGCATACGTCGCCAACGTCGGGCCTTTGGCACGCCTCGTCTTCACCCTGCCGACCCGGAAAAAATCCACGCCAAACGAACCATGTCCATCATCCAGCAGCACACGAGCGCCACGCTCAGCGACGCATGGCGGACCACCAACATCGACGCATACAATGAAGACTCGAGCGTCAACTTCGACACCTCGACATTGCACCCGCCACAGCCCGAGATCAGCGAGGCCGAAGCCCGCCAACTATCCGGCCAGGTCAGACAGTTGCTGAGGGGTGGCGACGCCGAGGGCGCACTGAGGGGATGCTTGGAGACGCCCGTTTACAACGGCACCGAGGGGGCAAAGGTGCGTCGGGGAGGACCCTGGGACCCTATGTCTGCCAGCGTGGGAGGCTGTGTACTCTCTTTTTCTTTACACTTTGCAAGAGGGGACATTTGCTAACGGGCGGGCGGGGAATATAGGATGCACATCTCCAGACCATCATCGAGGTCCTACAGTCGATCAAGGCGAGTGACATGAGCCCTCTGCTCAGGGGCATCTACGAATCCCCAGGCGGCAGCGAGTGCCTCGACGTTCTGATGAAGTACATGTATGGAATCCCGCCACGTTCCTGGACCACATGCATCGGGAACGAGATGTGACTAACGGGCCCGGTAGTTACAAGGGAATGGCCATGGGCCAGCCTAAGTCAGCGTCGAGAGTGACCCCCCAGTCCACCGGCGGCTTTGGCTCTCGCTCTGGTGTTTCCAACGAGCCTGCGTCCGCGGCGATGAGCGTCCTGCTCAGCTGGCACGAGAAGCTTGTCGAGGTTGCGGGGCTGGGATGCATTGGCCGAACCATGACGGACTGGAGGAGGGTGTGAAGGATTGCCGGGGCTGGCATGTTTGTAGGGTGCTGGGAAAAAAAGGCGTAAACGACTCTGATGACACTGGTGCAAAATGGAATAATAGAGGTTACTCCTACAACACGAGCAAAGCGCAAGATTTGGCGTCTCGGCCGGTGTGGGTATTGGCACATGCCTCGTGGCTATGGTACATGACTGTGTTTTACTGCTTCTTCTCCAGGACATCCTTCAAGTTGACTTCGCCGCTGCCCCTGGCCAGCGGCTGCGGCTGGTCTTGACCCTCCTTCCAGCCTATCATGTAGATGATTCTAAACGTGGCCGGGATAGAACCGTCTGGGTTCCCGTGCAATTCTCTATAGATGGCTTCATTCGCGAGGAGAACGTCTCTCCGGATGGGGCCCATTTCCCTGCCCAGGATGGCATTGTTCTCCCCCATGGCCTGGAGGTCTCGCATCAGCGCAAAGGTATCCGGGTAGTCGACAATGATGTCGTCCACGTCGACGGTCAGCATTTTGAACCCAGCCTTTTGCAGCAAACCGCCGACGTCCCGCACGTCCGCCAGTGGTGATACGTGGGGGGACAGGCCGCCCCTCCGCTCCAGATCGGCGAGCTGTAGGGATGTGCGGAGCTCAAAGAGCGTATCTCCGCCGAGCATGGCTCCGATGAAGGGTGAGTCTGGTTTTAAAATGCTGTTGATCTGGGACAAGACGCCGGGCAGGTCGTTGATCCAGTGCAGGCTGAGCGAGCTCATGACCAGGTCAAAGGAATCTGGCCCAAAGGGGATGCTCTCTTCGTCCTCCAGGACTTGCCGCGTAATGTGGAGCTTCCTGTTGAAGTCGTGGTCCGAGTCGCGGTACAGGAGAGTTTCGGAGGAGTCGGCGGCGATTAATTCGGATATGCGCGCTGATAGAGGCGGTGATGTAGGCGTGGACGGGTCGGGGTCGGGGTTCTCGCGGACGAGCGCTCTGGCTAGGTTGCATGAGTTGGCGCCCAGGTCCAGGACTTTGGGAAAGTGTCGGTTGATGTCCTATTTGGAGACGAGGGGGGAACCGTTTGTTAGCAATTGTAGCAATTTGAGCAATGAAGGCGTGTTGAAGGCCGTGGTACACCGTACAAGTAGTCGCTCAGAGACTCGGACGGCCACCTCATCCTTCAGGTAGTCTGCCTGCCGGCTTTCCTGGGGCCTGGAAGCTGCGCGCTCCTTTTGAAGCCATTTCGTCCGTCGGTTGAAGACTTGGAACCGCGGGGCGCCCGTGGAATGAACGGCGTATGTTCGTCGGCTGGTGGCTTGGGGAGAAGGGCCGGACAAGGGCGGCAGTCTATGCAGGACGTTGCCCAGCGGGCGTGGTCGCATGCATGCTGACATTACATTCGGATGGGTACGCAGACAATGCATGCGGCGGAAGACGGCGGGAGGCGATGCTATTCAATCCATGGATGTCAATGGTGCAGCTGCGCTTTACTGTTGAGCTCGATGGATTTATTTTACGCTCGATATTTGAAGGTTGGAGGTTGCCGTCCATGCTGACCAATGAAGTGCGGGCTGGATAGCCGTTCGGGGACGTCAGCTTGGCATTCAACGATGCGCTGCCCACATCAGTCATCAATTGATCCGTTTCCAGGACGCATGAGTGGCCTCGGTGGCGGCGACAGGCGCCAATGGGCAGCACCATCCCCTGTTGGCCGCCCAAGGCGCCTCGTGCCAGGCCCGTACTTCAGGATACTGGCCTGCTGAAGAACGGGACTGGTCAGTTACCCGACATCAACCTGACGGAGGGTACGGAGCACCGAGTAGACCCCTCCCTCTTCAAGATCGTCAGAGCTACCAAGCTCAGCAACTTGCCATCCGCCCGCACACGTGGGAGCTTCAGTTTGTCGTGCGCCTGTGGCAAGTCTGTAGCGGAGATATCCAGAGGTCAAGTATAGGTTGGCCGACGGCGCAACCCTGGAAGGCGGCGATTTGGGAGAGGAAACGTTGGAACGTTTGCACTTTAGCCCCTGGCCGCGTATCCCGCCCATCGTCCATCGCCGACATTCAACACTTGGACGCTTGGGCACAACGAGCGACAAACGACAAGCGACAGCCGAACCATCCGTTGCCATTTCGCGCCAGGCATTTGGCTATGCCATCGGACCTGCACCTAATCGACAATTAATTCCTATCCTCACCGAAATTATCCCGCCGACAAAACTTGCTCGCCGTGGCGTCCTAGGGAAAGGAGACGTCAGCCAGGGGCTGCCCGACGACTTCCACCATGTCGGCTCCAGGAAGCGGCTTTCTCGGCCGCTCAAGCAGCAGCAACGCCAACATGCGAGGCTTGGTGCAGTTCATCGCCGATTTGAGAAACGCCCGAGCCCGTGAACTGGAAGAGAAGCGAATCAACAAGGAGCTGGCCAACATTCGGCAAAAGTTCAAGGATGGCAACCTCAGCGGCTACCACAAGAAGAAATATGTCTGCAAGCTGCTGTACATTTACATTTTGGGTTGGAACGTCGACTTTGGCCACCTCGAGGCAGTCAATCTCATCTCGGCACAAAAGTATTCAGAGAAGCAGATTGGCTACCTTGCCATGACGCTCTTCCTCCACGAAAAGCACGAGCTGCTACATCTTGTCGTCAATAGCATTCGGAAGGATTTGTTGGATCATAACGAGCTTTTCAACTGCTTGGCTCTGCATGCCATTGCCAATGTAGGAGGCCGGGAGATGGGCGAGGCGCTTAGCTCCGAGGTTCATCGACTGCTGATCTCACCGTGAGCCTTCATCAGCTGGCTGACCCATCAACAGTTTCACGTGCTAACATGGCTGCAGAACTTCAAAGTCGTTTGTCAAGAAGAAGGCTGCCCTGACTTTGCTGCGTCTCTACCGCAAATATCCCGACATCGTCTCTCCCCAGTGGGCCGAGCGCATCATTCATCTCATGGATGATGTCGATCTGGGAGTTGCCCTGTCTGTCACGTCGCTTGTCATGGCTCTTGCGCAAGACAACCTCGACGGATACAAGGGGGCTTATGCAAAGGCAGCCGCGCGACTAAAGCGCATCATCATTGATGGCGAATACACCATAGACTACCTCTACTACAAAGTTCCGTGCCCTTGGCTACAGATTAAGCTTTTGAGGCTTCTTCAATACTTTCCACCCTCTGGTATGTTGTGCTCTTGTGTCCGGTGTGCATGGTTTTCCGTGCTAATGTGCGCAACAACGCAGAGGACACTCATGTGCGAAACATGATTCGAGAATCTTTGCAGCGAATCCTAAACCTGGCAATGGAAGCCAACAAGAATGTTCAGCAGAACAACGCCCAGAATGCAGTCTTATTCGAAGCCATCAACCTAATTATCCACCTTGATACCGAGCATGCGCTCATGAAGCAGATTTCTTCCCGACTGGGCCGGTTCATCCAGAGCAGAGAGACAAATGTGCGATATCTCGGTTTGGAGGCCATGACACATCTGGCAGCTCGAACAGAAACCCTCATACCCATCAAGCAGCATCAAGACATTATCCTCGGATCCCTCAAAGACAGAGATATTAGTGTTCGCAGAAAGGGGTTGGATCTGCTGTACAGCATGTGCGACGCCACCAACGCCAGGATCATTGTCGGCGAATTGCTGCACTTTCTTCAGAACGCAGACTTTGCCATTCGAGAGGAAATGGTTCTCAAGATTGCCATTCTCACGGAGAAATATGCCACTGATGTCCAGTGGTACGTCGATATTTCGTTGCGTCTGATTGCCATGGCTGGTGATCATGTCAGTGACGAGGTCTGGCAACGAGTAATTCAAATCGTCACCAACAATGAAGAGCTCCAAGTTTATGCGGCGCAAACTGCTTTGCAGTACGTCAAATCAGACCACTGCCACGAGACATTGGTCAAGATTGGAGCGTATATTCTGGGCGAATTTGGCCACTTGGTCGCCGACCAGCCTCGCTGCAGCCCGATTGAGCAATTCATGGCTCTCCAGGGGAAGCTGTCTGGTTGTTCTCCCAGCACTCGGGCCATGATCTTGTCATGCTTCATCAAATTCGTCAACTTGTTCCCTGAAATCAAACCACAGTTGCTCCACACATTCGAGGTGTACAGTCACACGTTGGACTCGGAGATGCAGCAGAGAGCGTGCGAATATCTGACTCTGGCGAGCATGCCCACTGACGACTTGCTGAGAACAGTTTGCGATGAGATGCCACCTTTTCCCGAGCGAGAGTCTGCACTTCTTTCCCGACTCCACCAGAAGCACGCAAACACCAGTGACCGCCGTACGTGGGTCGTCGGAGGCAAGGATGCCAATTCTGACGGCACCGAGCTCGGTATGGCAAAGCCGGGAGGCCTTAAGAGGACCTTTAGCTCCGCTGCCGCCATCAACGGTGGAAGAGCCAATGGGAGTGCCAATGGTGCCAACGATCTTGCGGGCCTGAATATGAACGCCCCATCGCCGTCGGAGCCCAAGATGCTCAAGGCTCCTAACCTGGCGAGCGCTGCGCACTTGTCTCCTGGCTGGGAGAAGGGTTTCGACAGACTCATGGTCCGATCGGATGGTATCTTGTACGAAGATGGTCAGGTTCAAATCGGTGTCCGATCCGAATGCCGCGGACAGGCGGTTTGCATTATTGCCTACTTTTCCAACAAGTCACCGTCGCCCATGACTTCCTTCACAACCACCCTGGATCTTGACGAGAGCGAGAAGAGCAAACTGACTTGGGATGTCAGAGAGCTCCCCGACAGTACGATTGCCCCGGGGGGACAAACGAAACAAGTCACCGTGTTTGAGTCCAAGAAGATTTTCGACAAGAGCCCGACCGTGCGAATCAGTTATCTCGCGGGCGCTCTGCAAGCGGTGACGGTGAAGCTGCCCGTCGCCGCACACAAGTTCATGGACCCTGCGGATCTTTCCGCCGAAGACTTCTTCAAGCGCTGGAAGCAGATTGGGGCGGGATCTCGCGAGGCACAGGCGATTTTCGGGCTCACAAGCGGCAAGAGCAACACGAGAGAACTCACGGAGAAGTTTGTTGTCGACACCGTCGAGGGCCTCCGATGGCGTGTGCTGGACATGGTTGACCCCAACCCAAAGAACATTGTTGGCGCCAGCGTGCTGCACACCTCGGAGGGAGGAAAATTTGGCTGTCTCTTGCGTCTGGAGCCCAACTATTCCAGCCAGGTAGGGGGACCCTTGCTGGCAAACCCGCATAGTGATTGCTCTGACTGACAAACGTTGTAGATGATCCGACTTACCATCCGCGCCACAGACGACTCAGTACCGGCAATCATGTTGAAACTCACGCAGGAGAGACTCGCGCAGGGGGTCTCAACTATCCCCGAGCACCGTGAACCGCCCACACGTCAGGAAATTTCAGAAGCGTTTGCAAACACCATGGTTACGTAGACGGGTGCCAAGTCATCATGTCCTGTGGAAGGATGTGCTTTGCGGGTTCGCTAAGCACAGGGCGGTTTTTGGAACGGAAAGGCATTTTGGAGTTGTGGAGAAAGTTTGACTTTTGGAATGTGCATACTACTTAGTTAATGGTTGCTCTGCATGGGAAGGTTGTGAAAAGCATAGTCCGGCCGCAGAGAGCATTTGTTTTATGTGGACCGATACCAGGATTTCAATGAGATTTGTCTTTTTTTTTTCTTTTTCTTTTTCTTTTTTTCTTTTTTTCACTCTTGACGTCCATGATTCCAGTTGGCCGCCGTGGCTCTCGCCAAATCAATCAACGGTGCGGGCTGGGAACATGTTGTCCCTGCATGTATGTACAGCACCAATGGGTCCGACCTACGGGCTACTCCTTAATCTTTGCATCGGCCTTTGCGGGCCTCGTGCCGAAAATCGTACTGCCAACCCTCACCTCGCCGCTGCCCAAAACGACGGCGCCCTCAAAGTCCTCGCTCATGCCCATGCTCAGCTCCAGCCTCGCGTCGTCGAGCGCCAGCTGCCTGGCCACCAGATCCCTCTGCTGCTTGAGCGCGATAAAGTCGTCGTTTTCATTGTCCGCGGTCGTGGCCTTGCTCCGCGCGATGGCGCCAATGGTCATGAGCCCCAGGAGGTGCAGGTTCGGGCAGTTGCTGATGATTTCGCGGCACAGCGCCACGGTTTCCTCGCCCGGGGCGCAGCCGGACTTGGCTTCCTCCCCGGACGTGTTGACCTGCACGTGGACGGACAGCTTGGGCAGCGACGGGTCCGAGGCGAGGAGGGCGCCGCGCGTGGTGTTGAGGAGGGCTGCCTTCTTGAGGGTGTCTACGGATGAGACGCAGAACAGGTTGGGGATCTTGGCGAGCGTCTTGCAGTGGCCTGGGAGGTGTGTCAACGGGCCGCTGTGGACCTGTCGATGAGAAGCAGGGGAGTAGCAGTTGTTACCTGATTGTAAGCCGCCGATAAAGTGCCATTGTATGGTCTTGGGGAGGAGCTGTGCCTTTTGAGTGAGTTCCTGCGTGTAGTTTTCGCCAAAGTGACGGTGGGAGGCGGGCGCCTGGTGGAGGGCGAGGATGTCATTGGCGGGCTTGAGCTTGGATACGGCGACGAGCCTGACCTGCGTGTGGTGTGTCAACTGACGGTGTCGTGCCGCTGGTATTTACCATGTGTGCCGTCGGGTGCCGCGCCTACTTACATCACGGCCATGGGCGAGGCCACCGATGCGCTCCTTGACAGACGATAGCTGCGAGATGAGAGCCTGGGCTCTCGTGGGATCGACGCGCATTTCCTCGGCTTCACTCATTTCCCCAGTCCTTTTCTCTCTCTCATCTGGCCTGGATAATTCGGCGGCAAGGCGGGACGAGGGTTTCGGAACGAGGTCAAGTTATCTGATGAGTTTTGGCTGGCGTTGGAGTCGATGAGTCGGGTCATCATCGGCTGGTCCACTTTCGCCATGTAGAACCACAACTTGTCACGTTTCCGTGCACATCGACGCCCTTTCAGATACATGCCCGGCAAACCAACCAGACCAATGAGTTTGTCATTTCTGCTTGATTGAGCAAGGAGCACCGGCAGCCGTTGGTTCGGAATCCACAACCGCAAATGGCGGAGCAGAAACATGCCCGCAGACGGACAAGCAGCAATGCGGCCACGCTCCCCGTCAGAAACGGCCAGCATGCGCGGAAGCAGTCCAAAGCAGCCGTACAGCCCAGGTCGGCACATACCGCCGACGACTTTCTCCACGACTTTCTAGACGCCTCATTTGATCCCGCCGCCTACCTGAATGCTACTTTGCCGCCTCTCGCCAGCAGGCAGGCGTCCTCCCAGCCGGCTGGTGCTGTGCCGCTCGCCGAGCTGTCCGCCCAAGCGCAGACCTTGCTATCGCAGCTGAATGCGCAGACTACCCGGCTGTCCAATACGCTGACACAGCTGACGGATGATATTTTGAGGAGCGGCAGCCGGCTGGCGTACGAGGTGGAGTTGCTGAGGGGCGAGACGCTGGGCCTGTCGGAAATGTTGCACGAGACGCTCAAGGAGGACATTGAGGTTTTCGTCCCGGGTGGTCTGCAGCCGAATCACGAAACGAGGAAGGAGGCCACCAGGAGGGGTGAAGCCGACGAGGACAAGGACGGCGTTGAGGCGTCGCCGCCGCCGGCTGATGCCGCCGCTGCCACCGGTGCCAACGACTCATCTGACCCGGAATACATCAAACAGCTACAGACACTCACACTGGTCCGGTCACGCCTCGAATCCGTCATCCAGACCTTTGGCGACGCCATGGACTTTACCTTCCCGCCGTCAGAAGTATCCGTCAGCTCGGGGTTCCTGTCCGTCTCCGCGCCGGAACCCGGCTCCGAGCAGCAGAGCTCCGAGGAAAAGGGGCAGCAAGTACTACGGAAGCTGCGCGACGAGATTGCGGGCTTTCTACAGCAGAGCGACGACCCCATCCAGGGCATTGAAAGGGCCGCCGCTAGGATCGAGGAGCTCAAGGAGCTGAGTGTCGTGTGGAAAGGCACGGCGGAGGAAAAGGGCCGCAGCAAGTTTATTGAGAGCCTGGCCAAGATGGTCGAGGATAGGCATAGGGACTTGGTGAGGGAGATGGACCAGGCGGCGAGGAGGGAGGGCCGGGCTGCGGGCTCACAAGGCAAGAAGCCTGGTGGCCAGGAGGGGGCTGGCGAGGAATCCAAGGTTCCTGGCGGGTTTGGACTCATTAGCCAGTTGCAGAAATTGAGGAGCGGGCTGTAGATGATGGGTTGTGACTGAATGGGCTTGTGGGCTGGTATATACGATATGTGTATCCATGGACTGAATAAGGATGTCGCTGGGACAGAGGTAAGTCGATGATGATGAAAACTTCTGGTCACTGGTGTAGAAAGAGGCGAAATATCCCCCTGGACTTTTGATATGGGAGACATATGACATTTGTCCATGGCAACTACTTGACTGACGTGGGCTGCGTTCTGGTCTGGTCCTTGAGCACCTGTGGTGCATTGCCAGTTGCGGCTATATACAATTTTGCAAGGCAGAAACGCATGGGCGCTTTTGAAGAAGAGCAGCCCCCTGATGAAACTACTAATAACTACTCGAGCACACCTTCTCTATCAATGCATGAACATGAAACAAGCGGGTGAATCGACCTCGCCGCGGCTCGAGAGAACCTACAGTGCATGCGTCGTCCATCAACATTGTCTCGCACTGTACGACGGAACCCCCCATGCCCCTTTGGAGTGGTTCAACCCGTACCAACCAATCACAGGGCTCCCGCTTGAGGACCCTAAGCGCAGGCGGCAGGCGGTGAGCGGGTCCGCGACTAACACGACTTTGGGCTTGACCTAGCCAAAGCCGCCTTGACACCGGGGCAGAACGAACGAGACCAGACTTGACTGACGATTGTTCGGCTGACCTGATTGCTACGCTGCTGCACTCGGCCACGCACCTTTGTCGTCAGTCGTCGTTGTTCTCGCTCCGACCTCACCGACAGGCGGTACTTTATGTTTCTCTCTTTCAATCGTTGCAGGCGCATTTTGCAGCACTGTTGATTTTGCTTTCTCGTTCCGCCGCTCGCTGTGGAATAGAGACTCACACCCGGAACAAGTTGTACTCGGGGCGCAGACGGGCAGAGCACCGAGTCTTTGCAACACCGCAATCGCTCCAGACTGCTCTGCATTTCCTCTTGGTGTGCCCGCTTTCTCCATCCTGCATCACTGGCAACTGAACTCTCTGCTTCGGACCGGCGGCCGCCTTGCCAGCTCTGAAGATGGCCGCAAGTGACAATACCGTCCCCTCCGCCCTTGGCGGCAAACCCGAGCGACGCTCTCCTCCTCCAGCGTCACAATCGAAGCGCGACAGAAAGAGACAGGCCCTCATGGAGCGTCTCTCCAGCATGACGGACAAGTTTCAGCGCGAACAGGACATGACGTACCGCGACCAGCTGCAGAAGATCCAGTACGAGATTGGCCTCGTGCAGCGATTCGATCCATACGACACAAACGCTTTGGAGGTTGCCGCTGAGCTGCAAAGAGAACACAGACAGACCCAGGGGCCTCCGGTCCATGCTGAGTCTGCCCGTAGCCTCATGGACATGGCTGGAATCAAGTTTCCCAACTTTATTGACGAAATTGAGGATTTGATTGAGATTCGTGATTTTCAACTGACGCAGTCAAAGGTGAGCAAAGACGAGAGACAAGACACCCCTCCCCCTCAAGAATAAAACAAGATGAAATGAAACAACGTTCGTTTGTGAATACAACTGACATTGACCTTGTGTATTCAGAATGAATATGAACGAAAAGTACAAGAGTACAAGAATACCCACGCCTACAAGGTCGAGACGGCCCGCCGCGAGCACATGGCCCTGACCAGCACCTTGCGCGACCGACTTATCAACACCCTGACACAAAAGAAGAACCGACTGAATAGGGAAAAGGAAGTGTTGGAGATTAACGATTCCAATGCCTTGCTCCTGAACCCGAATCACTTTTCTCTCACAAACCCTGGCAGCCCCGGCGGAACCCACGGCAAGCGTGCCACCAGACTTCGCAAGGATGCCGACGACCTTCAAATGTTTTCGGATAAGAAGCGAAAGCGAAATCCTGGAGAGGACGACGGATCGCCCGGCCCGATGCGCCGCGGCCTGGATCCCAACAGCACAACTCCCCTGTGGCAGTCGGAAAAGGCACGTGCTGTCGCGAAGCAAAACGGCCCCATTTATAGCATCGACAAGCTCTTCACCGACAAAGAATTGTCCCTGCATTACAACAGCGCGGCTTTGGCTGCGCATCAATACGTCCTGCGCAACCGTGTCAACGGCAACGCTTCGTCCCCCGACGACAGCGACTCGGGCAACGGGGACGACAACGACGCCGACTCTGTCCTGTCGGCGCCCATGATGGAACGCCAGGTATCACACGCCACCCGCAGCACCAGAGGCGGCGCAAACACAAACTTCTTGGACGACAAGATCCTCGGCGTGGAGGGCATTGCCAACTTTGAGGTCCCGGCCAACCTGGACCTGATGCATGCCCAAGAACCCCCCAAGATGCCCCCTCACGTGCCCCAGCAGTATCTAAAGCCGTACCCCAGATCTGCGGACCAGAACTTCCCGGTTCCACTTTCACAGGACGACATCATGTCGGACCTGTCCGTCATGGGCTTCCTCAAACAGTACGATCACTCTCACAAGCCCGGCGCACACCTTGACGCCCCGACTGGGCTGCGCAAAATCCTCGAAGCCGTCTCCATCCCGTACCAACAGGGCCGCTTCGTAGCCATCACCAGCGCCGCGCGGGAAGACCCCGAAAACTTTCGCGACTCCCTTGGGATCCCCACCAGCGGCCTGCGAGACCAACTGAGCCCTGGCCACGGCGGCTCCAACCAGTCTGTGGCGGGATACTCTGCGTCGGCCATACCCATGAGCAGACAGAGCAGCCTCGGCGGCGTGGCCATGAGCCGACAAGGAACGACGGGCAGCGGACGAGGCAGAGCCCGCCGCGGCTGAGAGCGCTGCTTTTGGATCCATCGGCATGGAGGGGATTTGTATTTTGCCATCCAGCGACGGCGTCTCTGTCCTTGCTACTGTTTTTTTTTTGTTTTTGGGCTGTCATAGGGGGCCAGTTAGAAAGATGTGCATGCGCTGGTTTGTCTTTGCATGACGCACTTGCTCTGTGCCGAGGGGAAGGGGGTTACATTGATTATTCTGGCTTTGGACAATAAGGGTCTAGTTGTTATGTTTCCCGGTCCCCCTCTTCTGTTCTGTTATGTCACAGTTTCCTAGGTTGACTTGATTGACGATTCTGGTTGGGCTACGCATTGCCATTGATGTTAGTTGGCAGGCATAGATGTTTACTCGGGGCGTTTAAATTGATCCACGTTGGCCAAGAGTTTTTCATTCCTTTCCATATTCCGACTCGATATTGCAAAAATGCCAAAACAAACAAAGACTCGCAGCGCAAGAAGATGCCCAATACTAAAATAATTCAAGACAAGAATATGCCTCCGTCACGGCCCAAACACCAAGGCCCTCACCTCGATGCTCTCCCTGCCCTCGGCACCCAGCCTCGTCCTCGGGTCGACAAAGGCCGTGTGCGGGACGCGGCCGCCGACGCGGCTCCCCGGCCGGAGCGACTCGCTGTCGAAGCACTCGAGCAGCAGCCTCTCGCTGCCCGTCATGCCGCTGAGGTAGTACCATTCCTGGCGGGGGCTGTAGCGCACGGCGGCCGTCTCGCCCGTGTAGCCGTCCGGGTAGCGGTGCTCGACGGGCACGACGTCGGCGGGGTCGAGGGTCGCGGCGCTGGCAAAGGCGAGCGGGAACGACTCGACGGGGCGGGCGTTGAGCGGGCGCCAGACGTTGACGATGCGGTGGCGCCCGGCGAGAAGGGCGTCGGCCTCGTCGGGGAAGTAGCGCCGCACGCGCTTTTCCACCGACGCGGCCGTCTGGTCGATGTGCACGCGGGTGACGGGGGTTCGGGGCGCGGCCGGGTCGGCGCGGCGGAGGGTGTGGTCGAAGATGTGCACGGCGCGGGAGCCGGGGATGGCGGCGAGCAGGAGCGCCTCCACCTCGGGGTAGTAGCGGGCGCGGATGGAGGCGTCGTCGGCGAAGGAGGGTTCCGACGAGGGCGCCACGTCGGAGATGATTTGGAAGGCGTCGCGGTCGAGGGTGAAGGCGGACTCGCGGCCGCGCACGTCGCGGATGAGCGTGTCCTGCACGTGGTCGCTGTAGTTGCGCTGGGGCTGCCCGGCCGGCGGGGAGTCGACGTAGTTGAATGGGCGCGCGGCCTTGTCGGCGGGCGGCGCGTAGAAGTTGAGCGCCGCCGTGACGTCGCCGCGAGGCACTTGGTCCGGGGAGGGGATGGCCATGGTGGGCGATGTGCCGGAGGTTTCGGGGCGGGACGGGCCTGTGACGAGAATGGTTTAATATCTAAAGGGTACGGTTATGTGATGGGCGCAAGGATGCAGGATGCGACTGAATAGCGGATTGTTGGCGTGTGTTGATGGCTGCGTCTGGTGCGTGAGTCCGGAGCCGTGGCGCTGAGGTCCATGACGAGCGCATCCATTTATACATGTACATGTTCTCGCCGGGTCTCAAGCCTCGGCCATGGCCCGGCATTAGATTTCAAATCAAGCAGTGAATCAATCGTCCGGGTAAAAACCAGGCGGCTCTACCCGCCTGCAGGGCGTACTGCATCGACGGGCCTGGCACGTCATGGCGACTGGGCCATTTGTAAGATGTGATTACTAAATTGCCTGTTTGGGTGGCCGCGGCACACGGCCGCACCGTTTGAGTGGGATGGCGTGCTCGGGATGCGCATTGCTTTGGCATCGGGCCCAGCACTCCTGGGCCGAGGATGCGTGAACGCAGTCATTTTTGCTCGTTTGGGCATTGGCAATGGCCTGCTGTGCCTGTCCTGTCCTGACCTGCGATGGCAAACAAGCTTCATGTTGCCAAGCAAATCCGGCCGGCAGGCAACAGTACCGTCGACATGCTTGGAGGCTAAATGCCCACAACATGGTACTTCAACTACAAACCACAACTACCGCTTAGAAAGCTAGCACTAGCACTACTGCAAACGTCGTGCAACACCTTGTTCACCGCACCTCGCCGTCAAACGGCAACCGCGCATCACGTGGTAGGTCATGCTGCCTGGTCCAAGCCCAGGCCCACTCTTTCTGTCAGGCTCCGGGTCATATCCGCACATATCCGGGAGGGGGGGAGCCAGGTGTTGGAGCGGGGTCGTCAGCTGGTGTCGATTGCGAGTCCCGCACTGTCCTCTTGTGCCGAGAACGCACCAAACTTCCCAGTGCGCGCCCCGCCAACCCCCTATTTAGCCCAATTTCTGCCAGCCACATTGGCCTAATTACAACCTCTGTTCTTCCACATGCGAGGCAAAGGCGGCCATTTTATCCAGGATCAAACCATTTGCACAAACTCCAATCGGGAGGCCCTGCCGCACAAGGAACCAATTGCGCGATTCCTGGTCTTGTTTCCGACGCGCAGTTTTGTCCTTATTGCCGGGGAGCACGAATGATGCGCCGCCCGGGAATAACGTCTGCGTTGTCGTCGTCCGTTGTCCTTCACGTCGTCGTCTCCACTCTGCCGCGACCAGGTCCACGACGGTAAGACGCAGAGTCCCAGTCCCGAATCCCAGGCCCGGGGAGTACCTGCGTCAGTACCGAGTAAAAAAAAAAAAACATCCATTCGAGCAATCCCCCCCCCCCGGACGGAGCTTTTCATGCTAGGACCTTGGTGACCCCTGGGTGTCATTGCCGCCCCCTGAGGCCAGGCCCAAGGGATGGACCAACAACACAGCAATGGAGTCAAGCCAGTTGGAGAGGCCATGCCATCGCCGCATGGGCTCGTCGTTCGGCCCACCCTGCCAGACAGAGACGTGAACCCTGCTACTATAGAGGAAGCTTACGTACGCTTCATCTTTTACTGCAATCCTGCGCTACAGCTGGACTGCGACACGGAGAGTTTGAGAGATGCCTTTCGGACGCCCCCACGCAGCGGTGGCAAGTCCTTTGACACCTTCATCATATACGACCTGGTGAGGAAGTTTTACAACAAGGAGATCAAGACGTGGACCGAGTTGACCACAACCCTTGGAGTTGAGCCGCCGGACCCATCCAAGGACGAGAGCGCGCAGAAAGTTGCCCAGTATGGCGTTCGGTTAAAGGTGAGTGCTGTCCATGTGCGCTTGTTCCTGTGAGGCTGACCCTGGCGTTAGAAATGGATGAACTCGATGCACGTCAAGGCCTTTTTTGAGTATCTCATGGACATACCTAATGACTACTGGATGAGGATCCCCACGGACCCCAACCCCATCGCAAGCGGCGTTCGTGATGGCGTCGCCCTTGAGGATGATATGGCCTTGAGGGCTTTGCTGCCTCATATACGGCCCAAGAGAGGGCGGAAGAGACCTGAGGCGGATGATGCTTTGGCGTCGCCGGCCCAGAGACAGCGACTGTCGCCGGCTTCTGCGGCAGAAGACTATTGTCAGGGACAGTCAGGGCCTTGGTCGGCTCATCCAGATGCCCATGGGGGCACGCCATTAGACGCCCAGAGAGCGCACAATCCCGCGTCATGGGGGCAAAACGAGTCTCTACAAACGCCTGTAGGCCGGTGGCCGCAGTCTGCCGTCACACCCACGACTAGGGGCTCGTTTTGGGATGACGCGCTTGAGCCTCGATCGGCAGCCGCTCCCACCAAGGGCAAGGTGCCCAATCTTCGCAGAGGCGCCAAAAATGTATCTTCGGCGTGGAAAACGGCCGGCAAAGATCCGGGGACTCGGCCAAGAGGTCGGCCTCCCATCAACCGAACGCCTGTAGAGGGACCTGGCCAACATCACGCACATGGCTGGACGCCAACCAACGAGACTCAACCCGAACATTCGTACTATCCTAGGCCAGTCCCGGCGATGCACCCAGAACAGCCGCAGCCGCAGCCGCAGCAACAGCAGCAGTATCATCACCAGTTTCCTGAAAATCAGAGCAGAGTTACACCCGCCGGACAGCATGACCAACATGCACCACCATACGAAGGAGGATCAAGACCATCTCGACCTAGCATCTCATTACAGGTCCCGGAACGGGCCGGGGGTTCTGTGCGTCTGGCCACGCCTCCAGCGCCAGCGCCAGCGCCAGCACTGACACAGGCCCCGGCACAGGCCCCGACACTCGCACCGGCACCAGCAGCACCGCCTCCTCAACCTCGTCAAGTCGAGGTCAACGGCTCCGAACCCAACGGCCAAGTTCCCGGCGACGATAGCCAGTACCACGATGGTTGGCGCAAATTCGCAAGGGAAGCAGCCGATGCCTACGAACAACCGGACCAAAGCCACGGGCCGGCCGGCTCGGGCGATTTGGGGGACAAGGACTCAGACATGCCCGACTACTACTTTGACAGGATGGACGACCGCACAAACGTCGACGTCCTGACGGCATACTTTACGCGCTCCATGACCGAAGCCGACTGGCGAGATGCCGACGGAAACTCAACAAAGACCGTCTCCCTGGAGGAATCCGCCGCAATGGTCCACGCCATGCTCCAAACAATGTACAAGACCGCCACATCGCCGCAAGCCTTTCTCATCAACCTGGCTGCCCTCGCGGGCTCCACCACCCTCGTCACCACGCGGCCGAAATGCACGCGCCTGAGCGAAAACGACGGTCAGTTCAGGTACAAGTGCGAATGGGAGTATCGCTTCGGCCATGTAAAGGGCGGCTTTACGTTCGACCAGGTGGTCCCGGCAAGCATGTGGGCCAAGACGAAGCGGCCGCCGACCCCGGATGAGGACCGGGACCGGAACCAGGAGCAGCAGCAGCAGGAGGAGGAGGAGGAGGGCAAGTTTACAAAGGAGTACTGGCAGAAAAAGTACGAGGCGCTGACGGCCGAGCTGGAAAGCAGGGACAGGAACCTGGCTGATTTGAGGGACAAGGTGACCAAGGCTCTGGGCCGGAACTTTATGTGATGGGCGTGGGGAGGTGCGGGCCGGACCGCTACTTTTTTCTTCAACTTGTTTTCCTGCTTCTTTTGTGCTTGCAGGTATTTGGCGTATCCGGCGCCGCCCTCATGGCCTATTCGACTTTGCTGCTTGGCATCGACGCCAACCAGCTTTATTTACTACCCGTCTCATCCGGCAACCGGACGCAGGTGCAGGTGGGAAGTGGGTGTAGACGGAGGCAAACAGTGCAAGGGCGTGGATAAAGGAGAATTTGTACATTACATACGGAGTAATGGCCAGGCTTATCAGCGAGGCGTTCCTTGTCGTTGTGTATACATATATACGCCTATAATCAATCGTCGCGCCTGCAAACGGCTTTGACCCCGCCAATGTCCAAGTATCTGCGTGCGCGAAAAAGGCTCACCTCTGTCCGCCGGGCCATGTATGTAAGAGCCAGCTGGTAGCCCTCTGAGAAGGCAGAATAACGGGCACGTCTCGGCGGGAAAGCAGAGTCGTCAAAGTTCACGGCTGTTGAGGACCCCCCCGTGCCTGTTTCTGTGCTTGCCCGCCGTGCAAGTCGCCCTGGTGGTGGACTGGTGCCTTGCGCATCAGCCCGAGTATTATTAGCACCGATGCATGATTTGTGTTCCTGTCAGACAGTGAGCTGGACGGCACGCAGCACATTGCATGCACGCCGAGGAAGGACACAGCAGTCGTGGGCGGCTGCAGCGACGGCAGGCCACAGATGCGACACGGCGGAAGGGATGCCGGGCTGACGTGAGTCACTGCGCATTCATTTCCTGACGTGGCCGTTGCTTTTTGCGGCTCGCGGATCAGGCGCACTTTGTTGTTTGCTGTCGAGGGGGCTGCGAATCCTTCGGACAATGTTTGTGCTGCTGACCCGGGTCTGGGAACGACGGGCTGGGGCTTTCCCTGCGTCACTTTGTGCATCCAAGTACATGTTGGAGGAGGTGGGTGCCTTTTTTTACTTCTTTCTTTCTGGCACATAGATGGCGGGCTGTTTTATTCGACGGATTACGGAGAGGATAAGACACCCGAGACACGATGATGCACGGGCGTCGGTCTGATTATAGCAACTACTTATACATGGCTGCTTGGGGACTACGTGCTTGTGCGCAACGACTGTCGGGGACGCTGTGAGTTGAGGGTGGTTTCTGCGTAGTGTGCAGTGAGCGTAATCATGCACGAGCACACCGGGACACATGGCAGCTAGCCTGCTACCGACGTCTTGGCTTTTGAGAGTTGCAGGAGGCCGGGGCATTGAATGAGACTCGACGAACATGAGCTCGAATGGCGGGATTGGACGCGCAGTACGGAGTATGGAGCAGGCAGTAAGCTTTTTTGTTGGACCCCGTGCCGGCTGGGGGCTGCCCCGCCTGGCTGCAGATTTGTATGCACAGTCTGGCAGAATGTGTTTGCCCACCAACAAGTATACACTAATATACACACACTATTGACAGTTTAGTACCCTATGTACACGGCGTGATAGCCAGAAACCTGGCCTTGTTAAACACTTTCTGCCTCCCACTGTACATACTTTTGGTGTGGCTCATTTAAAAAGAACCATCATGGTGCATCTGGAGACGGGAGATGCCATGGCTGGCCCTGCATGCTGCCACCACAACCGCCACCACCACCCGCAATTGCTCTTCCTGGCGATGCGACCGCAACCGGACGCGGTGTTTCGGTGGCGGTAGGTTTTTCCTCACTGACCAAACGGCTTGCCTGGTATACGCCAACCGCATTGCCCTTCCCGCCGGCTTTGCTGCCTCTCATGCCAAAAGGCGCGGCAGCGTCGGTGGGTGAGATTGATTCGAGGGGGGGCGAGGAGAATCGCCAAGGGCAGAGCAGTAGGTCACCGCAGGTCATTGTTTGAACAAGTCGGTCGAACCCATCCCGATGGGCCCCATGGTTCGTTCCCCGGCTAGGAGAAGCCAAATGTCTCTGGACCACGTTCTAATGAGAAATGTCACCGTGTTTAGCGCCTGCGATAGTCCCGGTTCCAAGCGGGGGCCAGCAGACCACCCAAACGACCAAGGTCTTCTGCTGTGGCCGTCGATCCTCTGGGGTAAGGCTATTGTCATGGGAGACACAATAGGTTGATGGAAAAGATCGGGCAAAGCAGCCTTGCTGATCGCTTCTTGTCTCGAGGTGAAACGCGCCTGTCAGGTCCACGACCGATATTTCTGGGCCAAAGTTGCTGGCGCTGCATGTCTCGGGTGCCATTGTTTGAGAAGGCTCAGCCTTGTTGTGCATGGTGCTATTGTAATGTGAGCATGGCCGGCCGTCCGTCCTTTCGGCTGCTCTGCCGAATTGGCATCATGGAGCACCGGCCGTCATCTGCCATGAAAATGCCGTTGAGCTGCTCGGCGGGTTTGTGCTGAAAGAAAGAAAACAGCCACCAACGGCTGAAGTTAGTCACGATGCGTGCTCCCGTCGGTCCTTTTCGTCCCCCAATGCCATTGATGCATTGCTCACTCGAGCATGAATGGGAAGGAGCCACCCGGCGGTGGCTTCTCTTTATTAAGAGTGACCACAATACAGAGTGCCTACAGCCCACAGAGTCTCATCACCTCGCAGCCCCAGACTTCAAGTCGACATTTCGCACCCCGGGCCCGACTCTTGATACCTTGCCCATCACACCCTCTGTTATAACGGCCTGGCATCTCACTTAAGTCCCCCCGGCCTGGCCGAGGACATCTGGAGCCTAGCGCCATCTCGCTGCTTTGTGGCGCCAGTCCACCAGTCTCGTCCTGTGCCACTCGACCAGCATCACCAATTCGTACAGCGCGGTTAATCTCCACCATCCCCAGGGCCCTGGCCGTTTGGGCTGCTGAAAGCTTCCAGAGTTTCTCTCGACGCCAGTCCCCGCTGGTGGCACCGAGACTCCTACCCAAGTACTCCGTACTCAAGCAGTGCCGAGTAACAGTACTGATTGCGCATGAATACAATACCGCTGGGCGGCTGTTGGCGAAACGCGAACGACTCGAGTGGACACGTCTTCTTGTCCCCGGCCCCCAGCCGAGATCTCCAGCTCTGGACTCCAGCTGAGTTGAGTGGACTGCAGCCGGACGGGTGTGGGCTGGGCCAAGCCTCTGATTCCATGTCTGTTGTTTGCTCTTGAACCGAGTCGCTGCTGACCAGACTCCATTCTTGCAAAACTCGTCCCTCTTCTCTCATGAACTTTGAAGCGACCGACCCCGTTCTGCATCACGGAATTCGTGCGCTTCTAGGCGTTGCACATGGACGGCCACCTGCCACTGCCAACGACGACTCGGTCCCCATCTACTCCGTACACATGTGCACACGGCCAGTCTACTGCTGTCACAGACGCAGTAAACCTTAGGGCACCGCTCCAGACTGCCACGTTGAGCCCGTCAAACCGTCAACCCCCCCCCGTTCTCCACCATCGCCGCAACCATTCATTATTGGGCCAACTTCCCCAGATTTTGCTCCCAGCGCTTTGCGACAGCGGGCGGCGGCTGCGGCTGCTGCTGCTGTAGTTGTTGTCCATGATGGAGCAGCATGTTGGCAGAGTCGAGGAGGCGTCAAGGTGAGCTACAATTTCGCTGTTGAATGTTGAAGGACAATTTCGGCTCTGAAGTGTGCGACCGCAGCAGGTATGCGGCCTGGCAGCAACGTCTTAGACTCTCATGTGCCACACCGGCTTCGTGGTCTCGGATGATGCATTATCCTCCCATTCCATCCGTGCCCGAAATTGACAGACAATGCTACTCTGGCTCGGCTTTTGCTAACTCACGTCTAGCATTCCAATCAATGCAGCCTCCTCGACCGAAGCCGGACTTCATTCGCGGTCCGGCTCTGTGCCTCACATCAACCTCAATTCCAACATTGAAGCAAAGTACGACGCCTGCTTACTACCCGAAACCATTCATATCGAATCATTTCTAACCACGTCTCCATAGAATCAAGAATCCATTGATAGGGATTCCTCGGCGAGTTCTCCTCGGCAATGTCGACGAATTCTGCCGCGAAAAGGACCTTGGCGAGTATCGCGACCTCATTCGACGGGGAGCGCTTGTTGCCCAGGATCCCACCGGATACGAAGATATCACTGGCTCGCAAGCACTCAGCCAGGAAGAGATTGAGTCTCTCCGCGCCGAAGTCCTCCACAAGTGGCGAATTCCAAAAGTCCTCTATCTCACCGTCATTACTTGCTCAATCGGGGCTGCGGTCCAGGGATGGGACCAGACTGGCTCCAACGGTGCAAATCTCATCTTTCCACACGTGTTTGGCATCGAGAGCCCCAGCGTTCATGACAAGCTGATTGTTGGACTCGTCAATGCTGCCCCCTACATTGGGACCGCTCTGGCCGGATGCTGGCTCTCCGATCCCATCAACTCTTACATTGGTCGCCGTGGTACCATTTTTGTAGCCGCAAACTTTTGCCTTTGGCCAGTTCTTGCCAGTGCCTTTTGCAACACCTGGCAGCAGCTGTTTGGATGTCGACTGCTTCTGGGCGTGGGCATGGGGACCAAGGCTTCTACGGGTGAGTCGGCGCAAATTATTAGAGTAACAATACCAGGACAAAGAGTCGCTAATGGGGTGCATTGCTAGTGCCTATTTACGCCGCCGAAAATTCGCCTGCTCCTATTCGTGGTGCCTTGGTCATGAGTTGGCAGTTGTGGACGGCCTTTGGGATATTCCTGGGAACGTGTGCCAACCTGGCTGTCAGAGGAGTAACCGCGGATGCATGGCGATTCCAACTAGGCTCTGCCTTCATCCCAGCTGTTCCACTGGCCATTCTCATTTACTTTTGTCCCGAGTCTCCCCGTTGGTATATCAAAAAAGGTCGATACAGAGACGCCATGAGATCGCTCATGCGATTGCGAAATACGCCCATCCAAGCAGCGCGAGATTTATATTACATCCACGTCCAGCTTCAAGTAGAAAAAGAATTCATGGGGCATGGGGATTACTTGAACCGATTCATCGACCTCTTCAGGATCCCGCGGATCCGCCGAGCTACTCTGGCGTCCTTTGTTGTCATGATTGCACAGCAAATGTGCGGCATCAACATTATCGCCTTTTATTCGGCTGATGTTTTTAGGTCTGCAGGGGCAGACCAATTCCAATCACTGTTGGCCACGTGGGGATTCGGCTTGGTCAATTTCCTATTTGCCTTTCCGGCCATTTGGACCATTGACACGTTTGGACGCCGATCTCTCTTGTTATTTACCTTTCCGCAAATGGCCTGGACGTTGCTGGCTGCTGGATTATGCAACTTGATTCCGGGACAGGGCGGCTTGCACATGGGTCTGGTGGCCCTCTTTGTGTACTTGTTCGCGGTATTCTACTCGCCAGGCGAAGGCCCTGTTCCCTTCACCTACTCGGCCGAGGTGTTTCCTCTGTCTCATCGCGAGGTCGGCATGGCGTGGGCGGTGGCGACCAACCTCTTTTGGGCAGCAGTTCTCTCCATTTCATTCCCTCTGATGCTCGACCGAATGGGCGTCTTTGGGGCGTTTGGATTCTACGCGTTTCTCAACATGGCGGCTTTGGTGTTGATATTTCTGTTTGTCCCCGAAACTAAACAACGAACATTGGAGGAGCTGGATTACATCTTCGCCGTGCCTTCAAGGGTCTTTATGCGTTATCAAACGACCAAGACTCTTCCCTTTTGGTTCAAGCGGTGGGTCTTGCTTCGAAAGAATGAGACGCTTAAACCGCTGTACACGCTGGATGTTGCACAACACCAGGAGGAAGAGGACGAAGAAGAGGAATATGACGGCAGTGACGCCGCATTTGAAACCGATAAAGTAAGAGTTGAAATGAAGGATATAGCGGGGTACACGACGCACACGAGTGCGACGACAGACTCGATACGTCGAAGCAACAGTAGCTAAGCACGAGGCTATCTATGCCGGGCTTTTTGTACCGGCCAGCAGTGAGTTATGACGTCTTGAGATGGGTTAACATCTATGATGCTTTTTTTTCCCTCTATGCTTTTCATTTATTGGCGTCGATGCTGGTTTGCTGGGTTAGGTTTTTGGTTGATGGTTGATGGGTTGCAACTGTATGATTATTGGAGTATGGGGAATGCTGGAACAATGTCAGGCGCCTGGAACGATACCCATTCGATATGTTTAATTTACCCTTGGCTTGACTTGTTGGATATTGGATGAGCGATTAGCGAACATTGATATACGTCTTTTTTTTCCCCCAACTGGCCACCTGGTGTGCGTGCTGTGTGCTTGTCCGGCCGATGATTCCCGGCAAGACGGGTTTGTCTCGGCTGGGAACCCCTACACTACAATTCTGTGATGTCACGTCTCGGGTACGGAGTAGTCGCTTGGGTTGAATCATCCGGCAAGGCGGCAATGATTATCGTGGCGGTTGACGCAAGGAATGCGGGGACTAAGCGACGTCACTCTCCCACATTGCTCTCACCTGGGCAGTGTGGGCCGCCGCCACTCGGATTGACGATGTGATACGAAGACTTAGCGAAACCTGCAACACTTGCGACATGGGCTAGGAGAATTCGGGCAAAAAAGCCCAATTTATTACGGACTGTGGCGTTGGACGAATCCAATGGACGAGCGTGTGTGGATTTTTCTTTGTTTCTTCCTGTTTCTGCATCTTCTGTGCGGTACTGACAGGTGACGTCTGGGCTGTCCATGGTGGTTTGTGCATGTGGAGAGGAAATCTGCGATTGATAGAGGGGCCAGGGGGTGGTGGTGCTGGTAGCCGAGATCGAGCGCAATGCCCGATGGGACGATTTGGTCCTATTCTCGGGCGACTTTTTCAGCTGTCCAGGGCTGCTGGATGGCATTGATTGTGGTCAAGACGGTTGACCTGTTTGCTGGGCATGTCCATGCCGCTGGCAACGGCAGAGGAGACGAAGAAGAAAAAAAAAAAAATACTCGGATGGAAGCGCTGAATCGCGCGGTAATGCCTGAAACCCCTGGGCCTGGGGGGCGCGGAATTCCAGTGTCTGGCGCGACGAAAAAACGGGGCGGGGTGTGGAACGTGGCTCAGGGGCAGGATGAATGGATGGATGATGGATGCAGGACAGATCAAAGTTCAAATGTTGCGTGTTGTTGGCCGGTGGAATGGTGGGAGGGCCATGAATTATGCCAGGGGAGGCGGGGAGGGCGATGCTATTCTGGGAGTTTGGCTTTGCTATTTGTGCAGGTTGATATTGCGGTTGATGTAGAGACATGGGTTCACGTCATGCGTTGAGCTCCAGGTTCAGAGTTGCCGCGTGCCTGAGTCAAGGGACTCAGGGACAAGCACTTGCCGCAGTCTGCCGGCGGACATGGCTTGGGACGAACTGGCGATGTGTATTTTTTTTAATAAATCTTCTCTATTTATTTGCCAAGGCGGTATGGTGTGACAGCGAGACGGCATCTGCAGATCGGAGCAATCTTTAGAGTTTAGACGACATCGGATGGCCAACGGCCAACGTTGGATGATGGGTATACTAACCTAGATGCCAGAGTCAGCCACTTGCGTGCTATTTTACCATTCCCGTGCATCCAGTTGACCACTGCGTTTCATGCATTGCAGATTCGCAACTTGTCCCCTCCACCTGCGGCATACCTTGAATATCAGACCAGAGGCCAATCAGCACTGCCATAGACGGAATTCATGGCACTCGGCTTGGATGAAGACCCCCTTGATAATCTCCACTTTGTCTGGGTCGTTGCTGGCCAAGCACAATGTGCCATGCACTCCGTACGCGGTACCTGGAGCTCAGAGTGCTCTCAGCGCCGCCCCCCTGTGGCGCTTGGACGGCTCTGGCCTGCTCCATCATCCTCGCCATCGTGAAGGGGCCAAGGACCTAGAGGGACCCATTTCATCACTCTTGCTGGCCATGGGTGGGCATGGACGTGGTCAATTGGAAAGAGCACAGTCTGGCTGCAGTCGACGTTGACGGCTCAGACACAGCAAACACCAGACAGCGGGCCGCGCAGAAGCTCGCACGTCTTGGATCCGTGGCGGCAATCCTTGACATTATCCTTGACGTCGAGGCCCACCGTGGCAGCGAAACGGACAATGGCCTGCTAAGAAGCAACGGGGCGGTGCCATGTCTAGCACCATGTTGGTAGTGATGTGCTGTGCTAGTCTGTTCGTTGGTAGCGGGAGCTGGTGCCGTTCGCATGTAGTTGGACGATCATTGCATGCTGTGGCCGAGAAAAGAAAAGGGTGCAAAGTTGGAGTTTGCACAGGTAACAAAAGATCAGTACGACAGGTGCCCGAGGTACTCTGTACCAGTCGAGGGAAAAAAACACTTGTACCCGTTTACCCCGTGTACCCGCATATCCATGTGTCCATGTACTCCGTACTCGTGCAAACTACGCCGGCGCCGAGTACCTAGTACGTGCATCTTGGCTCCTTGAGAACGACTGTCTCGTTTCACCTCCACATTGCACATGCGCACACGCACATCCACATCTGCATCCGCGCCTTCGTTTTGTGTTTCCGTTTTCCTTGCCTCCCCCTAGCATCTGCATTTTTTTGCGCTCCACCCTTTTTTTTCTCTGGTCTTTTGCTATCCTTTATTTTCCTTGCCCGTCTCTTTCATCCTATCCATTTCCTACTGTCCTTTACTTTATCCTCAGTACTCTTGCTTGTGGCGTCATTGTGGTTTCCTAGATTCCGTCCCTTGTTGAGCAGCATCTCGTCGGGTGACACATGATAACGCCTCCAAACTGGTCACTCATCTCGCAGATGCCACACCATCAGGTGTAACGGTGTTACCCTTCTGTGCTCTGACCAGCACGCCCTCAATTCGGCCAGAAGCAGGGCTTCAGTAATACGACTGCATGGCCGAGGACTGAAGAAGTATCATCACACATTGCTGTTCAGCCATCACTCACTTTTTTACCGACCAATGCGCATAACGACTGTTGCGAATACGTACTCCTGAATTCGGTTTACATCTATACATATAGAAACGTATCTTGCATCAATATTCATCTACGGCGAACAGTCCCCTGAAGAAAACCAGACCATCTTTGGACCATTCCGCTGCCATTCACCCAATACCGGCGTTTCATCTCTGCTCTTTGAAACAAGACATTGGACGTTCCACCCCTGAGGCGACTGCTCCAACGGACACTCTTTCAAAAAGGAGGCGGTGCGCTTTTGTCTAGCCTGCCTGGCCTCTCCTTTTTCCTGCGATGCCCAACAGGCACTCATCTCTCGCATCGCGAAACTCGGGCTTTCTCCCGCTTGGAAATAGATCGCGAACCGAAATGACCGACAATGGCATCCCGCTGACCACGGTCAGAAGCAATGCCTCTAGCACCGGGGCCCGCAAGGCCAATACCGGAAACACGACATCCTATGACTCCTCCCCGGAAAATACCTTTGAGAAGAACGAATCCGAAATGCATCACCGGCATGCAGGGCGTAGACGAAAACAGGGCGACGACAAGTTGAGCCGCAGAGGCACCGCCGGCTCTGACGAGGTCAGCGTGAATGCCCTGGGCAGGCTGTACGCCAAGATTGTCGGTTTCTCCGTCGTCACTCGCTACATGGTCTACATTGTCCCCGTGGGCCTCATCTTGGCTGTGCCAGTCTTGATCTTTCGCTTTACGGATTTTGGAGACGGTACCTTTGTCGGCGGCAGAGATGGCCCTACCCTCTTCTACCTGTTTCTCTGGATTCTAATTGCTTGGTGTGCCCTCTGGGTGGCCAAGATTGCCGCTTGGGTGCTTCCCAAGGTCTTTATGTTTTTCTGCGGCATCGTCAGCATGGGCGTGCGAAAGTATGCCACGGTTTTGAAGAACCTGAGTATTCCTCTGTCGCTCTTCTTCTGGGCTCTGGCCGCCTGGCTCTCCTTCAAGGGACTCTTCAACGATGCCTTGAGCAAGAACGTCGTCTGGGTTAGAAACATGGAGCGGGTGCTTGGTGCCTTGTTTGTGTCATTGGTCGTGTTTTTGGTTGAAAAGGCTCTCGTTCAGCTCATCGGTGTTTCCTATCACCAGCGTTCCTTTGCCAACCGAATCAAGGCCTCCAAGCGTGAAATCCACCTCCTCGGGCTCCTCTACGATGCCTCGCGGACCCTCTTCCCCATGTATTGCGAAGAGTTTGCCGAGGAGGACTACATCATCAACGACAGTATCGAGATGATGCTGCGTGGAAAAAAGGGCAAAATGATGGGGGGCAACGGCGCTGCTACACCTATGAAGATTATCGGCGACGTTGGCCGGTTTGGAGACAAGGTCACTTCTGTGGTGGGCCATGTTGCCAAGGAGATTACCGGAAAGCAAGTGTTCAACCCCAACTCGGCCCACTCGATTGTTCTTGAAGCTCTGGAAAAGAAGCTTCCGTCCGAAGCCCTGGGCAGGCGTATCTGGATGTCCTTTGTCCTCGAGGGCAAGGATGCCCTTTACCTGGAAGATTTCGAGGAGGTTCTCGGCCCTGCGTACAAGCAAGACGCGGAAGAGGCCTTCAATATGATAGATTCAGACTCGAACGGGGATATCAGTCTCGATGAGATGGTTCGCAAGACGGTTGAGATGGGCACGGAGCGCAAGGCTATTGGTGAAGGTATGAAGGATATTGGGCAGGCCCTCAGAGTCTTTGATAAGGTCCTGATGTTTGTGGTTCTGTTGATTACCATTCTCATTTTTCGTAAGTCACTTGCTCTTTTTCTTTCTTTGTTATTTTTTTTGTCCCATTTGGAGAGACTCAAGTTCCTTTTGCTAACAGTATTGAAAGTCGTCTTTTTCCAGAGCAGTGTTGTCACCAACCTTGCCACGGCTGGAACTGCGCTCCTCTCATTGTCCTTTGTCTTTGCTGTGACCACTCAGGAATTCCTGGGTTCGTGCATTTTTCTTTTTGTCAAGCATCCTTACGACGTGGGCGACCGTGTCGAAGTTGGTGGCACACAGATGCTGGTTGAGAGGATCTCCCTGTTGTACACCGTCTTCACCAAGACTGCGCAGAACCAGTCTACGCAGGTAGGTCGCCACAGAATATTCTCTCCTTTTTTTTTTTTGGTGTTGGTGTAACTAACAAAGGATCAAAAAGGTACCAAACATTGTGCTGAATAATCTTTGGATCGATAATGTTTCACGCAGCAAGGCCATGACGGAATCCTTCCAGGTTGACGTGTCGTATGACACGTCCTTTGAAGACATTGAACTGCTCCGTGCCGAAATGGAAAAGTTTGTCAGACACCCCGACAACTCTCGTGACTTTAAGCCCGATTTCACCATTGGCGTGGGCGGAGTGGGCGAGCTCGACAAGCTCACACTGGAAATCTCCATCCAGCACAAGTCAAACTGGCACAATGGTGTTGTCCGCGCCACCCGTCGCTCCAAGTTCATGTGCGCCTTGGCTCTCGCACTCAAGAAGGTTCCCATCTATGGACCGGGAGGCGGTGCCGAGGCTCTGGGCGGGCCTACTAACCCGACTTATTCGGTCGCAGTGACGGATGAGTGGGCGTCCAAGAGCCGTGATGCCGTCGCCAAGGACAAGGACGCTGGGCGCATGGTCCCCGTCCAAACTGGCCAGACAGACGCCGAACACCGCTCTGCTGAAGAACACGCGGCGGCGGAACTCAACGCGCGGTCATTGGCGGTGGAGACGTCGGGTAACTGGGGTGAGTTCCGTGACGACCGGTCGCAGCGATCGCCGTCTGAAGACCCCCGACGGTCGAGGGACATTGAGTCGGTTCGCAATGAACTACTCAAGAAGGAGAGCCAGCGCGGACGGCGAAAAGCCGGCGAAGGCCTGCAGACTCTGAGTCCAACGGAGACGCATGGAGGATATTCGGCGCACAGCCCTCGGGCAGGGCCGTTTGACGAAGAAGCCCAGACGGGCATACCGCAACGCTTCTACAGCGTCAGCCGTAGCCACGAGCCTACTGTCCCAGAAGAGGAGGAGGGATTACACCCAACCGGGCCGTACAGCGTGGGCGGTCTGTCGCACAAACCATCGCGGGGTCCGTCATCCGGTCATCGTTGATGGATAGTCAAGGTTATAAAAAAATGGCATGAAATGATGAATTGGTGGGTTGAGTACGATGGTAATTGCATTGAATATAGATCTGGGCATGTGTATGTTTTGCACGGATATAATCTGTGTCGGCTGAGGGTCATATAATTTGATTATGATTTTATAATGAACTGTTCCTGATGTGGTCTGAATGAATGCGCAGTGTTGCACCTCGGATGCCGGTCTTGGTGGCTGAAGGTGTCAAGTCGCCGGTATTGACAGCTGTCAATCAATTGATGTTTTTGATTGGTCATCGATTGGCGGGAGTGCCTGGTGGCGTCCATCACTTCACCCCTCCAGTCCACATCTCCAACCCCGCAATCTCAACTGCAGACTAACCATCCATCACAACCATGCTCCATTGCAAATTCGATAGCGACGCATCTGTCGGCAAGGATTGCCGAGCCGCCGGGGATGCCGTGCCGGTCGCGGTCGGGGCCTTGGACCGAAGCGGCAGGTCGAAAGAAATCGCGGCTGGAGCTACAGGCACCTGCCCGTTGTAACAAGGCTGGCTGGTTTGTGGGAACTTTCAACTGACGCGGGTGCTTGTTTGCCCTGGGTAGATGTCCGGATGTTCGGCATGGACAAGACGTGACGATGGATGATGGGGCTTATCTACGGGGTGAAGTGGTTCATGGATGTCATCGACGGGCCCCGTTGACGTGGACAGCTGAGCCGGGAGCGCCGTATACACACACACACACGAACACAGAGACACAGACACATATATATACGATGGCGAACAAAGTCTTGACACGACTTCCTGCAGGCCAATTGAAGCAATTGAGCTTGCCGTCTCGGTTCCTGCACGGCAGAGTTTGAGTCGACGTCATGGTGAAGCTCTCAATAGCCGCCGTTGTGGCTCTCGCCTCTGCATCGGCGTGGGCTCTGCCATCAAACAATCATGTTCTTCACGAGGCGCGGAACCCGACAAGCACTCGCCAAAACCACCTATGGAAACGTGGAAATCGCGTCCATCCGGACGCAGTCATACCGCTGCGGATTGGCTTGGCGCAGTCCAATCTCCACGAGGCCTATGGCAAGCTCATGAATGTGTCTGACCCGGACTCGGAGCACTTTGGCAAGCACCTGGCCCAAGATGAGGTCCATGCCTTGTTTGCCCCGTCAGACGAGACGTTGACTGCCGTTCACTCTTGGCTTGTCGACATGGGCATCAGCAAGACGCAAATTCGCCAATACACCAACAAGGGCTGGCTGGCGCTGGACGTCCCCGTGTCCAAGGCCGAGGAGCTGTTTCAAACTCAATACCATGAGCATGAACACGACGGCGCAATCAAGATTGGCTGCGACGAGTACCGCGTCCCGAAGCATCTCTCCCAGCACATTGACTATATTATCCCCGGGGTAAAGTTGTCCCCCCTCATGGTGAGGCGTTCGGCCAAGGCCAGATCGCCTGCGAAACGAATCACCGCACAGAACAGGAAGAACTGGGAGCCAAAAAAGGTTTCTCGCAAGAAGCCTTCCTGCAAGACCCCCCCGCCCTCAAACTTGCCGCCGGAACTCAAGGATTGCGCGCGAAACTTTACGGCAGCGTGCTATCGTGCCCTGTATCAGATCCCGCTCGCCAACACCCCGGTTCCGGGACTGGAGCCGGCCGTGTATGAGATTGGAGACACGTACTCGCAAGAGGACATCAACTCGTACTTGCACAAGTACACGCCATATATCCCCAACGGAACTCACCCCACTCTACACTCTGTAGACGGTGCCCAGGCTCCGGTGCCACCCCAGTCACCGCAGAACACGGGCGAATCAGACATTGACATTGACATTGTGCAGTCACTCATCTGGCCGCAGTCCATGCTGCTGTACCAAGTGGACGACATTTACTACTCGACCCAGAGCAACACCTCTGGGTTCCTAAACACGTTTCTCGACGCCCTGGACGGGTCCTACTGCCACAAGACGGACTTCAACATTACCGGCGACAGCCCCGGCATCGACCCGAGCTACCCCGACTCCCACCCGGGAGGCTACAAGCAGGCCGAGATGTGCGGAGCCTACAAGGCGGCGCCCGTCATCTCCATATCCTACGGCGAGAGCGAGCTCGACGTGCCCAAAAAGTACATGCAGCGCCAGTGCAACGAGTTCCTCAAGCTCGGGCTGCAGGGCACCACGGTCCTCGTCTCGTCGGGCGACTACGGCGTGGGCATCGGCCCCGGCGCGAACGCCTGCCTCAACGGCTCCGGCCAGACCAACACCGTCTACAACCCGGGCAACCCCGTGTCGTGCCCGTACCTCACCGCCGTCGGGGCCACGCAGCTCAACCCCAACACCACGGTGCGCGACCCCGAGGCCGCGCTCCAGACGCCCCTCCCCGGCGCCGAGCTCTTCGCCAGCGGGGGCGGCTTCTCCAACTACTTCCCCGTGCCCGAGTACCAGCGGGCCGCCGTGCGGTCGTACCTGGCGCGCCACGACCCGGGCCTCCGCTCCTACGTGGCCGACGCGGACGCGTCCAACATTGGCGCCGGCGGCGGCGTGTACAACCGGGCGGGCCGCGGGATCCCCGATATCGCGGCCAACGGGGCCAATTTCCGCGCCTTCACCAACGGCACCGACCAGCACGTGTTCGGGACGAGTCTCGCCGCGCCGCTGTGGAGCGCCGTCATCACGCTGGTGAACCAGGAGAGGGCGCGGGCGGGCAAGACCACGGTCGGGTTCATCAACCCCGCGCTGTACAAGAACCCCGCGGCCCTGACGGACGTGACGCGCGGGTCGAATCCGAACTGCGGCTCGTCGGGGTTCTCTGCCGTGCGGGGGTGGGATCCGGTCACGGGGCTGGGGACGCCCATGTTTGAGGAGCTGCGGAGGCTGTGGCTACGGCTGCCGTGAGTCTGGTGTAACAGGCCGGCTGCAGGGTCCCCGAAGGGCCTCTAGAGGAGATACATTACAGGTCAATGTTCTTGTCCAGGTCGACATTTGGCGTCGGGGACTCGGAGGTGGGAATTGGGATCCGATGAAGTATATACATAGTTGTGGGCTGCTGGGTCCGATGTATCGTGGGGCTGGCCGGGTCCGATGTGAAGGGTCTGGTGGTTTGCTACGTTTGCGCAGACATCTATCTATAACACTCGAGGCATACTCGCATATATATTCAACAGTTACAAGCACTGCCGTGCACTTCCCACTTGACCCTGCGCACAACGTTCCTGCAAGTCACTGTGACGCCTTGTTTTGCACTCTGCCCCAAAGCCTCGGAAGCAGGCGTGCCCGTGCCCCGGCGGCGTCGACTCACAGCAGCAAAACCAGGTAGTAGAACATGGCCAGAGCCGCGAGCAAAGTGGCCGCGCGGCCGTCAGCGTGGTTGGCGGTGGTGGTGTAGCGCCGCGCTAGCCCCGACACGGCACGGGCCGGCGCCGTCTTGAACGTCCCCGTGGCGGCGCACGCGGCGGCCGCGCTGCTGTCCATGAGCGGCAGGTTTCTACATGACCTGTTTGAGGGCGCCTTGGATGCCAATGTTCACCGGCTGTTATATTTCGCGCAATCCGGCTGGCAGGACACCCAGACACGAAGGACGTTGTCGGGTACTGCGACGGCCGGCGGGGATTGCTCTCGACGCCGCTTTACGAGACATTGACGTCCTCTGCAATGACCTGCCTCGGGACAAGGCCACCGCCGTCCACCTTGACGAACACGGCCTTTGTAAGATTCTTTTCATGGGCCAGGCTGCCGAGTAGATGACGTCTCCAATTGACGATGAATTAATAATACTGAATTCCAACTTTCAAAGCTGTCCGTGTGGCCTGTTTACAGAGGGGCTTCATCTCGCTTCGGATAGCCGGGTGAGGCCGCATCAGGTTGTCAAGCCGTCAAGCCGCTATAATTCACATATGAGAAGGTCATATAGCCCACGACTACGTAATTGCCTTGCGCGTCTAATGTCGGCTGCCATCCGTGTCATGCTACCAGACCAGAAAGGCCATGGTGGAGATTGGCCTCGTGGTTTAATAGCTACCAGACTATTTATTAATAAACTGAACTTAAGGGTACTGCTCACTATAACAGGCCCGGCCGTTAATGCTGATGCAACGCCGCCACCGAATAAACGTCTCACAATCTGTCCTTGAGCGTTATACCATGCACACCGGCCGCCAGCTCGAGAGCCCTCCGCCCTTGCATGTCTTGTCTGCAATGTCATCCGTTGTTCGTTCCCAACATGCTTCTGGCTACACAAGTCCCGCCTCCGTGCCCACGAGTCATTAATGTTCCCTATATGTACGTGGACCTATACGTGGACCTATACGTGGACCTATACATGGAGGCTGTGTTGCTATAGGTCATGGGCTAACCACGGTTATAACATCTGCCCAGGTGAACGTGACACCGAGTATTGAAAAAATCAAAGGGCTCACGAGTCATTGCTAGACGCGTAGAACCTGCGGATGTAGTCAGTGGCATGGAGGAGAATCAAGCGCACGTCGGGCTTTGTATTTAAACCCGCATAGTACATCAGACGAAGATGGCCGCAACCTTCTCCTGGCAGGCCGCGGACTGGCAATCTTTTCCTCACAATGCGCCCTTCACTCATTCTAGTCGTGTTGCCCCTGGCCAGTGCCATTCCTCAAGGCCCGCTCAAGAAACGTGCCGCCGCGGCAGGCCAGGACTCCACGGCCTCCAGCGGCCCAAGTTTTACCGTGTCCATCTTGGCGGACACGAACCGCGACGGCAGGGTCGATGTCGCGGGCGAAACCGACACCGTCGGCAAAGAGACGTGGACAGACGACGCCGGCGCCCTCTTCCTAGCCAATATCGTCGACACGGACCGCCGATGCTCATCCCAAATCACGGGCTCCTGTGCCAGCGGGCTGGGCGACATCTTCAACGCGACAGAGCCGCCCGAGACGCCGGTCCCCGACCCACGTCTTCCCGACACGCCTGGAGACGGGGGATCCATGGAACAGTGGTACAACAGCCTCAATGAAGGCCAAAGAGCCCTCTATTACGACTACTTGTTCAAGGGGCCGGATTACCAAAAGATAAACGAGGTGGACAGGAAGATATCGGCCTGCAACGACGCCTCGGACGACATACTCCGCAACGCAACCTACCTGGCGCCTCTGCGTACTCGACCCATCCCCGGGCTTGGCAACTCGGCCACGGGAACCGTCGCCGTGACCCGCATGCTGGCCGCCTCCAAGGTTCGCCTGTTCCACAAACAGCAAACCAGTGGCCAGTGGGTGTTCATCACGTCAAACTACACCTTCAAGGCCGCAGAGCTCAAAGCAGGTCTCGAGCTTGGCATTGATGCGCGCGACGTCCGCCGCCCCGGCGGGTGGGACGGCCGAGCCACGGTCGAGTTCACGGTAAAAGACGGGGGACACGAAGCCCGGGATTCGGTGGCACTCCGCGTGGCGCCCGTCCTGACGCAGCACCACGGCCAGGCCGCCAAGCAGCTGCTGACATCGCAAGTCGACGGCCCCAAAGGCAGGGACTCGGGCCACGAGCGTTTCGTCCAGGAGCTCGGCGAGATGTCCTCCTCCCTGGGCCTCGAGAGCCCCATGCACGCCTTTGAAGGCTGCGGCGAGTTGTGGACGCAGGACTTCTTCGAGCCCGGCTACATGAGCATCCCCGGGCCCAACGGCCCCGTCAGCCTGCACATTATGCTGCGGTCGGCGCAGGACTACCGCGAGGCCGGGCGCAAGGTGTTTCAGGATTTGCGCTCCAACACCGTCGGAGCCGTCCAGCACCTCGCGGGCGGCGACACCGTCGACTCTACCGGAAACCTCGAGACGATACCCCCGTACTCGCACCGCGGCAAGGCCTATCCCGCAGGGCGAGCCGTCATGGGCACCCAAAAGACCAAGCCGCACATGATGGCCTTTCTCGAGGCCCAGGAGACACAGGCCCCCATTGAGCTCAACACGTCGTGGCTTTCCGTCGGCCACGTCGACGAGTTCCTGCAGTTCCTCCCCGCCGACAACAAGCTCGGCTGGGTTCTAATGGCGGACGATCCGCTCGCGGGCCTCGACATCCTCCGGCAGGCGCGGCAGGCAGGCCACGGCAAAGAAAAGGCCGTCTCGCGCCCTCGCTCGCCCGCCGACCCCGAAGAGTGGCACGTCACCACCACCATTGACGAGGTGCTCGACAGCACCGACTTTGCTGCCGTGCAGAACAAGAGCGCCGCCCACATCGCCGGCAACATCGAGATTCTCAAGCGCGAGACGGGCCTGACCGACGCCGACGTCATCCGCCTGCCGTGTCTGTACCACCTCGAGCCGGACCCCTGGGGCCGCTTCGTGAGCGACATCTGGACTTATGAGAAGAAGGCCGGCAACGAAACGCGACGCATGTCCCGTCGCGCCGTACGCGTCAAGGCCGCCAACGCGCTGGACGCCGGTACGCCGCCTACCAAGTTGGCAGACGGGAATGGAGCGAGTATAGAGCGCCGCCAGAGCTTCAGTTGGTCCGAGTTTGAGACGTGGCCCGTTTTGGCGCTGTACCCCGGCATTATCAACAGCGTCGTCGTCGACAGGAAGCACGTCATTGCGCCGAACCCGTGGGGGCCCGTGATCGACGGGCGGGATGTCCTGGCCGCCGCGGCGGACGAGGCCTACGCCAAGGCGGGTTATACGGTTCGCTACATTGACGACTGGTTCACGCACCATGTTGAAATGGGCGATGTGCACTGCGGATCCAACGTTATTCGACGTGTGCCGGCGGATAGCAAGTGGTGGTGAGGCGTGTAGCCGGCCAAATGGCTGATATCATTCTGTTGAGCATTGATTGGCGCATGTGAATAGAACAAGGACAATAATGTGTGCCGCTGCGTAGGTAGTAGTGTAGTTTCCTGTTACTGCTTGCCGGTACCCAGTAGCTGCTGGGTAGAATGCTTGCATCTTCTGTATAGAGGCAGTGTGTCACATGGCACGATTGTACGGAATGGCTTGGATAAAATAGACCTTTACTTTTTCTTGTCCCTCTTGATAGGAAACAGCCTAGCGACTAGCTAGTTGAATCAAGTCGTTGGCAATCGCTAGACTTTGACATGGCCGAAAAGTCCCGTCGCCACAAGCCGAGATCTTCTGGCAACCGTGTTGGCCAGCTCGGCGAAACTCATCGGACTCATCAACTCGAATATCTGGACGTGAGATTCCAACTGTGACAAGATCCAGTTGCGAAGCTCCACCGCAATAAGAGAGTCCACTCCATAGCTCACAACGGAGCGATTCGTGCTGACGTCCTTTTCTGGCAGGCCAAGCAGATGAGCAAGCTTCTGCTTGATTGCTATCTGCATCGCCTTTTCGGCTTCATCCGCCGTTTTTGCTGATTCAAACATGGCTTGAATATTGAAATGGCTCGAGTCAGCCTTGGCAGATGCCTGGCGATGGGGCTTCGTCCATATGTGGGAGAATTTGGGATCTGGACGTTGCAGAGCTGCTTCTTTGGCTTGGGAACTTGGATCGGCTCTCCTCGTGCCGCAAATCAGCTGCGCTGCCGAGGGCCCGGATGGAAAGGGATTCCATATCGCCTCATTGATTGTGGCCAGGAACTCCTTGACCTTGTACGGCTGCAGTCCTTGGCGGGAGACGAATTCCGCGGCCGCTTCGTTATTTGCCGTGTACCCTTCCCCTTCCACGGAGCCAACGTCGATGGAGCGAGCTGGCAGACCGAGCGATGCCCTGTGGCGAGCGAGGGAATCTTGAAACGTATTGCCAGCGGAATAGTTGCCCTGAGCATACGAGCCAATGATTCCTGCACTGCTCGAAAGGAGGATGAAGAAGTCTAGAGTGTCTCCGAACACGCGGTGCAAATTCATTGTTCCCACAACTTTCGGTTCCATTGCAGCCCGCCACTGCTCGTAGCTCATATTGTCCACGCGAGAGTCCTGTTTCCCATTAGAAATCTCCACTGTTGTGAAAGACGGTTGAGCACGTACCTGCAGCACCATTGCTCCTTGGACAACACCTCTGATGGGGAATTCTCTGGCCTGCTCCTTGATCGACTCAATCGCGACCGTGTCTGTGACGCTGCCCTTGAACACGACAACACAAACACCGGCAAGACGCATCTCTTCCACCAGTTCTCTCATAATTGGACTGTCGGAACCAGATCGGGACAAGGTAAAAATGTGCTTGGCCCCGAGACTCGCAAAATGCTTCATGGTGGCTCTACCAAGGCCGCCGGTTCCTCCCACGACCAGGTAAGAGCAATCCCCTTTCAGCCGAGGAGTCGGTGGCCGTGGAGGTTGGACCTGCAAGCCCAAGTCAGCAAAAACGTTTATCAAGATGGGACGATGTGCACGTACGGAAATTGCCATGTCCGGGTCCAACTGGAGCAGTAGTTTGCCCACGTGTTTTCCAGCCTGCATCAGCCTAAATGAAGTCTCCAGCTCGGAGACAGGACTGACCGTTATAGGGCTCAAAACTTTGATCCTGTCCTGGCCAACGAGCTCAAAGATGGTGCGGTAGAGCTCTTGGTGAACAAGAGGCTTCCTCTTTGCAAGCAGCGTCAAATCAACGGTAGTAAATGTGGCGTTGCTTTCCAAAGACGCCATTTCAAGCCTCGCGTTGGAGATGACATCTTTCTTACCAATCTCGACAAACCGTCCAAACGGCGCGAGCAGGGAGCAGCTTTTTTGCAACGCCTCGCCGCTGAGCGAGTTGAGAATGACATCGACACCATCACCATTTGTCCTGCGAAGAATCTGATGGTAGAAGCTGAGACCGCGACTGGAGAATATCTTGTCGTCTGGGATGTCGAAGCGTTCTCTTATGAGGGCCCTCTTGTCCGCACTCCCCACCGTGACGTATATTTCGCCAGCGTTGAGATATTGAGCCAGGGAGATGGCGGCTTGGCCAACTGCGCCTGCTCCGGAATGAATCAAAATGGACTCTCCCTCTTGGAGATTGGCAACATTCCTCAGCGAATACAGAGCCGTTGCATAGGCGAGAGAAATAGCGGTTGCGACTTCCATGGACAGCTTCCTGGGTATGTGATGAACGTTGCACTTGTTAATGACGCTGGTCGTGGCGACACCGTCTGGATCGGTGGCGAAGACCAAGTCACCGACAGAGTACTGATGACGGAGTGCTTCACCAACCTCGACAACCTTGCCGCTCCCTTCCAGCAGCATGGCCGTGTGCCCTTCTAGTTGTCCCATGGCGATCATGATGTCTTTGAAGTTGAGAGAGACGTATTGCAAATCCACCCGGACTTCTTCGGCTCCGACGCTCCGCGCGTGCCGCTCCGAGTCGGCCCAGTAGAGTGTGTTGAGAAGCCCAGGTTCGTGGATCTTCAGGCTCAAGGCACGGCCTGGTTTCATTCCCTGCTCGTGTCGAGGGTGGTAGCTCGAAACGCTGTCTTGGACATATTCATTCACGGGACTGTTACACATCAAGCGAGGAATCAGTATCTCTCCATTGCGGATGGCGTATTCAAATTCCGGCAAGGCAGAGGCTGGCGGACCATGTGGACCGAATACATGATGATAGACTCTGCGAATCTGCTCTGCGGTCTCGAGCCCCGACCCGTGATTCGGCTCGAGATCCAGCGTGACGACCTTTCTGTGCTGGTCTTCGGATCGCAGGCAGCGCGTTAGGCCCACGATGAGCGACTGGAGAGGATTCGTGCCTTCGACGGCGCCGCCACAACTGACCCATAAAACACCGTCTGCGTTGGAAAGGATATGCCGGACTTTTCCCCAATCCGCTTGAGAGCATGTCGCCAGGAACGGATGGACTGCCTCGAGCAGCACCACGGCCAGCTGACCAGGCGAAACCTGCGCCTCAGCCAACATGGTCTTCTCAGCGTGGACGCTGGACTCGACAGAGGTCAATAGCTCGGCTACATGGTCTGCAAGTCTGCTCTCTTTACCGTCACTAATCACAAGAATGGTCTGCCGAGGGCCTCCTTCCGAGCCCGTCAGGTTTGTTGGGTATTTGGAGATTGGCAACTCGGATTCTAGTGTTGACACGCCTCTCGTCGGGTCTTGCATGCCCAAACACCATGGCTCTGGATGGCTAGTTGCTGAAGAAACCATGACGCTGACCTGGTGGTCCTCGGCCGAGTCGAAGTCGTGCATCTCAAAGTCGATTCCGGAGAAGCCACAATGGCCGAGCCTATCACGCCAACCAGATGCATCGAGAAGTGGTGAGTGCACCCGACCGTCCGTGGCTCCAAGCCACCATCCAGGGAGCATGCCAAATATGACTCCGTCGTGAATTTTTGGGGCCGTCGTCTCCATCACAGCAAGCTTGCCATTTGATTTGAGCAGGCTCCTCATGTTTCCCAGCGCGACATTGATCTCGCGAGTCGCATGCAAGACATTGGCGGCAATGACGAGGTCGTACGAGCCAAGTTCAAACCCCTGTTCTTTGGGTGAGATTTCCATGTCAAGCCTCTTCCACTCTAGAGACTCTTGCGCCTTATCCCATCCCGTTTCTGCGTCCTGGAAGAACGCTGTCGGAGCACAGGCCAAGGTATACGACTCGGACCTCGCTTCTCCTGCAACGCCCTTGTTGCTGTAGAGAGCTTCCAAAACCGGCATCGACCCGTCTGCGGTTGCAGCCCCAATCTCGAGGATGCGGAGATTGGGAGTTTTGAATCGAAGAAGCTTGACATATTCGGCCAGCTGCATGTGACACCTCTTGATGTTGTCGCGCGTGTAGAGCCGGTACAGACGCTGCTTCTCCAGAAGGAGTGCCTGGGGATCAACGTCTCCCCGAAGAATACCTACGAGCCGAGGTGCCATGTCCACCAGGACCTCGCCGTAGATGCCAAGAGACTTGATTTTATCGTTGAGCGCGTTGCCCATCTGGAGTGGCTGGTAGCTTCCAGCCCTTATTGACTTCATCCACAGGAGCCACTGAGAAAAGTGGCCAGTAATCTTTGCCTCGTCGTCGGGAGAGAGCTCTGTTAGTGCCCCTGCCACGACAGCTTGGCAGTATTGCTCACACATGCTCGTTCTCCCAGCCACCAACACGTCCGGGTCGAGAAGGCAACGCTTGATGATGCTGTGAGGCTCGGCGCAAGTCGGGTCAAGGGACCACTCTAGCCGATGGCACAGGGATTCTCCAGCCAGATGCTGTGAAGAAGTCTGCCGAGATGGTCCACTTGTCCTGGCAAGGATGAGCCCCTTGATCTTTATGAAGACTTCTGATTTTCCGTCGTCGGAGCTCGAGATGACTGAATCGGATGCGAAATTGGAGTGGCCAAGGCCTCGAAGAGATGCCGCGACGGACATGTGCTTTCCAGGCTGCGACGGAATCTCACTCGAGATTTCAAGGTCGTCAAACCCGCCGAGGACAAATGTACCCCGAAGATTGTCTCCGACCTTCATGGCCGAGAAGGCTGCTTGGAAACAGACATCCAATGTTGCTGGGTGGATGCAATGAGGTTGCTGGTAATGCAAAGGCATAAGAGCCTCGATATCTGGAATCTTGATTCGACAGGTCGATGCGGACTCGGATGCTCGAATGTGCTCTTGGCCATTGAACGGGTGGCTATACTCAATACCCACGTCTCTGAGCTCCTTGTATAGCTGCTTCGGGGGGAGTACTATGCGAGCTTTCTCGGAAACTTGTTCAATAAACGCAAGAGACTCGGCATCCGTCATATTCTCATGGTCTTGGTTGGGCAAAGGACTGATGGCAGTCACCAGACCCCGACTATGCTCTGTTGATTCTCCATTGACAGACACGGAAAATATCCGAAACTCGTTCCACGAAGCCGAAGATTCTCGTGCCGTGTACGTAAAAGGTCGAATGGTGACGAATGTCTCTACGCCCACAGAATCGTCGGCAACGAGGAGCGCCCGACCAAAATGAACTTGGCGAAATTTGATACGCATCTTCTTCCAGGGGTTTCCGCCACCGAGGATTTGTTGCTTCAGGGCTTCCAAAACCATGGTCACATAGCCAGCGGCTGGGAAAATGGTGTTGCCACCAATGCAATGGCCCTTGAGCCAAGGCAATTCCCTGAGGCGGATGTAGTTGCGCCATGTCGGTTCGCTGGGTATGCTGTCGCTGCTGGGCACTCCAACAAGATCGTGCTTGGGAAATTTTCTGTGTCTATATTGAGCGCTCCGGCGGGACTCGACCCAGTGCGTGGTATTGTGATGCCAATTGTACGTTGGCAAGTTGGTCAAGACGTTCTTTTTGGCGTCGCCATGCGGATCGTTGACTCGACCAAAATCGACGGTTGCTCCATTGACGAACAGACTTGCAGCCAAGGCCACGGCAGTCCTACTTGCGTCTTGCTTCCGTGAGAGCACCGAGTGATAGCTGATGGATCCCGCTGTTTTGGACGCCTTGATGGTCTGTTTGATGGGACCCTGCAGTGCAGAATGAGGGCCAACCTCGACAACCGCAAGCATGTTGCTTCGCTTTTCGTTTTTTCGCGCCGTGTCAAAGATCTCGGCCAGAGCATCGGCAAAGAGAACGGGAGATGTCAGGTTTCTACCCCAATACGTCGCATTCAGCTCCTCGCCTTGAACGGCCCTGCCCGTCACAGAAGATACCATTTGGACATGCTGCCCGCAGTGTAAAGGTTTGATGTCCTGAATGGCGTGCAGGTATTCTTCCAGAATCATGTTCATATGGTGCGAATGGTAGGCCACGTCAACCGCCAGCTTGCGGTTGAAAACGCCTCTGGCGGCGAGCGTCTCTTGAATGCTGCTCAACACTGCTTCATCTCCGGACAAGGTGATACTGGCAGGACTGTTGACGCACGCCACGACGACCTTTTCGCAAGTGGCGTCATTGTCAAGATATTTTTGCGCCTCGCCTACCGACAGTCCAACAGCAAGCATGCCGCCGGAAAGCTCGGGTTTCTTCTCCTTCAGCCGCTTCACCAGATGGCCACGAAAATAGGCGACTTTCAGACAATCCTGTGCTGTCATGATGCCAGCTGCATATGCCGCCGCAATTTCTCCGCTCGAGTGTCCGCACACCAAGGCTGGTCGAATTCCCCACGTCTCGAGCAAGTCGACGAGTCCAATCTGGATGGCGGTGCAGCAAGGCTGTGACAGGGCGGCTTCGTTGATTCGAGACGTTTCCCATGGTTTATCCAGCTCGGCGAGAAGCCGCCAGTCAGCACCGAGGTGGGTGAGATACTTTTCTGAGCGCTCCATGGACTTGGCAAATACAGGGTATGCGGCCAGCAATTCGCGGCCCATGCCTGCCCATTGAGCACCCTGACCTACGTGGTGTTAGACTCTTGTGTGCAAAAGTTTGCATATCCTCATCACGACTATACCTGTAAAAGCAAAGCATATTTTTCGCTCTTCAGCTTGTTGTAGGGCCCGATCCGTGCCCTCGACTATGTGTTCAAGTCCATCCACAAGTTCGTCACGACTGGATGCGGCTACACACCAACGAAACCTGTGGACAGACCGCCGATCCGATAGAGTGAAGGCAAGACTATCCAGAGATTCATTCGTATCAGGCAGCTTGTCCAAAATAAAGCGCTTGAAATTGGCCGCTAATTTCGCCACGCCCCCTTCCTGATCGTGCGACAAGGGAAAGAGGCGTGGTCGCGTCATGGCGTTGGTGGGTGAAGCTTTCAGGCTCCTCCTGTGTTGTAGAGTCGAATGGCCATGGACGTGCGTCGTCGTCGGTTCTGCTTCCGTTGGGTTTGAAACAATTATGGTCATGGCGAGACTACTTGTTTCCGTAACTTCTGCCACTTCGTGTGCCAAGTCTCCGTTGACTTTACCCTCGCAAGCTCGAATAGCGACTGGGGGGCACATGTGCTTCATATTGTCGAGGTAATCGTCGGCCGCATCCAGGATAACGTGGGCGTTTGTACCTCCATACCCAAAGCTGTTGACTGAGGCGCGGCGAGTGGCATTGTCCGGCCACTGGAGCATCCTTTTAGGCACCTGCACACAATGCATCAGTCCCAGCTTGACAGGATAGTAAAGGGGCTTCTGTGAGAGTCTGAAGACGCACTTCCATGCCCCAGCTTTCCAATGGAATGTCGCTGTTTGGTTTCATGAACGTGGCATTGGGGGGTATCATCTTTTTCTCGAGCATCAAAACCGTCTTGATCAGACCGGCCAATCCGGCCACACTCTCTGTATGGCCCACATTACCCTTGACGCTTCCGACAAACAGTCTATTTCCCTCTTGCCTTGCCTTGCAAAAGGTCTCATGGAGAGCAGTCGCTTCGGCCTTGTCTCCGGCCTTGGTTCCAGTTCCTGCTCGCCGAGTCAGTCATTTCTGCATCAAGGCATGGCAACCAGAAACGAACCATGTGCTTCCACATAGGTGGTATCCCTCGGGTCTAGGCCTGCCTGTTGGTAGGCTCTCTGAATCATTCTCCTCTGGATGTCGGAAGATGGCATTGTGACTCCAGGCGTGCGACCATCCGAGCAAACGTTGCTACCACGAATGACAGCCCGAATCGGGTCGCCGTCACCAAGGGCCATGTCTAAGCGCTTCAGCACGACAGCAGCCACGCCTTCACCCCTTCCAAAACCATCGGCACGGGAATCGAACGCGTAGCAGCGGCCGTGGGGAGAGAGGAAGCTGTCGCACAATTAAATCGTCGTCCCTCTTCTTTGAGCTCAGGAGCACTTACTCCATTGAAGATATGATATTGACCTGGTCTGGATCGAGAATCAAGTTCGTGCCACCGACTAGTGCTTGCGCCACGTCTCCCGCCCGGATGGCTTTACAGGCTTCATGAACCGCAACCAGTCCACCGGAACATGCTGTATCAAGAGTGATACTTGGCCCGTGCAAATCAAGCACGTAGGAAATGCGGTTGGAAACGAGCGCAGGTCCAGTTCCGGTAAATCGGTATCTTGTCCAATGTCAACATCTGATGAAAAAAACCCTCACGTCAAGAATCTCACCCTGGGGATAACTCGGGATCCCTGCCTAGGATCTTGTCATAGTCGTGATGTGAAACCGCGCAATATACCCCTGTATCTGAGCCTTTGACATTCTGCATCGTGATTCCCGCCGTCTCGAACGCTTCGTATGCTACTTCAAGCAGCATTCGTTGCTGAGGATCGATGGCCCTGGCCTCAATGTTGGTGACCCCAAAGAACAAATTATCAAACAATGCGGGATCCTGCTTGATCAAGTGGAAGCCTCTTGCGTTGAACTATAGCCTGTTAGTGGAAAGGGGGCGGCGGCAGCTTTCATGGCAGAGCTCGACTCACCGAAGCGTTCAAGTCAGACTGCGGGTGCCAGAAGGAATTCATTTGGAAGCGGCTGCTCCCGTTGCTTGACCATCCCGTTAAGCCCCTTGCCAGCATCTGCCAAAGGCCTTCCGGGCTCGTGGCAATACCTGAGAGGCGGCAGGACATTCCCACAACGGCGATCGGCATGAGACCATCGCCGTCTGTGCCGCTCGCATGGGAAGAGAGCCGGCCTGACATTGTGGGTAGTAACTGTCAAGTTTTCTGTCAGAGTCTGGTTTGCCAAAACGAATCGACATGTGCCTCTGCTGGGGCGGCTGCATATTATACCATATGCCAATAAGGCAGCGCTACTGACATTTGGTTGCAGACAGAGTGTCACGCGGAGGACGGTCTGTTCGCGGAGGAAACAGTCCACTTGCGTTGTCTGACACAGCTTTAGTTGTCTCATTGCGAGACACGACAACTGCTGATCGAGGAGATGTCGGCACCGCCAGCCCCCCCTGATATTGGCATCGCGTCTTGATTCAGGGGTAATGAGACAAATGAGATATGGAAGGGTGAAACCTTGACAAGGTGTTTCTCAGCTGGAAAAAGCAGACACGAGGTCGGGCGGAAGCATGTTATTGTTGTGAGATTGCAGAAATCGTTTCCAGCAGACGGAGGATAATAAGAAACACATTCCGTCTTGACTATATGAAAATACAACGTAATATACTGTAATACAGGGTGCCGCAAAAGTCAGACGAGGCTGCTTCTGTCAGTTGAACAAGCAAACATGACGTAATGGCCAGACGCCAAAATCGTTGATGTCAAAAGGTTGAAACTGGCCAGCCGCGCTGTTCATCAGAGGATAGATGATGCGCGACATTCAAAGCAAGAGTGAGAGAAATCGCTCACACCCAGGCGAGCACCGGTTCATCGACTCTCCCTGGCCAGCCGGAGCCACTCTTCATCCTGTCTCAAGAGCCTCAAGGTACTCTTCTCCAGACACATGAGCAGCTCTAGTCCCGCATCCGTTCTCTGCGGCAACACGTTGACCCAGCCATCCTTGATGGGCAGGTACGCATAGCGCAACGCTCTGATTCTCCCCAGCCCCGAACCCCATTCGGCACGATAAATGTCTCCCATGGCCGCAGTGCTGGTGACCTCGAGGTCGGGACCTTGGAAGTTGTCCATGCTTGGCTCGACCTTGTTCACCATTGCACTGGACTCAATGGCCCCAACCAGCTCCCAAATTCGCTCCGACGTCCACCACTCAATCGCGTCGGTGATTTGCCTGGCCATCTTGTACAGCATCCCGGGCTCGGTCGACTCCACGTCAGCGGTGGCGGCCGACGTTTTCGCGTGGACAACTGCATTTCCGGGATATTCCAACGGCAGCGGGGGATCCAGCCGCCTCCGAACATTGACCGTGTTGACAAAGGAGCTCGCAACGATGCCCCGGCACGATAGCCGACGCGCTCGGGAGATGTGACGCCACAGCACCGCGCACAGGATCGTGTTGTCGGTCAACAAGGGCAGTCCCTCGGACGGCGGCAGTGCAGCGTCCCTCATGGCGCGCATCGACTCCGCCGAGATGAACCAGTGCGAAAGGCTGAGTTTCTGCAACAGCGGGAGCCTGGGGTGGTGCCCGGAAACGGCAGCCTCGACCAGCTCTCGTTCCATGGCGCATCGGTACGTTTGACTCAGGCGATAGTTGGGGAAATCGCCGACTTCCTTGCCGCCACACCCAAACACGTTTGATCGGTCGAGAGCTTCCTCTGGAAATGCATCCCCGGGCGCGATGAAGCGACCGCCGGACAGCGCCGCCATGTGCTTTGCAAACGTCGTGGCCAAGGTGAGCATCCCGGCACCGTCCATGACAGAGTGGTGGCTGTTGAACGTCAGCAGCAGTCCGCCGGCGATGAACGTTGCAAGTACAGTGAGGACGGGACTTTGCTCTGCGTGGTGAACGCGAGGCTCCGGCATCAAAGCCAGGAGGGGGAATTCGCCAGGCGGAAACTCGCGGCGCTCGAGTGCATAGTAATCGATTTCCGGCAGCTCCTGGGAGTGGAACCAGACGCCAGCGTCATCCGAGATTTCTAGTTGGATCGTGCCCTGCTCTTCACAGTCCGGCACAACATTTGCCGCCAAAAACGGCATCTCCCCGATGGTGCTGGCAAGACTTGTCTCCAAGTCTCGCAGTACGAGCCGCCCAAGAGCCGGTGAGGACATGTTGAAAACCAGCACCAATGGCAATATGAATCGACTCTCGATTTGGTCTAGAGGAGTCAATTTCATCCATCCGGGGATCAATGGGACTCTTGGTGTGATCAAGGTGCTCTGGCGGCCCGTGGAGGCAAGAGATGGAGGTGAGATGGAATCGTCCTCATGGTTTTGAGGCGCCATGCCGACCCCATTCGCGGCCGCAGGTTGAGAAGGAGAAGTAGGCATGGTGGTCCTTGGGAATCGTGCGTCTGCCTCTTTACACCGGGCAGGTATGGAGGGAAGCATAGACGCGCTCTATTATCTCTTGTTGCTGCAAGCAGCTCTTGGGCCGTGGGAAAACCTGGGGTTCGGACTCTCATTGCCAAGGGAGCCCCGGGGTTCCAAAGGCGAACTGAATCATGGCCCACCCATGGACATTCCAGCCCATCCGCGCAACTATGCAGGGAAGCGTGAAACGATTCAATTTCATGCTCATTGTAGTTGTGGTAGCGTGGATTCCCACCGGTTGATTGAATGCAGCGTCGGTCAGCCCAACAATAGGTAGGAGGTTTGACACGTTCCTTCAGGCGAGCAGGGAGGGACCGCGCGAGGGGTCTACGATGAAGGCACAACTCGTGATGCAAACGACAAGTGCTGTATTGCAAGAGAGCTGGTAGAAGTGAAAGGCTTGATCATGGTGACATTTGTGAGAGAGGAAGATACCTAGCTAGCTAGAAGAGCCGGCGTAGGAACAACGACCAGATGCAGGCGGTGCCACACGTGACTGTGGGGGCCCTGGGGGCCTGGGGCCCTTACACACTGTGAGCTATCAGCAATTGTCACATGTGCACTATCAATTCTAGAATGGCAATTTTACTTGGTGTTTTCTCCTCACCTTTTGGACCTTTGGTTTGCGTCCATCCCTTCTTCTAGATGCTGATGGAAAGTATTCATGCAAGCAAGGTCTCTGGGCGGACTCGGACGTAGGGATGGGTGTGTCCATGATAGAGGCCGGAATGGTCACTGCCTTGGATTCCTTTTTGCCTCGCCATCCATTTCCGCAAAAGATGCCATGCCCGTTCTTTCCGAGACACGCTTGGCGATCATTATTCAGATCAGTTTACCTGTCGCAAGACGTCCCTACCCCCTTTTTTGTCTTTTTTTAGGGTGGAGGTAGGGAGGATGGCGGCCAAGACGGAACCTGAAAAGGGCACGGGGGTTTGGCACGCTGTGCAGCCGTTTATTGACCCCAGAAAATGGGGCGTTGCACGAAAAAACAATGAATAAAAGAATACCCCGCAGTATATGATTTAAAAGACACGCCGCGTATGTAATAGAAACAGGCAGCGATGAAGCGGCAAAGACTCGCCCGGATTACGCACACCGGACACAAAAAGTAATACCAAGACACGGAGCGAGACACGGAGACTGGCAGCATACAAATCGAGACTTGGATAGTGCGGACTGGCGCGGGTGGTGGCGTGGTTGCTGCGAATATATGATATATCTCGGCAATCACACTATTAGCTTGCAATAACGGATTTCCAAGCACAAACTCTTACCACGTATAGCTACTTAAGCCCAAAGACGACTCCTTTCTGGCCTACCCCCAAGCCTCTTAAACTTTCTACTCTCATGAAAGGTTACCCTTGGTCCAATATTGTGACTTGCACCCGAGCTTCAGTCCATCAAATCCTGAGCATCGTCTCTACAAATCTGAAACCCGTCAATCGACTGCCTACAAGTACGTTGTGACACATCGACTAATAAACATTGAGGCTAATATTTCCAATAGATAAAATGGCGTACATCACAGTAGTCAACAATGCGTCGGGGGACATTTGGGTCGGTGTCACTGCAGCAGATGACCAGGGAGATGAGAAATGGCAGCCGCGTAACGCTGTAGCTGTAAGTGGCAGAGGAACAATTGGGAGATGGTGAAATTTGTCAGGAGCAGGACCCCTGGAGCCACAGTCGAGACTGTCTTTGGGCCAGTGGACAATACTGTAAACATATATTAGCCGGAGATCTAGTCAGGCAAGTACATGTTATTTTAAAGTCAACATGTTCTGGGGGCGGCGAGAGGGCAGAAATGGTTTTATATACCTACTTAGGTAGGTAGTAATTTTCATGTATCCAATTCACCAAAGTACCTAGAATTCATCTCCTACAAGTTCCACCAACCCGTCTTGGCGGTGAAATAAAGGGGCTCTTATGCCCCAGTCGCTATACGCTGAATAGCAGTCAACATTCTGATCACGACTGGCGAATTTTAGATCAATTGATTGCGGCACTAGCTGGCACTTACTATTAGGTAGCCACGAACAGGTGGCTGCGGGCAAAGCTTAGCGTTCAGAAGTAGTCTGGTGAGATCACCTAGTCTTGGGCCTGTCTTCGCGTTGCCCCGATAATTTTCCTCTTTAAGCTTATTTCTCATCGTAAAAGTGTATTCAAGTCCTAAATTTACGTCCAGTTTCTCCGGGTCCACAGCAATAAATCGTCCTCGCGGCAGGAGCCAATCAAGCCCACTAATGTGCACAAGGGTCAATAACGGAAAGCAAGAACTATTAATCCGAACGTTTATTTACTCTGTTGCCTGGGCGAGATCTCCGCACGAGCAACGCGTTCACTCTGCCTCACGCAGAGGAGACCACTTCCGACTTCGAGACATAATTTTTCGAGTCTGTTAGAGTATAGCTGCAATGAATCGGCAAGGTTTGCAGCAGCAACCTGACTTTGAAGCGGCAGCTCGCGCCCTGGAGGTTGTTGTTGACAATGTGAAGCTTTGTTCCAACATCCCAGCTGTTGACAGTGGTGCGGCCTTGGAGCGCAAAATGGACGCTCTCATGGAACAGATGGTCTTGTTTAACCGGAAGCTAGATGCACTGGATAGCAAGGTTACGGCACTGGGTGGAAGGTTTACGGGACTGGATGGAAAGTTTATGGGACTGGATGGAAAGTTTACGGGACTGGATGGCAAGGTTATGGCACTGGATGGCAAGGTTACGGGACTGGATGGCAAGGTTACGGCACTGGATGGCAAGGTTACGGGACTGGATGGCAAGGTTACAGCATTGTGAGTGATACCGCGTTCTTATTGATTCCACAGTCACGGCTGACAGGCGTTTCGCAGGGACAAGAATTCTAGGGCTCGGGCGGCGAATTCCATTGTCATTAGTCCTTTGATGGAACTGACACCAATGCACAATGTTCGGACAGGTGAAGAGATATCCGATTGCCCATCCACACTGGGACAGCTTGAGGGATTATCAAGTAAGCCAAATGCACTAAATCTGAGGAGGAGATGGCACCTGGGTGCATGTTAGTGCTAATGCTTTGTTTTGCTAGTGCAAGAGTTGGCACGATTATTACGAGAGCTTGGTGAGCCTGTGCCTAGAGCCGAGCGTGAGAGAAGGCGATTAGTAAAATTAGCTTTTGGCCTTAGAACACGGGAGGTATAATAAAATATAATAAAATATAATAAAATATAATAAAGTATATTAAAGTATTTATAAAAATAAGTATTTACAGCCAGGCCTGAATTCTTTATATTTTAAGGTATATATCAGGCACGCAGTTAAACTTACCTTTTAGTGCTATTAAAGACGCTTTTAAATACCTATTAGTTGTCACGAGGGGCGGGCCGTGCCGGCGAGCCGAGGCAATTCTTGGCAATTTGCCTGCCAGAAATAGTATTTTCCGAGAGCAAGGCGCACATTGGCTACGACGGGACACTTTGACTGGCGGGATTTACTATCACGGGCATGGATTCGTCCGAAAAGCGTAGTAGCCGGTCACATTCATTGCCTATCCCAAAGTTTGAACCAGACTGCTGCCCACGTTCCATGTTGTCTAATCTCGGAATGACATGAACCAAATACCCCTTGTATGCGATTCGCTTTTCTGCTGGGTATTGGCAAAATCCGCAATGACGATATTGCCGAGAACAATATTCCTGGGTGCACCCAAAGGGCTTAGTCTTCCTTTGTCTCCTCAGCGCTCTTCAAAAACCTGTCTGGCTTTCCTGGACGTGGGCGAGAGGCGAATAAAGCTCCGGGTTATTCCCTTTAGAGCCATCCTCCCTCTTTCCAAACTTGGCCGGTGGGTACCAACTGGGTCCGGTGGACGCATCCAACGCGGGGCCATTCTCAGACTTTTTTGTAATGATTCGAAAGACGGCTGGCCTGTATGTGGTTTCCGACAGCGGATCGTAGAGGTCATGGGGAATTCCAGGAGCGGGCTGTTTAATCGTCAGTGCTGGCGTTTTTCTGGCCATGGGGACAATTACATCGATTGGAGCGGCCGCGACCACGGCAATACATGCCGCGAGGATAGTTGCTTTGGAAACCATAATGATGATGATAAATACCGCGAAGCTGATGGTGAATTGCCCAGAGATTTTAAGAATAAAAAGCTACATCGCGGCGATGGAGGCCATTTTTATAGTTGAACCCAACCCATGCGAATGAGTCTCTCGTAGCTAGTAAGCCTGTTACGAATGGAAACTTGTAATTTGCTGATAAATTATCATGGTTAGCCGTTCGAGAATTTGTGCGCAGTGACTCTCTCTTGACGGTATATTCTTCATTTGTTCAACGCCGACACAGCCGCACCATGCAAAGGTCCCGTACAACACAAAATTGGCGCAAGGGCCCTCTCCAAAAGCTCTGATTCGTAGCAGTTTGACAAACGATTCCTATTGTAGTGTCATGGCGGCTCGGCGGGCGTGCATGAACGAAAACAACGTAAACGACCGCCGGCACTATTGGTCCGGCATTGTCCTAATAAGGAAAGTATTTCAACGCAAAATCTTATTGGTGCCCGCGCCGGTTCCAGGATCAAGTCCTTGGCATTATTCGCCCGGTGGAACACGAGGCTGTCACAAGATATAGGGGTTACCAACACACAATTACATGTGGCGTGGCCACGCCCATTTTTTGGTGTGACAGTTATGAGCCCGGGAGGCATGCTACGTCCTATAACTTGCCGGATTACCGGTAATTACTACATGTACTAATTTACACCACAACATGCTATTACTCACAAGTTTAAGCTCCTGATACAGGCCATAAAAGAAGTAGCCCCATAAACGCGTTATGTAGCCTAAAATGGCATATAGATCGCTATAGCGGTGAGAAAGACCCTATCACTCGACTATATCCGCTAGTTGATATTAGTATTTAGGCGCATCTTATTCTTACGGTACTTTTAGCGTCACAGAATATGCTAGAAAGTAGGGGGTGTGTTACGAGATGTAGGGGCTAACACACAATTCCATGTGGCGTGGCCTCGGCTATTGCTTACTCCAAGAGGGCCGAAAAAGATGTTGCAAAAAGATGGATGTGTTTTTAATCCCATTTTTTGCATCCATTACATTCCATGGCCTTTTTTCATTTGGTCCAAGTTGCCACAAATGGCTGCGAAATATACCAAGCCCAAGGCCCAGTACTCTTGGTTACCAGACGAGGACAAGTCACTGTTGCAGAGTGACAATGACAGCAGAGAGCTTGACATGGGGCAAGCGACTGTCCGTCTAAAGAAAAGGCTCCTCATATCAACCATCTGCAACGCAATATCGTTGCTACTGTTCATCGGTATCGGCGTTGCCCGCCTCCACGACAGCCGTCAGTTGAATGGCAATTTGCGAAAATGCTCATCGTACAGTACATGGCACCAGCACCCACCACCTGCATTGTTACTAAAACTATACAGGTCCTATTCACGATCAACTCGACCTTGAGCCCAGTATTCAAAAGATCAACGGCACCTTGTTCCCCAGCAACGCCCCGTCCATAGCCCGTGAACTGCCAAACCCAGCTGCCGATCAAGTCTGGGAAGAATGGGAGCTGACACGAGTTTTGCCCATTACCAAAGACCAAGTCATCAAGATGGGAAAAGACCCCGCATATACCGCCAAGTTGGAGGACGACATATGGGGCCTAGGAGACGACGCCTACGCCGGCGTGTTGGACGTGTACCACCAGCTTCATTGCCTCAACTCCCTGCGGCAAATTGCCTACGGGGCGTATTATAACGCGTCAACCGTTAATCCGAAAGTCGCGAGGCTGCCGGAGATTCACGTCAATCATTGCGTGGATATTCTGATGCAAGCTTTACAGTGCAGCGGCAACGTCAATATCATAACGCTTGATTGGGTCGAAACGCAAACGTACCCGTTTCCTGACATGTAAGTCAGTTTTGGAGGATGCTTGTAGCAGGGGATTGACATTTGGCAGGTCTGTGAATCGGCAATGTGTCAATTTTGAGCGGCTGACGGCGTGGCGGAAAGAAAACACGATTGACATGGATAAATATGTCCGGGTCATGAAGAAGCCCGAGGGTATAAGGGGACGTCCCATGGCGGATCAGTTCTACGCGTATCATAACTTGGACAACCCTAACCACCTCCATGGCGCTAATCTAGGTCAGGATTTCAATGTTTGACACGCTGTGAAGTCGTAGTAATGTAAGGGCCTGGGCTTGATGGCATTGTAGCTCGTGGCTTTTAATTCACAAGTTGACTTTATGACCACATGTACCCATCGTGGAACGTGTAGGGAACATACATGCACACAGAGTTGGACAAGATTGGCCACGAAACTGCAAAATTGTATTAGAGGCCCCCGCCCCCATTCCCAACCCGAGAAAAAAAAAACAACAACGAAAATCACAAAAAAACAATCTCCCCCCTGCCCTTCCCCCAGGAACAAATCACCAAATGGCATTGGCCTAATCCACTATAAGTCAGTCAATTGCACCAGATATGAGTTTGAAACTGCTTGCACTCACCTTGCGGCCGCAGACAGGACTTGACTCGACTTCAAGACAAGTCTTCATCCATCCTTTCATCCAGCTTGTCACTGGCAGGACGGTGAAAAGGGCGCGGGTCGGCCATGTCCTCATCCTCCTCCCGTCGTGGGTACCATGGGTCACCACCGGTACTGCCAATGACTTGGAGTGGAATCTGGAAAAGTGATTCCGCATGCTCAATGACGGTTTCTTGGCCGGCCGTCATAGGATCCAAGGGCAGTTTAGACGAGTCGTTTGCGACATAGTCAAAATCTGTCCAAGGCTGAGTCTCGCGCTCCATCAATTCCTGGGCGAAAAATGGTGTCCACGGGAATTTTGATGGCAAGGTGATGTCACCTTTTTCACTGGCCTCCATGAATAGTTTTGCCCAGTTGGGGAACGCGGCCAGAGTAGGACGGTTGGCGCGGTGTTCAATCGCCCAACCCAGCTTCCTTTCCAGACGTTGCGGCCATGTCTGCTTGCAATCTTTAGCTGACTCATGGTCAGCTTTATTGCAGACAGGACAGCCGTGCACAAAGCCGTCCTCGGCCGGATGGACACAGTCACGGACTCTATGTCCATGCTTGAGGCAATTGCCGCAAAAGAGCTCATTTTGAGCTTTCTCTTGGGCTGCCCGGGCCGTGTCGCGACCTCGAGACACCTCCTGTTGACGCCACTTGTTGGCATCTTGTATGATTGAAGGGTCCTGGCCGAGCCTGGCCCCCAAGCTACGAGCAGAAGACGATGTCCCCTGACGGCGAGATTTTTGAATGCCACCACGGCTGGGCCCGCGTGATTGGCCGCGGCGGTCTTGTCCACGGGAGTTCTGTCCTTGGACTTGCCACCCTCGGCGGTCTTGCCCTCGGCGGCCTTGGCCTGACCGTGGCGTCTGCGACCCCCGAGCGTCCCGGGCCTGTCCACGGAATGCTCCGCGTTGGACTGAGGCCGGAGTCCGGGGACTGGCTGTGATGCCAAGCAAATCCCTGGGAGGGGCTGGCGGCGGCGGCAGGAGTCCACCTGTCAACATGCGTGAAGCATTGTTGGCATAGATGACCCAATCATCGTCGTCATGCGCCTCGGAACGCCTTGCTATATCCTCCATGGCCCCCGAGAGATCCCTGGTGGTGGTGGTGGCCACGAAGCTGGAGCGCTCGTCGTTGAGGGAGCGGACTCTGCGGCTGCCACCGGGCTGCTCCACAACGCCGTCTTCTACTCCCTTGCTCATCTGCTTGTTTGAAGACATGATGATGGTGGTGATGGTGGTGGTGGTGGTGTTGGTGTTGTTGTTGTTGTTGTTGTGATGGTGGTGGTGATGCTTGTGCTTGTGCTCGTGCTTGTGCTTGTGTGGTGGTGATGGTGAGTACAAATTTTAAAAATTCACTCGCCCATCAATTATTCAATGTAAAAATTTTCTGGCACGTGGGAGCTTTTACACAGTGGAAGCAGGGGGGCTGGCAGCGGCTAGTTAAAGTGAGAAAAAAGTGAACAAAAGGGGAGCAGGCTGTCCGAGAACCTGGCCATGAATTTGCATCACAAAAACAAACTAGAAAATATTTGTACGCCATCTGTCTCTTCTGCCTTTTACACCTTGACAGCATTTCCATTGACATATCCATCACAGACAAACTCAACATGTCCAAGGTGTGTCGATGTGCTTGAACACGGAATATCAAATTCACTAACTTTCAGCAGCTCACACTTACCGATTGGGCCAACCAGCCCGAGGCTGTGGTCTTTGGCCACTGCAACCCGAACAACCTTGCGCCATACGAGCAGGTTCAACTCCTGTTTGAGGGAATGGATATGACTGCCGAGGGTCATGTCAAGCTCTACGTCGTGGCCGACGACACCGAGAGCCAGATCATGTCGGCCGAGTTGAAGCAGCGCGCTGCCCTCTCTCCCGACTTCGCCATTCCCACCATTTGCGACTATGCCTTGCTTCTGCAGCAGCTGCGAAAGACCAAGGTCTCCAAGCTGTGGGAACAGGCCTGCGTTACCATCGTGGCGCAGATTGACCAATATTGCTCGGCACCATTCGCCTTGGCCATCCTCGAGTTGGTCAAGTGGGCAGCAAACCCAACGTCCCAGACTCGTCTTCGTTTCCTGACAGTCTCTACCTTTGAAGAACCGGAAGAGTCCGTCCAGAGGGCTCTGGAGTACTTTTGCCCAAAGCTCACGGTCTCACTGGTACAGGTGCCAACTCGGGTCGCCACCACCCGCCCAGCCCCGAAACGACTGCTCTGGTCGGATCCAGACTCTGTCGATGAAGTCGTCAAACTTGTTAAAGCGCAGGTCGACGGGCAAAGGACATCCATTGTTCTTTGCCACCCTGATGAAATACATGCCATTATCACAGGTTTGTTGCGGATGAGGGCAAGGGTCAATAATCTGGTCAATAGTAGCCGTTTCTTGGCCCATATACTGGCGATGAGAATTGAACCAGTCAAGCCCGGTTCCTTCCCGGCAGTTCTTTTCTGCACCGAGAAGAGCCAAATTCCCATGGAAATTCACAACCTCGGTGCCATCATCATTAGCCGTCGTCGACAGGCAGCCATTTGGGAATGTGGCCGGATCGTGTACAAGCCCGAGCAAACATCGCAGTGGGAGGTCAACCAAGCTGTTTCGTACGTGTGGCAAACCTCGACACCCACGACGGGAATTACAATCTTGGCGCCCGAGGCGTCAAAGCTCGCTGAGCTGCTGCCTCGTCGTCGAGTTGACAATGACCAATCCATCCCATTCCTCCTAGATCTCCTTGCCAACTTTGATGGAATGAGTATGGATGACATGCTTGGATGTTTTGTGACAGACTTTCCCATTGTCTATTCGAACCTGTCACAGCTGAAGCTCATGAAGTGTGCCCGCGAGTGCAGTGACGATCTTCGCATGTTCTCGCTGGTGCCAGGTAATGCACAGGAGCTTTTGTTGGAATTGCTGCCACAGTTCGAGCACCAGTTTCTTCCTGCTTGGTTCCTCGCAACTGGCATCACCTTCCCAGGGGCCACCGTGTCGGCCAAGAAGGCCATGATTCGACTCGCTGCCATTGTGCACGAGGGGGTGGGCTTTATTGATCGCGGAAGCATCTTCTGGCAGGAGGTTCCGGAAATCGAAAAGGCCGAGCACCTCCAGACCCTTGGTTACAAAATCTCGGGGCAGTTCAAGATGCCTCACGGGCTGATGAGGCAGGGAGGTCTGTGGGTGGCACTCGCGGCCTGGCACTCTGCGTCCGTAACCCTGCAAGGGTTCAAGGACGTCTCCAAAGCCGAGACCGATGCTGATTGCGTCAAAGACATAGCTAATGGTTCTCGCATCGTGCTGATCCAAACCCAGCTTGCAAAGCGGATCGCGGACTTGGTTGATAAGCTGGAGGATTTCATCGGCATCAGCCCCCAAGACAAGGGAAACCAACCATTGTCCTTGGACGAGAATGACTGCATAGTTATTCAAACCGTCATGGTGCAGACTTGGATGCATCGTACCATTGGCATTGCCAAACAGCCTCGTGCCGATGGCGCGGGACATACCATTCTGTGCACCGACATGGTGTCGATGGACACCCCGGTAGCTTCATCTGGGACAGACCTGATGCCCTTTGCCGCCATTATGGAATCCCCTGGCACAGGAGACGCGTCCATGCTTGTGGCGGCACTGCATCTTCAACGTCATTTGCGCACAAGAACCCCCGTACTGTTTGGGTCTTGTGTCATCCTTCCCATTGAGCGTATCTGGGAGTGGCAAAGAAACGAAGGAGGCAAAGACTTTCTTTTGCATATTCGCTGCCACCACCCTCCGGTCGGCGAACCCGAGGTATAAGTCTGATTTTGGGAGACGCTGGAAGCGTCGTGGTTGGCCGTTTGGCATGGTCACGATTCATGAGTGCGATCAAAAGGTCCGATAATGGGCGATGAAGTTTGTGCGTATATTCTAAATTAAAAAAAAGTTTCGCCTCCCAATCAATGCTGATCTATGTGACTGTCTGTTGGTCAAATTCCAGTAAAGTCATCTCCAGCGCTTTCGTTCAAATTATACACTTTCGGGCCAAAGCTATATGATGAGGGACGAATTGATCTGGTTAGATATAACACTCTCAGCTCGTTTTTGTGTTAATAAATAAGCGAGATGTTAGTTTTGACGGAATTTTGTGATTCTTGACCGGGGTGGCTGGTTCTGGTTGGCTGGTTGGCGTGACTTGTTCACGTTCAACTCACCTTGTGCTCACTACAAGCAGTAACTCATTTAATCACGGTCAGCTAGTAAATTTCCTAGTTTTTAAATTCGTTGCAAAATGCAAGCGCCCGTTTAACTTTACTCCAACAACCACCAACGCCAGCAGCAGCAGCAACAGCAGCAGTAGCACCACCACCACCACCACCACCACCACCACCACCAACAGCAACAGCAGCAGAAGCAGCAGCAGCAAAATGGCGTTGAATGAGCAGCAAGTTTTGAAGCTTGCCAAAGAGAAGCCAGAGGAGTTTGTCGCCTGGGCTGAAGGCGATATCGTCAACCAGCCGCTCAAGGAGACGGTGATGGCAGCGGTACGCAAAGTCCGCCCTCACGTCACCACTGGCCAAGTGATGAGTCTCTTGCACGACATGAGATCCGAAGTCTACCAGGAGAAGCTCCGGGAGCTTACTCCCCCCGTCACCATTCTCGGCAGACCATTTGTCGAGTTCAAAATGATGGAAAAGCTGTGCCGAATGCTCGGCATCAGCATGTGGTGGATGACTGAGAGATACTGTCCCGCCCAGACGACTGAGCCAGCCGACATTGTGTACAGCACACTGTACCTGAAGGCTCAGGAGGCCACCAAGGCCAGGTTGGTGGAAAAGTTTCAAAGATTCAAGCTCGAGCGTGAGGCCAGGGAGTCCTCCCAGCCCGCTGCGAAGCCCGTCACCAAGCCCAGCGCACCCGGTGACTTGGGAAAGTCTCGATGGGCTCCCAATACCGAGGCTGCTGCTGGCCCAGCGCCGAAAGATGATTCTGGCGTGGCTTCAGGCAAGTCGTCCAAGGACACTGCCGCCACAAAGCCCGCCGCTCCATCCGCAGGTGGCAAGGGCAAAGGGAGGGAGATGGACCCCTCGGAGGAGGCACTGAGATCGGCTTGGAAAAGCATCATGGGCAGCGAGGCGCCTCCAAGCTGGCCTGCCTGGCCGGGATTCCCGCACCACGAGTTCGGGACATTTGACATTCCGTTCCCCCCGGAGAGAGACTGGGAGGCTTGCTACGGGCGTCCGGGTCGGGATCTCCGGCTCTACGTGTCCCCGGCAGTCCAAGTTGACTGTCACGTTTACGGCGAGGGGTTTCGCAAGTTGGTTGTGCGTCTACGCGACCAACAAGCCGCGACTCCATTCAACCACATGGAACTGTTTCGTTCCTGGGCTGGACTTGCCGCATGGGCCAATCAGCTCGCAAAGGGGAATCAAGATATTCCCATCACTGACTTCATGAAGAATTACCTCAGGGTCAGTGTCAAGTGCGCGTTCACCGTGATCTCTGGTGAAGATTGATTGGTTTCATTTTTATCTCCTTGTTCTTGTGGGAAGGGCGGGAGAGGGGGGGAGGGGGGGGAGGGGCGGTTTTCTCTTTTTTTTTTTTGGTATTTGGTATTTGGGGATGAATAAAAAAGTTGTGTTGTCTGGTCTCAATGAATTTTGCACATGTGCAATGCCAAGTTTTGCCAAAGTGAACAGTCCTCAACCACCACCCCTTTTGTAAGAGAGAGCGTAGAAGATTACGTTCAAGAAACTGTAAAAAAGGGTGACTGGTCAGCCGCTCCCGCACGTCAACGCCAGCGCGTACTCGTAATTTTGCCAGCATATTTATAAGTAGAAAAGTAAATTTACGTTGGTGAGTTATACATGTTAAGAAAAAAAAAAGAAAAAAAAAACTAAGCAGTGGCCCACGTGGCTCTGGCGTAAACAAACGGTCGAATCGAAATTTACCGCCCGACAACTGGCAACTTTAAACAGCACAATCTCGACTTTACCTCCAACAACGAATTCTTGTTTGCTACCAAAAAGAATCCAAAACTCTTCCCATGTAAGCAGACCCGTGTCTCTTCGAATTGTGTGCTAACCACTATTTTGTAGCACTTGACAAATTTACAAACAAGCCGACAATCCCCTCCGCGATCTTGATTCTCGACAAAATGGCTAGCTTTCGAGATGTTCGCGAAGATCATGCCAACGAGTCTCACGATCAACTGCGGGACAAAGTCCTCACGTTTTGGCCCAATGGTAAACATGACCTTGGCGCTTCGACATCGGGTATCAACTGCCTGATTGTGCTTCTTAAAAGAATCTACGTCTCCATGAATGAGCCATTATGGAACAAGCATGATGAGTCCGTGAAGCAAATGGAGGACGATAACCCGTTTATGGCTCACGCCTGGCTGCTTCTCGGCCTGTCGCTAAATACAATTGGTGTTGCCTTGGACAATCTTACTGTCCAGGTATGGGGAAAGAAATTGGACAACGTCGCACCTGAAGACCTCCATTTCAAGAACCTTGTGAGCCACGCGCGAATGCAGACCACCCTTTGGTCCATGCCGCAATTCAATCTAATGCTGGATCATCTCTGGTGGCAGCAGGATACTCGTCGGTGGCGCCGGCTCCAGCACAAGGCCACGCCTACTGAGGTGAAGGACTACTTTGCAAAGTGGCATCCTACGCCGACTCCCGACTCTGTTCGACTCGATGCCTTTCCAGGAATGAGCCTGGACGTCGAGGTGAACAAACTGTTTGGAGAGTTCTCCGTCGGAGAATTTACCGTCCTGGTCCGCCCAGACGCACCGTCCTTCTTTTACGCAACGTTTACGGTAAAGGATGTTGGCCAAGAAAAGCTTGATTTCAATGCTTTTCGCCGTTTCACTCTGGAGGTTGGCAAATCTGTCGACGTCGATGGAGTCATGCGCTGGCAGCGAACAGGACGCCCAGGACAAATGCCATACAACCTCATGGCTATTGTCAAGTATAGGGACACTGCTGATGGCAGTGACTTGATTCGGGTCTACGATGATTTCGGCAATAATAGCATTCCAGTTGGAAAGTTGCCCGACTACGCATCGCCTGAATGGAGAATGGCGGATATGAAAAACGGGGACACCTTTTTGGCCTTGTTTGTCTATTCTCGCATGCCGCCAAAGTCCAGACCTCCGTTTCCAGAGGTCTACAAGAATGTCGACAAGACTGAATTTTGCGAGCAAAGTCGCTTTTTCTCTAAATTTTCTGCTGGGCGCCGAGTGAGAAAGCGAGAGTAAGACGCACATATATGGTACCGATGGCACATTCGTGTGCACAAGGCAGCTTCGTGGCCCTTTTTTCTTTTTTTCCATATTCTGTTTGTTATGTAGTTGGCACTCAATCAATGCAGAACTCTTGACTCATCCAAGTCAATTCATTACTAGATTCAGCTCCATTGCCTTTGTCGCTTTCATTGTCATCCACACACAACCCTTCTTCCAGGTGGGAATCCGAGTGCTGCGCCCGTATTGTTAAAGTGAGAAAACACGAGATTCTAAAAGTTGTGCTTACTGGCTGCCAATGCCAAAGAAGCTTGAGGAATTCCTTTACTGCCGCTTTATATTTCGTGGTGGATATTGTGTAAATGAGGGGGGATTTATTAGGATATGGCTTTGCTTTTACATCTTCTCATTTAACTGACCAAGTTTCGCCCTGCTATGCTGCTATTTCATGTGCCATGTAGACCAATTGCTTACTCTGTGATTTCACTTTACTTTTCAGCAGCCCCAGGCCTAGAGATGTTACGACAAGTGTCACCACTGATTCCATAAATACCATGAATTACATATTTTAATAGCTAAAAACCTTCGGTTTCGTGGACCTCGTCCACAATAAGGCAAACGTAATACCACGGAATCTGGATTGCAAACGAGGAACGGTGCCTTTATCTGAGTATCTCTGCAGAGTAGTGCATTTAGATACCGCAAGTGTGTCGTAGTAAATTCAAGTAAACCTTGGATTCCAAAGGCGCTGAGTTGTAAAGCAGTGACACTAATTTGGTGAAAATATTACGTGGTTTGGTTGCGTCGAGATCACAGTAATTCTCTTCTGTTTTTTTACCATTGTGTAGCCCGTTTGCACCTCAAGTGCCGGTTTTGTGCAAATAATAAAATTTGCAGCTGCCATGGTGCACAGACTCAGTCACCTACAGAAGCCAGACCAGACAACTCCAATCTCATTCTTCACACTTGAAATACAATTTCATGAAATTCGAGTCTTCCCTGCGTAACGTGCATCCCTTTTATTTTGATTGTTTTACGAGTCTAATGCAGCCTGCTAACTCGCCAACTTGAACTAGACGAAAAAAAAAAATGTCCGAACCACGACCCTCGAGATCGGCCAAGTCCAAGGCCAAGGCCAAACTCACCAGGAGAACGACTCGTGGGAATATACGAGACGAGAACGACGATGAAGAGCACGAAGAAGTCGAGCTCGACCCTCGAAAGATGCACGTTGGAATGCTAAAGGCGTTTCAGAGGATGGCTGACAAGTACCAGTCCGATGTGCTTGATCCAGCCTCGGCCATCCACAAGGATCAGCTCACGGCCCTGAACAAGCGGATGAAGAAGTCCATTCATCCTGCAATGCCCAAGGTCCATGTTGGTCGAGATGGCTGGTCCAAGCAGGACGAGAACGACGTTCTCGACCAGTGGGAAGCCGAAAAGCACCACTGGATCGACATTAATGACGTGAAGCTATATCACATGCTCTGGAAGATATGCCTACAATACGCCAAGTGCACGCCGTGGGACATTGTGGGCTTCAACACCAAGCTCTCTTTTGAGCTTAGTTGTCGAGGCGACTTGGGAGGCGAAGTTGAAGAGAACCACACCTGGTCCTCCGATTTCAGTGACCACCTCGCCTGGCTCATCCCTCATCCCGCATGGGCCGGGGGGGAAAGCTCTTCGCGACCGTCTTTGCTAGCCACCGCAATTCAGTACGCCGTTATTCTGCGTACAAACGATCAAAGAGTCTGGCGGCTCAACCACCTCGGGGACGAGTTCTTGGTGGCATTCGCCGCCCTATGTCGAGAAAGCTGCCCTTGCTCAATTGCAGGGGTCCACGCAGAGGTGCTCGCACGTAGGAGGGCGGAGGGAATCAAGACGATTCCCATCATCTCCCGCGTGTTTCAGTCGTTGGAAAAGGTGATCCAGACACCAACTGACAGCTTTGTGCCCGCAGATGAAGAGCCGTACTTTGTCACGACTCAAGATTTGACCAATCTCATCCGGGCACTGGATCAGATTGTTGATCCAGACACAAAACTCAGAATGTTCTTGCCCGTAGAGTTTGTGTATGAGAGCGCACAGTCGGCTCACGGCGGCCGCCAGCCCCCGACCAGAGAACAGCTTCACGAGTACCACAAGCTGGCTCTGATTGAGGAAATGAGGCGCAAGGCCAAAGCCACTCGATCGGCACAGAGCAACCTTGGCCCAGATGACGATCACCAAGGCGGCGGCCAGGGCGACGACGACGACGACGACGACGATGTCGATCCGTTTCAAAGCCTCACCCTGCCTCGGCGGCCCACGAGTACCACGAGTACCACGAGACGGCGGCGCTTGTCCCATGTCTCTGCAACGCCAAGCGACGACAGAAGTCGCCCGGCCGCATCGTCGGAAGCTCAGGGCTTGGACAGCGAACCGCGTCTCACGCGCCCACGGCCATCATCCGCAGGGATCACTCAATCCCTCGGCCTTGGATCGAGTCGTGGTTTACATTGGGGTAGTGATGACTCCGGCCAAAGTGGCGGGGGCGCATCAGAGCCAGAATCGCGCGATGATTTTGGCCTTGACGACGGGTTCGATCATGGCGGTGAGTCTGAAATGGGTGGTGGCTCCGGCCATGACGGCGAGGACGCACCCGAGCCAGACCTAGGTGGTGAGTCTGGCCATGATGGCGAGGAAGCACCCGAGACCCTCGACGACGATGCAATGAGTGTCGACAGCACAGAGTCAGAATGTGCGCTGGGGGGATCAGCACGAGAACAGCCAATGGCTCCTCGTACTTACCGCTTTGCTCGATGGGGTCAAACCGGACAAACTCGCACTTCTGGTATGGGTTTGTTTCGCTAGGTCGTCAGCAGACATGCTGCTTTGGCGCTGAATTTGGAGACGTGGACGGGAGCTAATGTGTTGCGGCTTCTGCCAACACCGGAAAAAAAGGGAAAAAATCAGAGGCGGAGGGACCATTTGATTGATGTACAATAGCCAGATGACACAGAAGATGAACACAGTCGGATCAGAGTTCCATTCGCCTTGATAAATTTGCCAACCTCTATGATTCCACCATCTGTCAAGACCAGACTTGGAAGATAGCCAAGCCCCCCCTTTCCTCTCAATCCTAATCTCAAAAACAAGCATAAAAAAGCCCCTTCCCACTTCCAAAAAGAACTGCCAAGTTGTATTGACCTTGCACATAACTGTGTGTGGCCCTGGCACTCATGGCAACGTGTGACACACTCTCAATCCCAATCCTCGAAAAAAAGAATAACAAACAAGCCCCTCGCCACTTCCAAGAAGAATTGCCAGATTTCATTGACGCTTTTTTAAAAAAAAAAAACAACGAGACGGTGAATTTGCTTGTGGTATGTATCTTGTGGGGAAAAACTTTTACAACTCGGACGAATTTCTGGGGGTTTCTTCGTGGTTGTTGGACTCTGGGAAGGAGCGAGCGGGAGCTCCTTCCGTTTTCGTTGGCACATCACGTCTTCCCTTGTTCGCGTCGGCGCCTCTGGAATACGCAGACATCTGGGACAATGGAATCGGAACGATTGCAGGGCGAAACTCGGTCAATTAAACGAAAAGATGTAAAAGCAAACCCCGACCAAATGAGTCCTCCGCATTTCCCCTCGTGTGCACAATATCCACCGCGAAATACAAAGCAGCAGTGAGACCTCGAGCTGGCTTCTCTGCAAGGAATATCTCGGCGGCCTTGCGTTTTGACAATCAAAAAAAAAAGAAAAAAAAAGAAAAAAAAAGAAAAAAAAAGAAAAGAAAAGAAAAGAAAAGAAATACATACCTACATACGACCCACTGTAGGTACTTTTTTTTAGCGAGCAGGCTGCTGGCGGTCAAGTCCAGAAAGTGAATAACAGCAACGGGCAAACGGCAACGAGCAAACGGGAAAATAAAGGGCACCCAAACAATCCGTTTTTGCTCCTTGAACCGACTTGTCGAAGCGGCGAGCTTCACTTTCGCGTTGGCGGCCAGTAAGCCCGACTTTTGGAATCTTGTGCTGTGTTTTCGCACTTGAACAATACAGGCGCAGCACCCCAATTTACACCTGTATGAAGGGTCCCGAGGGCATTCAAAATTGCATGGAAACTTTAGATGAAAGGGTTTTCAAGTATTCCATCTGCCACTACCTGGAATATGTTGCCAGCCTCTATCATCCCATCATCTGCCAAAGCCGGGCTTAGAAGCCATCCAAGTCCCCCAAATCCCCCCCTTCTCGAAATTCCAATCCTCAAAAGAACAACAAAAAGGCCCTCTCCCACTTCCAAGACGAATTGCCAAACTGTATTGACCTAATTCACTGTCAGTCAGTTAACCGAGCGGAACTTGGAAGCTGTTGCGCTTACCTTGGACAAGTCTTTACACAGCTTGTCACTGCCCACCAGGCGACATTCGAGAATAACAAATAGTCCATTCGTCAGTCGGATCCGCTTGGGTTTGCAAAAAGCGAAAAAATTGACCCAGTTCACCCCCTTCTTGGGCCGGATGCTCTTGTTTATACGCTTCGAATGCCTCTCTCACCGCAACGTCATGTGGGTTGGATTCGTCAAAATGCACAACCGACTTCCCCTGGGAGTCGAAGGAAACTTGTATGCCGATCTGCACCAAGTCGAGGCCATTTTGAGGCTGCTGATGAGTGGCCTGGGACATATTGATTGTGGTGATATTGATTGTGTTGGGTGTTGGTGTTGGTGATGGCAGTGGTGTGCTGTGTCGAAAAAAAATTGTCCTTTTTTTCTCCCCAGGGGCCAGGTTATATACTTGATCAAATACAGGTCACGGGACAGAGCCATTAGATAACCACCAAGTCTGCCAGCTGTCGGGCAAGGAAGCGAGCAAACGGCAACAAGCAAACAACGGGTAATTACCGCGGTGAAAAACGGAAAAATTCGTCACGAGCATCAGTCACCGGCATCACCGGCATTGGTCACTGGCAACAAGCAAACGGCAATAGGCGAATAGCAACAAGTAGCTGGCCGTGAATCACCAGCATTAGTCACATCATTCACCAGCACTGGCAGTGAATCACCAGTATCAGTCACCAGAATCAATCACATCATTCACCAGCATCAGTGACTAGCAACAATCAAACGGCAACAGGCGAACGGCAACAAGCAAACAGCAACAGGCGAACAGCGACAAGTAACTAGCAGCAAATCACAAGCATTAGTCACTAGGTCTATCCAAACTCGCTGTCCAATGGGCAGAAGATCCCTCGAGCAAAGCAGAGTCCTGGTTGCAAGGCATCAAAGAGGGTCATCAGGATGAGCAGGTGACTGCGTGGAAAGGGGCTCTAGAAGCGCATAAGCAGCACGGGAAGGATCTCCAAAGGCAGTTGAACGCCTAGAGCAATCATCAAGCCGCAAGGCCCGCGAGCTATTCCTTGCAGAAAGGGAAAAGTTTGCACAGGAGCATCCGGCCCAAGCAGAGCCAGGGGCCGAAAACGGTTCATTGCCGACATCTCACGAGAGCCGCGACAGTTACTGGCAACAAGTAAACGGCAACGGGCAGCCAGCATTAGTCACTAGTAGGGCAAACAACAAGAAAACGGCAGTGAGAACAGGTACTAGGTAAACGGCTTGAACGGCAATAACCAAATAATGTTGGGCAACCGGCAAGAGATCTGGAAGCGAATGAGCAGCCGGTACTGAACAAACCGCAAGTATAAAGCGCCTCAACAATTCCCAGATACGTTCCAAGACACGAGCCCAGACACGAGCCCAACAACATTCCATCTCTTCGAAAACATCACTGGAAATAGCCAGGATGGATGAAATGCCCAAGGTAGTGTTGCAACATTGTCATTCGGATCTACACAGACAACTGACATGCCATGTAGCTCGCCCTCGGCCGACTAACCTGACGCCATACGATCAGGTCCAGCATCAGCACCACCACCGCCGCCGCCGCCGCCGCCATGTCCCAACCAAATGAGCAGCAGCCGCAAGATGGGAACAGGACTGTTGACGTCGTCATCCTCGTGGCTGCCATCTGAGCCACGAGAGCGCAAACATGGCACAGCTTCACGAGTATCACAAGCTGACCATCGTTGAGGAAATGAGGCCCAAGGCCAAAGCCGACTTTGTGTACGAGAACACAAACTATACGCCCAGGGTACTGTTGTAATGTTGTCATTTGGATATCCAGACAAACTGACATGCCATGTAGCTTACCATTACCGACGAGCAAGCTGACACCATACGATCGAGCCCACCACCACGAATACCTACGTTATTTTCGATGAAATCGAACGCCGAACCGAAAATACATTACATTACAACTCCCATTCGAGATACACACTGTCCGCCGTGTTGGCAAGCTTTTCCTTTCCTACCCACGAGCGATGAAGCCTGCGATTCTCAACTACGGCCAGACAACCGAACGAATATTCCAGCTCCACCACACAGAGCACCAGCGAGGAACACTGCCCTGCCATGACGACTGGACAGGCCGATACTGTGTTTACGGAGACAGGCAAACCACAATGGCTGTACAAGTACCAGACTGCAATTCTGGGACAGTACAATTGATCGGGTCATATCTGATCTAGCCATTCTCAACGTGGTTGGGGCCGAAAACATGGAGCCAGAAGAAGTGCGCCAATACTCTGCAACCCGACAACCTCGACGCCATAACCGTACCATGGCATCTTGAATGACGGCAAGGCTCCAGCCGCGCCCGAGCCAGAAACCCCAATAGAGATGGCTCAGAAAAGCGTCATGGGCCTAGATTCCCGAACCAAGAGCTTGAGCCTACATACGACTGATATGGATGGCGACGGTGGGTTGACTTTGCTATTTGTCCCGGGGAACGCAATCATAACAACACACAAGACGTAACAAACGACGGAGCAGGAATATAGCAACTCAGAAACATACAATGCCGTCACTCATTTATTGAACAACGACGACTGCAAACAAATGCTTTTGGGCCGCTCATGGCCCTCGTAAAGCACAGAAATAATACTGAGCTTGAACGCTGCCGAAGCGGAACCCAGAACGCTCGAACCACACTCAGCAGAAGCCTCGCTCTTAGGAGCCCATCGAGAATACAAGCCGAGCTGGCAGATCTCAATATTATTCGGAAACTGCGAGAAGATTTCAAAGAGCAACGGGCGGCCCTGCGAGACTTTCGCTCAAAGGACGACATTGACTCTGTTGTTGTGACAAGGGCCTAGCTTGGAGCAATTACTCAATTCATCTAATAACAGTCTTTGGTATCAAAGGTCCTTGGTTTCCCTTAAGGCCTTGAGGGACCGAAGCCGTCTATTTATACAAGAAGTCGGTGAGAGCCTTCTGCCCTAATCCCGTGACCGTAGCCCTTATGTAACCGTGTGACAGTTGTATCGCGCCTCTTTGCAACTCTCTCAAACAGAGTCAACGCGCTGGCAAACTGGCAGGCAACGACGTCCCCAGACGGCTTGGCCACTGAAATCCGACAAACCATGGCCCGGCCATCGCCCCCAAAGCCATCATGCCCAATATTTGCAACTACGCTTCCCTTTTGCAACAGCTACGAAACTCGCGAAGCTATAAGTCGTGGGAGCAAGCTAGCATTACCATAGTGGCGCAAATCGACCAATATTACTCCGTATTATTCGCCTTGAGCATTCTCGAGTTGGTCAAGTGGGCAGCAAACCCGACATCTAATGCCCGTCTTCGTGTCTTGACACTGTCTGCCTTTGAAGAATCAGATGATTTAAGGTTCCAGAAGTCCGAGAGGTCCGAGGGTCATGATACTTGCTTTTTCTAGAGTTTTCGAGTTGGGGCTATGAGGAGGGACATCACAGGGGTACTCGGGGGATTCAGCATGGTACAAGTATAGGGATACTGCGGATAGAAGTGGCTTGATTCGGGTTTACAATGAGTTGGGCAACATGAACATTCCCAAAAAAAGATGCGCGAGTACGCGGCACCTAGCTGAAAGATGGCAGACTTGGAGAATAGGGACAACCTTTTTTGGGCCCTGTTTGTCTACTCTCGCATGGTCAAAGTCTAACCTTTTATGACCAGAGTTCCTTCATGTATATGTAGTGGTAACTCGTCCCTCTCTTCCTGGAAAACCAAGGACCTTTGACACCCCCATTCCAAGTCTATAATCGTGCCCTTGTCACAAAATAATGATACAAGCATGACAAAAGTATTGTGCAAGCGCCTTCGGTAGCGAAAGAATTGGCTTGATACAGAGAGACTTGTTCATACCGTGTTTACCATCAACCCATTGTCCATGTTGCAGTGTTTGTCGCCATTATTCTTCTGTACTCCCTCTCTCGACATTCCAATAAACCCGAGAGCCAAAGCCGTTGTCGACATGACCGGCCAAGAACTTTTGTAGATCACTGGCAAATCCTCGGCGGTGGGCACAAATTGATGATTATCGCACGGCCAACACCTGGACAGAGGCATTAGACAACAGAGGCGCTGCAGCGAAAGTGTTTCTACGGACCATGTAAAGCAATACAACACACGGCAACGGCGTCAAGACACAAACGGGAAATAAAGATGTTGATGCGAGCAACAAGTGTATTCACTTGATCCCTATAGTACCCCAAAACCGAGACCCTAAAGACAGCACCAAAATGAAAAAGGAAATAGTAGTAAAGCGAAATGCCGTCTCTGCGGAACAACTAGGAGCGCAGCACATGTAAAAAAAGACAACCCATGACCATGGAGACCATGAGGCTTCATCTTCCAACTACCCTTGGAGCACCCCGTGGTAATCGACTTGGTCGTCTTGGAGAGCAGAGCTTTGAGTGGCAGCGTTGACCCCGGACATTCCAACGTCTTCGACATATACAGACTGCTGAGTCGGAGCATACAGTGCATCTCTAGCAGAGCTCGGGATGTTTGCGTTGTTGTGTCAAACAGTTAGTGGGCAGCATCTGCCAGTTGTTGGTGGCGTAGTCAAAGGTCAGCCAAGGAGGTGTGTCGCCCGACATCAGGCGTATAGTAAATGCCACCGTCCAAGGCAAGACACTTGAAAGGATACTTCCAGAAACAACTCGTGCCGGTATGTAGCCAAAGGTAGGCGATGCGCACGAGGTTCAATTACCTAGTAGAACTTTCGCTGCAGGCTTTTAGGTTACTTGTTGTTACAATTACCTGACTCGTGGTCAGATATATTGCAAATTGGACAGCTATAAACGAAGCCATCGCGGAAAGGATACAAACAGTCTGCAACCTTGTGACCAGGCTTACAGCAGTTCACATATAATTCTTTTGCGGTCATGTCTCGACGACTTTGAACTTTGGCGGATAAGAGTAAAGTTGGAGGTGCAGTCGGAGCTGGGTTTAGACCTGGATTTCGAGCTGAAAATATAAATTAAGTATTATTATATTAATTTATTTTTATGATATAATAGTAAATTTAATAGCCTTTTCTACTTACTTAGATTATATAATACTTAATATATACTTAAATAAATGTATTATATAAATTTATACTTTTAATAGCTAGTAAAAAAATAATTAGTTTATATTATAATAAAACTTATATAAAAAAGCGGTTTTCTTGCTTTTATATATTATATATTATATATTATATACTATAAAATTATAATTAAAACTTTACTTAACTTAATTATATTATAATTTAAATTTATACTTTTAATATCTAGTAAAAAAATATTACTAGGTAATATTATAATAAAACTTAAATATAAAAGTAATATTCCTGCTTTAATATATTATATTTTATATATTATATACTATAAAATTATAAGTAAAACTTTACTTTACTTAATTATATTATAATTTAAATTTATACTTTTAATATCTAGTAAAAAAATATAACTAGGTAATATTATAATAGAACTTAAATAAAAAAGTAGTGTTTTTATATTTATATATTATATATTACGTAATATATACTATGAAATTATAATTATTACTTTACTTTACTTAATTATACTATAATTTAAATTTATACTTTTAATATATATATAAAAATAAAAAAATAAAATATTTAAATATTAATTATATAAATATAATTATATATTAGTTTTACCTCTCCGGAAAAGGTAAAACCGCTAATACAAATTTATTTGGCAGCTTTAGCCTTGTAGGCCTTTTTGGCTTTTTTGGCCTTTTTGGCCTTGGCTTTGCTAGCCTGATTAGTGTTACGACCTAGCCGCAAGCTACAATATAGGTCACAGAATAAGCCGGCTATATAAGCCACCTTATAGTGGTAACTACTAACAATAAAACCCTAGTAGAATTAAATATATAAGTAATTAAAGTATTTAAGGTTTAATTATTTTAATAAGTATAAAAATTAAAAGAATTAAGTTTTAATTTACTTAATGTTACGACCCAGCCGCAGGCTGCAGTGTAGGTCGTAGAATAGGCCGCCTATATAAGCCACCCTATAAAGGAATAAGGCTTATATTAAAGAAATAATTAAAGTATATAAGGTAATTATAAGAGTTATTTTATAATTAAAATAATTACTAAGTAAGTTAATATAATTACCTTATAATTAAGATAATTTATAGTTAAAAGTTACTCTTAAGAAAAAGTAACTACTTTATATATAAAAACCTTAATTTTACTTTATAAATAAACTTTAACTTTTTAGCTTTTAATAATAATTATTATATTAACTTAAGCTTTACTTATAACTCTTTAACTTTAATTACTTAGTTATAATTTATAACTTATTACTAATATAATACCTAATTACTTAAATTAACTACCCTAATAGCTTTATTAATATAAATTATAATTAGTTTATTCCTTAAAAACCTTAGCTATTATATATTAAAAGCTTTTATTTAAACTATTACTATATTACTTTAAGTAATACTTAATAATTATTAATATAATATTATATAAAACTATTATTATATTTAAATTAAATAAAACCTAAGAAAAATTAATTATTATTTTTATTTATAATATACTTATTAAGATTATATACTTTTAAAAATAAGTTTAATAAATAAAAAAAAAATAATAAAAATAAGCTATAATTATAATTATAATTAAAAAGAACTTAAAAGAAATTCTTAAACCTAAAATATTAAGATTATATAATAAATTCCTAGGTATACTTTAAGGATTCTTTACTTAACTTAAGGCTTATTATTAATAATTCTTAATTAAAATAAAAGAATCCTTTATTAAGGTATTATATATAAGAGAATATATAATAAAAGTAATACTTATATAATTTAAACTTATTATAAGGGATTACCTTAATAAAAAAAAGATAATTATAAAGAAGAAATTAATATTATTTTTAAAAGTTATAATAAGTTTAAAAAAGCTATTAAAAAAGCTTTTAAAATAATTAATAAAGTTAGAGCTATTAAGTATTATATTAATAAGCTTAAGTAAAAGGGATTAATATTTAATTATATTACTTATTTTTAATAACTTATATCTTAGCTTAATTAAAAGAATAAACCTTTTATATTAGCTTTTTATAAAGGACTTAAAAAAGAAGTTAAAAATAAACTTTATAAAAAAAATAAACTAAATAACTTATTAAATTATATTATTATAATAATATAAATTAATAATAAATAATATTAATAATATATATAAAAGAAATAAGGTAAAGGAACTTAAAGCCTTACTAAAGAAAAAAGTTATTAAGCTAATTAATATAAAAAGTATAATAAACTTATTACTTATAATTATACTTTTAACCCTAAATAAATAAAGCTTAATATTACTAAGAAAAATAATAAAAAGAAAAAAAAATACTATAATTATAAAAAACTAAGATATTTTATTAATAAATATAAGAAACCTAAGAAAAAATAAAAGCTAATACTAAAAAAAGATAAAAAATAACTTAATTCTATTAATTAATAAAAAATCAAAGTTATTAAATTAAAGGTAAAATATAAGAACCTTAACTAAACCTTTTATTATAATAATAATTATTATATTTATATAAGTAATAAATAAGAAAAAGGATAGTTTTTAAAAAAACTAAGAAAATTAAAAAAAAAAGTTATAAACTTTATAAGAAATAAGCTATAAGTAGCTAAATAACTAGTATAAAAAAACCTAAATAAATAATTATTAAAGAAGAAAATACTTATAATAATAAGATAAAAGGAACTTTATAAACTAAAATTATTAAAATATTTAAATAAAAACTTATATTAAAAAATTCTTAATTAGATATAATAATAAGTAAAAGTAAAAAAAGTTTAAAGGGAATAATAATATAAGAAGAAATAAAATATATAAATCCTTATTACTTTTAATAAACTAAAAAATAAAATAAAGGAAATAAGTATTAATAATAATAATATAATCTTAAATACTCTAGAAGTATTTAAAGATAAATAAAGTAAAAAAAAAAACGCTTATAAGGCTAATAACTATATAAGAATAAGCTATATAATAATATTTCCTTATATTAATAATAAAATATTTTATAATTCTTATTTTAATAATAAATACTATTATAATAATAAAAAACTAAATATTATAGTTTTTAAAAGAAGAAAAAGAAAATAATTTTAAACTTTTACTAAAATATATAAAATATATATATTTAATATAAGTATTATATATATTTATAATATATTAAGTATATTTTTAAACTAAGATATAATTAGATATATTTTTAATTAAGATAAAAGAATATTTAATTAAAGTATTATACTTTAGATAAGAACTCTTAAAATAAAAAGTAAAAATAATTAATAATAATTAAATAATAATCTTAAAACCTAATTTAAATACACCTATTAAATACTAAGCTTATATAAATCTTATAAATATATATAAATTAAATATATATTAATTATATATATATATAAAAAATAAGTAATAATATTAATATATATATAAAAAAAAAATCTTAATATATAAAAAAAAGTTATTACTTAAGTTACCTTAATATAAAATAAAAGACTATATAATATACTTATTATTAAATTATTTAAAATATATAATAAATAAGGCTAAAAAATAATATAAGTAATAATATAAAATATTAATAATATATAAATAAATATAATAAGTATTAGATATACTTAAATAAAAAGACCTTAAAGGAACTATAAAATTAATATATTATAATAAATAATAATTAAATAAGTAATATAATAAATAAAAGTTTAACCTTAAATATAATAAAAAATATATAATAAATTATAATAACTTAAAATATAAAAAGCATAAAAAAATAAAAAACTAAATTTATAATTACTTATATTAAATATTTAATAATAGGTTTTACTTTAAGTACTTATAAAATAAAATTAAACCTATAAAATAATACTAAGAAATAAAATAATAAATCGTAAAGGAATCTATTCTAAAAAACTTAAAAAATAAGACATATTATTTATAAAAGGGCTATAAGCTAATATAAAGAGAAAAACGCTAATAACCCTTAATATAACTAAAAGTAAATAAAGTAATAAGATAATATTAAATACTAAAGTTATAAGATATTATGTTTATATACTTATAAATAATAATATAATAAGTAATTATATTTTACTTAAAGTTATAAATTATTATTAATTACTATAAAAATATAAAAAGATATTATATAAGTTAATTAATATTAAAAAAAAACTTTTTACTTATAATAATAGAATTATTAATTAAGAGATTAATTATCTTAAAGTATAAATTTAAGGTTATTTAAAAGTAATTTAACTTAATATTATAAATATATTAAAATATAACCTAGTATTAAAGTACTTATAGTTATAAGAGAGTAACCTATTAATTAATTAAAGAATAAGCTAATTAAAGTAAAATAAGACTTTAAGCTAATAAAATTAATAAAATTTAAAAAAAAGAATAAAATTTTATTATAACTTAGCTTATAAATAAAGTTCTAAAAAAAGAAAACCTTTAAGTAAGTTATTTAAGAACTAATAATAATAAATAAGTAATAAAAAAGTAATTAAAATAATTAGATCTATTATAATAACCTTAATAATACTATAAACTAAAATATAAATAATAATAAGTAATAAGAAGATAAAAGCTAAAATCTAAAAGGTTATTATTACCTTAAAAAAAAACCTTATAAATATAAATAAGAAACTTATAAAAAAAAAAAGAATAAAAATAATAAAAATAATAAAAGCTTAATAATAAAAAAAAAAAAACTTAAGAATATTCCTAAGAAATATTAAAAATATAAAAAATTATTTATAAAAGAATTAAAAACCAGACTATTAGAATATAATTAATAAAATTATTAAATTAACTTAATAAATAAAAAATTAATAATATTTTATAAGATTTATAACTTAAATATAAAAGAACTTAAAATATTATAAGAATATATTAATAAAATACTAATAAAAGATTATATTAAAGTATTTATATTAAAAGCTAAATACCTAATTATATTTATTCTAAAAAAAAATAAAAAACTATGGTTAATAGTAAATTATTAGTAATTAAATATAATTATTATAAAGGATTAAATATTATTATTACTTATATTAGAACTATAGGACTAATTATATAAAATAAATTAGTTTATTACTTTAGACCTAAAAGAAGTATATAATTTAATTTAAATAAAGAAAAGCTATAAATAAAAGATAGCTTTTAAAATAAAGTTTAAATTATTTAAATACTTAATAATATTATTTAAGCTTATTAATATATTAGTAATATTCTAATAAATAATTAATAATATACTATAAAAATATTTAAATAATTTTATAATAATATATTTAAATAATATATTAATCTTCTTAAAAACCCTAAAAAACCATAAAAGATATATATATAAGGTATTATAAGTACTATAAAACATAAAGTTACTAATAGAACTAATAAAAAGTAAATTTTATACCTAAAAAGTAGACTTTTTAGAATATATAATATAATTAAATAAAATATAAATAAAAAAGATAAAAATTAAGGTAATAAAAGACTAACTAATACTAAAAAATATTAAGAATATATAAAGCTTTAAAGGCTTTATAAATTATTATAAGAGATTTATTAAGAGCTATAGTAAAACCATAATACCCTTAAATAAACTTACTAAGAAGGATAAGTTAAATAAACTTACTAAGAAGGATAAGTAGTAGAATTAAAATAATAAAGCGTAATATACTTTTAATAAGATTAAAGAACTTATTATATTTAAACTTATTTTAAGAACCTTTAACCTAAAAAAAAAAATAAAACTAAAAACTAATTTTTTAAACTTTACTTTAAGAGTATAAGTTAAATAAAAAGATAATAATAAGAAATTATACCTTATTATATTTTATTTAAAAAAACTTTATAAAGTAGAACTTAATTACCTTATTTATAATAAAGAATTCTTAGTAATTATTAATACTTTTAAGGAATTTAAATATTATCTTATAAGAAGTAAATATAAAGTTAAAGTATATATTAATTATAAAAATATCTCTTATTTTATAATAATATAATAATTAAATAAATAATAAATTTAATAGGCTAAATATCTTTTAGAATTTATTATAAAATTATTTATTAAAAAGGATTTAAAAATAAATAAGTAAATACTTTAAGTTAAAAAAGTAATTATAATATAAGAGTACTTATAATAATAGGATAACTCTTTAAGATTAATAAAAATAGTAATTTTTAATAAAAATAACTAAATATTATATTAAAAATATAAAAAAAAAACCTAATATATAATAAAATATACTAATAAGTAATAAATAATATATAATATATTAAGGATATATTAATAAGATATATATACTACCTAAAAAAAGTATTAATATATAAAGAGAAAATCTAAATACTACTAGAATTATAAGAAGAATATATTAAAAAAATACATAAATATTTAGTTTATAAATATTAAAAAATCTATAAAATATTAAATAAGATATAATAATAATATAATTTCTTAGGAATTAAGAAAATAATTAAAAAGGTTATTAATAAATATATATAATATAAAAAAAGTAAGGCTTTATAATATAAGCTATATAAAGAACTATAATTATTACTAGTACTAATATAATTATAAGAATTAATAGCTTTTAATTATATTATAAAGCTATTAATATTAAAAGAACTAATAACTAATATAAAATATAATAATATATTTATAATTATAAATAAACTTATAAAGTATAAATATTTTTTATTATATAAAGAAGTAAGTAATATAAAAAAACTTATATATATATTCTTATAAATAATAATAAGTAATTATAGGCTATTAAAGGAAATTATATTAGATAAAAAAAGTATATTTACCTCTAAGTTTTAGTAAGTACTTATAATATAACTTAAAATAAATTATAAGTTATGTATTATATATTACTTATAAATAAATAAATAAATAAAAAAATTAAACTAAATACTTAAATAATATCTATAATATTATATTAATTATTAGTAGGATAATTAGGTAAAATAGTTACTTATAATATAATTAGCTTATAATAGCTTAATATTAGAATTAATAAAGTAAATATTAGCTTATATTAATTATAGATTTAATCCTAAAGTATTTTAAATATAATATAAAAAACTATAAGTAAAATAAGTAATATTATAAGTAAATAAACTAAATAAATTATATAAAAAAATATAATATAAATTAGAATTTATATAAAATAAAATAATATTATATTATAATTATAAAAGATTAAAAAAATTAATCTTTAAGGAGAGAAATATAGTTTACTTACTTTAATAAAATATTAAAATAATATAATTAAGTAATAAATTAAACTATAAAAAATTAAGATTATTTATTATTAAAAAATAAATATTAATAAATAATTATAAACTTTTATTATTAAAAACTATAAGAAATTATTTTATAATATATATTTTACTTCTTAAGAAAGTATTAAATAATATATTAATAAAAAAAAATATTAAAGTTTTAAATAATAAAAAATATAAAGTAAAATAAATTCTAAATATAAGAATAAAAAATAAAATATATTAATACCTTATTAAGTAAAAAAACTATAAATATAAAAAAAACATATAAGAACTTATAAAGCACTTAAAGAAGTACTAGTACTTATTAAGGCAGTTTTATTAAAAGTATTACTAAGATTAATAAATCTTAGGTTTATAAGTAAGAAAGGAGATAATATAATATTTAAATATATATTATTTTAGACCCTTTTAAAATTAATATCTAATAAACTAAAAGAAAAAGAATAGTTTTTAATTATATAATACTTTTTATACTTAGCCTTTTCCTTTTTTATATATTTTAACTCTTTTATATTATTAATACCTTATAAAACTACTTATATTATTTTCTTAAACTATATTTTTTTTTATTTTTTAAGATAAAAAACTTTCTTTTTTATAGCTTTTAATTTAAACTTAAGCTTAGTATATTAATTAATTATTTTTTAAAGCTAAGTAAAAGTAATACCTAAGATATTATATTATAAGTATTTTAAGTAAATATACTTAAAATATTATAAGGAATTAATAAGTAATACTTTATAAAAAAAAATACCTTAAAAAAAATAAGTAAAGTAAAATAATATATTAATTAAATAAAAGAGAATAATTAAAAAAAGATTATTAAAATAAAGTAATAACTTACTTTTTAATTTACTTTTAAAAATATAATTAAATATAATATTAAGAGAATATTATAAAAAATAAAAAAAGATAAGAAAACTTATAATTAATATAAGTAAAAAAAAAAAGCTACTTATAATATAAGACTTAAGCCTTAAGGATAAAACTATAAGAAAGGGGATATTATGTTATAATCTAGCTATAAGCTATAATATAGGTTATAAAATAGGCCGCTTATATAAGCTACCTTATAAAAGAATAAGGCTTATATTAAAGAAATAATTAAAGTATATAAGGTGATTATAAGAGTTATTTTATAATTAGAATAATTATTAAGTAAGTTAATATAATTACCTTATAATTAAGATAACTTATAGTTAGAAGTTACTTTTAAGAAAAAATAACTATCTTATATATAAGAACCTTAATTTTACTTTATAAATAGACTTTAACTTCTTAGCTTTTAATAATAATTATTATATTAACCTAAGCTTTACTTATAACTCTTTAACTTTAATTACTTAGTTATAATTTATAACCTATTACTAATATAACACCTAATTACTTAGATTAATTGCCCTAGTAGCTTTACTAATATAAACTATAACTAGTTTATCCCTTAGGAACCTTAGCCGTTACACTTAATTAACCTTATATAATAAATTATATAATTATTATAATTTTTTTTTATAAATAAATTTTAGTTTTTTAGCTTTTAATATAAATTATTATATTAAATAAGCTTTACTTATAACTTTTTAATTTTAATTATTTAATTATAATTTATAACTTATTATTAATATAATACTTAATTACTTAGATTAATTATTTTAATTATTTTATTAATATAAACTATAATTAGTTTATCTCTTAAAAATCTTAGTTATTATATATTAAAAGCTCTTATTTAAATAATTATTATATTATTTTAAGTAATATTTAATAATTATTAAAATAATACTTATAATATTTATTTTATTTAAGATAATTATATTATTAGTATTTTAAAAGCTTTAAAGCTTTAAACCTTAAAATATTATAAATAAACTTATATAATTATACTAATAAATTAAGTAATTTAGCCTTAAATATTAAATACTTATATTAAAATAAAAAAATTTAAAAGAAATTATTAAGCCTAGAATATTAGAACTTTATAATAATAATCTTGTAACGGCTAAGGTTCCCAAGGAATAAACTAGTTATAGTTTATATTAGCAGAGCTACTAGGGCAGTTAATCTAAGCAGTTAAGTGTTATATTAGTAATAAGTTATAAACTATAACTAAGTAATTAAAGTTAAAGAGTTATAAGTAAAGCTTATTTAATATAATAATTAGTATTAAAAGCTAAGAAGCTAAAGTTTATTTATAAAGTAAAATTAAGGTTCTTATATATAAGGTAATTACTTTTTCTTAAAAGTAATTTCTGATTATAAGTTATTTTAATTATAAGGTAATTATATTAATTTATATAATAATTATTTTAATTATAAAATAACTCTTATAATTACCTTATATACTCTGACTATTTCTTTAATATAGGCCTTATCCCTCCGCAGGATAGCTTATATAAGCAGCTTATCTTATAACTTATATTATAGCTTATAGCTAGATTATAATATAATATCCCCTTTTTTATAGTTTTATCTTTAAGGCTTAAGTTTTATATTATAAGTAGCTTTTTTCCCTTACTTATATTAATTATAAGTTTTCTTATTTTTTTTTATTTTTTATAATATTTTTTTAATATTATATCTAACTATATTTTTAAAAGTAAATTAAAAAATAAGTTATTACTTTATTTTAATAATTTTCTTTTAATTATTCTCTTTTATTTAATTAATATATTATCTTACTTTATTTATTCCTTTTAAGATATTTCTTTTTATAAGGTATTACTTATTAATTTCTTATAATATTTTAAGTATATTTACTTAAAATACTTATAATATAATATTTTAAATATTACCTTTACTTAGCTTTAAAAAATAACTAATTAATATACTAAGCTTAAGTCTAAGTTAAAAGCTATAAAAAAGAAAGTTTTTTACCTTAAAAAATAAAAAAAAATATAATTTAAAAAAATAATATAAGTAATCTTATAAAGTATTAATAATATAAAGAAGTTAGAATATATAAAAAGGAAAAAGGCTAAGTATAAAGAGTATTATATAGCTAAAAACTATCCTTCTTTTTTTGGTTTATTAGACGCTGATTTTAAAAGGGTCTAAAATAATATATATTTAGATATTATATTATTTTTTTTCTTACTTATAAACCTAGGGTTTACTAATCCTGGTAGTACTTCTGGTGGAATTACCTTAATAGGTGTTAGTACTTTTTTAGGTACTTTATAAGTTTTTATATATTTTTTTTATATTTATAGTTTTTTTACTTAATAAGGTATTAGTATTATTTATTTTTTATTTTTATATCTAAGATTTATTTTACTTTATACTCTTTATTATTTAAGACTTTAATATTTTCTTTTACTAATATATTATCTAGTACTTTTTTAAGAAGTGAAATATATACTATAAGATAATTTTTTATAATCTTTAATAATAAAAGTTTATAGTTATTTATTAATATTTGTTTTTTAATAGTAAATAATTCTAATTTTTTATAATTTAACTTATTACTTAGTTATGTTATTTTAATGTTTTATTAGAGTAAGTAAACCATGTTTCCCTCCTTAAAAATTAATCCCTTTAATCTTTTATAATTATAATATTATATTATTCTTTTTTATATAAATTCTAATTTATATTATATTTTTTTATATAATTTCTTTAGTTTATTTACTTATAATATTACTTATTTTACTTATGGTTTTTTATATTATATTTAAAATACTTTAGGATTAAATTTATAATTAATATAAGCTAGTATTTGCTTTATTAATTCTAATATTAAGCTATTATAAGCTAATTATGTTATAAATAATTATTTAACCTAATTATCTTATTAATAGTTAATATAGTATTATAAATACTATTTAAGTATCTAGTTTAATCTTTTTATTTATTTATTTATTTATAAGTAATATATAATACTTAACTTATGATTTATTCTAAGTTATATTATAAGTACTTATTAAAACTTAGAAGTAAATATACTTTTTTTATCTAATATAATTTCTTTTAGTAATTTATAATTACTTATTATTATTTATAAGAATATATATATAAGTTTTTTTATATTACTTGCTTCTTTATATAGTAGGAAGTATTTATACTTTATAAGTTTATTTATAACTATAAATATATTATTATATTTTATATTAGTTATTAGTTCTTTTAATATTAGTAGTTTTATAATATAATTAAAAGTTATTAATTTTTATAGTTATATTAGTATTAGTAATAGTTATAATTCTTTATATAGCTTATATTATAAAGCCTTACTTTTTTTATATTATATATATTTATTAATAACCTTTTTAATTATTTTCTTAATTTCTAAGAAATTATATTATTATTATATTTTATTTAATATTTTATAGATTCCTTAATATTTATAAACTAAGTATTTATATATTTCTTTAATATATTCTTCTTATAACTCTAGTAATATCTAGATTTTCTCTTTATATATTAGTACTCCTCCTAAGTAATATATATATTTTATTAATATATCTTTAATATATTATATATTATTTATTACTTATTAGTATATTTTCTTATATATTAGGTTTTTTTTTTATATTTTTAGTATAATATTAAGTTATTTTTATTAAAAGTTATTATTTTTATTAATCTTAAAAAGTTATCTTATTATTATAAATACTCTTATATTATAATTACTTTTTTAACTTAAAGTATTTACTTATTTATTCTTAGATTCTTTTTAATAAATAATTTTATAATTAAATTCTAAAAGATATTTAGCCTATTAAATTTATTATTTATTTAATTATTATATTATTATAAAGTAAAAGATATTCTTATAATTAATATATACCTTAACTTTATATTTACTTCTTATAAGATAATACTTAAATTCCTTAAAAGTATTAATAATTACTAAGAATTTCTTATTATAAATAAGGTAATTAAGTTCTACTTTATAAAGTTTTTTTAAGTAAAATATAATAAAGTATAGTTTTTTATTATTATTTTTTTATTTAACTTATACTTTTAAAGTAAAGTCTAATAAATTAGTTTTTAATTCTATTTTTTTTTTAAGTTAAAAGTTCTTAAAATAAGTTTAAATATAATAAGTTTTTTAATTTTATTAAAGGTATATTATACTTTATTATTCTAATTTTACTGCTTATTCTTCTTAGTAAGTTTATCTAAAGGCATTATGATTTTATTATAGCTTTTAATAAATTTTTTATAATAGTTTATAAAGCTTTTAAAGCTTTATATATTCTTAATATTCTTTAATATTAGCTAGTTTTTTACTACCTTAATTTTTATTTTTTTTATTTATATTTTATTTAATTATATTATATATTTTAAAAAGTTTACTTTTTATATATAGAACTTACTCTTTACTGGTTCTATTAGTAACTTTATATTTTATAGTACTTATAATACTTTATGTATATATTTCTTATGGTTTTTTAGGGTTTTTAAGAAGATAAGTATATTATCTAGATATATTATTATAAAATTATTTAAGTATTTTTATAGTATATTATTAATTATTTTTTAAAATATTACTAGTATATTAGTAAGCTTAAATAGTATTACTAGGTATTTAAATAGTTTAAGCTTTATTCTAAAAGCTGTTTTTTATTTATGGCCTTTTTTTATTTAAATTAAATTATATACTCTTTTTAGGTTTAAAGCAGTAAATTAATTTATTTTATGTAATTAGTTTTATAGTTCTGATATTAGTGGTAATAGTATTTTATTTTTTATGGTAATTATATTTAATTACTAATAATCTACTATTAATTATAGTTTCTTATTTTTTTTTAGAATAAATATAACTAGGTATCTAGCTTTTAATATAAATACTTTAATATAGCTTTTTATTAATATCTTATTAATATACTCTTATAGTGTTTTAAGTTTTTTTACGTTTAAGTTATAAATCTTATGAAATATTATTAATTTTTTGTCTATTAATTTAATCTAATAATTCTACTAGCTATGTTCTAGTAATCTGGTTTTTAATTCTTTTATAAATAACTTTTTATATTTCTAGTATTTCTTAGAAATATTTTTAAGTTTTTTTTTTTTTATTATTAGGCTTTTATTATTTTTATTATTTTTATTTTTCTTTTTTTTTTTAAGTTTCTTATTTATATTTATAAGATCTTTTCTTAAGGTGATAATAACCTTTTAGATTTTAGCTTTTATCTTTTTATTGCTTATTATTATTTATATCCTAGTTTATAGTGTTATTAAGGTTATTATCGTAGATTTAATTATTTTTTTCTTTATACTTATTATTTTTATATTATTTATTTATTATTATTAGTTCTTAAATAACTTACTTAAAGGTTCCTTTTTTTTAGAACTTTATTTATAAGCTAAGTTATAATAAAATTTTATTTTTTCTTTTAAATTTTACTGATTTTATTAGCTTAAAGTCTTATTTTACTTTAGTTAGCTTATCTTTTAGTTAATTAGTAGGTTACTTTTTTATAATTATAAGTACTTTAGTACTAGGTTATATTTTAATATATTTATAATATTAAGTTAAATTACTTCTAAATAATCTTAAATTTATATTTTAAGATAATTAGTTTCTTAGTTAATAATTCTATTATTATAAGTAAAAAGTTTTCCTTTAATATTAATTAATTTATATAGTATTTTTTTATATTTCTATAATAATTAATAATAATTTATAACTTTAAGTAAAATATAATTACTTATTATATTATTATTTATAAGTGTATAAACATAATATTTTATAACTTTAATGTCTAATATTATCTTATTACTTTATTTATTTTAGATTATATTAAGGGTTATTAGTGTTTTTCTTTTTATACTAGCTTATAGCCTTTTTATAAATAATATATCTTATTTTTTAAGTTTTTTAGAATAGATTTTTCTGCGATTTATTATTTTATTTCTTAGTATTATTTTATAAATTTAGTTCTATTTTATAAGTACTTAAAATAAAACCTATTATTAAATATTTAATATAAGCGGCTATAAATTTAGTTTTTTATTTCTTTATACTTTTTATATATTAAATTATTATAGTTTATTATATATTTCTTATTATATCTAGGATTAAACTTTTATTTATTATATTACTTATTTAGATTTTATTTATTATAATATATTAATTTTATAATTTTCTTAGAGTTTTTTTATTTAAGTATATCTAATACTTACTATATTTATTTATATATTATTAGTATTTTATATTATTATTTATATTATTTTTTAGCCTTATTTACTATATATTTTAAGTAATTTAATAGTAAGTATACTATATAGTTTTTTATTTTATATTAAGGTGATTTAAGTAATAGCTTTTTTTTATATATTAGGATTTTTCCCTTATATATATATTAATATTATTACCTGTTCTTTATATATATATATAACTAATATATATTTAATTTATATATATTTATAGGATTTATATATACTTAGTATTTAATAAGTATATTTAAATTAAGGTCTAAGATTATTATTTAATTATTATTAATTATTTTTACTTTTTATTCTAGGAGTTCTTATCTAAAGTATAATACCTTAATTAAATATCCCTTTATCCTAATTAGAAATATATCTAGTTATATCTTAGTTTAAAAGTATACTTAATATATTATAAACGTGTATAATACTTATATTAAATATATATACTTTATATATTTTAATAAAAGTCTAGGATTATTTTTCTTCTTTTCTTTTAAAAATTATAATATCTGGTTTTTTATTATTATAGTAGTATTTATTACTAGAATAAGAATTATAAAATAATTTCTTATTAATATAAGAAAATATTATTATATAGCTTATTCTTATATAACTATTAGCCTTATAAGTGTTTTTTCCTTACTTTATTTATTTTTAAATACTTCTAGAGTATTTAGAATTATATTATTATTATTAATACTTATTTCCCTTACTTTATTTTCTGGTTTATTAAAGGTAATAAGTATAACAGCTAAGGTTCCTAAGGGATAAACTAGTTGTAGTTTATGTTGGTAAAGCTACTAGGGTAGTTAGTCTAAGTAGTTAGGTGTTATATTAGTAATAGGTCGTAGACTATAACTAAGTGATTAGAGTTAAAGAGTTATAAGTAAAGCTTAGGTTAATATAATAATTATTATTAAAAGCTAAGGAGTTAAAGTTTATTTATAAAGTAAATTTAGGGGTCCTTATATATTATAGTTACTAGTTAATGTAGAGGTAAGTATCCTTAATACTTACTTTTAAATATTAATAAGTATTATATATACTTACTTATAATAACTAAGTATTCTTCTTATTAGTCTTAATATACTAACTAATATTTTATGGTCCATTTTGCCTGTGCTGCCTAGCGGCCTATATAGCCGGCCTAACCTATAGCCTACTTCTTATATATGACTAGGTTATAATATAATATCCCCTCTCTTATGGTTTTATCCTTAAGACCTAGGCCTTATTTTATAAGTAGTCTTATGTTCCTTTCTCTTATTAGTAAGTTCTTTTTTTTTTTATCCTTTATAATGTTCTTTTAACGCTATATCTAGTTATATTATTATTCCTTATACTTATAAGTAAAAAGATCCCTTATTAAAGGCTTTTTTTACCTTATAGAATAATTATTTAGTTAATTTTATTAAATCATTTAGTTATAATATTATATTATATTCTTTTTATTTTACTTATGGCTTTTATTATAAGATGATTAAGTGTTCCTTTAAGTATAAGGAATATATATAGTAAGGGCATTCTTATAATGCTTTTAGTATTATAATTAACTTATATAGGTACCTTTTTTATGTGTTATTACCTCTTATTAATAAGTATCTTTTAATTAATTATATTATTTTTAAATTAAAATATTTAAATTAAGAGGAAGAGAGAGTAAAAGAGTAAATACTTAAAGCTTAGGCTAAGTTAAATAAAGTATTAGCCTATTTAGCGTGGTTACGCTGTTAAAAATAGCAGTTAATTACTAAGGGTTAATAAATAACTTATTTAGGTCTATAATTATTAAATGTATTAAAGGAGGAGGAGTATTATAAATCTAAGGCTATTATTAATATATAGTCTTTAGGCGTTATTAACGTGTTAAATTAAAATATTATGTTTAAGGATGCCTTATTAAGTACTACTAGTAATACTACTATAATAGGTGCTAGTAATTCTTTAAATGCTTTGTAAGTTCTTATGTGTTTTCCTTATCTTTATAGTTTTTTTATTTAATAAGATATTAATATGTTTTATTTCTTATCCTTATATCTAGGATCTGTTTTACTTTATATTTTATTTTATTTATGACTTTAATATCTTTTTTTATTAGTGCGTTACTTAGTGCCTTTTTAAGGAGTAAAATATATACTATAGGATGATTCCTTATAGTCTTTAATAATAAAAGTTCATAGTTATTTATTAATATTTATTTTTTAATGGTAAATAGTCTTAATTTTTTATAATTTAATTTATTACTTAGTTATATTATTTTAATGTTTTGTTAGAGTAGGTAAACCATGTCTTCCTTCTTAAAGATTAGTCCCTTTAATTTTTTATGATTATAGTATTATACTATTTTATTTTATACGAATTCTAATTTATATCGTATTTCTTTATATAATCTCTTTAGTTTATTTACTTATAATATTACTTATTTTGCTTATAGTCCTTTATACTATGTTTAAAATACTTTAGGATTAAATTTATAATTAGTGTAGGCTAGTATTTGCTTTATTAATTCTAATATTAAGCTATTATAAGCTAATTATATTATAAGTAACTATTTAACCTAATTATCTTATTAATAATTAATATAATATCGCAGATACTATTTAAGTGTTTGGTTTAATCTTTTTATTTATTTATTTATTTATAGGTAATATATAGTACTTAACTTATAATTTATTCTAAGTTATACTATAAGTGCTTATTAAAACTTAGAAGTAAATATACTCCTTTTATTTAATATGATTTCTTTTAGTAGTCCATGGTTACTTATTATTATTCTTAAGAATATATATATAAGTTCTTTTATATTACTTACTTCTTTATATAATAAAAAGTATTTATACTTTATAAGTCTATTTATAACTATAAATATATTATTATATTCTACATTAGTTATTAGTTCTTTTAATATTAATAGCTTTATAATATAATTAAAAGCTATTAATTCCTATAGTTATGTTAGTACTGGTAATAGTTATAATTCTTTATATGGCTTATATTATAAAGCCTTGCTTTTTTTATATTATATATACTTATTAATAACCCTTTTAATTATTTTCTTAATTCCTAAGAAATTATATTATTATTATATCTTATCTAGTATTTTATGGATTTCTTAGTGTTTATAAACTAGGTGTTTATGTATTTTTTTAATGTATTCTTCTTATAACTCTAGAGGTATTTAGGTCTTTTTATGGTACTTTAGGATATTTCTGGGTTTTATAAGATATTCTTTTAGTGTGTTTATAAACCTAACCTTCTTTTTTACCTATTATTAGATTTTCTTATATATTAGGTCTTTATTTTATACCTTTAATATAGCATTTAGTTATCTTTATTAAAAGTTATTATTTTTATTAATCTTAAGGAGTTATCTTATTACTATAGGTACTCTTATATTATAGTTACTTATTTAACTTAGAGTGTTTACTTATTTATTCTTAGATCCTTTTTAATAGATGATTTTATAATTAAATTCTAAAAAATATTTGGCTTATTAAATTTATTATTTATTTAATTATTATGTTATTATAAAATAAGAGATGTTTTTATGATTAGTATATACCTTAACTTTATATTTACTTCTTATAAGGTAATATTTAAATTCCTTAAAGGTATTAATAATTACTAGGAATTCTTTATTATAAATAAGGTAATTAAGTTTTACTTTATGAAGTTTCTTTAAGTAAAACATAATAAGGTATAGTTTTTTATTATTATCTTATTATTTAACTTATACTCTTAAAGTAAAATTTAATAAGTTAGTTTTTAATTTTATTTCTTTTTTTAGGTTAAAGGTTCTTAAAATAGGTTTAAATATAATGAGTTTTTTAATTTTATTAAAGGTATATTATGCCTTATTATTTTAATTCTATTACTTATTCTTCTTAGTAAGTTTATTTAAGGGTATTACGATTTTATTATAGTTTTTAATGAATCTTTTATAATAGTTTATAAAGCCTTTAAAGCTTTATATATCCTTAATATTTTTTAATATTAGTTAATTTCTTATTACCTTAATCTTTATTTTTTTTATTTATATCTTATTTAGTTATATTATATATTCTAGGAAGTCTACTTCTTATATATAGAACTTATATTTTATTAGTTTAAGTAATAGTTTAGTATCTTATAATATTCTTAGTACTATATATATATATTCCTTATGGTCTTTTAGGGTTTTTAAGAAGATTAGTATATTATTAAGATATACTATTATAAAGTTATTTAAATATTCTTATAGTATATTATTAATTATTCTTTAGAATATTATTAGTGTATTAATAAGCCCTATTAGTATTACTAAATATTTAAATAGTTTAAACTTTATTCTAAAGGCTATTATTTATTTATAACCCTTCTTTATTTAAATTAAGTTATATGCTTCTTTTAGGTCTACTATAATAAACTAATTTATACCGTGTAATTAGTCCTGTAGTTCTAATATTAATAGTAATAATGTTCTATCTTTTATAGTAATCGTGTTTAATTACTAATAATCTATTATTAACTATAATTTTTTATTTTTCTTTAGAATAAATATAACTAGGTATCTAGCTTTTAATATTAATGCTTTAATATAGCCTTTTACTAGTATCTTATTAATATATTCTTATAATATTTTAAGTTCTTTTATGTTTAAGTTATAGATTTTATAGAATATTATTAATTTTTTATTTATTAATTTGATTTTATAATCCTATTAATTATATTTAAGTAATCTGGTTTTTAATTCTTTTATAAATAATTTTTTATATTTTTAGTATTTTTTAAGGATATTCTTAAGTCTTTTTTCTTTTATTATTAGGCTTTTATTATCTTTATTATTCTTATTCCTTTTTTTTCCTTTAAGTTTCTTATTTATATTTATAAGGTCTTTCCTTAAGGTAGTAATAACCTTTTAGATCTTAGCTTTTATCTTCTTATTACTTATTATTATTTATATCCTGGTTTATAGCGCTATTAAGGTTATTATAGTAGATCTAATTATTTTAACTGCTTTTTTATTGCTTATTTATTATTATTAGTTCTTAAATAACTTACTTAAAGGTTTTTTTTCTTTAGAACTTTATTTATAAGCTAAGTTATAATAAAATTTTATTCTTTTTTTTAAATTCTATTAATTTTATTAGCCTAAAGTCTTATTTTACTTTAATTAGCTTATCCTTTAATTAATTAGTAAGTTACTCTCTTATAATTATAAGTACCTTAATATTAAGTTATATTCTAATACGTCTATAATATTAAGTTAAATTACTTTTAAATAACCTTAAATTTATACTTTAAGATAATTAGTCTCTTAGTTAATAATTCTATTATTATAAGTAAAAAGTTTTCTTTTAATATTAATTAACTTATATAATACCTTTTTATGTTTTTATAGTAGTTAATAATAATTTATAACTTTAGGTAAGATATAATTACCTATTATACTACTATCCATAAGTATATAAATATAATATCCTATAACTTTAGTATTTAATACCATCTTATTACTTTATCTGCTTTTAGTTATATTAAGGGTTATTAACGTCTTTCTTTTTATGCCAGCTTATAGCCCTTTTATAGATAATATACCTTATTTTTTAAGTTTTTTAAAATAGATTCTTCTACGATTTATTATTTTATTTCTTAATATTATTTTATAGGTTTAATTTTATTTTATAGGTACTTAAAGTAAAACCTATTATTAAATATTTAATATAAGTGATTATAAATTTAGTTTTTTATTTCTTTATATTTTTTATATCTTAGGTTATTATAGTTTATTATATATTTCTTATTATATTTAGGATTAAACTTCTATTTATTATATTACTTATTTAGATTTTATTTATTATAGTATATTAATTTTATAGTTCCTTTAGGGTTTTTTTATTTAAGTATATCTAATACTTATTATATCTGTTTATATACTATTAGTATTCTATATTACTACTTATATTATTTTTTAGCCTTATCTACTATATATTTTAAGTAATTTAGTAGTAAGTATATTATATGGTCTTTTATTTTATATTAAGGTAATTTAAGTAATAACTCTTTTTTATATATTAGGATTTTTCCCTTATATATATACTAATACTACTACTTATTCTTTATATATATATATAACTAATATATATCTGATTTATATACGTTTATAAGATCTATATAAGCTTAGTATTTAATAAGTATATTTAAATTAGGTTCTAAGATTATTATTTAATTATTATTAATTATCTTTACTCTTTATTTTAAGAGTTCTTATCTAAAGTATAATACCTTAATTAAATATCCTTTTATCTTAATTAAAAATATATCTAGTTATGCCTTAGTTTAAAAGTATACTTAGTATATTATAAATACGTATAATGCTTATATTAAACGTGTATATTTTATATATCTTAGTAAGAGTCTAGGATTATCTTTCTTCTCTTCTTCTAAAAACTATAATATTTGGTTTTTTATTATTATAATAGTGTCTACTACTAGAATAAGAATTATAAAATGTTTTTTTATTAGTATAAGGAAATATTATTATATAGCTTATTCTTATACGGTTATTAGCCTTATAGGCGTTTCTTCCTTACTTTATTTATCTTTAGATGCTTTTAGAGTATCTAGGATTATATTATTATTATTAACGCTTATTTCCTTTATTTTATCTTCTGGTTTATTAAAGGTAGTAAGGATTTATACGTCTTACTCCTTCTTATATTATTATTTTTTTTAAATCTTCTTTACTTTTACTTATTATTATACCTAATTAAGAATTTCTTAGTATAAGTCTTTATTTAAATATTTTAGCGATTTTAGTTCATAAAGTTCCTTTTATCCTGTTATTATAAGAGTTCTCTTCTTTAGTGATTATTTATTTAGGTCTTCTTATACTAGTTATTTAGTTACTTATAGCCTATTTCCTATAAAGTTTATAATTTTTTTCTTTAGTTTTCTTAGTTCTTTTAGAAATTATCCTCTTTTTTATTTATTACTTATATAAATATAGTAGTTATTATTATAATAAAAGGTCTAGTTAAGGTTCTTATATTCCACCTCTGATTTAGTAACTTTGATTTTTTATTAATTAGTAAAATTAAGTTATTTTTTACCTCCTTTTAGTACTAGCTTTTATTTTTTCTTAGGTTTCTTATATTTATTAATAAAATATTTTATTTTTTTATAATTATAATATTTCTTTTCCTTTTTATTATTTTTCTTAGTAATATTAAGCTTTATTTATCTAGGGTTAAAAGTATAACTATAAGTAATAGGTTTATTATACTTTTTATATTAATTAGCTTAGTAACTCTTTCCTTTGGTAAGGCTTTAGGTTCCTTTACCTTATTTCTTTTATATGTGTTATTAATATTATTTATTATTAATTTATATTACTATAATAATATAGTTTAATAAGTTATTTAGTTTATTCTCTTTATAAAGTTTATCCTTAACTTCTTCTTTAAGTCCCTTATAGAAAGCTAATATAAGAGGTTTATTCTCCTAGTTAAGCTAAGATATAAGTTATTTAAAGTAAGTAATATAATTAAATACTAATCCCTTTTACTTAAGCCTGTTAATATAGTACTTAATAGCTTTAGCTTTATTAACTATTTTAAAGGCCTTTTTAATAGCTTTTTTAAATTTATTATAACTTTTAAAAATAGTATTAGTTTCTTTTTTATAATTATCTTTTTCTTTATTAAGGTAGTCCCTTATAATAGGTTTAAACCATATAAGTATTACTCTTATTATATATCCTTTTATATAAAGTACCTTAATAAAGGATTCTTTTATTTTATTTAAGAATTATTAATAATAAGCCTTAAGTTAAGTAAGGAATCCTTAAAGTGTACCTAGGGATTTATTATATAGTCTTAATACCCTAGGTCTAAGGATTTCTCTTAAGTCCTTTTTAATTATAATAATAATTATAGCTTATTCTTATTATTTTTCTTTTATTTATTAGACTTATTCCTAAAAGCATATGATCTTAATAAGTATATTATAAGTAAAAATAATAATTAGTTCTTCTTAGGTTTTATTTAATTTAAATATAGTAATAGTCTTATATAATATCATATTAATAATTATTAGGTATTACTTAGAGTAATATAGTAGTAGTTTAAATAAGAGCTTTTAATGTGTAATAGCTAAGGTTCTTAAGGGATAAACTAGTTATAATTTATATTAGTAGAGCTATTAGGGTAGTTAATCTAAGTAATTAGGTGTTATATTAGTAATAGGTTATAGACTATAACTAAGTAATTAGAATTAAAGAGTTATAAGTAAAGCTTAGGTTAATATAATAATTATTATTAAAAGCTAAGGAGTTAAAGTTTATTTATAAAGCAAATTTAAGGGTCCTTATATACTATGGTTATTAGTTAACGCGGAGGTAAGTATCCTTAATGCTTACTTTTAAATACTAGTAAGTATTATATATGCTTACTTATAATAACTAAGTATTTTTCTTATTAGTCTTAATATACTAACTAATATTCTATGGTTTGTTCTGCCTGTGCCGCCTAGCGGCCTATGTAGCTGGCCTAACCTGCAGCCTGCTTCCTGCATATGACTGGGTTGTGATAATAAGGATTTATATATCTTACTTTTTCTTATATTATTATTCTTTTTAAATTTTTCTTGCTTTTACTTATTATTATACCTAATTAAGAATTTCTTAGTATAAGTTTTTATTTAAATATTTTAGTGATTTTAGTTTATGGAGTTCCTTTTATCTTATTATTATAAGCGTTTTCTTTTTTATTAGTTATTCATTTAGGTTTTCTTATACTATTTATTTGGCTATTTATAGCCTATTTTCTATAAAGTTTATACTTTTTTTTTTTAGTTTTCTTAGTTCTTTTAGAAACTATTCTTTTTCTTATTTACTACTTATATAAACGTAGTAGTTATTATTATAGTAAAAGGTTTAATTAAGGTTTTTATATTTTACCTTTAATTTAATAACTTTGATTTTTTATTAGTTAATAGAATTAAGTTATTTTTTACCTTCTTTTAGTACTAGCTTTTATTTTTTCTTAGGTTTCTTATATTTATTAGTAAAATATCCTAGTTTTTTATAATTATAATACTTTTTTTCTTTTTTATTATTTTTCTTAGTAATATTAAGCTTTATTTATTTAGGGTTAAGAGTATAATTATAAGTAATAGGTTTATTATACTTTTTATATTAATTAGCTTAATAACTCTTTTTTTTAGTAAGGCTTTAGGTTTTTTTACCTTATTTTTTTTATATATATTACTAATATTATTTATTATTAATTTATACTACTATAATAATATAATTTAATAAGTTATTTAGTTTATTTTTTTTATAAAGTGTATTTTTAACTTTTTCCTTAAGTTTTTTATAAAAAGCTAATATAAAAGGCTTATTCTCTTAGTTAAGCTAAGATATAAGTTATTTAAAGTAAGTAATATAATTAAATACTAATCCCTTTTATTTAAGCCTATTAATATAATACTTAATAGCTCTAGTTTTATTAATTATTTTAAAGGCTTTTTTAATAGCTTTTTTAAACTTATTATAGCTTTTAAAAATAGTATTAGTTTCTTTTTTATAGTTATTTTTTTTTATTAAGGTAGTCTCTTATAATAGGTTTAAATTATATAAGTATTACTTTTATTATATATTTTTTTATATAAAGTATTTTAATAAAGGATTTTTTTATTTTATTTAAGAATTATTAATAATAAGCCCTAAGTTAAGTAAGGAATTCTTAAAGTATACCTAGGGATTTATTATATAAGCTTAATACTTTAGGTTTAAGGATTTCTTTTAAGTTCTTTTTAATTATAATAATAATTATAGCTTATTCTTATTATTTTTTTTTTATTTATTAAACTTATTCTTAAAAGTATATAATTTTAATAAGTATTTTATAAGCAAAAATAATTATTAATTCTTTTTTAGTTTTACTTAATTTAGATATAATAATAGTCTTATATAATGCTATATTAATAATTATTAGGTATTACTTAAAGTAATATAATAATAATTTAAATAAAAGCTTTTAACGTATAATAGCTAAGGTTCTTAAGGGATAAACTAGTTATAATTTATATTAATAAAGCTATTAGGGTAGTTAATCTAAGTAGTTAGGTGTTATATTAGTAATAGGTTATAAATTATAACTAAGTGATTAGAGTTAAAGAGTTATAAGTAAAGCTTATTTAATATAATAATTAGTATTAAAAGCTAAGAAGCTAGAGTTTATTTATAAAGTAAAATTAGGGTTCTTATATATAGGATAATTACTTTTTCCTAAGAGTAACTTCTAACTATAAGTTATCCTAATTATAAGGTGATTATATTAACTTATATAGTGATTATTCTAATTATAAGACGATTCTTATGATCACCTTATATGCTCCGATTATTTCTCTGATATAGGCCTTATCTCTCCGCGGGGTAGCTTATGTAGGCGGCCTATCCTGCGACCTATATTGTAGCCTGCGGCTGGGTCGTAACAAATCTAAGAATACTTTAAGAATTTTTAATTTAACTTAAAGTATATTATTAATTTTACTTAAATAAGTTAATTAATATATAAATAAAAGTCTTATATATTAAAAAATATATAATAAGTATTATACTTATATAATTTAAATTAATTATATAAAATTATCTTATTAATATAAAAAATAATTAAAAAAATAAAATAAAAAAAATATTTATTAATTATAAAAAATTTAAAAAAGTATTTAAAAAAATATTTAAATTAATTAATAAAATAAAAATTATAATTATTTATATAAATTAACTTAAATAAAAAGGATTTATATTAGATTATATAATATATTTTAAATAAGTTATTTTAATATTAGATTAAAAAGATAAGTTATTTATATTAGCTTTTTTTAAAAAACTAAAAAAAGAAATTAAAAATAAGCTATATAAAGAAAATATATTAAATAATTTTTTAAATTATATAATAATAATAATTTAAATTAATAATAAATAATATTAATAATATATATAAAAATAATAAGAAAAAAAAACTTAAAATTTTATAAGAAAAAAAAATAATAAGCTAATTAAAAAAAAAGGTAAAAAAAACTTATTACTTATAATTATACTTTTAATTTTAAATAAATAAAGCTTAATATTATTAAAAAAAATAATAAGAAAAAAAAATATTATAATTATAAAAAACTAGAATATTTTATTAATAAATATAAAAAACCTAAGAAAAAATAAAAGCTAGTATTAAAAAAAAGTAAAAAATAACTTAATATTATTAATTAATAAAAAAATAAAATTATTAAATTAAAAGTAAAATATAAAAACCTTAATTAAACTTTTTATTATAATAATAATTATTATATTTATATAAATAATAAATAAAAAAAAATTTTTTTTAAAAAAAATTAAAAAAACTAAGAAAAAAAATTATAAATTTTATAAAAAATAAGCTATAAATAGTTAAATAATTAATATAAGAAAAACTAAATAAATAATTAATAAAAAAAAAATTTTTTATAATAATAAAATAAAAAAAACTTTATAAATTAAAATTATTAAAATATTTAAATAAAAACTTATATTAAAAAATTCTTAATTAAGTATAATAATAAATAAAAATAAAAAAAATTTAAAGAAAATAATAATATAAAAAAGAATAAAATATATAAATTTTTATTACTTTTAATAAATTAAAAAATAAAGTAAAAAAAATAAATATTAATAATAATAATATAATTTTAAATACTTTAAAAGTATTTAAAAATAAGTAAAATAAGAAAAAAATACTTATAAAATTAATAATTATATAAAAATAAGCTATATAATAATATTTTTTTATATTAATAAAAAAATATTTTATAATTTTTATTTTAATAATAAATATTATTATAATAATAAAAAACTTAATATTATAATACTTAAAAAAAAAAAAATAATTTTAAACTTTTATTAAAATATAAAAACTATATATAATTAATATAAGTATTATATATATTTATAATATATTAGGTATATTTTATAATTAAAATATAATTAAATATATTTTTAATTAAAATAAAAAAATATTTAATTAAAATATTATATTTTAAATAAAAACTTTTAAAATAAAAAGGAAAAATAATTAATAATAATTAAATAATAATTTTAAAACCTAATTTAAATATATTTATTAAATATTAAGCTTATATAAATTTTATAAATATATATAAATTAAATATATATTAATTATATATATATATAAAAAATAAATAATAATATTAATATATATATAAAAAAAAATCATAATATATAAAAAAAAGTTATTACTTAAATTATTTTAATATAAAATAAAAAATTATATAATATACTTATTATTAAATTATTTAAAATATATAATAAATAAAACTAAAAAATAATATAAGTAATAATATAAAATATTAATAATATATAAATAAATATAATAAGTATTAAATATATTTAAATAAAAAAATTTTAAAAGAATTATAAAATTAATATATTATAATAAATAAAAGTTAAATAAATAATATTATAAATAAAAGTTTAACTTTAAATATAATAAAAAATATATAATAAATTATAATAACTTAAAATATAAAAAGTATAAAAAAATAAAAAATTAAATTTATAATTACTTATATTAAATATTTAATAATAGATTTTATTTTAAGTACTTATAAAATAAAACTAAACTTATAAAATAATAATAAAAAATAAAATAATAAATTATAAAAAAATTTATTTTAAAAAACTTAAAAAATAAAATATATTATTTATAAAAAAACTATAAGCTAATATAAAAAAAAATATTAATAATTCTTAATATAATTTAAAATAAATAAAATAATAAAATAATATTAAATATTAAAATTATAAAATATTATATTTATATACTTATAAATAATAATATAATAAGTAATTATATTTTACTTAAAATTATTAATTATTATTAATTATTATAAAAATATAAAAAAATATTATATAAATTAATTAATATTAAAAAAAAACTTTTTATTTATAATAATAAAATTATTAATTAAGAAATTAATTATTTTAAAATATAAATTTAAAATTATTTAAAAGTAATTTAACTTAATATTATAAATATATTAAAATATAATTTAATATTAAAGTATTTATAATTATAAGAAAATAACTTATTAATTAATTAAAAAATAAGCTAATTAAAATAAAATAAAATTTTAAGCTAATAAAATTAATAAAAATTAAAAAAAAAAAAAATTTTATTATAATTTAGCTTATAAATAAAATTTTAAAAAAAAAAACTTTTAAGTAAATTATTTAAGAATTAATAATAATAAATAAATAATATAAAAATAATAAATATAAAAAAAAAATAATTAAATTTATTATAATAATCTTAATAATATTATAAACTAAAATATAAATAATAATAAGTAATAAAAAAATAAAAGTTAAAATCTAAAAAATTATTATTATTTTAAGAAAAAACCTTATAAATATAAATAAAAAACTTAAAAAAAAAAAAAAAATAAAAATAATAAAAATAATAAAAGCTTAATAATAAAAAAAAAAAAATTTAAAAATATTTTTAAAAAATATTAAAAATATAAAAAATTATTTATAAAAAAATTAAAAATTAAATTATTTAAATATAATTAATAAAATTATAAAATTAAATTAATAAATAAAAAATTAATAATATTTTATAAGATTTATAACTTAAATATAAAAAAACTTAAAATATTATAAAAATATATTAATAAAATATTAATAAAAAGTTATATTAAAATATTAATATTAAAAGCTAAATATTTAATTATATTTATTTTAAAGAAAAATAAAAAATTATAATTAATAATAAATTATTAATAATTAAATATAATTATTATAAAAAATAAAATATTATTATTATTAATATTAAAATTATAAAATTAATTATATAATATAAATTAATTTATTATAATAAACCTAAAAAAAGTATATAATTTAATTTAAATAAAAAAAAGTTATAAATAAATAATAGCCTTTAAAATAAAGTTTAAATTATTTAAATATTTAATAATATTAATAAAGCTTATTAATATATTAATAATATTTTAAAAAATAATTAATAATATATTATAAAAATATTTAAATAACTTTATAATAATATATTTTAATAATATATTAATTTTCTTAAAAACCTTAAAAAACTATAAAAAATATATATATATAATATTAAAAATATTATAAAATATTAAATTATTACTTAAATTAATAAAATATAAGTTTTATATATAAAAAGTAAACTTTTTAAAATATATAATATAATTAAATAAAATATAAATAAAAAAAATAAAAATTAAAATAATAAAAAACTAATTAATATTAAAAAATATTAAGAATATATAAAGCTTTAAAAGCTTTATAAACTATTATAAAAGATTTATTAAAAGCTATAATAAAATTATAATATTTTTAAATAAATTTATTAAAAAAAATAAGTAATAAAATTAAAATAATAAAATATAATATACTTTTAATAAAATTAAAAAACTTATTATATTTAAACTTATTTTAAGAACTTTTAACTTAAAAAAAAAATAAAATTAAAAACTAATTTATTAAACTTTACTTTAAAAGTATAAGTAAAATAATAAAATAATAATAAAAAATTATATTTTATTATATTTTACTTAAAAAAACTTTATAAAATAAAATTTAATTATTTTATTTATAATAAGAAATTCTTAGTAATTATTAATACTTTTAAGAAATTTAAATATTATTTTATAAAAAATAAATATAAAGTTAAAATATATATTAATTATAAAAATATTTCTTATTTTATAATAATATAATAATTAAATAAAAAAAAAATTTAATAAGCTAAATATTTTTTAGAATTTAATTATAAAATAATTTATTAAAAAAAATCTAAAAATAAATAAATAAATACTTTAAATTAAAAAAGTAATTATAATATAAAAGTATTTATAATAATAAAATAATTTCTTAAAATTAATAAAAATAATAACGTTTAATAAAAATAATTAAATATTATATTAAAAGTATAAAATAAAAACCTAATATATAAGAAAATCTAATAATAAGTAAAAAAAAAAGTTAAGTTTATAAATATACTAAAAAAATATCTTATAAAACCTAGAATTATTTTAAAATATTATAAAAAAACCTAAATACCTTTAGAATTATAAGAAAAATATATTAAAAAAATATATAAATATTTAGTTTATAAATATTAAGAAATATATAAAATATTAAATAAAATATAATAATAATATAATTTTTTAAGAATTAAGAAAATAATTAAAAAAATTATTAATAAATATATATAATATAAAAAAAATAAAGCTTTATAATATAAGTTATATAAAAAATTATAATTATTATTAATATTAATATAATTATAAAAATTAATAATTTTTAATTATATTATAAAGCTATTAATATTAAAAAAACTAATAATTAATATAAAATATAATAATATATTTATAATTATAAATAAACTTATAAAGTATAAATACTTTTTATTATATAAAAAAGTAAATAATATAAAAAAACTTATATATATATTTTTATAAATAATAATAAATAATTATAAGTTATTAAAAAATATTATATTAAATAAAAAAAGTATATTTACCTTTAAGTTTTAATAAGTATTTATAATATAACTTAGAATAAATTATAAGTTAAGTATTATATATTATTTATAAATAAATAAATAAATAAAAAAATTAAATTAAATACTTAAATAATATTTATAATATTATATTAATTATTAATAAGATAATTAAGTTAAATAATTACGTATAATATAATTAACTTATAATAGCTTAATATTAGAATTAATAAAATAAATATTAGCTTATATTAATTATAAATTTAATCTTAAAATATTTTAAATATAATATAAAAAACTATAAGTAAAATAAGTAATATTATAAGTAAATAAACTAAAAAAATTATATAAAAAAATATAATATAAATTAGAATTTATATAAAATAAAATAATATAATATTATAATTATAAAAAATTAAAAAAATTAATTTTTAAGAAAAAAAATATAATTTATTTACTCTAATAAAATATTAAAATAATATAATTAAGTAATAAATTAAATTATAAAAAATTAAGATTATTTATTATTAAAAAATAAATATTAATAAATAATTATAAACTTTTATTATTAAAAATTATAAAAAATTATTTTATAATATATATTTTACTTCTTAAAAAAATATTAAATAATATATTAATAAAAGAAAATATTAAAGTCTTAAATAATAAAAAATATAAAATAAAATAAATTTTAAATATAAAAATAAAAAATAAATAATATTAATATTTTATTAAGTAAAAAAACTATAAATATAAAAAAAATATATAAGAACTTATAAAGCACTTAAAAAAGTATTAGTACTTATTAAGGTAGTTTTATTAAAAGTATTACTAGGATTAATAAACCTTAGGTTTATAAGTAAAAAAAAAAATAATATAATATTTAAATATATATTATTTTAGATCCTTTTAAAATTAATATCTAATAAACTAAAAAAAAAAGAATAGTTTTTAGTTATATAATACTTTTTATACTTAGCCTTTTCCCTTTTTATATATTCTAACTCTTTTATATTATTAATACCCTATAAAACTACTTATATTATTTTCTTAAACTATATTTTCTTTTATTTTCTTAGATAAAATACTTATTATTATTTAGCTAAGGCTCTTTTTTTTACCTCCTTTAACTCCTACTTAAGCTTAGAATATTAGGTAGTAATAAATTATAACTAAGAAGAAGAAACGCTTAAAATATTATAATAAAACTAATAGTTATAAATATACTTTATATAATAAGAAGAATTAATAAGAAATACTTAGTAAAAAGATTATTTATAAGCCAGATAGTAAGAGTAAAAAGGTATATTAAGGGAGAATAAGTTATTTAGAATTATAAAGAAAAGATTATTATAATAGATTAAGGATTTAGCTTTTAGCTTATTTTTAAAGACATAACTAGATATAATATTAAGAGGGTATTATAAAAAGTAATAATAAAGGAAGAAAAAACTTATAAGATATTTATTATAAAATATAGCTTAAGCTTTAAAAATAAAACTATAAAAGAAGGGATATTATATTATAACCCAGCTATAAGCTATAATATAAGTTATAGAATAAGCCAGCTATATAAGCCACTTTATAATAGTAACTATTAATAATAAAACCCTAGTAGAATTAAGTATATAAGTAATTAAAGTATTTAAAATTTAATTACTTTAATAGGTATAAAAATTAAGGGAATTAAGTTTTAATTTACTTAATTAACCTTATATAATAAATTATATAATTATTATAATTTTTTTTCTTTATAAATAAATTCTAGCTTCTTAGCTTTTAATATAAATTATTATATTAAATAAGCTTTACTTATAACTTTTTAATTTTAATTACTTAATTATAATTTATAACTTATTACTAATATAATACTTAACTACTTAGATTAATTACTCTAGTTATTCTGCTAATATAAACTATAACTAGTTTATCCCTTAGGAACCTTAGCTGTTATAATTAGCCCCTTTTATAGCTAGTTTTATAGCTTTCTTAGTATTATACTTTAGTTCAGCGTTTTTAAAGGCCTTTTTTTTTAAATTCTTAATTATTTTTATAACCTTTTTAATTTCTATAAAATCAGGATTTTTGGCCTTAAAATAAGTATTCCTTTTATTATAAAAGGCTTTTAATTTATTAATAGCTATATTACTTACTAGGCCTTATTAGCTTTAACCCTTAAAGGTTATAATAGGCAACCTACTTGTATTAGGCTTGTTTAGTAGCTTATTATGCTTAGTTATCTTGTTATTATTGGTAAGCTAGTCCGGTTAATCTTGTTCTGTAAGGGCTCACGTTAACAGGTGTGTACTTTGTGTATAATAGTTTATAAATAGCTATAATAGATGTTAGTAAGCAAGCGGTTACAGTGCTTATAGGAGATATATATATATAGGGGCAGTAACTTATAATTAGTTATATTAGGTCTTAATAGCAAAAAAGGTAAATAACTTAGATATAAAATTAACTTAGAATACAAGAAAGACCTTATAAATATACTATATATATAGGTATTTTAGGTTTTTAGTATAACTTAGCGTGAATTATAGCCGTAAAGTTACGATAATATACAAGGTTTAACTATATAATAATAGCTAAGGCTATTATAAGGTAGCTATAACTAGTAGGTTATAGCGCGGTATTAATTATACTAGTACGTTTAATACGTTATAATACGTATATAAATAGTTTACTTTTTTAGTTTTTTACTATTTTTAGCCTAGTATAGCCTAATATTATTTTAGATTTTACGCTTATATAATACTAGTATTATATATATAATTTTATTTAATTATAAAGTAAATCAACCAAATATTAAAAAACATTAATATATTAGTTTTATATTAAATAATATAATATCCTTCTAAAAGAGGTAAAACTACTAATATAAATTTATTAAGTAGCTTTACTTTTAGTATTATTAGCTTTATTAAGCTTTTTTATAGCTAATATAATAGCTTTTTTAAAGTTATATTTTAGCTTTATATTTTTAAAAGCTTTTTTTTTATATTTTTAATAGTTTTATTATTTTTTTTAATTTTTATTAAGTTAAAATATTTAGTTTTATAATAATTATTTTTTTTATTATAAAAAGCTTTTAATTTAATATTAATTATATTATTTTTTAAGCTTTATTAGTTTTTAACTTTTAAAAATTATAATAAGTAATTTACTTATATTAGGCTTTATATTAGGTAGCTTAATACTTTTATTTATATTATTATTATTTATAAATAGCTATAATAAATATTAATAAGTAAGTAGTTATAATACTTATAAAAAATATATATATATAAGAGTAATAACTTATAATTAATTATATTAGGTCTTAATAATAAAAAAGGTAAATAACTTAAATAAAAAAAAATAAAACTAACTTAAAATATAAGTAAAACCATATAAATATACTATATATATAGGTATTTTAGGTTTTTAGTATAACTTAGCGTGAGTTATAAGCGTAAAGTTAGTAGGTTTATAATTTACTTTTATAATAATAGTAGCTAAGGCTATTATAAGATAGTTTTAGCTAGTAGTTATAATATAATATTAATTATGCTAAGATAGTTTACTTTTTTAGTTTCTTATTATTTTTAGCTTAATATAGCCTAATATTATTTTAGATTTTATGCTTATATAATACTTATATTATATATATAATTTTATTTAATTATAAAGTAAATTAACTATAAATCAAAAAAAAATAATATAATATAATATATATAGAAATATTATTATAATTATTATAATAATTATTAGCCTATAATATAATATTATTTGGTTAAACTAATTTACTTTAGCTTATAATTACCCTAATTAGTTAAATTAATATTATTCTATTTTAGTATTATTAGCTAGGCTTATAAAGCAGCTTATAATAAAAATTACCTAGGGTAATAATACTAGCTATAAAAGCTATAATACCGGGCTATATACGGGCAATAATTTCCCTTTTCTTAGACCTTTTAATTAATTTAATTTACACCTAGTTACTAGTAACTCCAATACCTTATAAGACTAATAATAACTTATTAATTTTATTATATATTATTAATATTTAAATTTATACTTTAAGAACCTAGTAAAAAAGATAAATAAATTACCTTTTATTAAGACTTATATTAATAAGATAGCCCTTTTTATTATAGAATAGCATCAAGTAATAAGTATATAAAAATACTATTATAAGTATAATATATTATTATATTCTATTAAATTATTAAATTAACACTTTTATATACCTAATATACAACTTTTAATTATTTTATTTTAGGATTATAAATACTTATAATAGATTTAAAGCTTTTAAAAGCTACATATATATAAATAAAAGCTTAAAGTACTTTTCTTTTAAACTCATTTATTATCTAATAACTAAAATTTAAATTTACACTTATTTCACCTAATATATATATACTTTATCATATTATTTAATAATTATAAGTATTCCTTCATATATACTAGTATTTATATATTATTTATAAATAGTATAATATAAAAACTTATACAGCTTATTTATAAATATAATATAACACTTATAATATAAATTTATACTTTATTTATTTATATAATATAGTAAATAAGCTTATATATAATAGACTTTTTATATAAGAAAAATGTAATAAGTTAAAAATAAAGCTAAGGCTTATACTGATAATAGTAGAATACTTTAGTACACTTATATTACTTTATATAATTATAATATAAATTTATACTTTTATATAAAATATAATAGTAGGCTTATCAAGACAAGACGTACAAGACAAGTAACAAAAAGTATATATTATAATTGCCAAGTCCAAGTATAAGAGACAGCACGTTAATTGATGCCAGGCTGGTACTTGTAGTGTATTTAACCCAACTTGTAGCTACTTTTTGTGTTTTATATCAGCTTTGGAGATTTCGCGGACCCCTTGACTGGACAGACTACGTTGTGGAAATACAACTTGAAGGGATATATTCATGGAGAATAATAGCCATTTTGGTAGACGGCAAATACAAGGCCCGAAATAGATTGTATTCTCGGGCGGGTATCGCGAGCACATTATAAGCATGTATTGTAAACACACCCAGTACAAAGCAGAAACTTAGATACGCACTCGTTGACAGCGTCTTTGTTTTCTCTGTTTATACAGAGGCAGAGGATACTCGCTTATAATATAAACGAGATGTTCTTTACAGCGGTGAAAGCGCTGGTGCCGCAAGCACTTTTATGCTCTTATAATAACAAATGCACACCGTCGATGTCTTGCCGGACAAAACAAGCCTGGCCCTTATGTAGTCAAGGATTTATGCTAGTAAACGCTGAAATGTGAGCTTATTAGACAGGCACCAGCTGCCAGCTGCCAGCTACTAGATTCCATAAACCGGCTACTCTCCCAATAAACGCAAACGCATCCTTTTTTAAAAACTTTTTCCTCTAACCGTCACACATCGACAACGTCCCAAACATCTCCCAACATCTCCCAATAGCGTAAAAACAATCATGTCTTCCAACCAGCAAACAAACAGCGCAGGTAACAACGAGGACATGGAGTTTTTAGCTATAACCGAGAACCTACGACGCGCAATAAGAGAAAGAGCTTCACAGTTGACTGTTAGGCCAAATGAGGAGTTTGAGAGGCGCCTTGGGGAAATGGTCTCTCATGGGACAATTCCGCCTACGCGCGCTCTGCCCTTGACCGACCAGGGAGAGGTTCAGAGATTAATCCAGGAAGAAGTCCAGAGATTAATCCAGGAAGAAGTCCAGAGATCAATCCAGGAAGAAGTCCAGAGATCCATCCAGGGACAGTTGGACGAATTCAGACCCCAAGCTTTGCCGTCAACCGTCCAGGGAGCGGCACAGAGATCGACCCAGGGACAATTAGACGATCTTAAGTCGCGCATGATGGCTCCTTGGATATTTCCGGGGCCGCCCCGGCCTCCGCGAAACATGTTTGGACTTTCGACCAGACAACTCGCTCTGCCGACGATCCAGGGACAAGCTTCAGGACCTCAAGATGCTCAGGGCCGTGTACAGGCACAACCTCAAGGGCAGGCTCCGTCATCGCCTGAAGAGGAGGACGATGAGGAGGATGGGCGAATTCGCCCCTTTTAACGCGCGGTTCGCTCGGCGCTAATCGTGGCGGAATTTACGGGGATAGCTTTGTCCATTGCTATCCCATGTACAACGGGTCTGGCTATAAATGGGCGCAAGGTTGTAAAATGGACTAGCCGTGGCGCCTGGGGAAGAGGCTGGCCAAGGCTTGTGATGAGGAAGCCGTTCAAGTCCTTACTGGACATACTTGAAGTGGCGTGGATCGCGCCGGTTCCTTTTGGTTGACTCTTTAGTTTTCTCACAATACAACCTGTTTATTACATGACGAGCTCTTGTGACCTCATGGTAAATTCCTCTGTACAGTCCCATATATACCGTCCACGAGTGTAAAGAGAGTTGTAACACAATCTCATGTCCCTCTGCATGCGACTCGGGCCAAACCTGACAACTACACTGATGGCGAGGGATGCAATCATGTAAAGGCCACTTCTCAGCTACCGTAGCGTATAGACTTTGTCCCTGAGAGTAAAGAAACGATTTGTGAGTACTACCATGGTCTTTGGACGGGCAGAGACTCGTCGTGGCGTGGCTGTTGTGCCGTGCGAGGCAGAACACAGCGTAGGTATCTGTCCCTTTGAGCCCATTTCCACGACGTATCCCGGCTAATCGAGTTGTCAGCGACTTTACCTTGGCTTGGTGTTGCGGGATGACGGGTTTCCTGCCTCCAGGTGTAGCAGCATTTTTGTCGAGAAAACATCGGTTCACACAGCGGAAATAAGTTATTTTGGGAGGCACAAGAAAATTGTCTGATACTACTAATGACTACAGAACTTTTTTCCAGACCCGTTTTATACCCTGCTCCTAAAAAAAAAAAAAAAAGGAAGACCGCGACCAACCACCTTCAATCATCCCCTGGCTCGACAGTCCTGGCATCGTCAACGGACGTACAGCAAGGGTCGTGTCGAATGATTGTAGACGCTCCAAGTAAGTTGCCTGCAATCAAGCTCAATCGACATCCATTTCATCAATCGCGGGTAATGATGAAGAGTCAGAGGTCTGCGGAATCACAGTCACCACTGACGATGACGAAAGCGGAAGCGGCCGTCTCCCCTGGCCAGCAACGGGAGTCGCGGGCACCCATCTGACCTCTGTTGCCGATAAAGGCGGCTGAGAGTCAGCAGATTGATGGCCCGCGGACGGCGGCGGCGGCAGCATGGCATTTTGAAGGCCGATGACAGCTTGCATGCGAACCTTCCAGTCCACCAGCATGTCCGTCTGCTGACAGAGCTTTTGCAGTTTGGTCTGCAGCATTGCGATGCCTGCCGTCCACCCAATCGGCTTGAGTGCCATTAAACTGCGAAGTTGTTGCCTAGTCCCATCAATCTCTTGCTGTAGATCGGACAGGTACTGGCTCAGCCTCTTCACCTCTTGGATGAATTTCAGCCTGTCTTTGAGCACGGTATCAACCCCATCAATATGCCGTTTCAAGTACGGCTTGACGGAGAAGACGACGGATTTGGCGGTTTGGAAGGCGTTCGGGTTGAACGGGCAAGCCTGTCCTCCCGCTTCCCTGGCGTTAAAGCCGTTTTGCGCCACCAATGACTCGGCAAGCGTGGCAACAAGCCGCTCTGCATATGGAAGCTGATGTCGCTCCCAGATGCGAATGACGGGGCGAACGTAGAGGGTAGACGGAAGATTCATCATCTTCAGAACGTTGAGGGTCAGAGCCAGCAACTTGTTTATGTTGCCGAGATTGACCGGCGCAACGTAATCTCTAGTCCGCTGTTCCAGCTTTTCCGAGCATCCAACGTAGAGCGGGCTCTGTATTTGGATCGTCTGGCCCGTCGGATCAACGGATTCGATGGCCTGGGCGCGTTCTCGGAGTCTCTCTGAAAACAAGAGTGCGCGCTGTTGCTCGCTAGGGTTGTCGATGCTTCGACCCCCTTTTGCTGAAGCGACACAGTTGGAAATGGCATTGTCAACGCTGCGCAGATATCTGACGTCTTGACGTTGACTCGAGGTTCGCTGGCCAGCGGCTGTTTGCAAGGCATCGTATCCAGCGGAATACCGGTCAATGCCTTCTGCCAGACGGCGGATTTCCTGTGCAGACAAGAAACTGCCTCCACGCCCGTTTACTCCAATGCCGACAGCGTAAACTCCTGGCCCGGCCGCAGAATACCAGTCAAGACTAGTCGTCTTGGCTGCTTGCCAAGCGACTGTGCCCGAGAGAACAGCTCGAAAGGAGAGCGGAGACATGGACATTGCGAGCTGTATGACGACGTAATCTGTCTCATAGCCCTTTTCGAATGCCTCGATGGTTTGAGCAATACCAATTTTGGCTCTCTTCAGGCGGTCACGCACTGCTGGAGATTGTAGATCGTCAAGGAGCTTGTAGAACTCCCGGCTCGCATCATGCATGTTGTTTCGGCGGTTGTAGGCATCGAGAACGCCCGTTGCTGGCGTCACAAACGCGGCATTGGCCGAACCGACGGATACATTCGACATGGTGTCTGGATGATGTCTTGAAGCTTGTTTCTGCGCTGTTGGTTTCGAGATGTTTCAAGTGTTGTAGATGGATAACGAGCCAAGGAAGAAAATTTCTCGGCAGCGATGGAGTAGAGCAGTCGAACAGTGCTTGACAGGTGTCAAGTTGGCAACCGTCTGATATGCCACTCCATCCCATTCACCATATAACGGTATGGTTGACAACCGGACAGCCGGCAGCCACGAGTGCCCCCAAGAAGCCAGACGTTGCGTCTCCATTGGTCAACACTGAGTCGACTGGGCTGTCCTGACCAGGTGGCATGCATGTTTCTAGACGTGTGTGTTGAACCATGACTGGGAAGATCATCGTGACCAAACCGCAATAGAACTGTTCCTATCAATGGGTGCGGGAAGCGATATTGACACTAGAGTTGCGAGAACAAGTAGATCAAGAACTGGTAGTTTGGAAGGGAATACAAGGTTTTACGTCTGCTCAAAACAGGCTTACCAGACACATTATTTACACATGAAATGAATTCCAAGCTCTTTTTGACGAAAATTGAACTGATTCCAGACGCGCAACCAATGGGGACATGTGTGTCGGCGAAAATGGAAGGAGCTCCCGCGCTCCTTCCCAGAGTCCATCAGTCAGGAACAGCCCCCCCAAGAAATGCGTCTAGATTTGGAATTTTTTTCCACAACATACACACCACCCGCAGTTTTATCGTCTGGTTTTTTTTTTAATTTTTTTTAAAAAAAACGCATTCAACGATACGCCAACATGGCGTTTACTGAACAAATTGAAATCCTGCGGAGGGAGATTAGGGGCATGGAGGAATTTTTCGGGGGCCTGTCCGTTGAAGCAGTCGAGGAAAACTCCAGACTGACCATCCTGCAATGGACAAAGAGATTGTGTGAGCGGGCCGAAACCATGATCAAGAATCATGAAGATGGCATCAAAGCTCAACAAGTGGCTGCCCTAGAGACTGAGCTGCAAGTCTCTGAGAGTGCAAAGGCCCGGCTTCGCTCGGAACTTGACAGGCTCCAAAGGACGTTTGACACTCGTCTGCAGGACCAAGTCAAGGCAGAGACCGAGGCGATCCAGGCAAGGCTGACGGAGCGCATGGAGAAGCAGTTTGACAGCCGCCTCATTGCACTCGCGACAGAGGTTCGTCGGGCAGATGCCGAGGCGTCCCCTTGCCAGATTGAGCGCGAGAAGCGCCTCGACGAGAAGGAAGAGCGCCTCAACGAAAAGGAGAGGAGGTTGGCGGAGCAAGGGGCAGCATTGACTGTCCGCGAAACCTCGCTTCAGGAGACGCGCGACGACGTCAATCGTCGATCGCGGGAGCTGGTAGCTGGTCGTCAAGACCAGCTCGACAGGGTCCAAACCGTGCTGGACACCGAGCTCTCAGCCATAAAGTCGAGACTTGAGAGTCTTGACAAGGCGGTGGCCAAAAATGGAGATGTCTGCAAGCTGCAAGAGACTCTCAACGAGCAGCGGGCAGCTCTTGGAGGTTTACCCTCAAGGAGTGACGTCGAGTCTGCCGTCTCGGGGCTCCCTGTATTGCAGAGCCTGGTCGGAGCGGCGTCAGGTCTTCAGTCGGCCGCAACGAGCCAACAAGACCGGCTGGGGGAGCTGTTGTTGTCTAAAAGGGAGACGCTGGCTCTCCTGAATGACGCAGTCGACGCCGTCGAGACCAAAGTCGGGCTGGTCCACGAAGCGGTCGAGGATCACGACAAAGCTGTCAGTCTCCAATTCTCGGCTGTTGGTGATTCCGTGGACGGCATCGGGCGTCGTCTCGATGTCGAGGGTGGCCTTGCTGGACAGCAGGCTATTGACCGGCTGAAGGACGGCATTGACGGCATCGGGCGTCGTCTTGAAGTCGAGGGTGGTCTTGCTGGACAGCAGGCCGTCGACCAGCTAAAAGACGACGTCGCCGGCCTGTCGAGGGTTGCTCGCCGCCTTCCGACGGCATCGCGCGTGACGAGGTCTCTGGGAGAGCTCAAGGGCTCACCCGATAACCAAGACGGCTTTATTACCTACGACGTCTTTGTTGGGTTTGCCCGAGACTTGGCCTCGGAGCTCTGCGCAAAGATTCCGCAGGGGTCGACGCTGCTGTCGGAAGAGCAGGTCCATGCCATTGTGAGCAGCGTCGTCTCTGGTCTGGCTACAGTGTCGGATCTGGAGTCGTGCGGGCTGCTGGACGCAGCCCACGATCGTGTGCAGAGGCGTGACATTACAGACCTGACTGCACAGGTCTCGCAGGCCATTGCCTGCCACGACGCAGCCCTGGGCCAGCTGCGTCAGACGGCCTCGGACCAAGGCCTGCGGAGGTTTGATTTCCTGAATCTCGCTTCCAAGGTCGGTTCCATCCGCGCAGACCTTTCCCAGAGGTCCGACGTCGCGGAACTGAAAAGCATCGTGTTGCAAAACAACGAAGCCCGGGACTCAGAATGCCAGGCGCAGGCAGCGGAATTGGCAAAGCTGTCCGCCAAGGTTGATGGTGTCGACAGCAAGTTGGCAAACACAAACCTGGCCGAAAAGGCCGATCTTGTCGAGTTGACCGACACGGTGCGACAGGCCGACTCTGCCCGAGACAAGCTCGTGCAGAACGAGGACATTGCGGTTCTCGGCGACAAGGTCGAAGCCATGAGCGCATGGCTGATGGATTCAGACTATCCAAAAGGCGCTGAAGTTGCGAGACTGGCGACCAGAATCCTGAGCCAAGACGCCGACCGAGAGATTGCGTCTCAAGAGGTGTGCCAGGCAGTCTCTGCAATGTCGGAGAGTCTTGCTCAACACCTCGAGGTGCTGACAAACTGGCGGGGAACGGCAACCCCAGACAGTTTGCAGACGGCGCTCGGAGAGCTTTCCGAGACTATCACGTCGATCAAGCAGCAGATTGACGGCACCTCGGAGGCGGTTGACCAGATTTCCAGTGATCTGGGCAAGCTCGGCGGCCCGACGCCCCCTTCGACTACGGAGGTGGGCAAACCACAATGGCTGCACAAGTACCAGAGTCTGCGATTCTGGGACAGTACAATCGATAGGCTTTTGACCAGTCTAGCCATTCTCAACGTGGTTGGGGCTGAAAACCTAGAACCAAAGGAGGTGTGTCAATTGTTGCTAGATACTCTGCAACCCGACAACCTCTACTTGGCAATGCGCTTGGTTGACTCGGGACCAAGGGAAGATTGGTTCTGTTTCCGAGGAATCTGTAACGGCGAGGAAATCGAGCCGGAGAATGGCCAGTGTCCCATTCATGGGGACTGCATTCTCGTCAAGCGCACCTATTTCGATAATGAAATGGGGGAGCCCGAGATCGGCTTGAAGTTCCGCAAGGTACGCAAAGCCGTGTAGCTATCCCTGCCATGAATAATAGCACATTCACTTGTTATTATTTTCTGGACAACCTCGTGAGCAGTGGCACTATTGGCCGCGACGACGAACTTGCTACACTCACTGGATATTGCGTCGCCTCTCTCACAAACTCGGCTGCCATTATTTAAAAAAAAGAGGGCATGTGAGAATGAACTGCCGAGGATGGCATGTGAAAGCGGAGGATTGGGATTCGGTTATGCCTGGGGAAGGGTTGAGTAACTTGATGTATACATTTAATTGACATCTTGACATCTTGTTATTGCTGTTAATCCGAATAATGCAGTTATTTATTTTGGTGACATTTTGCCATGTGAAGTTTAATATCGTAATCAGACACCATGGCGCTGTCTCCGAACATTAAACGTTTGTATAAACAAAGACATTTAGAGACGTGACAGCAGAGCCTGGTAGCTTCCAACTGTCTCGCATCCCAATCTGCAGCCTCAATTACTGGTCAATCGAGCCTCTTCACCACGCTCTGCGAAGCTCACTGGCAAGCCTGGCATTTTCAGTATTCAGACTATGATTTTCAGTTAGAGCCAACTCCGGAGACCATCCAATTCCTCGTTGGGAGGCTTGATGAGTGCTTCAGCCAAGACACGAAGACTCGTCGAAAAGTCTGGTTGAGATGGTGTAGACTTTGGCAGCTGTCAGCTCACACCATTGACGTCAACGAAAATCAGCTGCCAGTTGTCAAAGTGCAGGCAGATATTGGGACTCGAAAAGTTTTTACTCTAAAAAGTTTTCCACCTTGTACAATCTCGAGTTTTCCAGCGACAGCAATCACGTACTCACTCGACACATTCGCAATGACTCACAATCTAGGTCTCGGTATTCGCATGCCGGCCATTAAGGATGTGGAGAGGCAGTTGAAGCAAGTCGTTGACAGCTTTAAAGATCTCGACACCACGGCCAAGCGCGACTTGGCCGATGTCTTCGAGTACAGCGACCAGTCTACTGCCAAGCTCAAGGAGTACTCGGACAGGTCAGTGGTCAACAAGACCATGGCTGCCGACCTCCAGCAGTTGATACGTGTCTGCGAGGAGGGGAACCAGGTACTGGACGATTATCTGCGCCAGGATGAGAATCTAGACGACTTGGGCGCCTTGGCTAGAGACCGAGAAGACTATGTGGGACAAAGAGCCTTTGACCACATCCTGAGAAATCCGAATATATCGGTGGCCATGCTGCAGCATTGGGGACCTGCGTGGTCTGAAAAGCTCGAGAAGGCTTTGCGGGACCTTGACCGGCCAAGCCAGCTTCCAATCGGGATCGTAAAGGATCTTCAGGGCGATCTTACTCATGCGCGGGGCGAGATTGCTCAGCTGCTAGAGGACAAGGCAAAGCTGGCGACGGAGCTCGAAGCCGTGCGCTCCCTGCAGGCGGAACAACGCCAATCTGCCACGGAGAAGCTTCAATCGGCGAAGCGTCAAGCTCGCGAAGCCATTGAGGAAAACAAGAGGCTTCGGGACCAGCTGGCCTCTCTTGACATGGAGTCGGCTGCCTCCAAAACAAGGCTCCAAGAGCAGGAAGAAAGGGCGGCTATTCAGACGTCTCTTGTCGATGCCTCCATCAATGTCATGGAGAGCATCACCGACAGCCCGGGACAGCCCGAAGACGACTGGGATGCGCTTCTGCAGTACGTCAATGACTCGCCGCGGAAGCTTGCCGCAGAGTCCGACTACACGGGCTGGCTCTGGCTGGATGTCTGGAGCGGCGACATGGGCAAGACGGGCAAGACCTGTCCTCATGCCTGTCACGGAGACCAGGCACTCATCAAGCTGTTTTTCGCGCTAAGGCGCGATGAGCTTCTTGGCTCCGGCTGCGAGGCCCTCACATTGCTCCAGTCTGTCGTCTCTGCACTCGCCGCAGCCGCCAGTGTGTCGGAGGGACTCTGCAAGTTGGCTACAGATGCCATCAGTGGCCTGCCAGCCTGTGAGCTGCCCATTTGTCTCATGTTGGGCCAGATCCTCCACATCGTCTCGGAGCGGTGGCCATCAGTCGGAGCTGACCTCTCTGGGTTCGTTGGTACACAGAGAGCATGGCTCAAGGGCGACGATGGCGCCTTGGTCGAGGCCCTCCTCCTCCAAGGACAAGAAGGGCACGTGTGCGACACTGTCCGGCTGTATGCCCGTACAACCTTGGATGAAAATTCGCCCGGGGTTGTTGTTGTCGAATCAGTCGACATGTTTCTTTACATTGATGCGCGCGGAATGCGTCTTCGATGGATTGAAGCAGACTGCGTCGACTGGGAGGACATTGGCTTCGATGCCCTGAAATTGAAGTCACCCACGGGCATTGAATGTATTCATGCCTTGCCTCATTCTGGAGCATTGGCACTTGCTCTCATCAGAATGAAGGTTCGAGTCTCCCAAAGCGGGCATGAGACGTGGGAGGGATTCGGCGATTAAGGCCAATTTGTACATAGTTTGGGCCTGGCGTTTTATTGCATATAATATACACTTTGGTTGTGGCTCCTACCTTGTGCCTTGCAATTCTTTGATCAATGTTATAAAAACGTAATAGGGGAGCCCAGGATTGGCTTGGAGTTCCGCAAGATGCGCCGAGTCGTGTAGCTGTCACTGGGATTTGACGGCGGCGAATGGGATCTGAGTGGTTTTGCAATGCAACATGGTGATTACATCTAGATGTCTGCCATACGAGTTCCGGCAAAGAATAAAAAACACGGACCAGTATAATCGATATGTAAGTATGAACTTTAATTTTTTCCCCTTCCGACAAGACCCATTTTGCTGTCGCATCGGTGAAATGTGCCGTCGCATAATTTTTATAGACACACAAGGATCGAGCATTATTAAGACCAGACGTTTGAGAATATTGACAGATTACATTAAGACACCAGCAGTGAATTGCATTATTGCTTCCCCCTCCGTCTCTCCCTCATCTACCTCCACAAAGAGCGAAAGAAAAAAAGAAAGGAAAAGAAACGAGAAACAAAAGTTTGAACACAGTATTACACCCATGTATAAGTCCAATGAGGACTTGAATGGCTCCAAGTATTTCGCCGTCTTCGTCCTCATCCTAGTTCTCATGATCTCATGGCCTGCCACCAGTATTGCTAATGACCGGGCGCGAGAGTAGACTGCGAATCACCGCGTCGTTTGCGATGACGGCGGCCTGGTCCGTCACAAGAGGATCCACCGGCAACGCGGACGAGTTGTTGGCCACGTAGTCAAAGTTGGACCAGGGATGTTTTGTGTCCGGATATTCCCGGATGAGGGTCCGGCTGAAGAGTGGCGTCCACGGGAAGCTTTGTGGCAAGGCCTCCATGTCATTGCCCGCGTTCCGGGCCTCGGTGAAGACATCCAGCCAGTTGGGAAAGGCGGCCAGAGTTGGACGCCGAGCGCGCTGCTCGATTGCCCAATACAGCCTCCTTTCGAGGCGGTGCGGCCAATGCATTTTACAACCCTGGGCTGATTCATGATCAGACCCGTTACAAATAGGACAGCCGTGGACATAGCCGTCATCGGCCGGTTGAGCACAGTCCCGGACTGTGTGCCCAACCTTGAGGCAATTGCCGCAAATAGCTGCCCTTTTGGCCCTCTCTACGGCTGCCCGAGAGGTCTCCTGTTCCTTTCGCAACGCGAGCTCCTCCACCTGTCTGAGGAGCTCCGGGTCCCGGTCGATTCTGGCCATGAGTTCGCTAGCAGACATGGAAGACGATGTCCCCTGCTGACCAGATTTCTGCACGCCGCCACGATTGGCGCCGCGTGAACGGCGTCCTCTGGCGCGCTTCTGCTGAGGCCTCTGAGCGTTCTGCGTCTGAGGCGGCTGCGGAGCCGGCCCTGGACCTTGAAGAGGTCCCGGACCCGGCCGTCGTGCAGCCTCTTGAGGTCCCGGGACTTGCTCCTGCGGCTGAGCCCAGCGCGCGGACGGGGGCCCAAACGGAATCATGGGCGTTGCCGGGATGAGCCTCGGCGGAAGTTTCCCGCGAGAAACTATCCGTGACATGTTATGGTATTGCACCGACCATTTATCGGCTGTTGGCGCCCTGGACGGCAGAGCCACGTCCCTTTCTGCGCCTGCGATATCATCGGTCGTGGTAGCGTACTGCGAGCCGTCAGCGGCCGTGTAACGTACTTGGCGGCTACTACCGGGCTGCTCGATAACGTCGTTGTCGGCTGCGTTGGTCATCTGCTTATCTGAGGACATGCTGATAATGGTGGTGTTGTTGTTGTTGGGGCAAAATCTCAAAACCTGAATGATCCGCCGTCAGTATCAATCAGCAACTGCAGAGCTTTTCGAAATACAAGACCTTTCATGCGGTAAGAGTAAGGGGCGCTGAGAGTTGCTGGCTTTCAGAGCCAAAAAGGTAATCAACTTGGACTTTTTTGCAACACGGTCAAGTGCATAAAGTTCCCCCAATGTCAAGGGCAAGGATAAGGGCAAAGGCCTCTTCCTTCATGTTACCACAGGTCGGGATATCAACAATGAAAGTGGGGGGTGAGAAACTACTTGGTAAACCAATAATAATATTGCAAACGAGTTCACAGCCGGAATACTTGTTTGCCTAGATGATTTACACCCATAACGTGAGAAAAACCTGAGCAGTAACCACGTGGCTCTAGTACAAAGAAACAGTCAAGTAAATATAGCAACCGGCAGACTTAATCCTCTCGGCCTTTTTTTATTTTTCCCTTTTAATAAAAAAAGGAAATAAATTATCTACTATTATTAAGAGAATTAAAATTATTTTATATAAAACTTAAATATAACTTTATTTATATAAGTAATATAAAAATATTAATAATTTATATTTTTTATTAAGTAATTAAAGTAGAAATTTAAATTATTAATTAATTTAATACTTTTAATAGCTATAAAAACTTATTTTATATATAATTATATTTATTACTTTATATAAAACTTTAATATTACCTTATTTATATAAGTAATATTAAAATATTAAAAGTTTTTACTTTTTATTAAATAATTAAAGTAGAAATTTAAATTATTAGTTAACCTAATACCTTTAACAGCTATTAGAACTTATTTTATATATAATTATATTTATTACTTTATATAAAACTTTAATATTACCTTATTTATATAAGTAATATTAAAATATTAATATTTTTTACTTTTTATTAAGTAACTAAAGTAGAAATTTAAATAATTAATTAGCCTAGTAATATAAAAAGCTAATATAAGCTATTTTATATATAATTACTCTTATTATTTTATATAAATCTTAAATATTACTTTATTTATATATGTAATATAAAGATATTAATTATTATTTATTTTAAATTAATAATTAAAGCAGAAATTTACGTTATAATATAATTTAATAAGTTTATAAACTTATAATCTTTTTATAATATACTACTAATAATATTACTTCTATAAATATAAAACTTTACCTTTTTATATAAGCTATATTATAATATTAACTTATTAATTTATTTATTAATATATATTATACTAATACTTAACTTATAATTTCTAGTATTAATTATTATAAATATAAAGCTTTAAAATTATAAAAAAAAGTAAAGAAATACAAGTAAATAGCCGGCTAATTAGCCGCAAATATCAGAGTTTACATGTAATAACAGTAGTAGCTTGATAACTGACGCGACGAGCTGGTTGGAGTTGACACGGATCGCATTCGAGGACTCGACACAAACCAAGTGCTTTGTGTTGTTGCGGGATAACAGGTTTCCTGCCTCCAAGTACATGGCGCGACTGATTCTCTAAGATCTCGTGGAAAGCCGAGGACCTTGATACAGCTTCGCGTAATATAACTAGGGGCTTTATTGTTCCTGAACAACTCGAATCCTTAAGACTCCTGTTCACGCTACTTCTAGTGTCCTTCCGGCGAGGTTTTTTGAATACCACTATAATGGGACCCGCCCGATCGGTATTGTCTTTAGCAGCCTTGATCTGGCCGTGTGCGTACTTTGCCTGAAGCTTCTCTAGTCCAAGAATCTGCTCTGTAGTAGACAAAGCCTATACCCAAGGGCGTATAAGGAAGTCCAAGTACATCTTTTAGAGTAGCAGGTTGCAGCGGCAGGAGTCTACTCGTAAACAGAGGTAAATCCGCCTGGGCTGGGTGCTCCCGCCAAGTAAAACTTTCCTTTCTGCCGGGAACATATTAGCAGCCCGTGATGTAAGACCTGCTCAAGGCGTCGTTCAAGTGTATTGGAACTTGTTTGGCCGTCTTTACAGCCTCTCTTTGCGTTGAAGATGCTTCTAGTGCTTCTTTCTGCACAGCTTCTTTTTTGGGACATTATGGTAATAGCGGTAGTGCTGCAAAATAGCGACGGCTTCAAGTATATTATCGACGAGTACCCCTGGGAGATACTGCCGCACGATAACACTATAAAGGTGGCCGTCCAGGCCTTGTTCCACCTTGTGGCACGTCTCGTCTGTCCGAGGGTATCCAGAAAGGCGTCGTTCATCCCGGTCTTCAGTATCATTCCCGTTATTGCCTCACTTAAACTCGGTTTGCATGGCTGCTTAGGCACTAATGCTATCCAGCGCGACTACCTGACCCTTCATTTGTAGTGGCAAAGTAGACGCTGCTGTTTATATACTTGAAGCAATTTATATCCTAGGCTGTAGTTGTCAATTATTTTGGGTATCTACCTACTTTGCTTTTTAGATTTACAAGGCAGCCCTTGTCTATAAAGCCTCTCGAGTTGGCCTGTTATCGCCAAATGCAAAATTACAACCCTATCATGGTGTTTACTATAGACGGTAAAGTATAAATTTTTATATAGCGCGTACCTCAAAGCTTTCTCGTATATAAGAACTCTCTGTATATAGATTATAGTTGATTTCCTTATAGAATTTTATTTTTATAATAATACCTAGCCTTAGTACTTTATAATATTATAATAGCTATTTTGTATTATTATAAAAGTATAAATTTTAATATTACGTGTTCTTTATAATTTACTAATATATAAATACTTTTTATAAATATAGTTTAGTTATTATTAACTAAAGGATTCTTATAATAAAATTAAACCTAGTTATTTTACTTAAAAATAATATAATAGCTATTTTTTGCTGTTAAAAAAAGTATAAATTTTAATATTATATGTTATTTATAATTTAATAGCATATAAATACTTTTTATAAATATATTTTAGTTATTATTAACTAAAAACTTCTTTTAGTAAAATTAAACCTACTTATTTTACTTAAAAATAATATAATACCTATTTTCTACTATTAAAAAAGCATAAATTTAAATATTATAAGTTCTTTATAGTTTACTAGTATATAAACACTTTTTATAAATATATTATAGTTATTTCTAATTATAGCTTTATTCTTTTAAGCTTAAACTTGGTTATTTTACTTAGAAATAATATAATACCTATTTTCTACTATTAAAAAAGTATAAATTTAAATATTATATATTCTTTATAATTTATTAGTATATAAATACTTTTTATAAATATATATTTATTATTTCTAATTAATACTTTATTCTTTTAAGATAAAACTTAATTATTCTACTTAAAAATAATATAATAGCTATTTTCTACTATATAAAAAGTATAAATTTAACTAATAGTTGTATTTAGTATATATTTACGCTAAAAAGAGGTTTATAAGGTCCCTTTATACTTATTATAAATATAATATTAAAGAAAAAGCTTATTTATAACTTTACTATAAAAGAAATAAATTAATTATTCTTTTATTAAGTAATTAAAGTATAAATTTAAATAATAATTATATTTAGTATATATTTACGCTAAGAAAAGGTTTATAAGGTTTTCTTAAACCTATTTTAATTATAATATTAAAAATATAGCTTATTTATATATTTTTATAAAGAAAATAGATTAATTATCTTTTTTACTAAGTAATTAAAGTATAAATTTAATTTATTATAAAATAATATAAGCTATTATATTTATAAGATTTTTATAAGGTTTTATAATACTTATATTATACCTAATATCTAAGAAATAACTTATTTATTTATAAATTATTAAGTAATTAATTAATTACTAATTGTACTAAATAATTAAAGTATAAATTTATTTACTATACGAATTCTTTTAGATTTTATACTAATATCAGGCTTATAAAATACTAAATATTAATATTTTATAAAATATTAAAAACCTAGCTTATATATAATAAAATTATAAAAATAATAATTAATTTAAATTTTTATTAGGTATTTAAAGTATAAATTCAATTTATATTATAAGCTTATAAGTTTTTAGGTTAATATAATATTTTTATATTCCTAAATACTAATTTCTTATCTAATATTTAAAAGTTAGCTTATATATTAAAAGATTATATATTTTAATTATATTTAAAAGTTTACTAGGTATTTAAAGTAGAAATTTAATTTCTATTATAAGGTTATAAGTTTTTAGGTTAATATAAAGTTTTTTATATTACTTAATACTTATTTCTTATCTAATATTTAAAAGCTAGCTTATTTATAATAATATTATATAATTTAGTTAAGTTTAAAAATTTACTAGATTATTAAAGTATAAATTTAGTTTATATTATAATATTATAATATTTTATACTTATAAGTATATTATAAGGTTATTTAGTATAATATTCTTATATAATAATAAGATATTGAGTTATTAATAAAAGTATTATAAGTACTAGTAAATTTATAAATTTTACTAGGTTATTAAAGTATAAATTTACTTTTAAAGGTATAATTATTAAATTTAATATTTTTATACTATATATTACTATTATTAGAGCTAAGTATAACTAACTAATTATATTATTAATCGGCTTAGGTAATTATTTGCCTTTTTTATTAATATTTGTAATAAAATATAATAAAACTATAAATTTAATATAAATAATTAGATTATATATTTCTGAGTATATATACTTTATAAAATATACAAAATATAGCTAATTTATAAAAATATCATTATAATTTCCTAGTATTTTAGCTAATTAATAAATTTTATTAGTAAGTAAAATATAAATTTAATTTATAATATTATATTATAATAATATATATTTATAAATTATATATTAGGTAATATAGTATATAATTTTAATATAAACTTAGTTTATATATAAAACTATAATAAAATACTAGTATTTTAAAATATTTACTAGATAAGTAAAGTAGAAATTTAGTTTTTAATATTATTATATAATATTTTTTTATTTTTAAATAGTTTATATAGTTTTTTATTATATATTTCCTGCTTAATATCAGAAATAAGCTTATTTATATAAATATTTAAAAAGTATTAACTTATATATAAGTTTTATTAGGTAAATAAAGTATAAATTTTCTTTTACTTATAATTTACTAAATATATATATATATATAATTATATATTCTAATAATTCTGGTTACTTATAACTTAATATTCCTAGAAAATATCTTATATATTTAAGTATAATAAAAGTAAAAAATATTTATATTTTTAACTAGGTAATTAAAGTATAAATTTAATTTATATTATCATATAATATATTTATACACTTATTATTAGATATTCTAATACTTCTGGCTATATATATATTACTAGAATCAAAATATATCTTATATACTTAAATATAATAAAAATATAAAATATTTCTAATTTTTACTAAGTAACTAAAGTATAAATTTAATTTATACTATAATATAATATACTTATATACTTATAATTATATATACTACTATTTCCGGCTATTTATATCTTAATATACCTAAAATATACTACATATTTCTAAATATAATAAAAATATAAAGTATTTTAAGATTTTATTATATAATAAAAGTATAAATTTAGTTTATAATAAGAAAAGTAAAGAATTATATTTCTGGTAATTTATTAAGAGAAATATAGCTATTCTTGTTTAAACAAGCTTATAATATATACTATATAATATAAATACTAAGAAATAATACCTATTTATAAAATTTATTAAGTAAGTAAAATATAAATTTTATTTCAAGTATATAAAAATAAGTATATATACTAATATACTAAAGTAACCTTAATTATATCATTTTATATTTCAAAATATACTTTATTTATTTAATTCCTTGTGCCGGGTAAATCCCCGTTTTACACCTCTAGCAAACACTAGATCAAAGCCGCACGATCGGCACAGAGCAACCTTGGTTCGGGTCCTGGTCTTGGTCATGTTGGCGATGACGTGGGCTTCGGTGATAGCTCTGGTCATGACGACGAGTCCGACCTGCGTGGTAATGTTGGCAATGTCCCCGGCGATAACGGCGGTCGTTGGCAGTCACGTCGTGACACCTGATGGGCGGCTTGCAATATGTTGAGATGAATCGAGATAAAGGGGCATGTAATAAGGCACTTGGGGTATAGTAGAAGTTCAATACATTGTGGAACTGCTGCTAAATTTTGTCCGTTTATCACGAATTTTGACTTGCCGAGTTTTTACTCAACAATTACCATGCCTTCCACCGAGGTTTCACAAACCATACGTATCAAGTAACCACCCGGGGCTGTGTTTAATTTACCAGCCAAGGGAACACAGCAGTCACAATTCAGGTTTATATATTGCATCCCAAACGACAAACTCAACCCAAGCCCACTATTACGGGTAAAGGTCCCGGTGGTCGCGCTTGATGGCATCAGCGCCCTTCTCAGCAACCATGTAGACCGAGTTTTGAATGCGGCAGTCGGGAATGACAGGAATGACAGACGCGTCAATAACACGGAGGTTCTTGACCCCGTGGACCCTGAGGGCGGGATCGACGACGCCCTGCTGGATATCCTTGGACAAGCGCGCCGTGCCACAGGGGTGGAATGAGGTCTGGCAGCGGTCGAGGACAGTCCTCTTCATGGCGTCGTCGTCGTGCAGCGGCATCTCCCAGGGGTACTCGTCCTCGACAATGTCCTTAAAGCCGTCGCCGTTTTTCAGCACGTCGTACGCGTAGCGGATGCCCTCGCGGACGGCGATAATGTCCAGGTCGTCGTTGAAATAGTTGAGGTTGATGTTGGCCTGCTGCAGGGGGTCGGCGCTGTTGAGGGTGACCTCGCCGCCCTCGGAGACGGGCCGCACGAGGTCGACCATGACGGTCATGTAGCTCCCCTTGTTGGGGTGCGGAAAGTGCCACTGGAAGGCGCTGCCAAACAGCGGGATAAAGTCGAGCTCAAAGTGCGGCTGGCCGTATGGGCAAAAGGGGTCCCGGCCGTCGTTGGCCGCCTTGGCCTTGCGGTACTCGGGAGACCTCTCGAGGTACTTGTCGATGCGGGGGAAGCCAATCATTTCGAGAAACGGCGATGCCATGGCGCCGGCGTGGCCCTTGGAGTAGGCGGCCAGGACTTGGTCTTGGAGAGGGCCCTTTCGCAGGACGTGGCTGTCCATGGAGTAGCTGTCCTTGAGGCGGAGGCAAAAGGGGACGCCGGGGTGGTCGAGCAGGTGCTGGCCGACGTGGCGCGAGTCGACGAGCAGGGGGATGCCGTGCCGGGCCAGCTCGGGGGCCGGTCCGATGCCGCTCAGCATGAGGAGCTTTGGGGACTCAAAGACGCCCTCGGAGACAATGACCTCGCGGGTGGCGTAGAAGCTCAGCTCCTGGCCCGAGGCGGCAATGACGGTGACGCCCTTGGCGGTGCGGTCGGCGTCGTCAATGATGAGCTTCTTGGTGTGGACCTCGGGGAGGATGGTAATGTTGGGCTTGCCGGCGACGGCGAGGAAGCTGCCGGAGCGCCGACCCTTGTAGATGGTGTTGATGCTGTGGACGAGGCCGCGCATCTCGCCGTCAAAGATGTTTTCCGTGAGCGGCTCGCCCGTGGACTGCCAGGCCCGGGTCAAGAGGTCGCGGAACGGCTTCATTTCCGGCATCAGCTCGGCGTGGGCAATGGGAATGGGACCGCCCGAGCCAATCTTGTGAAGCTCCTTGGGGTACAGGCCGGCGTCGTCGTGATATGTGACGCTCTTGCGAAGGTAGGGCACGAGGGGGTCCCACGTCCACTCCTTTCCTCCGTACTCCTCCCACATGTCAAACGTGCCCTTTGATCCCGGCACCCACGAGAAGTAGTTGAGGGACGAGCTGCCGCCGAGGGCCTTGCCGCGCGTGTTGGGCTTCTCGATGCGTTCGTAGTCGTCGCGCTTGACCATGGTCGTCTTGTAGGCCCAGTCGTACTGGCTGCCTCGGATCTCCATGGCCCGCCCGGGGGTTCGGATCTCTTCATTGTCAATCGAGTTGCCAATGCCGGCTTCCACGACCAGAATCCTGGCGTTGGGGTTTTCGGCCAGGCGAGCAGCAACAGTGTTGCCAGCCGTGCCGCCGCCGACGACGATGAAGTCGAAGCGGGCACCGTCTTTGGCAGCCATGATGGGGGATGTGATGAGATGGTTAAAAGTATGTTCAAAGGGTGTGTCTGGGTTTAAAAGTGCATGCCTGGGTTGGTGCTCGACAATTATTCGGACTCGTGCGGGGATTTATATACTTGACTGGATGTCGTACTGTCGCCACATTGGGAAGTAGTAAACTGCCGCGCAAGATCAGCCGCCACCCCAGAGGGCTGAGACGTCAAAGCGATATATCACAGTCCGCTGTGGAGTCGGCACTGGAGAAGGGACGCAATATTGGCCATCTCTGATTCAAGGTTTCAGTAAAGGAACTGACCATTCGGAGGGTTCCGGCGGACGTGAAGTGGTCTGAGTGGTCAACTCTCACGATACTGATGGCTAGCTCCATGCAGCACCCGCTTGGCGTACGAATAATGTGACGACGGCTGGCGAATTAGGTTTTGAAAATCTCTGACCCGATGCCGGGTGATCCGTCGGTCTTGGAGATGCTACAATGGTCAAAGTGACGACTCGATTGCTACTGTCACCAACTGCTGGCACTAGCCGTGTTTGGAATGAGTATTTGTCGCGCAGCTCACAAATCATGGCTGTCAACTACCAAGCGGAGGCCTGCAGAGGAGATGCATCATGACTGGTGTATTACGGTTTTGTATAACAATAGCAAAGTCAAAGTGGCTAACAAGCGGCTTGTTCACAACTGGCAGTGATTGCCGTAACCATCTCTAGTTAAAGTCCAGGGACACACAATTCTTTGATACGCTTTCACAGTGTCGGGGCCGTCCGTATTGGGATCGGGGGAGCTTTTCATTGGCCGAGTGCATTTTCCTAACCAAGTAAGCGCCCGCTAGCTGCCGTGCCATGTGGGGAATAAACGGTAACGCTCAAGCTTCCGCGACTCCGAGCCAATCAACCATGCGGCTTGACGCAGGACTAAGTTTACGAGGACAACATGTGAGACTGAGTTGAGTCAGTTTACCAGGGACTGAACGCCTCCATGCTACTTGGATTCCAGTAAACCAAATTGATGCCATTTCTACATTGCAACCTGCTATCCATGTCGCGAGACGACCTCGTCCTGTTCTGTCAAATTTTATCGGCTAAACCGTCTCGCTTCTGCCGCCAGCGCCACCAAATAAAGGTCCTCCGTCTCCGACCATAGACAGACGTAAAATTACGCCCGTTGCCTGGCATTGTTATTATTCGCAAGCAAGTTTGGCGAACCCTTAAGATCGCCCTTGACCTTGTCCTTTGTCGCGGTCTGCGTGAGAAACTCGAGGACATCTTTGCTACTCTTGCCAAAGACGGCCATGGCATTCAACGCCAGCGCCGCCACGTGGGGTGCGGCCATTGACGTCCCAGACAGCGTCTTTGTGGCAACGTCGCTCGTGTTGGATAGCGACAAGATTTTGCCCCCGGGGGCCAGAATATTCACCTTGCATCCAAAGTTGGAGCTCGGGGCCACGCTCCAGTCCGACCGGATGGATCCCACCGTGATGGCCTCGTCTGCGCAGGCAGGCGACGCCCCGGCCGCGTCCTTGGCGTCGTTGCCGGAAGAGGTAATGGTCAGGATGGGCCCGTTGGGGCGGTTAAAGGCCCGCTCGACAATGGTATTCCAGGCCATCGAGAATTTCCTCCCCCCAGAGTAGTTGATGACGGCACTGTTCTGGCGGCCCTTTTTGATAATGTCGTTCATGGCAAAGGTGAAGCCCAGGATGGCCTGAGACGTCAAGACCTGGCCGTTGGGGCCAAAGACCTTGACCGAGAGCACGCGGGCCTGCTTGGCGACGCCGTAGGTTTTGGCGGCGATGATGCCGGCAACGTGGGTGCCGTGGCCGCTTGAGTCCTCAAAGTCGTCCTGGTTGTCGGCCGTCTTGAACGCTGTCCAAAAGTTTTCGGCGCGGCCCCCGAATTCCTGATGCGTCGTTCGAATGCCCGTGTCGAGAACGTAGGCATAAAGGGTCTTGTCCTTGGGCCAGGGCGTGTAGAGATAGTCCGAGTTGCGAAACATGTTGAGTCGCGTGGGCGCAGACCGGTGAGAGATGGCTTGGAGGTTCCATGGCGCCTTGGATTGCGCTGCCGTCTTCGGTTTTGCCGGGGGGGCGGCCGAGACGAGGCAGGAGAAGGCGGCGAGGAGTATTGAGATCTTCATTGGGTGACGATTTAATTGGCTTTTAAGCTTTATAACCCGGAATACTAGCAGTGATGGAGTCTGTTTGAGACGAGTAAATATACAAGACGCAAAGCGGGCGGAATGACTAGGTCTTTAAATAACACCGGCTCCGGGGCCCATCGGGGACCTCGCCGGGGCCGGCTTTATGGATTGCGAGGTCGTGATGCTGGCGTCGGCCACATTTTTCATTAACCAGTTGCCGATGCGTATTTTCTTTATTGATTCATTAAAGTGTAGAGGACGCTTTTATTACATGTTAATAAACATGTATAGCGGGAGGCTGCACCCAGCGTACTGCTCGCCAACGTAAACCCGGCCACCAACTTTTATCCCGCCTTACCGAATCGAAAAAAAAAAAAAAAAAAGAGACACTTTTTTCTTCGCTCCCCCGGGCTATGAAAAGTGACAGGGATTTCTTCCTTCCAATCTATTGCTTTGGTGCCGCATTGACCGAGTTGCGGAAATGCACAATCCGGAGTGGCCGTGGGTGTCAATGTGGCGTGATTTGCCGAGTCCGTGTGTTGGAAAGCAACAAGATGACTTGGTTATCGATGTGGTATTCTTTGCGCGAGTCATAGCAGACAGAGTGCAACGGACAACCGGTGCGGCCGCGCCGTGTGTAACAGCAATGAGGCCCGCGTTGTACAACAGAATGGGTCGCCAGAGTTGATGCCGGGAGAGTTCCGGTAGCCGGCGCGCCATGGGAGACGCGTCGTTTGCCGCGTCATACGACTGAGTCGCTCGAATCGGTTCTTGCCGTGGCCATGCTTGCAACCTAATAGACAATTTGGACCCTGAAAGCCTAGCAGGGGTGAAGGGGGTTATACCAAATAAGAGAATTATGTAGAGGTGTGGTAAAAAAAGTTGAAATCTCTTATCGAGACAGGTCACAGATCACTAGTCCCTTGCCATTAAGCTTATATTATAGTTAAAAGCCAAAGGGTGTCAACTCGGGTCCCTGCATATAATCCCCACAGACTCCCTGTCGCTGCCCAAACTTGCAAGGGTGGGAGTAAAGCCGAGAAAAGATGGAGGATGCAAGTGATCCGTGGGCCCTGCGATAAGGCATGATTATAATGTCAATAGAATATACCACAAGTCCCATAGTGACCCCTGTTGTCCTGACTCCTGACCGCCTTGGGGCAAGCGGAAAAGTCCATGGCTCGGTATTATTGTACATGGTTGCTGAGTATAGCGGCAGTTGTTTACAGAAATGACTGCCGTTTCCATTTCTTTGCTTTAAATAATGCTCAGTCAATATATATTGCACTGTTCATGCTCGCTCTAGTTCACCAACACTCTTTACACTTAGAAGCCACCTTTGCGACATAGTTTCAATCGCTGCACAGCTCACAATGAAGTGTTTCCATTGGACTGTTGTCCTTGCTGCTCTACTTCAAACGGCAGCTACAGAGCAAACCTCGTCAAGCGATGGCGCCCAGCCGCTAGGGTAAGACAAGCCCCGACAAGGACGTTAAAAAGGCAGTGCTGACCGTATTCAAGCCACATTGTGGTCCTCAAGCCAGGATTGGAGTCCAAACACCTCGAACGTCATCTTGAATGGGTAAAATCCGTCCACAAGCGCAGCCCGGATAATGATGGCGAGAACCATCATGGCGTGAAACACACGTATGACGGGGAGGACTATGGGTTTCTTGGCTACGCAGGGCACTTTCCGCCGAGTGTGCTCGAGGATATAAAACGACACGAGCATGTAAGTCGTTACTCTGCAACACTTGTCGTCTTCTGTCAAGCTAAGTCTGCAGGTTGACTTTGTAGAGCGAGACCAGGCCATTACCCTCGTGCTTCCCGGAGAAGAAACGCCAGAGAGCCAAGCGGTTTCCCAAGATAACAACAAGCAGAGCAGCAGGATTGTAGGCCGTGGCGGTTTGACCATGGGACAGGGGTAAGCGTGCCTCGTCGCAAACTGATGGCTTTTCTAACGTGATCAGGTACAATACGTTTTTGGACAAGGGAGCGATGCACAACGCCGTCCTCTTTAGCGAGGGAATGAATAAGAGAAGCGAAAATTCTACAGCAGAGTTGTTCAACCAGGACATGATGACGAGGTTCAACTTTACGCCGCCCAGCGCAGACTTGACGGATATCGACATGTCGTACTTTGACCGGCCTGATCCACGCGCTCTCATAGAACAAGCTCTTGCCGGCTTGGCCAGGGACGGAAAAAACACGACTGACCTCACCAAACGACACACGAGGACTGCTAGCCAAGACGAATGCAACGGCAGCATGCGTTTCACGTCGGAGCTGGTCGAAAATTACGAGCAAGTCCCACCCAACGTCCCAAGTACTTGTTGTTTTATCTTCATGACACAAGCATCGACAACGTCTGATACAAATCAAGTCTTGCTAACACGACTCGCCAGGTCATATCTACAGACGCTTGAAATAAGCGGCGGCGCAACTCTGTCCGGCTGGGGCCAAAGTGCATCCGTGTCGGGTGCTTACCTGAACAAGGCAGAGGCAAGTCTCTGTCGACCAATCCACGAGGAAACCTCGATAACAAGAATTGTAGTTTTCCAAGAAATCCGTAATATTTGTAGCCATAATCAACATTGAGAGACAGCTCGACTCGCCCACCGGATTCGAATTCAACACGCACAACTATAAGCCCAAGACGTTTAATCGAGACTTTGGCGACAAATGGATCCAAGGCAAGTCCCAAAGACAAACACATGGACCACACACGGCTAAACAGTGCCCTAGGCTTCCACGAAGGCGGGAAAATGATTGCTCGGGTAACTTTTACCGCCAAGAATCAAATTGCCAAGAACGACCTCCAAGCGCAGTACGGCTTCGTCCCTGTTTGAACGCTCGGCAACGCTAACTGCTACACAGGGCCAAGGCTTCGCTGCGATTCTGGGGTGTAACCGGGGACATTGAAGCATCGGCCAAGAAGAGCATGGAGGACGTCAACACAAACGCCGACGTGGAGATTAAGCTCTTCTACCAAGGAGAGCTGGGCCGGTTCATGCTGCAGTCGGGCTCCCCCAAGAGCATCAGCGAGGGCACCGCGCAGGCGTCGTTTCTGCAGGCCAAATCGTGGGCCGATCAATTTATCCAAAACGCCTGCCAGCACCGCTACGCGTACCGGTAAGAGCATCGTGGACTCGCGCCGGGGGTTGGATATTTATCATCTCGACAGGCCGCTTCTCGACGAGTACAGAAACATAGAGGGCTTCCCTGAAGACCAGGGCGTGCCCGACTATTACGTTGCGCATAGAATGGTGTGTTGCCCTCTTGCCCGTCTGGGACATGTGCTGAACGAATGCTTCTAGTCGTACATGATTTTGAGTCAGATTGTTGTCATTTCCGACATGAAGGACTATCTGCTGAGCCGTACGCCTCGTCGCTCCAAGCGTTTTCGCGTTGCTAACCTCGTCTAGGCACCGATCTTGACATCAAGCTCAAGTACAGCATCCAGGTTGACGAAATTAAAATGGTGCAGCTGGGCAGGGACTGGGTATTCTGCATGGCCAAAAAGACAGGGAAAGCAAAATACTAAGTGGATATAGGTCCAATCTACCGTTGAAAAGCCAGAGGATGCCATAACAACCGCAGGGGACCTCCTTGAAAAGTTTGACAAGAACTTCCGCGCCAAGTACGAAATGCTCATGCCGCAGAAACCGTACATTGCCGGAGTCAAGGTAAGAGCGTATTCCGCGAGGCATTTACCGCTGCTAAGTATAAACAGGTCGTCTACGGCGGATACCCAAGCAAGGACCCGCCGGCGGGCAGGGTCAAGGAAGCCGAGGGCCGTTCTGACGATATTAATCACGGTCGGGGCGGAGAGTGAGTTGTGGCTACTCGTCCTCTACAACATGAATTAACACTCTGCAGTTTTGTTTGGCTTGTTCCGATCCGTACGGATCACGCCGAGGATGCGTGCACCTCTTTTGAACTCGTCATCGACCAAGTCCCCGACGAGTTTGGAAACCTGGTCAAGGGCTCCAAGGACAAGAGCCGGTATCTGCGGTGCAAGAAGAGTTCGTCGAGAGACAAGATCCGCCGACTGGTGCTGTCTCGGCTAGAAGCTGCGCCTGCGCCTGCACCACGGGTCACCAAGGATCGTCTGGCTTTCATCAAGAGCTTGCTAGGCCGCTCATGGGTCGAGAAGGTCCGGTTTTTACGGGCCTTCACGGGCAAGACATCGAATATCAACCAGGGCCGGCATGGGGCGGATGAATTGTATCTCCTCTGGTCGCCCCGGGAATAGGTCGCGGCCAAGTAGGGACTTGTGATGTCTAGACTAGGGTACTCATGTGCTTGAATGCGCTTGCTAGCCAATGAGAGGCACGTATGCTATATTTCCAGTGGTTTGATTTGCGGCGGTGACTTTCAGGAGCAGGGTGGCATGGAGAGGATGGCGGCGGTGGCGTGCTTTTGAGACAATTGTAGAGAAACGGCAATGCAAGAAACAGCCAAACCGAGAATTGGCATGATTGCGTGCTCTGTGCCGTCTACGCGGAAACCAGCTACAAGGAGCAACACACGGTAGCAAACTCCCGACGTTGCCTGGACAATATCACATGTGTAGCGGCGCACTTGTACAGAGTCTAGACATGTTTCGTAGAGGCAATAAACTATTTAAAGACGTCGCAGATCTTGGCCAGCCTGCAGGAACAGTTGGGATTTAGCCGTCTAAATATTACTCTTGAGCGTCGTTTTGGAACCAGCACCGGGACTCGGGGGGCGAAAAGTCACAGCCCTCGGCATGATGGCCCGGCAAGTGAAGATTTCGGACACATGGCGGCTCACGCGTTGAATGCGTGCTCCAGAGAGTGTTCAGCTCGTTCAGATAATGACGGCAATCCCAAAAGAATAAAAGCATGGGCATCAAAGCAGTGGCCTGGGGCGCCGTCAGAGTAGGAATTAATGTACAAGTTGTGGTCAAGACAGCCTCAAGTCCACACTCTCATCTCTCGTAAGGATGCCCGGTGCCAGGAGTCAATCGTTTCCCGACACAGCTTGATGTGTTTGGAGCGCCACGGCTGTTGTCGGACATCGGCACACTTTCTACCGAGTTGACGGAGCGCCTTGCCAGGGTACCTCTTCGGCCGGCTCGGCCAATAGCAGGCCCCTGATACGTTGGACATCAGATCAGCCTCGGAGCGATCGGAGCCGAACATGACGGAATAAAGTTCATTTCCAGCACCCCAGCCCGGGCACCGGGACCGGCTCAACACCACATCTCTAGCCACCGAGTACAGCACTGATAAGGTCTGCTGATAACGGATAACCAGTTTGCACCTGCGCATGGTGATTGGTTTCCACATGCCCAGCGCTGGAGATTGCGCTGCCCGAGCGCCGGCGATCATTGAGCATCATGTCCAATACTATCTCGACTGATAACTACCTAGGTACTCCGTACAGAGGCAAAAAGTAAAAGATACCCGGGTACCGCGCGCCATGCTACAGTACGGAGTAGCGTATACCTGTTGATAAGCGACGGTTGCGCCATGAAATGTCTCACCTGTAGACAATCACTTCATCTCATCTCTGCAACTCGGCAACTCTTAAAGAGAAAATGGAACTCGCCGCCTCCAGAGCAGCTCAAGCCTGCACCGCACACCTCCCCCTTCATTTTGCCTCGAGGCCGCTCCACGACGGCCCGCCATGTCTGCCATGACAATCCGCTCCCTCACACCCACCGAGGTGGTCTACGACGTGGGCGAAGCCGGCGCGCGCAAGGGGACCACGAGAGTAGACAAGGTCTTTTTCAGCGGCGTGTCGGCCGGCTGCTTGCTGGCATTTGCCTGCGGAACGGTGCTGAGCACCAACACGGCGCCGGCGTGGCAGGAGAGCGCCCCCGGCCTGATCCGGACCGTTGGCGCCGTCGTCTTTCCCTACGGCCTGTGCATGATTCTGCTCACGGGGGCAGACTTGTGTACGGGGTCCTTTATGGTGCGGCCGCCTTTTCCCCGGCCGTGATGGCGACGGATGACCGACTAACGGCCGTGTCCAGTTCACCACGGTTGCTGTTCTGCAGCGGCGTCTTTCCTGGTCCAGGATGCTGCTGCACTGGCTGGTGACGTTCCTGGGCAACCTTGCCGGGTCGCTGTTTGTGGTTGCCGTGATATTCGGCTACGGGGAGACGTTTTCGGCCGAGCCGTACCGGGCCGAGGTGGTGGCCTTTGCGACCAGGAAGCAGGTCTCGCCCGGGTTTGCCATGATTTTCCTGCGCGGCATCGGCTGCAACTGGCTCGTGTGTTTGGCGTGCTTCCTGGGGATGCAGGGGCGAGACGTGGCGAGCAAGGTCGTCGGGATCTGGTGGCCGACGTTTGCCTTTGTGTCGCTGGGGTTTGACCATGTGGTTGCAAACATGACGTTTATCCCCATGGCCATGTTCCTCGGGGCCCCGAACATTACGGTTGGCCTGTACGTCTGGAAGGGAATCGTACCCACGCTGTTGGGCAATGTCTTGGGCGGAGGGCTGTTTTGTGGTGTGTATTGAACTTGACGCTGTTCCTGGCTGTTGGGCATCCGACTGACATGATGATGACTCTAGGCATGTACTACTGGTACATGTACGCGCTGGACACGGCAGACTTGATACGGCAACGCGGCGAGACGGGCAAGGCAAACGGGTATAGCGTTGACGTGGAAGCCGGCGTGAATGCTTGAGCTAAGAGGGAGCTGATGTTTTAGTGTACATGACTATTGACCACATTCAGCCCAAGGACCGGTATCCATAAGACCAGATATTCCATTAGACCATGAAATCGATAGTTGGAATACTCAGCCGACGCCTCACTCATGGCGTTGCTTGTATTTCTTGACCCCTTTAATACATGGCGTGACAAATGGACAGCTACACACTTTGGCACCGTACGCCACACACACTGTGAAAAACATTACATCTGGTATGTTTCCATTCCCCCTAATTATCTCGGCCTCACCCAGACAGCCGTGGCCGGTTCAACCAGCCCCCGATGGTCGTCCTCGCCCGCCGGCGCCTCCAAGGTGATGGAGCTCACCATGCTGATTTTGGCGCCGTCAAAGCCGAGAACAAACACTTTGCCAGCCTCGCTATCCGTCATGGCCATGATGTGCTGCGGCAAGTCGCTGTGCGCCAATCTGACCTGCCACGGCGCGGGCTCAATGGCGTTGGCGATGCCGCCGCTCGTCGGCGTCTCCCAAATGTCGACGGCGGCGGTCCGCTTCAAGGTGCCGTCCCGGTTCAGCGCAAAGGCGCACACGTAGCCCCTGGTGCGGCTCTCGAGGCCCCTCGTAGACGCAAACAGGTACTCGGGGCCGGCGCCGCCAGGCGTGCCGGAGAGCCGGACCTCGTCGGCCCAGTAGTCGCGGGCGTTTTTCCCCTGTGGCAAGAGGCTCGCGGCCTGGACGTGACGCAGCGCGGCGACGGCACCCTGCGCGTCTCTCTGTATGCGAAAGACGTCGACGATGCTGCTGTGCTCCTGGACAACGTAGAGCACGTCCCCGTTGGGGTGCGGCCAGGCGTGTCGCGGGCCGTCGTCGTCCCTGGGCGCCGCGTGCCGCCGCTGGTCGTGAAGCACTCGCCGGCCCGTGCCGTCGACGGAAAACGTCCACGTGCAGTTTCTCCCAATGTCGGCGACGTAGAGCGTGCGGCCGTCGGGGCCGAGGTCGCAGCCGTGTGCCCCGTGGCGGAGTCCGCCGAAATCGCCGTGGGGGACGGCATCCGGCGCCTTCGGGGCGTCTGCCTCTTGGCCGCCGGCAAAGTCCAGTTCCTGCGCGAGGGGGCCTATCCCGCCGCCGTGCTCGACCCGAAAGACCTCGCCCGTCGGGCCGCCGACGCTGAAGATGTGCGAGCTGGAGGCGGTGACGTAGCCCGGCTTGTTCCGGACGGGCCGGGAGCCCAGCAACTCCAGCTGCTGCGTCGAGCCGTGGTTCCGATACGCGGCGACGCTACACGTCGGCTTCGTCCAGGCCGTTGTGTACAGGGTCCGCTGGTCCGGGGAGAGCGAGAGCCATGAGTGAGGGCCGGTGGCCTCGCTAATGCGGAGGACATGCAGTTGGTTCCCGTTTGGGTTGAAGCGCAGGGAAAAGATGTAGGGGAGGTTAAAGGTTCCGACATAAAAGTCTAGAGCGTCGCCTGCTCCTGTAGCATTGCCGAGGTTGGCGGGGTTTTCGGCGGCGCGCTGCATGATATCACGGAAGAGGAAATGCGGTCTGGAGATGCAACATGCAATCCTGTCAACCACGCCCTGGTGTTCACTGTTGCGTACACTGTTTCTCGGGCCAGGGGCACAAGGCACACAAATTGAAGCGACGTGTCAACCGTCGAGAATCAACTAGCCGTGGCTTTAATAAAGGCGCAGCAGAACGTATATCTGTGCATAAGACTGACAACCGCCCCGGACCTTGCGGAGGAACGGAGACGGCTTAAGTAGCCCCGTTCGGCAGCCCCAGCCAGTCAGGTGACGAGGACTAGACCCGGAATGGATAGGGTTTCGGGTGACGGGGACGGGACGGAGGCCCGATGCCAAGACATTGATCAATCTTCCGAGGCGGCTGCAGACTGGACTGCCAAACAGGGATGCAGATGCGCCTTGGCGGCAGGGGAACACGGCCTGCATCCTGTGCTCGTCGGGACTCGGGACTTTGGCGGCTATAAAGGCACAGTGGCTGGCCAACTTGGCCCATCGGGTCATTGATTCTCTCACCGGATGTTCCACCGCCATGTCTTTGCCCGCCGAGTCAAAAATAGACGTCCTCATCATCGGGGCCGGCCCGGCAGGGCTGATGATGGCGACATGGCTGGCCAGGTGCGGCGTCGGCGCGCGCATCGTAGACAAGCGCGGCACCAAAATATTCAACGGCCAGGCAGACGGCCTGCAGTGCCGGACGCTCGAGATCTTCGACTCCCTGGGCTTCGCGCACCGCGCGTGGCGCGAGTCCAACCACCTGCTGGAGATATGCCTGTGGAATCCCGACGAGCACGGCCGCATCCGCCGGAGCGCCCGCATCCCCGACACGATCCCCGGCATCAGCCGATTCCAGCAGGTGGTGCTGCACCAGGGCCGCATCGAGCGGTTTCTCCTCGACGCCGTGGAGGAGGCGGGCAGCGACATCCGGGTCGAGAGGGGCGTCGCGCCCACCAGCATCGACATTGACGAGTCGCGGGTGGACGACGACGACGCTCACCCCGTCACCGTCCGGCTGCGCCGTCTTTCGGAGGAGGAGGCGACGCCGGAACAGGCCGCGGGCTCTGGCGACGACGGCCCACCGGTCCAGGACGGCCTCTTCCGCAGCAACCTGGCCCCCCGGGACGACGCCGACCGCCTCCTGACCGCCGCGGCGGCCGGCACCGAGGAAGTCGTCCACGCCAGGTACGTGGTGGGCGCGGACGGCGCGCACTCGTGGACGCGGCGCCAGATTGGGCTCGAGCTCGAGGGCGACTCGACCGACTACATCTGGGGCGTCTTGGACATGGTGCCCATTACCGACTTTCCGGATATACGCATGCGCTGCGCCATCCACTCGGCCGACGCGGGCAGCATCATGGTCATTCCCCGCGAGAACAAGCTGGTCCGGCTCTACATCCAGCTCACGACGACGGAGAGGGTCGGAGACGAGGCGGCCAGGGCAGACCGGTCCAAGCTGAGTCCGCGGGTGATTCTGGAGGCGGCGCAGCGCATCATGGCGCCATACACCATCTCCTACCGCAAGCTGGACTGGTGGACGGCGTATCAAATCGGCCAGCGGGTCGGCACCTCCTTTGCCGTCCACGACCGCGTGTTTCTGGCTGGAGATGCGGTGCATACACACAGGTATAAACGTGCCGCGCAGTCTCCGTGTGTCCAAGGCTAACACGACGCAGCCCCAAGGCAGGCCAGGGCATGAACGTCAGCATGCAAGATTGTAAGTGCTACGACAATTCTTTTCTACGGGAATATTGGCTCACGCCACGTGCGCAGCTTTCAATCTCGGATGGAAAATGGCCAGCGTCGTCAAGGGCCAGGCACACAGGTGCATCCTCAAAACCTACGAGTCTGAGCGGCGCCAGATTGCACAGGACCTCATCGCATTCGACCACAAGTTTTCAAGACTCTTTTCGGGACGGCCGGCGAGGGACGTCATGGACACGGAGGGCATCAGCATGCAAGAGTTTAAAACCGCCTTTGAAAAGGGCCACATGTTTGCCAGCGGCATAGGTGCGTCAGGCTCTACGATACAACCACCCCGGCTAACAGATGACAGCCGTCGACTACGGCAGCAGCGTCGTGGTGGCCAAGGACGACGGACACGGCAGAGTCGTCTCCGACCAGTCCGCCGCTCCCCACGTCCCTGTCGGGAGGCGAATCCCCAGCGTCAAGGTGCTGAACCAGGCCGACGCCCGGCCGTGGCACCTGCACGAGCTGCTGCCGAGCAACGGGCGCTGGCGCGTTCTCCTTTTCCCCGGCGACGTCACCAGGGACGAGCAGCGGCAACGGCTCGCCCGCGTCGCCGCTGCGTTTGACGACGAGGCGTCCTTCCTCCGCAGGCACACGCCCGTCGGGGGGCGGTGCGACGACGTCTTCGAGGTCCTCACCATACACCGCGCGCCGCGAACACAAGTCACCATTTTCGACTTTCCCCCCGTCCTGCGACCGTATGACGAAACCGACGGCTGGAGCTATGACAGGATCTTTGTAGACGATGTTTCGTATCACGAAGGCCACGGGGAGATGTACCGGGCATTTGGCATCGCGCCGGCCGGCTGCCTCATGATTGTCCGGCCGGACCAGCATGTATCGTATGTCGGGCCGCTGGATGACCCCGCGGCGGTGAATGACTTTTTCGCCCGTTTCATGACGGATCAATCCCGCCGTGGCAGTGTAGATAGCAAGACCCCGATGCCAGCCAAGTGTTGACCTAGGCAAGCGAAGAGATCTCATGTGGAAGCCTTGGTGCTGTAAATTATCCCTCCGGGGGCCCTGCCGGGGGCCGCCTGCGGCGAGCTGTGGCCTGCGGCCGGCGTTGACTATGTGTTCATCGGAAGTTGGCTCAGCCGGATCGGATGTTCGTCATCGGAACCCCACATTTCCCCCGCATATATCATCCGTTCGGCCTGTTGGGGTCAGCATGTCTTCGACCCGAATATATTCTCCAGCGACAAAAGTTCCGAGTCTTGCACAAAGACGAGAGACGTTGACAACTGGCCCCACCGCCAGAAATGAAGCCTCAAGGACAGCAAGACCGGCTGCAGCAGAGATGCTCCAGGGCATGTGACACGTAAGACCATCCTTTCACTGTTGGGACGCGGCAGCCAGTCAAGATTGCGTGCCCGCTCCCATTTTTAAAAAAAGAAAAATACAACAACTGGCCCTGACAAGACCCCCCCAGATGCAAGAAGCGCAAGGAGCGATGTGATGGCCGCCAGCCGTGTGGTCGGTGCAACGAGCGCGGAGTAGAGGACAAATGTCGTTTCGACACGGACCACGGCGTCCGACGGCGCCGCGCGCGGCATCTAGGCACGGTGAAGCAGTCGGCGGCGGCGACGGCGCTGGATGCCGAGGGAGTCGTGTGTTCGCCCCAGTCTGCAAACACGGCCTGGGAGCAGCAGTCGTCGGTGGCCGGGTTGCACCAGTCCCGGCTCGTCAGAGACAAGAGGGGCAGGTTTATATTCCTGGGCGACTCGGCAAACCTGTCGCTGCTCCGCGTCGTGCGCGACGTCGCCAGGACGTGCCACGGGGAGTCGAGATTCGTGGCCGATCCGCTGCGCGCCGGCTTCGTCGAGGCCTCGACAGACGACAGCGGCAGCTGGATGGACGCGGCGGGATGCGAGCCGGCCCCGGCCGTGTCTGCCCAAGAGGCCGAGTCCCTGGTGGACATGTTTGAGAGGGCAACGTCCGGGCTGGTAGACTCTGTCGACACGGCCGAGCTGCGGACGCGCCTGGCCGCGGCGCTGCATCACAAGTCGGCGCTGCCGGCGCAGGAGCGCATCGTGCCGTACCTGGTCGTGGCCATTGGCGCCCAGTCGTCGCCGCAGCTCGGCCACCATGCCGAGGGCTTCTTCCGTCGCGGCCGGTATCTCGCCGCGCGCCACCTGACGGACGACGCCAGCATCATGACGGTCCAGGCGTACGTGCTCATCACCATCTACCTGCTGTCGGCGTCGCGCCGGAACACGGCCTCAATGCATCTGAGATTCGCCATCGGGTCCCTGTACGCGCTCGGGATACACAGAAAGGCCGTCGCGCTGCGGTTCACCAAAAAGGAGGCTCTGCTGCGGGAGAAGCTGTGGACGACGGTCCGCATCCTCGACCTGTTCCTGAGCGCCTCGCTCGGCCGGCCGGTGGCTACGACCGAGACCCGAAACACGCGGCGCCAAGACGAATACTCGGCGTGGAACGACCTGTGTGCGATTCTCGAAGACGTCCTGACCCAGGTCTACGAGCGGCGGTCCATCACGGCAGAGGTGGTCGACAAGATTGGACAGCACCAGAGGGAATGGGCAGACGGGCACACCAGGGCCCAGGCGACGGCGCAACCGGCGACGGCAGCACCGGACATTGGCACCCTCCACATGAAGCAAATGTACTACTGGACCATCATGCTGCTCACGCGGCCGTTCCTGATCGAGCGAGTCGTGGCCCACGTCCACCAGACGCCAAACAACAACCTCGGGCGCTGTGCGCTGCCGGACCTGTCCGTGTCCAAGACGCTCGTGTACGCCTGCGTCAACTCGGCCATCAAGACCATCCGCCTGCTCGAGCCCCTGGCGCGGCGTGCAGACGTCCCAGCCCGGCTGCCGCTGCTCGTCGACGCCGCGTTCCACTCTGCCCTGACTGTCGGGCTGGCCCATTTTGGCGACTTGCACCTCGTTTTCCCGCTGGCGAAGCATCTCGACCTGGCGCACTCGATTCTGTCCGCGTTTTCCGACGACCCCGTCGCTTCGCGCAACGCCGCCATTGTCTCGTTTCTCATGGAGGTGTGCCAGCTTCACATTGAAAGGCGACACGCGGCCAACATGGACCTCGAGTGCGAGGCCATTGGGAAGCTGTTTGGCCAGATTGACCACCCCCGCGAGCAGACGGACCCGGGCCGGCCAGAGGATGCTGGAGAAGCCGGCCCGTACGATGGCGGTTTCCCCGACACGCACGCGTCCCCGGGTAACTTGCCCCTCGACGGACTGCCCGACGGCCAGTTACCAAACGCAATCGGGGGTTCGGCGTCTGTCTATGCGGGTTCTGGTGTCTCGCAGTCGCCGCCGCAGATGATTCCGGGTTTGGACCCGTTCGGGCCGGTGCCGACGGCTCTTGATGGTTCACTCGCCGGTGACCCGCAGCTGTTTTGGCTCGACTTTGAAAAGGACGTTTCTTCCCTATTTACAATCATTGGTCCGACTTGAATCTGGGGATTTCTCGCAAGCGTTGACGGCGTCGGCGGCATACACCTGCTGAGTGGGTGGTTGTGAGCCAGCCATGTATACTACATGTAGTTTGTTTATAAATGTAGCGGGCTGCCGCTTTTCTAAATTCTGCTTCAAATAGTCTAATCAAACCAGAGAATTAGCTGCCACGTCGATCCATCTGTGATATAACCTGCTTGCTTGATTTGGTAACATGCAAACAGCTCACTTTCAAATACATGCATTAGAGTTGCTTCTCAATCCCATCTAGTATCCAGGAACTCGCATGAAATGGGCGACGGAAAGCAGTAAAAGTTTCCACTGTATGAACCCAAAATATATTCCAACTCACCTGGAACCCTGGTAATGAACATGATGGTAGAGCAGCCAGTGCTGACACAAGACAACCAGCAACACTCTTCAATCACATTCCATTCATTGCGTCTCCTACTTTCTCAGCCCATCCAGCACCACTGCCTTCGCCACGGCCATCGGGGACTACCGAAATCCATTCGCGCCAGGCAAGAGGCGCCACGAGTGGTATGCCTCGAATGCAGGTTGATTGTGCATAATATAGTTGACAGCTCAGCCAGTGAGGTTGCGGCATGACAAATATGTTTACAATGGCCCTGCCTACAACCCCCTGCACATAGATCGTGGTGGGCCGAAAGTCCTGTTCGGTGATGTGCCGTCTCCGTAAGCTGTCCGTTGTGAGTTCCAGCCGCGCCTAATGGTGTCTGACAGAGAATGAGGCACACAAAATAGTATCAAGTCAGCAGAGAGGGGATGGACTTGCCCTGCAGCGGGCCTCTTCCTGCGTGTCAAGTTGGTCTGCTCTTCCGGGCTGTGTCCCTTCTGAGATGTCTCTGGAGCTACACCACTCGAACGACCTGGACACGCCTTTATCAAGGGCCATGCTTTACAAAAGGGTCGGTAATACCGATATTTGTTGGCGGGTGACTCCGTGGTAAAGGAGCAGCTTTGTTGGCGCTCGGGGGCCCTGCAACACCTCGGGGCTGTCGGAAGTTTTTGCCCAGGGTTGTGTGCCTGTCCGAGCCGTGGCGTCACGAGGGACCGGCCGATTGGCTTCGAACAAGACACGTCCGAGTGAGACGGACATTGGAGACGTCGTGGCGTTGGAGAAGCAGACATCTTGATACCAGCAACCAACAGAGGGAATGAGCGCAATAAATGCGGATACCAAACGTCCGAGCGAATCCAGAAACCTGCAAACATCCACAAAGCTCTCCGAGTTTCATACTACTCTATTGTCAGTCCCGTAGTACAGTTACGTCAGCTCAGCGCAGGTGGACGGGACGGGGAGACGGGGGAACAGGAAACACGATCAACATGCAACCAGGGGGACACGAATCTGGACCATCCACATGCAGCATCAGTCACCCCCAACGCAACAATGCATGCGACGCTGCGGGGACGTCGCAATCGTGGGGAAAGGAACTTGCACACTCCACAGGCTCGCTGTCGAGTAACACTCAGCGACAACAGAGCCGTAGGAAACAACCCGACATGAATCGGCTAGTCGATCATTCTTGCGTCGTCGACTGCTCTCAGACGCTTCGCTTGTTGGCGGTCCACCTTGAAGCTCAGAACCAGGACGCGGCGCCCGCCGAGGGCCGGCACAGCTGGGATTGTTGTCAGAGACTCGAGTTGCGGAGGCTTTGAAATCTGGCGGATCAGCCCGTCTTGCGGAGAGACGATGGAGGCGAGGGGATGTCTGTTCAGAAGGCCAACTGCTTGGTTACCACGATGTGACGCCATAATGTATATATAATGCAATCCCATCCCCATCAAAACTGCGAATGCTAACCGCCGCGGCAAGACCCAATGGCTCCCCATCTCGGCCTACGCGGCTCCTCTCTGAGTCGGGCCATCATCTGGCTTGTTGTTTGCCCGGCATTCTTTTGCTACGGATACAACCTGAGTGTTGCGGGCGGGTTGTTGACGCTCGACTCGTTTGTAAAGACGTTTCCCCAGCTGGACACCATCAACACCGTGGGGGATGAGCAGCATGACAACGCCACCATCCAGGGTATACTTTTCCTCTCTCGCGCCCACGCAAACCCTCTGAAAAAAAGGCAAACGTGACAAGAATAACACTCGGCGGCAGGAACTGTCGTCGCCCTCTTCACCGTCGGTGGCGTGTTCGGGTCGCTGTCCTGCATATACCTCGGGGACAAGCTGGGCCGCCGACGCGTCATATTCCTGGCCTCCGGCATCACCGTGGCCGGCGCCGCACTCATGGCCTCGTCGTTCAGCCTGGCCCAGCTGGTCGTCGCAAGAGTGGTTCTGGGCGTCGGCACCGGCGGATATCTGGCCACGGTGCCGGTGTGGCAGTCGGAAATGTCCAAGCCGGCCAGGCGCGGCGCCCACGTCGTCACGGACGGCATCTTCCTCGGCGCCGGCGCCTCGGCGGCCCTGTGGATCGACCTTGGCTTCTACTTTGTCAAGACGAGCTCCATCTCCTGGCGCTTCCCCCTCGGCGTCCAGGCGGCCCTTTTGCTGGCAATGATGGTCTTTGTCTGCGTCCTCCCAGAGTCGCCCCGGTGGCTGGTCAAGCAGGGCCGGCAGGGCGAGGCAAGGCAGGTCCTCGCGGCGCTCAACGACACGGCCCCGGACGACGACCGCATCACCCAGGATATTCGCGACATTGAGCTCTCCCTGTCCGTCTGCGGCACGCTGTCCTGGAAGGCGATGCTCAGCAACGGGCCCCAGCGCATGTTGCACCGGACCGTGCTGGCGGCCGCGGGACAAATGTTTCAGCAAATGTGCGGCATCAACCTCATCTCCATGTACGCCACCACCATCTTTGAGCAGTATCTCGGGCTGAGCCCGGTCAAGTCGCGCATTCTCGCCGCCGCCATGTGCCTGACGCAGCCCTTTGGCGGCTCCCTCGCCTTCTTCACCATTGACCGGCTGGGACGGCGCGTCCTCATGCTGTCGAGCGCGGCGGGCATGGCCGTGTGCATGGCCGTTTTGTCGGGAACCATGTCGGCAGGGGGAAGCACGGGGGCCCTGGTCGTGGCCGTCGTCTGCCTCTTCGTCTTCCAGTTCATCTTCACCGTTGGATACGCGGGCCTGACCTTTCTCTACGCCACCGAAGTCGCCCCGTTGCAGCTCCGGGCGGCCATCAGCGCCGTGTCGACGGCCGCCGTCTGGATCTTCAACTTTTTGCTGGCCGAGGTGACGCCCATCGGGTTCAACACCATCGGCTACCGGTACTACATTGTGTTTGCCGTCCTCAACGCGGCCATTGTGCCGAGTGTGTACTTTTTCTTCCCCGAAACCAGCGGCCGGTCCTTGGAGGAGATTGACGAAATCTTCTTCAGGTCCAAGAGCATTTGGGATCCGCCCAGAGTCGCACAGTCACTGCCTCGCACGCACGCCGGCGGTGAAGAATCAGAAGAGTCGGCATCATCATCATCCGATGTCAAGGCAAGGGCGGAGCATACATGATGCGCAAATTGGCTTTGCGTAAATGGAAAGGCTACGTGTAAAGGCAAGGATTGCAAAATCATGCTCTATTCCGATGTTCTTGATTGTTCTCGGGAAAAGAGGAAAATGCGGATGGGTTTTCATCCACACGCGTGGACGTTTGTCATCACGTGATCGCGTGAGACCTCAACAGCAGGTCGGTAGTGCCAGATGCAAGTTGTCGGGATGGACTTGTGATGTAACACGAAAAAAGAAGGCATCTTGTAACTGGGAGTGGCGAATGGATTGGCTCAGATCGGACCAGATTAGCTTTGCCGGCCTACTCCGTACTGTTACATTGGGATTGCCCTCAAAGTTTGTAGAACCCGGGTGAAATGCAGCTTGCTTACTGTCATCCCAGATTCTTCTCTTTTTTTTTCCACCAATAATCAACTTGTCCTTTCAGTACAGAGTACCCAGCCTGCATGATCTCAACTATAAAAACGGAGTCTCGGCTCCAGCGATGGAGAGGATGTCAGACACTCTTCCCATCACCACCCAGCAAACCCGTCCACCATGCTTGTAAACACAATTCTTGTTGCGCTTTCTGCTGCCTCTCTCGCACTGGCGGGGACCCCCGTCGAGAGCGGAAACTGGGTGGAAGATCACCCCGACTACTCTCAGCAGCAGTGCGCGGGCGGCAGAGTAAACGGCAACACCTTTTCCATTCCCAAATCTCCCAATGGCGACACCAGCGGATCCGGATGCTCCAATGGTCACCTTCGCGCCGAGCGCAGATACAAGGACGACTACTCTTCCGGGGTTCACCAGTTTGGAGGCGAGTTCAAGATCAACTCCATGTCTGGCTCGCGCATTTCCATCAAGCAGACCTTCAATGGCAACAGCGGCCCATACTTCATCATGGGTGTCGAGCAAGGCGGCCGGCTATACAATGTCGAGGGGGGCAAGACCATCGCCGACGGCGTCGCCAAGGTTGGCGCGACGGTCCGCATCAACACGGTGCACAATGCCAACAACCACCGCTTCAGCGTCTATGTCAATGGCAAGGAAATGTTGCGCGACGAGAACGCGCCAGGCGGCAGCTTCTACGACAAGATTGGCGCGTACGCGACCAACAGCGGTACGGGGGATCTGAGCATCACCTGGAACGACGTCCAGTTCTGGCACAAGTGAGGGACGGGGTGTATGCATGCTGCCGAAATAGTAGTTTAGGCCAACAAGCCGTTTTCTTGGTATTCACCATGTACATTGCATAGAAACGAGACGCGGGATCAATCATTATCAACACACAAGGTCACACTCTTGGAACTGAAATTTAAAACGCAAAGCTGATGAATTGTCTACACTAACATTTACATACAAGTAGAAAGAAAAAAAATAAAAAGAAACAATTATGTATCTTTTGAAATACTTTCAACCCACTCGGGGCTGTGTTTATAAACCATATGAAAAACCAATATTATGATGCCTCATGACCAAGATATGCAAAAACCCCTTCTCTAGTAGCATCCTTCCCAAGAACTGCAGTGGTTGGACGTGTCGATGTACTTGTTGGCGGCCACGCAAGCAGAGTACTGCTTCTTGCACTTGAGCTGCGTAAGAAGGCCGAGCGTGCGACGGTGAGGCCCCTCGTTGGCGGTCGGGGCGACAAAGTCATCCTCAAAGGCAGACTCGGAGCGCTTCAATCCGTGGCAGCTCCAGAGGCTGGTCTTGGTGCACTGGTCGTACTGTTCCTTGCAGGCCTCGGCGCAAGCGTTGGGAACCTCTGGGTGCGGGAAGATCGGGCACTTGCTGGTATCCGCGTCGTTGTAAAGCTTGAAGGGCGCGGCGGCAAACTGACTCTTGTCGTCGTTGCAGCTGACAATGGGCAGCGGGACGCCGCAGATGGAGCCAGTGTCCTTGCAGATGTTGGTCGGCTTGGGGGGGCAGACGGTGGGCGGTGGTGTCGGCGGGTTGGTCGCCGTCGGCTCGCAAGGAGTGACGATGGTGGTGACGGACACGGTCGGTGGCTTGCAGTCGCTCTTGTCGCACTTGCCGAGGACGCACTTGAGACAGGAGAGCTCGATGGACTTGCAGAACTCGACGTACTTGAAGCAGCCGATGGCGCCGGTGAGACCGGCCTTCTTGAAGCAGGAAGCCCACTGCAGCTTGCACACGGCGGCCGACTTGATGCAGCCAAGCTTGTCGTGCCAGTCTGGCACCGGGGGAGCGCACCAGTCTCCAATCTGGTACTCGCAGTCCGGAGTCGTAGTGGCGGTGGTTGTGCAGAGCGTCGTGGTGCTGAAGCCCGTGGTTGGTGTAGTTGGCGTCGATGTAATCGGGACCGGTGTAGTTGGGGTGGTTACTGGGACCGTGGAGACAGGAGTAGTAGTCTCTGGAACCGTAGTAGCGGGAATGGTAGGGATCGTGGTGACGGGAGTTGTAGTCTCAGGAACCGTGGTGACAGGAGTCGAGGACTCGGGCACAGTTGTGACGGGGGTCGACGACTCGGGGACCGAGGTGACGGGAGTGGAAGACTCGGGCACAGTCGTGACAGGAGTGGAAGACTCGGGCACAGTCGTGACAGGAGTGGAAGACTCGGGCACAGTCGTGACAGGAGTGGAAGACTCGGGCACAGTCGTGACAGGAGTGGAAGACTCGGGCACAGTCGTGACGGGAGTGGTAGGAGTAGGAGTGCACTGGCTACCAGTAAAGGTGCTCGTGCATGTGACCGGTCCAGTTGGAATAGGTCCGGTGGGACTAGGTCCGGTTGGCTGTCCAGGGGTAGTAGGCACGGGAGTACACTGGCTACCAGTAAATACACTTGTGCATGTGGTCGGGACAGGGCCAGTCGTCTGGGGCACCGTGGTAGCGGGAGTTGAAGACTCAGGGACGGTAGTAACGGGAGTCGATGACTCGGGAACTGAAGTCGCGGGAGTTGAAGACTCAGGGACCGTGGTAACGGGAGTCGACGACCCGGGAACAGAGGTAGCAGGAGTGGTAGTAGGAGCAGGAGTACACTGGGTACCAGTGAAGGTGCTTGTGCAAGTAGCCGGGCCCGTGGGAACAGGTCCGCTGGACTGACCAGGCATGGTAGCAGAAGGTGTGCACTGGCTACCGGTGAATACGCTTGTACACGTGGTAGGAACAGGGCCGGTAGTCTCTGGCACCGTGGTAGCGGGAGTAGACGATGCAGGAACCGTGGTAACGGGAGTTGACGACTCGGGAACCGAGGTAGCAGGAGTCGATGACTCGGGAACCGTGGACACGGGACCTGTGGAAGTAGGTGTGCACTGAGTACCAGTAAAGGTGCTTGTGCAAGTGGCCGGGCCCGTGGGAACAGGTCCGGTAGACTCACCAGGCAAGGTAGCAGAAGGTACACACTGGCTACCAGTGAATACGCTTGTACACGTGGTAGGAACAGGACCGGTGGTCTCTGGTACCGTGGTAGCAGGAGTGGACGATGCGGGAACCGTGGTGGCGGGAGTTGAAGACTCGGGGACCGTGGACACGGGACCTGTGGGAGTAGGCGTGCACTGGGTACCAGTCAATGTGCTTGTGCAAGTGGCTGGGCCCGTGGGAACAGGTCCAGTAGACTCGCCAGGCATGGTAGCAGAAGGTGTGCACTGGCTACCAGTTATGACAGTTGTGCATGTAGTGACAGGCGAGGTAGTGGGAACTGGACCAGTGGTCTCGGGCGTGGTAGACTGGCCAGGCGTGGTGGTAGGAACCGGGCCTGTAGACTGGTTAGGAGTGGTCGTGGGAGCCGGACCAGTGGTCTCAGGTGTGGTTGACTGTCCAGGCGTGGTCGTGGGTTTAGGAGGACACTGGCTACCAGTCAATGTGCTGGTACACGTGATAATCGTGGCAGGGCCCGTGGGAACAGGTCCGGTAGACTCGCCAGGCATGGTGGGAGCGGGTGTGCACTGGCTACCAGTCAACACGGTTGTACATGTCGTCACAGGCGTGGTGGTAGGAACCGGGCCTGTAGACTGGTTGGGAGTGGTCGTGGGAGCCGGACCAGTGGTCTCAGGTGTGGTGGACTGTCCAGGTGTGGTGGTAGGTGTGGGAGGACATTGGCTACCAGTCAAAGTCTTTGTGCATGTAATGATGCTAGGAGCCGGGCCGGTAGGATTAGGTCCAGTGGACTGGCCAGGAGCTGTAGGGACAGGTCCACAGTCGCTACCAGTTACGACGGTTGTGCAAATAGTAGGCGTGGTAGTAGGAACTGGGCCAGTAGTCTGGGGTCCGGTAGTCTCAGGAGGACCAGTGGTTTCTGGGCCAGTAGTCTCGGGAGGACCAGTAGTCTCAGGACCGGTAGTCTCGGGAGGACCAGTAGTCTCAGGACCGGTAGTCTCGGGAGGACCAGTAGTCTCAGGACCGGTAGTCTCGGGAGGACCAGTAGTCTCAGGACCGGTAGTCTCGGGAGGACCAGTAGTCTCAGGACCGGTAGTCTCGGGGGGACCAGTGGTCTCAGGGCCAGTAGTCTCAGGAGGACCAGTGGTCTCAGGGCCAGTGGTCTCGGGGGGACCAGTAGTCTCAGGGCCAGTGGTCTCGGGAGGACCAGTAGTCTCAGGGCCGGTAGTCTCTGGCGTTGTGGTAGGAACAGGGCCAGTAGTCTCAGGGGGACCAGTGGTTTCTGGACCAGTAGTCTCGGGAGGACCAGTAGTCTCAGGGCCAGTAGTCTCGGGAGGGCCGGTGGTTTCTGGGCCAGTGGTCTCGGGAGGACCAGTAGTCTCAGGGCCGGTAGTCTCTGGTGTTGTGGTGGGAGCAGGGCCGGTAGTCGAGGGTCCAGTAGACTGGTTGGGCGTGGTAGTAGGAGCAGGTGGGCACTGGCTGCCAGTCAATGTCTTGGTGCAGGTAATAACCGTGCTGGTAAGAGCTGGGCCTGTAGGAGCCGGGCCCGACGGGGAAGATCCCATTCCAGTAGACTGGCCAGGCGCGGTAGTGGGAGCAGGTCCGCAGTCGCTGCCAGTTAGCACAGTTGTGCAAGTAGCAGGCGTGGTGGTAGGGACAGGGCCAGTAGTCTGGGGACCAGTAGGGACGGGGCCAGTAGTCTCAGGGCCAGAGGGCTGCGGGCCGGTGGTCTCGGGGCCAGAGGGTTGCGGGCCAGTGGTCTCGGGGCCGGAAGGCTGCGGGCCGGTGGTCTCGGGGCCGGAAGGCTGAGGGCCGGTAGTCTCAGGGCCGGAAGGCTGGGGACCGGTGGTTTCAGGGCCGGAAGGCTGGGGGCCGGTAGTCTGGGGACCAGTAGTCTGGGGGCCAGTAGGGACGGGGCCAGTAGTCTCAGGGCCGGAGGGCTGAGGACCAGTAGTCTCAGGGCCGGAAGGCTGGGGGCCGGTAGTCTCAGGGCCAGAGGGCTGAGGGCCGGTAGTCTCAGGGCCGGAAGGCTGAGGACCGGTAGTCTCAGGACCGGAAGGCTGAGGTCCAGTGGTCTCAGGGCCCGAAGGCTGAGGGCCGGTAGTCTGGGGACCAGTAGGGACAGGGCCAGTGGTCTCAGGGCCGGAAGGCTGAGGACCAGTAGTCTCGGGGCCGGAGGGCTGAGGTCCAGTGGTCTCAGGTCCGGAAGGCTGAGGACCAGTGGTCTCGGGGCCGGAGGGCTGAGGACCAGTAGTCTCGGGACCGGAGGGCTGAGGACCAGTAGTCTCAGGGCCGGAAGGCTGGGGACCAGTAGTTTCAGGGCCGGAGGGCTGAGGTCCAGTGGTCTCAGGGCCAGAAGGCTGAGGACCAGTGGTCTCGGGGCCAGAAGGCTGAGGGCCAGTGGTCTCGGGACCGGTAGGCACAGGACCAGTTCCGGTAGGAGCAGGCGGGCAATCGCTACCAGTCAACGTCTTTGTGCATGTGACCACGCCGCTGGGAAGAACTGGGCCAGAGGTGTAGGGGCCAGTTGACTGGTTAGGAGCTGTAGTGGCAGCAGGTCCACAGTCACTGCCGGTCACGACGGTTGTGCAAGTAGCTGGCGTAGTGGTGGGAACCGGGCCAGTCGAAGCTGGGCCAGTGGTCTCAGGGCCGGAGGACTGGGGACCGGTAGAGGCTGGGCCGCTGGACTCTGGTCCAGTCGAACCCGGACCAGTCGAGCCAGGACCAGTCGAACCCGGACCGCTAGACTCGGGACCCGATGAAGCAGGCCCGGTAGGCACAGGCCCAGTGGAAGACGGCGTCACGGTGACAGTGACAGTAGGCGGGGCAGAGCACTCAGACGGAACACCTGTTCCGGGAAGAGTAGGTACACCGGAATTGCTGGAAGCGGGCACGCTTGATCCGGGAGCGCCGGACGAGCCTGGGGCGGACGATGCTGCAGATGTGCCAGGGCCGGCGGTAGAGGCAGGCGGTGCGACCGAAGTAGAAATGGGGGGCGGCACGGGGATGCAAGGCTCCGTAGAAATGAGCACCTTGGCCTCGTACACGGTCAAACGACCGCGGCCGCCGCAAGATACAGAGCTGTCTCCGTGGCAAGGGATGTTGCACTGCGAGGCATCGACAGCCTGGGTGGCCGGGTTCAGGAAAGAGCCGCACCAGCATTCACCTGATGTAGAATGTTAGCACGTGAGATAGAAAAGATGTTTTTAAGCTTGTTTCGAACGATGGGGCCCTACCTCCAAACTCGGTTCCGGCATAGGCAAATCCGTTGGCCTTGCAGGCAGCGATACATGACGAGGGTGTGATGGAAGCCGAGTCGACGTTGACGGGCCAGGACAGGGTCCTTCCCTTGTTCGTGTCGTCAGTGTAGCAGCCAATAGCCTTGTAATCATCACCAGAGACCTCCTCGGGCTTCTTGGGGTAGGTCTTGTCCTCCCAGACGGACAGCGTCGAGTCTCCTCCACACTTTTGAGCGTTGTTTCCACTGCAGGGATACGAGCATGAGCCCTCGTCTGCGGGCGAGCCGCCCAGGGTGTTGCCACAGAAGCAGATGCCATAGTACTTGAGGCCAGCGTATCGGAAACCATTTCCTAGTGCAAAACATGTAAGCGTTTCGTGCCTGTGACACGAACTGTCGGGGAAGCATAGAGGCCAAACACACCCTTACAGACGGCACCGCACTTCTCAACCGTCATCTGGCCCTGATCTTGGTTCGATCGCATGATGAGAGCCGAGGGGCTGCCATCTTTGACACAGCCAACGTATTCAAGCGTTTTGCATTCCTGGCCGCAAGGGGGCACCTCAATGTTGTGTGCCAAAGCCACATTGGCGAAGCCAGCGGCTAGCGCGGCCACGATCAGAGACCGCACCATGGCGAACTATCTAATGAAACGAATGTAGCAAGGTTCGGGGGGGGGATGGAAGCGAGAGGAATGTGCCGTGTTGGCAAATGTGAATTATACAGATGAGTTTCCGACAACCAGAACGCAACGACAAGGGAATATATATATATGCTGGAAAAGCACGGCGAAAAGGCTTGTTTGCATGCTATCTTTTCTTCTAGTCGAAAATAGCGGCCATGAAGTCATCGCACAGACTCGAGCTGCACAATCTCAGCTCAGTCCATCGACGCCGAGGACGGTGAGCTCATGGCGCTGGACCAGGATGCCGTCGATGCGGTGGGTGTGACTGGCTCCATGTTTACCATCATGTTGCCAAATTGGGCGTCGAGCAGCCCGCCCTGGGAGCCGATGCCTGCGCAAAGTCTAAATCCAAGGAAACAAAGCCCGCGATCGCTTCAAGCCGATTATCCTAGGGCGCTCTCGCAGCAACGCATGGCCAGGCCTGAAACACTAGGTAAGATTGGAAGGATGGCAAGGGCTGGGCCATCGCTCGTGACCGGGCGCCCGCGATCTGGTGTCGATGGCAGATCCCGGTCCCGAGCTGCAAATATAGCTTCGCTGTGCGCCACCGAACTGCTCTCGGGCGCCCGTTCCTGGGCCGATTAAGGTTCGCGAGTGGGCCGACCTGCAGAAATATCCGATGTCCCGAACGCTTGGACGTCCAGGCATGGTAAGGAACAGGAAAAACCGCCAGCTAGTGCGAACGCCTGTTCCTGGCTAGTCGAGCGAACGGCTCCACGAACCTGACACGGATCTCTTAGCGCACTTGGCACAGTCTTGATCAATCTGCCCGTCAGTCCTACCACTGTTTTATCCTCAGCTTGTGCTCGGCGCATCCGACCGTGCCTTGTGCTCCTTGATGGAGTTGCCATGGCCAGATTTCTATCGCCCGAATCCCTAGCCCAGACGAAAAGTCTCACCATGGCCTGCGTGCAACTCTGTCCGCTGCGAAGCCCAGTTTCATCCAGTATATACAATCCCTTCGGGACGAACAACGGAGACGAACCAAACGAGGGGATGAATCGCGGGTGTTTGATACATGTCTGCAGATGGGAATTTGCTGTGGAATGCGTCTGGTCCGGGCATTTATAAAATGATCCTGTGTCGAGTCGTCCAAAAAAAAAATTAAGAATAAAAATAAAAATTAAAAAAAGGGCAACACAAGGCGTGTGAAGTTGTCAACACAGCCCTCGAGCCCAGGAGTCCCAAGTCCATTGTATAATTCACGCAGAATACGACCTCCTGCGTCACCCTAATGCGGCCATTGGTTCTCACCCTGGTCCTTGGACTGGCCTCGGCCGCCGTCCAAGGAAACTTTCAGCCGCCCAATAGTGGCATTCTCCAAGAGAGAACGCTGGGCCTTGACGAAATCCTTGGAGATATTTCTTCCGGCGGGCTCCTAGGCCTCAAGGCCCAAAAGATTGCCTTCTTGTGCAAGTTGGTGGATAAGGCGGAGAGCATTGCCGGGTTTGTTGGCGGCCTGAAGCTTGAGAGCCACTTGAAGAAGAAGCTCGAGTTTTTCCTCAAGGACAAGTGCAAGGTGAGTCCCTTTTCCATGACGCAAATATCAACTCGAGGCCGGGAGCTAAAGTGTGTGATGCGTCCGCAAAAACACAGAAAACCACTCAGACTCAGCCACCACCATCAACTTCTGTGCCGCCGCCCGAATCCCAAACTTCCCCTTCAACGACTTCTTCTCCTCCAGAGACATCATCACCAAGCACACCTCCCCCAGAAACAAAGACGACTCCCCCAGAGACAAAAACGACTCCTCCAGAAACAAAGCCGACTCCTCCAGAGACAAAGACGACTCCTCCAGAGACAAAGACGACTCCTCCAGAGACAAAGACGAGCCCTCCTCCGGAAACAACACCACCCAAGGAGACCACCCCCACCCCGGAAACGACGCCTCCCAAAGAAACTTCTCCCCCGGCACCACCTACAGAAACTACCCCTACCCCGGAAACAACGCCTCCCAAGGAAACTCCTCCCCCCCCGGCTACAACTCCCGAGACAGAGACGAGCCCTCCTCCGGGAACAACACCGCCTGAAGAGACATCTCCCCCAACACCACCCAAGGAGACCACACCCGCTACCCCGGGAACGCCTCCCAAGGAAACCTCTCCTCCTCCAGGAACTACACCTCCCAACGAGACCACCCCGGGAACAACACCTCCCAACGAGACATCTCCTCCTCCGGATACGACGCCTCCCAAAGGCCCAGAGAGCAGCTTCATCACCAAGACAACACCCAATAACAGCCCTCCCCCGGTCACGTTGCCGCCACCCACACCAACCACTGCACCGCCGATCACACCGACCATCACAGAATGCATCGACGTCACCACTGCCATTCCCCCATGCGCCACCGGCTGCTTCTCCTCGGCTGGCTCCCAGGTCGGATGCAGTGATAAGGACTTTGGGTGCTTCTGCAAGCCCGGCTCGCAGGAACAGTTGTCCATGCTTGTGCAACAATGTGTCTCGACTGCCTGTCCGCCCGAGTCTGCCACGTCTGTCAGCATGGGCGTCAGCTCAGTGTGCTCCTGCTTCCCCAACCCGCCCGTTCCAACAAACACCGGAGTGCCTCCCACACCGTGTACTCCGGGAAGCGGCGACGATTGCACCCAGACCAAGCCTCAGCCCGAGCCCACTACCCCGGGTGTCCCTCCAGGTTGTACTGGCGGTGAAGGCGACTGCAGTGCAAGTCCACCCAAACCAGGTGTCACGACGACCCCGTCGCAAGGAATGCCGTGCCCCATTGTAAATGGCACCGGAATCGACTGTACGAGACCGACTTCGCCTCCAGTCGTTACGGCTGCAGCAGACAGGTTCAGTTTCGGCCTTGGTGGGTGCGTCCTGGGAGGCGCTGCGTGGCTCGCTCTGGCTCTGTAGAGGCTGCCGGACATGTCATCCGAGTCCTGGAGACTTGTGTAATTAATTCCACAGTATACCACGTGTTTTTTTCCCTTTTTGCTAGTTGCCACATAGAGGCTTGTCGAAGCCAAAATAATAGAATCACTTATTCTCGCGATTCAACCCTGGCTATGTCCCAGGAATCCGCCCAAGGCACGCAAAGGACATGATTTGTGAGCTGCGGCAATACATCTGTGCACTCGAACTGGCCGGGCCGTGTGGAGCCTGCAGTGGGCAGATTGTAGCACAAGTTTGAAACAATAAATGCCCGGTTTGTAGCCGTCGGCAGTGTTTGTTGCTGTGTTGGTAGTTGTGGCGGTTTTTCCTTTCGTCACGCAGCTCAGCTGCCCAAGTTACATGGACTGGGCTAGCATGTTTTTTTTCTGCCGATCACTGTCGTAGCTGTTTTGGATTTGCCCCTCGGCAGAGGCAACGGATGCCGGGGACAAGGGGTCACTGGTAGCTTTTTGAGTGCCTTGCCATGAACTTGGCTAGCGTAAGTTGGTTGTTGCCGCTTGCTTGCTCACATGAGGCCGTCCCCAAGTAGTATCTGATTTGGTCAAGACATGTCATCAGCAGCTCATTGATAAAAAGGTGGCTGAAGCTACTCACGCGCAAATGTATCATAACCCGCGTGAATCGTGAAAGCCCGTCCGCTGCAGGCGACCCCCGGAGGGCAAAATGAATGAAGGATGTGAGAAATTTGATGGCTATTACAGCTAGCCTTGTAGCAGCTTCGATTAACCCGGCCAAAAAACTCAAGCTTTCAATTGAGCGTAGCGGCAGCCCAAGCGGTCAGAATGTAGTGGCTTCAAAACGCCCAGATTTGGCGGCCTTGAAGCATTGAAGGCTTGGTTCCAGTACCAGCAGTAGTCTGACGGGCCGAGGTCAAAGCTTATAAAGACTCGAGTCTGCAGCAGCAGCCCGAGGGGCCTCAGCCGTTGATGGCTTCAAGCTTGGCCATTTCCGCTTTCCCTACCCAGTCAACAACATGTCGTTGGCATTTCGTTTCCAGCGCCACTGAATCCCTGCAAAAGTCGCCAAGACGAGTGTCGACAAAAATGACGGCCATGACAGGATCTACCAGAGGACATGTAAATGTCCATGAGCGACGTCTGCGCAAAGTGAGGCCAATCATGCAAGGTATTTAGGGTAGGAGATGCGGTGGGATGTGCGACCAATTCCCTCGCACACCGCGGTGCGGGTGGCTGTGGTCCATGTCACGTGAGCATCCGGCATGGCACCGCACCTCTCCGTCCGTCTCCACAGACGCGGCCATCAATCGCGAGGCTGAAAGCTGCTTCGCTTGGTGATGGGCAAGTGGGGCTCACCAATTTGTTGTGCGTTGCCTGGTGCCAGCCTGTCAATGTCTTGCAAACCGCTGCCAAAGCCAAGGGGGCATTTTTGCTGGGGCCAGCTTCAACCTCCTTTCATCAACGTCGGTACCAGGGCTCATCAGACCTCGACGTCAACCTCGGACTGCTGCTCGAGGTCTTTTTTTGTCTTTGCACCTCTTCTTCGTCTCACGCACTCTGCAGCCATGAAGAACAAGCCGGACCTGGAGGGTGACATCACCTACATCAAGACGCCCAAGGCGGCGCCGTCTGCCTTTGAGGCGGTCGATTGTGGCGTGCCCATCACTCACGTAAATTTTCTTCCAGACTCCCTCCCTCCCAGCCCACGAAACCACCTCAATGGCCCTGTGCTAACTGCGAATCAAGTCTCCGTCCATCCACAATGCCCCTCTGCCGGCCGAGGGCGCCGGGAGCGAGGGCTTCTCCAACATTGTTCTGGGGGTCCTCCTGGTGGGCGTGCCCTACTTCCTGAGCCGCTTCGTGGGCGGCGGCCTCAAGACGACCGTCTTCTTTGGCATTCTCACGCTTTTCCCCATTCTCATTGCCTACTGGACCTACATGTCCAACTTTAGCCCGCGCATCAATGAGCATGTCAAGCTGCCTGGCCGCCCCGTTGAGTCGTACGTGACCTTCAAGGATGCCGCCGACCAGGCCAAGTGGAGCGGAGCCAACAAAGTGCCCATCCAGACCTTTTCGGAAATGTACATTGATGGCAAGGCTGATTTCAAGGGCGACGTCTTGGACGTGCTCGAGTACCGCCACGACTGGTCCAAGTTCAGCTTCACCTGGGATCTGTTCAAGTACATTTTGCTCACCTTTGGGCCCGACGTGCTCTTCCACACCAAGGACCAGGACATGGAGCAGATCCGCCCCAACTACGATTCCGGAAACGATCACTATGCCTGGTTCCTCGGCCCCCGCATGATTTACACCAGCGGCATCATCTCGGACACGACGCGTGAAGAGACGCTGGAGGAGCTCCAGGACAACAAGATGGCCATTGTGTGCGAGAAGCTCGAGCTCAAGGAGGGCGAGACCCTTTTGGACATTGGGTCGGGATGGGGCACGCTGGCCAAGTTTGCCAGTGTAAACTACGGAGCAAAGGTTACCGGCATCACCATTGCCGAGAATGGCGCCGCCTGGGGCAATGACGTGCTGAGAAACGCGGGCGTTCCCGAGGAGCAGAGCCGGATTCTGTGCATGGACTACCGGGACGCCCCCAAGCAAAAGTACAACAAGATCTCGCAGCTTGAAATGGGCGAGCACGTCGGCGTTCGAAAGCTCACCACCTTTTTCCGCCAGTGCTACGACATGCTCGAGGACGACGGCGCCATGTACGTTCAGCTGTCTGGTCTCCGACAGGCCTGGCAGTACGAGGATTTCATCTGGGGCCTGTTCCTCAACAAGTACATCTTCCGAGGCGCCGATGCTTCGACACCCCTGTGGAATTACGTCCGGTCGCTCGAGAGCGCTGGCTTCGAGGTCAAGAGGTTCGTGACGCCCGTCTTTGTCGGCAAACATGGGAGGCAAACATAAACTGACCAAAAAATACAGCGTGGATACCGTCGGCGTGCACTATTCCGCCACTCTCTGGCGTTGGTACCGCAACTGGGTAGGAAACGGCGATGCCATCACGGCCAAGTACGGCCAGCGCTGGTACAGAGTATGTTGACCCCTTGCCCAATTTTTTTTTAATCCTCCGATGCAGCGACTGACAAGGGTGCAGATTTGGGAGCTTTTCCTCGCTTGGTCCGTCATTGCCTCCCGCCAGGGAAGTGCCACGTGCTTCCAGATCCTTGTCGTGAAGAACCTCAACTCGGTCCACCGCATCAACGGCGTCGGATCACAATTCGGCCTGTCTGGAGCTCTGGCCACCAGCCGTGCAGCCGGCAAAGCGTCTCTCCCCAAGTAAGATTTAAGGTCGGTTTGACGCCCTTGGCGTGGCTCAGTTGACCAGATGCCGTGCAACAAGTTTGGTCTACTTTTTTTTTTTCTAAAAAAAAAAAGGCTAAGAAAAGAAGCGATCAGAGGGAGCAAGGCCATGGATCTCGCATGAGGTGAGCGAAATGAGGAAAATGAAAATATAGAGCTATCTGGTTGCTTTCAAAATTTAGAAACGTGCTAGTCTCACTGGGCGGCTACATTTGTGATGAAGGGTTCGTTTCATTATATAGACTGAGATGGCGCAAATGGGCGCGCAACAACGGTGCATCACAACCGGCGCACTGGCAATGCAAGCTATAATATTTCTCTCAACCACGCCTTGATCTTTTTGCCCTGCAGTGTTTCTGTATTGTCCCCAACGTAGATGTTGTACACGGGAGCAACATGAGCTTCGCGGTGTCCTATAAACAACTCCACGTTGGGCAGCGCGGCCTGGTGCCCGTGTCAGCGCAGGGAACTGGTTCGCTTGGCGACGAGCAAAAACAACTTGACGTACCTTGAGGTTGTCTGCCAGCTCCTCAATGGCAGGCAGCAGGATCTCGTTGCCGCCGCCGAGTATCAGGACTCGCTTGACGGGGAAGGCGGCGAGCCAGCTCCGGGGCGCCGTCGACGCGCTCGTAAAGTAGTCCTTGTCGGCGCCGCCCAGGAAGGCTTGGGACCAGGGCCCGTCGACGGCGGGCGTGATGAGGTCGCCGCCGTGGTAAATGTCGCGGTCGCCGTGGTCCTCGCCGATCAGGGTCCAGGGCGCGATGCCGACGGCGCCGGCGAGCGGCTCGGCCACCTCGAGCCTGCGGATGGCCGGGTGCCCGTGGGCGAGGTGCGACAGCACGCCCATGACGAGGTTGCCGCCCGCCGAGTCGCCGCCGATGAGAACCTGCGCCGGCGTGCGGCCCGTCTCGTCGAGGATGTAGCGCAGCGCCTCGACGGCCTGCGTGAGCTGCGTCGGGTACGCCGCGCCCGGGGCCAGCGAGTAGGTCAGCACGAAGACGGCCAGCTCCTGGCCCGCCCGGTGCGACGATGCCACCAGGCTCTGCAGGAACTTGAAGTATCCCAGGTTGGCGGGCAGGCAGAAGCCGCCGCCTTGATGTCGGGCGTGTCGTCAGCCATTCGGTTCAAAGTGGAAGGGGGGAAAGGGGCACGTACCGTGGTACCAGACCAGGACGTTGGCCGCGTCCTTGTTCCCGAGCCAGTGGCCGTGGGCGCCGGCTCCCAGGGCTACCGTCTCGGGCTTGATCTTGGCGGAGCGCGCATACTGCTTGTACACGACGTCGGTCAGGGGCGAGACGAATCTGGGAGGGTTGCGTGAGAAGCTTGTACGGGTGCGCGGAGGGAGGGGACGCCGGGCTCACTGCAGTTGAAGAGGCGTCAGTCTGGTCGTGGCCTTGCGCAGCACGGCGTAGGCAATGTGAAGATGCAGGCTGGGCGCGTCTTTTTGGCCCCGGAACAGGCCCGTCAGCACGGCAAGCAGGCCGGCGGCGACGATTGAGACGACGCCGGGGAGCAGATCGAGCATGCCCAGGATGGACAGCTTTGTACCCGTCTTGGACGGCATGTTGGCGCGCGTGCCGATTGGTGTCGAGTTTTGTTACACGGGGGTTTTTGTCTGTTTTTTTTTTTTGCAACAAGGTGACTCTTGCTTTCAATGTTGGCGCGCAGACCACAGCTGGGGTTATAATTCCTGCACCGAGCGGCGATCCCAGTCAACTTGTTTCGCACGTCTGTGGCCAATGGGATATTGTGTCCGCCGCAAGGGCCGCGCTCACCTTGGTTAAAACAACAGCCAAAGAGTTTACATTTGACGACGGGGCCACAAAGAGCCGACATGAAAGCTTTCGTGCCTCGGATGCGGCATCATGGGTGGTGCCGCGGCTCCGTCTGGGGACATGGAACCGCAGCGCCCCGCAGGAACGGCCGCCCGAGCGTGCTGGACGTCCAACGGACCGGATGAATCGTGTCAACTGGTCTCTTTTTTTTAAATTTGATCAGTTTAATTGCAGGGGTAAAGGCTGGTTGTGTGCCACAGGACGAGTCCATCTGGGTGCGGTGAACGGTTCCACGAGTCGCCGCCCTTTTCATCTCGCGATGGTCCCATGTCTTGGGTTAACGTCTGGTGTCATGCCGCGACATCGGATGCTGATGGACAAAGCCAGAAAATCCGGGGTAGCAGCCGTCCCAGGACGGTCCCCGTGGTGCTTCGTCGGTTTCACAATTGCTGTTTGTGGAAGCGAGGAGTGCCTGCAGGCCACCGTCTTGGGATGGAAACGTCTTCTCTGCAGTAGATACGCCTCAGCCCCTTTGTTCCCATTGACTCGGTTGATTGAGCCGGCCGTGGACCCCCACCAGCCTCCGCACACCTCGTGGGATCAATTGATATGAAAGCACCCATGTTTGCGCGCTCTGTGCTCCCGGGTAGGCGCCTTGATTTCGACCCAGGGAACTCGTGCTGGTTGCTCTTTATTAATTTATTAAGAACAGCACGTCAGACAGGGTACCATGCATAATTCTACACCCCCGAATACATCGTTGCGATTGGACCTGGGCCACATGTCCGCCAGTCCTTTACAAGCGGCACTGTGGTTTTTCGATGCAGTTTCATGCTTTTGCCAGTTATCAAGCCCATCTCTTTAGCGGCCAAATGGCCCGTGGGGCCTCCTCTGCCATACAATTTTCTTAGGTAAGCGACATCTGGAGTCTCCACGAGCCATTTGGCCGCTAAAAGAGATGGGTAGACCGATTTTGACATCTTTACATCTTTCCACGCGACAAGGACGCCCCGGCAGGTAGGCCGGACACCCCTGTCCATGCCGACATATCGGGACGGGCTTTGGCAACATTTTTATTATTATTTAGTACCTTGCTACTGTTTGCAGCTCGCAATGGATCCGCGCCCTGTCGATGCCGTGCCTCTCCAAAAACTCTACAAACTGCACCGTGATATTCTCCGCCCCGCAGACAAAGTACTCTGTGCACTCGTTGCGGAGGAACAAGTCGTCGGGCCGCAGAGAAACCAAGTCGAGCCGGGCGTCGTCCTGCCCGTCGCAGTCGGCCGACGCGTGCCCGTCGTGGGCGATGCCGAGGGTCGTGTTCCTCAGGTTCCTCCTCCGGGCGGCCAGCGAGTCGACGCGCGCCTGGAACGGCATGGCGCCCTGGGACGCGTTGATCCACGAGACGGGCCTGGCGGGCTGCTCCTTGGCGGTGAAGTTGAGTATCGACAGCATGGGCGTGGCGCCGATGCCCGTGGAGAAGAGGACCAGCGGCGCGTTGGACAGGTTCTTGGTGTCGAGGAAGATGTGCCCTGCCGGGTGGGACAGCTCGAGCGTGTCGCCGGCGACGGCGCTGTCGATGAGGTGGTTTGACACGGCGCCGGGCGGGCTTGCGTACGGACAGGCTGACTGGTGCTGCTCGTCGTCGTCGGCGGCGGCGGCGGCGCCCCGGTTCCTCTGCACCGTGATGCGGTAGTAGTCCGGGTTGGGCGCCTCGCTCAGCGCGTACTGCCGGATCTGCTTGTGCTCCTTGCCCGGGACGGCGACGCGGATGGAGACGTACTGGCCCGGCATGAAGGGCGGCAGCGGCTTCTTGTCCCGGGGCTTGAGGTAGAAGGAGACGACGTTTTCGCCGTCGTGGACGCGGTCCGCAATGTCAAAGGGCCGCCAGTCGGTCCACGGCCCAAACGTCTTGTACAGCTGCTTCTCCCGGGCGATGAACATGTTTGCCAGCATCCAGTAGGCGTTGTTCCAGGCCATTTTGGCGTCTGGCGTCATGGACGGGTCCAGGATGCCCGTGAAGGCCTCGAGGAGGTAGGCGCCCATGATTTTGTAGTGATGGGGCTGCACGCCCACGGAGCAGTGCTTCTGGCAGATGCGCTCCATTTTGGGTATCAGCTCGTATATGTGGCTCACGTTGTTGGCAAACTGGATGATGAGCGAGGCCATTGCCTTGGGCTGCAGCTTGTTGAGCTGGTTGGCCGTGTTGAAGTAGCTCCGGAGCTCGGGGTGGCCGCGCAGCAGGCTTTGGTAGAAGGATGCGATGATTTCTTCTCCGCGGGCGTTGAGCGCCGGCACTGTGGCGCGAATCTTTTGGCATTGTGAGTAGGTCAACGCCATGGTCGACAGAGCGGCCAACGGGCGATGTGTTGAAGAAAAAAAAAAAAAAAGAAAGGAGCCGGAAGAAAGCGACAACTGCCCGACTTGATATCACAGACTTGGTGGTGACGACACGTTAGAGCTCGAAAGGGCCAAAGCGGAGGGGAGCATTGAATAATAGCGGCCGTCAACTAATGGATTGCCCTCATTGATATTTTATCCTTTCTGGAATCCCAAAAAAGAAGACAAAAAAGAATGCTTACACTACCCCGGCATTTTAATCTTGACATGACTGCGCATGCCCGCGTCGCCTTCAGCCTCGCCGTTTGTATCCACCCAGCATCGTACGAGTCTGTCTCCCGTGATTTCCGGCGGCAACAGGTGATTTGCAGGCGTGGAATTACGTCACGAGAAGAATCAGTCGATGGTCAAGGCGAATACTTGCCGCCTCGGGTGCTTTTTCCCAATTCTTTTTTGCTTTTGCCCCGGCTTGGCCGCTGGCCCACGCAAGATGGAGCGGTCCGCAACGTGGCAAGACATCCCAGGCACGAGGGCTTCGAGACGCTCCAGCGTATCAATGATGGCATCTGCCCAATCCCGGCCGAGGGAAAGCGTGCGAATGACAGCCCAGAGTCTGGTGTACCCGGTTTGAGATTGATACGTCTGCGGTGCCCGATTGGTGCTGTTGCCGTTCATGGCAATATATCTGCTGCAGCCGTCTTCGTCGCTCGTTTCATGACCAAACTTTAATGCCACCACGAGTTTCTCCTTGACGCGCTCGGCATTCTTGATTTGGGAAAACAGTCGCAGTGTGCGCCTGCTTGCCTACATTGCGTTGTGCACACAAGCGTGATGTCGTCTACCGAGCATTGTTTCGTATTCTTGCTAGCCAAACTTTGTCCCCAGCTCATAGCCGATTTGACACCTGCCACATTCCATGTTCCGATGAAAAAGGCCGATGCGGAGGCGCAAAAAGGTCCCGTCGAATTAGATTACGGGGAACAAGTTTCTTCACCCCATCCGCAAAACCAAAATACCACGCCGCTAGCCCGAGTTGGCGTGGAATTCGCAAATCTCGGCCGCAATGCGCTCAGCTGGCCCAAACATCTTTCCAGTCTACTGTCTCCATGCTCTGATACTGGTGGCAAATAAACAGACGCTGTAGTGTTGGTGCAATAGAACTGTGCGTGGACGATGATGCCATGCGTCGACAAGGTGAATGACATGCGACCCTGGCCAATATTGTTGCTTGCCAAGGCACAGCATAAACTCGGTGTGTAAGTGCTCAATTGGGTCGTATGAGAGTGCATCATCTTTAACGCACAGTCCCAAGATAAAATCCGGTATGTTTACTGTACAGCAGAAGCGCCGTCAGGGTAGAATATTGCAACATGTTGAACAGCCAACAGCCGTCCTATTCGTATGTCTGGCCGGTGCTCCAACAAACAGGCCCATGTTATGCAACAATTAACATTGAAATTGTCCTCATTTCCAATTGATGCCTGGATTAAATGGCTTCGCCGCGACACGGGATAAGCGCTCGGTACCGGACCCTGTTGCGCCCGGACACCTCCCGCATGCCACACCATGCAAGTCTGGTACGACGCGGCAAACAAAAAACTACGTCCCTAGGAAGTCAGCCAGGTTGCCAGGCTCTTGAAAGAGACTCTGCATCATGCGCCTGGGCAGGTAACCAAGGCGGCAGCCTAATCATCACGTCCAGATGTCCTGATATTTAGTAATTTACCAAGAGGCTACTCCGGAATAAGTTCGGAACAAGTTACCTAGGTACATGTACAGTTACGCCGTTCATACCAACGCAGATCAGGATCCACACGTGGGCAGCCTTGAATTTGCACTTCTTCCATGTTGCAATTGTTGCAGCAGCCAGTCTCGCGGAGACGACTCACCTGCACCGCCATGCCATGAGACATACAGAGTAGACGCCGCCGTCTTCAATGTCTCGATATCCACGCCGACTCTGCCGGAAGACAGGGGCAGCAGCGCCGCAGATGGCGGCTACTCATGCCATGCAGTAGCGTGCGTGCAGCCATGCTGTCCAGACGGAACGGCCATGCTGTGCAATTTACCTTCTGGCCTGTCGGAAGAAGCAAAAAAAAAAAAAAACCTTTGTCTCCTCCCATGGATGGGACGGGAAGCAGTTTGTTTCGCGACCTTTTGTCGTGGCTCAGACAGACATGCCAATCGTACTCTTGCCAAAACGCCTTCACCATCCAGCTCCAACGTGGCTTGACGATGGCAACCGCCGTCGCCGTCTTCGAAATGCAGATCTGCGAATCGGGCCCCCGTTGCTGTCATCTCGGTTGCATTTAGGCAGGCCAAGGTTTGAAAGGGCCAGCCACACTGCAACGCCGACGCACGAAACTGGCCTAGCACCGGCCATAATTCGCCCCCCTGATGGCCCAGAGGCCGACGAGTCGAGGGAAAACCGCAAAGAAGCAAGCTCATGGATCGAGGCATCATTCCAGTTGGCCGCCGGGGGGGCTTTCGACTTCTGGAAGCAAAAACAGAAACCTCCGGGCGGCTCTGCTTGCGCTTCTGTCAACGTCAACTACCACAAGGTTCGACGGGGCACGTTCGGCCAAAGCAACAACAAACACGTTTCCGTCCGTCCTTCGCCATGACATGATGTGAGGTTGATTGATGGAGAGCAAAACCACGCGAGATTTTTTGATTGGCATGCGGCTTCTTCCATTGGCACCATTGACTCCTGTGCAGCCGCAATGAGCGTCGACGCCGGCCGAGGGCTGCCGGCCACGGACACGTCGTACAGCTCCGACTGGCTTCTCATCATCGTCTTCATCAGCATCGCCCTCTACAACGTCGTCGAGCTCAACTTTCTCATCGCCACCACCTTCAAGCGCTTCCGGGGGCTCTACTTTTGGAGCTTTACCTGCTCGACCTGGGGCATCGCCTTCAACGCCGTCGGCTACCTCCTGCGCCATGTGCACCCCAACCAGCTCGGCTATCTGCACGCAACGCTCATCCTCGTCGGCTGGTGTGCCATGATCAACGGCCAGTCGCTGGTGCTCTACTCGCGCCTGCACATTGTCATGCACCACCCGCGCCGTCTGCGCTTCGTCCTGGCCATGATCATATTCGACGCCGTCTGGCTGAGCGTCCCCGTCATTGTCCTGGTGTACGGGACAAACTCTGGCGACCCGGGCCCGTTTGAGCAGCCGTACTCCATCTTCGAAAAGCTGCAGTTGAGCGTCTTCTTTGTGCAAGAGGTCATCATTTCGAGCCTGTACATTGTCGAAACCACGCGGCTCCTCAAGATGCAGCGCGGAATCGCCTCGTCGTCGATGCGGCGCGTCATGGGGCACCTGATACTCGTCAACGTCTTTGTTGTTCTCCTCGACGTCAGCATCCTCTGCCTGGAGTTCACCGAGCACTACAACCTGCAGACGGCGTGGAAGGCGCTGGTGTACAGCGTCAAGCTCAAGTGCGAGTTCAGCGTGCTCAACCGCCTGGTCGAGTTCTCCCAGCACCTGCGGGCTGGCCACGACGTGTCCTCGGTCAACTACGATGCGTCGACCGACGTGGCCCTGGAGCGCTATCTGAGGAATGCGTCGCAGGCACCCGCCGGCGCCGAGTACAGCATGCAAGTCACGGCAGAGCGACCCTGCGAGAACGGCCCTCCGGAGATTGTCAAGACGACGGCCGTCACGGTCAGTCGCAGCGGGAGGTCGGCGCCCCCGACTCGCCCGTCTACGGCGGCAGACAGTTCGCTGGGAGGCTGCGCAGCCGACGAGATGCACGACGCCGACGGCACCTCGTCGCTGTCGTCGGAAGCACGGCTGGCGCGGCCATGACGCCCTGCATTGGTTTTGTCTATAGTTGCAATATACGAAAAACTATCACTACGACTATTTCCGAATCTTGCAGATGAAATAAACGATCCGGGCTACGGCGGTTGAATTGTCATCACTGGGCCAAGAAAGGCAAAAAAAAAACATGAAAACCATCTCCCCTCTCTCTGCTGTGCCACAGTGGTAGAGATGCGAGTTGCACCACGAGGTTGGTTCCAAGACCTGCAGCCACTCAGGCCTCACTCATTAGACAGTCATTGGTTAGCTACTGCCTGGCCGACTCCGTATTCAATCTCCTGCCGTCGCTTTTTTTGCTGGTCATGTTGTTTTCCATGGCCAGGCACTGGGGGCAAAAGGCACGCGGCACGGAGCAGCCCTACCAGATTGGTTTGGTGCCAATTCGCTACCGTGGAAACTGCCGGCGCAAATGTACGAGGCATTGAAAAGGGTAATGTCGGTGTGGACTCTGCCCAGCCAAACTCCTCCCACTAAATCCATGCAAGACGACGTAAATCTGCACATCGGCGGGGTTGGCAAGGACAACCAAATCCAACGTTTGACCACAAAGACGGGAGTCGAAGCCGCTGCGAGTTGAATCTTTATTGATAAAAGACGCCCGCCGGCCGGCGTGGCCCAAATCCGACGTCATGCCAGTGTTTGCGGACTACGAGGCCGTGGCATTGATTCCCTTTTCGTTTGGATTCATCTCCCAGGTACTCCTGGGGAGCTACAACATGTCCATCTCCAATATCAGCCTCTTGGCTGCGGCCACCGATGCCGGCTACTTTGCCTCTCTGCTGCCGGCCAACTCGTCCACACCAGCCATCTCACTGCGCGCGTACCACGACGACTTTTACAACCTCATTGGACACGAGGCCAGGGCTCGAAAAGTGTGGGATCTGCCCTGGGAAGCCTTCCACGAGGCCGGCGTCTACAACCGCCGAGACAACTCGCTGTACATTGCCTCCAACTACCAGAGCCTCGAGGACAACATCAACATCACCGTCGTCAGCCTCGACTCGGACGACTACCCATTCTACAGCACCCAGTTCCCCAATCTGGCCATGGCCAACGGCGGCACCACCTACTATCCCCCCGGGTCGCGTCACGACGAGACGACGACGCCCCCGATGCACGTCTACTGCGACGAGGGCGACTTTGAGCACGACTCCAAGCTGGTGGCCGTCGACCCAAACACCAACAGGTCCAAGCCGCTGCTGACCAGCTTCCTCGGGCGCGGCTTCTCGTCGCTCAACGACGTGCGGCAGCACCCGCAGACGGGCGACCTGTGGTTCACCGACGCCGACTACGGCTACTTTCAGCACTTTCGCCCCGAGCCCAGCCAGCCCAAGCAGGTGTACCGCTTCGAGCCCGACACGGGCATCGTGCAGGTCGTGGCGGACGGCTTCGTGCAGCCCAACGGCCTCGAGTTCTCGCCGGACCTGCGGACGCTGTACATTTCCGACACGGGCAGCCAGCAGTTTGGGCGCGAGCCCACGCAGCCGTCCACCATCTACGCCTACGACGTGGTCGACAAGAGACGCCTCGCCAACCGCCGGACCTTTGCGTGGGCCGACACGGGCTTCCCGGACGGCGTGCACTGCGACACGCGCGGCAACGTGTGGGCGGCGTGCGGCGACGGGCTGCACATCTGGAACCCGCGCGGAGTCTTGCTGGGCAAGATCCACGTCGGCGAGATGAGCAACAACTTTGCCTTTGCCCCGGGCAAGGTGTTTGTCTTTTCCAACTCGCGGCTGTGGGTTGTGGAGAATATAAGGGCGCAGGGGAGGGAGGTGTGCCGGGACTTTGGGGTGGGATGCCATTAGACGGGCTTTTTTTGGGACTTCAGAAACACGGAAGGCTTCGGCATTTTGGGGCAACTCACTTCCTTGTACCGTCATTACAGGGGGCTAGACTGCGGCTTGACAACATGGGATTGTTCTGCCACGGGTATGTGATGGCAGTTAGGTGCCTCTCCGGGGCCGTCGGACTGCCGCAAGATGGGCAGCAGCATTTTTCAGCCTACATAGAGCTGACATGTATATACTCGTCTGTACTCTGTACACTGTAGAATACAGCCATCATCAGGACTTTGTGCAATCGGTGCGTGCTAGACTAGTGATATCATGCGGACGAGGCAGCCGAGGCAGTTGGCCAACAACGAGTCCCGTAGGATCCGGATGTGTTTGGTACTCTACAAAAATAGTCCACGGCTGGCTCATCGCTGATAAAAGCCGCAACGGGCTGGTTTCGTCCTGAAACAATCGGGCTGCGCAAACATGAGCCGAAATGGGACATGTGCGGTCACGGCCATGGACAGCAGCAGCAGCTGGCACAAAGTGGACCACGAGAAATGGACGTGCTCTTTGGCATGAATATTTTGGCGCAGTTGGTTGCGGGGTGGCGAAAAGATGGAGTAAGATATAGCACTCGGAAACAGGGACCACATGTGAAGTCAATGTAAATCGCAGGAATTGCGCGAAAAGCAGTCTGGAGGTTGAGCCGTGTCCGTTCATGGCGCAATGTCACGCAGAATGGAGCCGAGATGGGTGCGGGTTCGATGGTTGGCTGCGACCAAGTATGGGGTTGTGGGTTGCGTGTGTTTTTCTGCTTCCCTAGCCTCCAAATCTTCACCCATGATGCTTCTGTCCCCCGCACCAGCACAGACTAACTCAGCGCGAGCGGACTGGCCAGGCGCACCAGACGCAACATTGAAAGTCGAGATCGTCGTCGAGCAAATCAAGGCCCGTGGAATTGCGCACCCCGAGTCTCCCCGCACGTTTGGGGCCTCCCCCGCCTCCATCGACAATCTCCATCTTCCCCATCCATGACCGCTTTCCCCAACAGCCAGATCCAATGACGCGCATCTGAGGCTCGCCGGCATCCAATCGCAAGCTTCGCCGTATCTTTGGCCCTTTTCTGGCGTGCATATTTTTGGACTCGTCCTTGTTGGACGCACCACGACGCTCGCGCGCAGAAACGCACTGGCGCCGCCCACACCTGTCTTGTCTTGTCTTGTTCATCACATTTTGTTCAGCCTCGGTAGCCTCCCTGCCCGTCTTCTTTCATATGCACATGTGGCCGTGTGCCCGTTGTTATAAATGTCCCGGGAGTGCCTGGACCGGCCGTCGAGGAATCCAAACCCGTGTGTATGATCTTGTGGACCACGGGTGCGATAGTTGACATTCTCTTGGCAGACGCGGCGTCCCATTTCCAAAGGACGGGCCATTTTTTCTTTCCATTCTCATTTACTAGGTAAGGTCTATTCGATTGCTTGCTGTTTTTTTTTTTTTTTGGTTTTTTTTTTTGTGGGAGGGAGAAAAAAGTGAAATGCCACCAACCCACCGCAACCCCATCCCGACACGACTCAAACCTCTCTTCACCCTCTACATCTTTGGGACAAAGCCTTTGTAGCTCCTGGCAGTACATTGTCTTTGGACGCCTCTCGCTCCTTGGGAGAAGAAATTAGCGTCCCTCTGTGTGGTGGCACGCTCTGAGCCCCCGTTTTGACGACACGCATGCTAACATTGCGGCCGTGTTAGACTTTCTCCAACTTTGACTACGCTCCATATACATATATTTTTTTCATAGCATTTCCCCGGCATCATCAGAAATGGCATCCCCCATCCCCGACGGCCATGTTGGCAACCTGACTGCTGAGCAGGAGGCCAAGCTCCGCGAGCTCTGGCAGACCGTCTTCAAGCTCTACGACATCCTCCAGGAACACAGCAAGAAAAAGGCGGCCGCCCCGGCTGCTCCGCCGATTGAGGTCGCCTCGCCCAAGAAGTCTCGCTTCGGCCTGTTTGGAGGGTGGAAGGCCGCCCCCGAGGCCCCGGCTGCGCCCGCGATCCCCGAGGAGGCGCTCAAGCTCATCGCCTGCGACGAGGAGGACAAGTTCGGTCTGGTCAAGCAGTTCCAGCAGGTCGTGGCCACGCAGACGCCCGAGTCCCTGCGCGCCATGGTCCTCGGGTCCGTCAAGCACGAGCACCCAGACGCCCTGGCCCTGCGGTTCCTGCGCGCCCGCAAGTGGGACGTGAACCGGGCCCTGGTCATGATGTTCTCCGCCATGAACTGGCGGCACAACGAGGCCAAGGTCGACGACGACATCATGGCCAACGGCGAGGAGGTGCTCGTCAATGACGAGGAAAAGGGCGAGGTCAAGAGCAAGGTGCTGGCCCGCGACTTCATGAAGCAGATCCGCACCGGCAAGAGCTTTATCCACGGCACCGACAGGCAGAACCGGCCCATCAGCTACGTCCGCGTGCGCCTGCACAGGGCCTCGGACCAGTCGGTCGAGAGCCTGGAGAGGTACACGACCTATCTCATCGAGACGGCGCGCCTGGCCCTGAACCCCCCGGTCGAGACGGCCACCCTCATCTTTGACCTGTCCAGCTTCACCCTGGCCAACATGGACTACGTCCCTGTCAAATTCATCATCAAGTGCTTCGAGGCCAACTATCCCGAGTCCCTCGGCGCGATTCTTATCCACAATGCCCCGTGGGTTTTCAAGGGTACGTGAATCCGCTCCTATTGGCGTAACCCCCCCCGTCTTCACCAGCTTCCACTAACACGCCGCCCGGCAAATAGGCATCTGGAAAGTCATCTCTGCCTGGCTCGACCCCGTCGTCGCCGCCAAGGTCCACTTCACCTACGGCCGCAAGGACCTAGAAGAGTTTATCCACCCGTCGCAGATTATCAAAGAGCTCGGCGGCGACGAGGACTGGGATTACGTATATGAGGAGCCCGTGCCCGGCGAGAACGACGCCATGAAGGACACGGCCGCGCGCGACGCGCTGCAAAAGGCCCGCGAGGACCTCGCCGAGCAGTTCGAGGCGACGACGAAGCAGTGGATCGCGAACCCGACGGGCGCCAAGGCCGCCGAGCTCAAGGCCAAGCGCGAGAGCATCGCCGCCCAGCTGCGCGAGAACTTTTGGAAGCTCGACAAGTACGTGCGCTGCCGGTCCCTGTACGACCGCCAGGGCAACATCCGCCCGGGCCAGAAGACTATCTGGTACCCCGAGGCCGCTGAGAAGAACGCCGTCGACAGCGCCGTCCCCGGCGTCACCACCATTGAGCAGATTGAGAATGCTCCCCTCGCGGCCGCCGCGCAGGTCACGGCCTAGACGGGGCGGGCAGTGTACAACAAGACGGGCGAGCTTGGCTCATGGTGGGGACGGCATTTACGACTAGAGGAGGGGGAAAAACGGTTTCTCTTGAGATGCGTACGACTGAATGTTGACGTACAATGACTTTTTTTAACGGTCGAGATCTAGTATTCGAGGTTCTTTTTGTGTATGTGCGTGCAAAGGCATTTGGTTAGCTCAGAACAACAGTTCTATATTACATATCATATATTATACCCTTTTCACGTATGAAATGCGTCGCGTTTCCCCTGTGGCACCCAGAAGAGAGTCGGCTTGTAGTTGAGACATGAACGCCGCGATATGCATGCCATGCCACCGGACGCTAGTTGAAGTGTTTAATCAGGTTGGTGGTGATGGTGGTGCCTTGTCACGTGTATGTGCATCAGACCAGGAGGAAAAGGCACCCTCCTGCCAATTTATTTCCATACTCTGTACATCAGGCCAAACCCTATCACTGTCTGAGCTTGGCCCAACTTCGGGCGACACCACGGCTGGTCTCCCGTCGCTGATGCCCTTGGCTGGCATCTTCCAGACAGGAAATGACTGGAATCATCGTGCCGTCAGCAACAGCTCCACCGTAGCCCCGTATCCTGGGCTCAGTACAGGCTCCTACGACGGCCTCAGCATCAGCAGTCTCCCGCCAATCTCGCGATCGCGGCTGTCGGTTCGTCGTGCCCGAGCGCGTCCCGCATCGCAGCAGGGCCGTGACCGAAGCCGTCGTCTCGTGCACGTCATCACTGCGCACTGCGTCAGCTGCTCCGGCCATGTCGACGACGCTTGTCCCCGTCTGCCGACGACGCGGCGAGGCATTTCCCGCTCGAGGACCGGCGGAATCAAACCGCTCGACACTGGGGAGCCGCCGTTGGCAGGGGTGGGCGTGCCGGCGTCGGGGTCACGACGCAGCAGCGCGTAAAAACATTGACTAAGAGAGTGGGCTGTGCACTCGCCGGTGGTGTGATGTTGGGATACATTTGCCTGGCGCAAAGGGCGTACTGGACGAGGTTCTACAGATGCCGGACGGTTGTGCGCTTTCGATGCTGCGGTGCCGCAGATCAACTCGCAACTGCCGATTTGTGTTTTTTTTTTGTATCGACATGGACCTTGACTTTTTCTTGTGGCTGTTGTCGGCCCAAGCTGGTACAATGCTCTGCTGTCTGGGTCGTGTCGACACTAGTCGGTACGAACCACGCGCATTGTTTGGTTTCCTCTTTCGCTCTCTCTGACATGCCGCAGGTATCTTGGCAGGGGCTGCGTCGTCGGGAGCCGGGCGCATGCAGAAAATGGGTGAGACATGTCCATTAGGCGTAGCCGGTTCGGGTGCTCTCATGTGGAATGCTAAGCCGGGCCCTCGTCTTGCTGCTTTCGTATCACCACCACGACGACATCTCGCATCAAGTCCATCTCCGCAAACCCGCCCTCGTTTCATTACGCCTCCATGCCCTCTGCCGTACCCAGGGGAATCCCGTCGCCAACGGACCAATCTTCAACCGCGTCGTTGTCATGACTAATTCTCGAAATAAGCTACTATCCGAGTGCGGATCCGTTGCTACAGATGATGTGGACCTACATGGGACCACGAGCAAACTCTTCGAGATTCTCTCCAGCTGGGGTCTTCTCCATGTTGGGGTTTGTTGGGGGACAAAGATGGAACAAGAGTCACATTGCGTCCGCAAACGAGGGGAGAGATCCGGCCGTCTTTGGAGAGACAAGCGGGAGGAAAATCTGCATCAACACCAACGTGGCCTGGGTTTGCCAACAATTTGTCTACTCTCTTTTTCTCTCTCTCCTTTTACTTTACCCCCCTTCCCTCTCTTTGCACAAAAACAGCCGAAAATGCGCCTATCCCATCCATCTGGCCCAGAACACGCGCCACACCCCCCTGCCCATCCGCTATCTCTGCCAACATGGAGTCTCCATGACTCGGCTTTCCACGGCCCTCTCAGAAAATTCTTCACGCCCTTTAGATAACGGGAGACCCTCGGGCAAATTGACATTTGTTCGTCGCGCCCAGTCTTTTTAAAGATGTGTCGGCGTCTCTCCCAACCTAGCCTGGCTCCCAAAGCTGCTTCCTCCTTGCCGCTGGGTTGAGGATCGTTTCTCTCGAAGCCTCTTTTGCCCGCCACCCTTCTCGAAAATTCTCTGCCCATCATGGCTGAGCAAATCACCAGCACCCCTGCGCCTGCAACTGCCACTGCCGCCGTCAAGGCCAGCGCCGACTCCGGGAAGCCTTCAGCCGCGACGCCACCGGCGCCGTCCCCAAGCCATCCGCTGGGCCTGGCCGACACCGACATCTTTGGCGAGACGAGCGAGGAAATGGACCAGGACCGCCTGAAGCAGATCGCGGCCGCGGGCAACGCCCATTTCCACCGCCTGGGATGGAAGCGGCTCGCCGTCGTCACCATTGTCGAGGCCGTGGCCCTGGGCGCCCTCAGCCTGCCGGCCGCATACCACACGCTGGGCATGTTTCCCGGCGTCTTCCTCACCATCACGCTGGGCTCCATTGCCATCTTCACGAGCTGGCTCGTCGGCCAGGTCAAGCTCAAGTACCCGGAGACGGCCAGCTACGCCGACGCCGGCAGGCTGCTGCTGGGCCGGTTCGGCTACGAGGTGTTTGGCGCGGCGCTGGTGCTCGAGCTGGTCATGGTGGTCGGGTCGCACGCCCTCACGGGCAGCATCGCGCTCAGCGACCTCAACGACGGCCGCACCTGCTCCATTGTCTTCTCGGCGGTGTCGGCCATCATCCTGCTGATCCTGGCCATCCCGCCGTCCTTCACCGAGGTCGCCATCCTGGGCTACATTGACTTTGGGTCCATTGTGGCCGCCGTCGGCATCACCATCATCGCCACGGGCATCCAGGCGCGTGACGGGCCCGGTGGCCTGTCGGGCGTCGGGTGGTCGGCCTGGCCCAAGGAGGGCGTGACCTTCTCGCAGGCGTTTGTGGCCGTGAGCAACATCATCTTTGCCTTTAGCTTCGCCATCGGCCAGTTCTCCTTCATGGACGAGATGCACACGCCCACCGACTACATGAAGTCCATCTGGGCCTCGGGCCTGATCCAGATTGCCATCTACACCCTCACCGGCGCCCTGTGCTACGCCTTTATCGGCCCCTCGGTCCAGTCGCCCGCCCTCTTGTCGGCGGGGCCGCTCATCTCCAAGATTGCGTTTGGCGTCGCGCTGCCCGTCATTTTCATCTCGGGCTCCATCAACTCGACCGTGGCCCTCCGCTACATCCACGGCCGCATGTTCAAGAACTCGGTCCTGCGGTACATCAAGACGCCGCGGGGCTGGGCGTCGTGGATCGGCCTCGTTACCGTCTTCACCATCGTTGCGTGGGTTATTGCCGAGGCCATTCCCATCTTTTCCGACCTGCTCTCCCTGGCGTCGGCGCTTTTTGTGTCGGGCTTCTCGTTTTGGATCCCCGCCATCATGTGGTTCAAGCTGCTTTGCCAGGGAAAGTGGTATTCCGGGCGGAATCTGCTCATCAGCCTCGGCAGCATCGTGGCATTCGTCATTGGCGCCGTGACGCTTGTTGCCGGCACCTATTCCACCATTGTTGATATTGTAAGTCTGGAAAAAGCCCGCTCGCCTTTTTTTTGCGCGCTTGTTCAGTGGGCTAACTTGGTTTTTTCGCAGATCAAAGAGACGAATGACGGCTCGGCTCACAGCCCATTTGCCTGCCGATCAAGTTGAGAGAGTCGGGAGGTTTGTTCATATAAATCACATGGAGCGTGTACATTACATAGATTTACATATATGCATAAGACGATGGCATGGTGGCAAATTAGAGAACTGGCATTACTACGTTTTTTTTTCTTACAAATTCACTGCATCTCTCCTCCGTAGCCATCACACGTCCTCGAGAACCTCGAGGAACTTGGCAAAGTCGTTTGGCACGCCGAGGCCGGTGATTGCGTCCCATCCCTGCTTGGCCGGCCAGCCACCGGGGCTGACCTTGTCCCAGGTGCACGAGTAGCTCTGGCCCTTGGTGATGTCCTGCAGCAGAGAGGTCACCTTGTCCGAGTACAAGATCTCGTTGAGCCACCCCAGCGAGGGCTTCCCCTTTCTCAGGCGGGCATCGTTGATGAGGGAGATCATGGCTGCGAAGACGGGCGCGCTCGCGCTGGTGCCCTCGATGAGCTTACGGCGGGCGCCAACAATCACCCGGAAGTTGGTCCCCACGGCCGAGATGTCCGGCACGGCCCTCATGCTGGCGTTGTAGTACCCGTCCAGGTGGCCGTTGATCTCCTCGACGTATTTGTCCACGGCGGCCGCCTGCCACGCGGGCCGCTCAAAGTACTGGGAGAAGCCGCCGGAGCTGAAGCTCGCGCCGGAGGGGGGCTCGGCGATGTTGGAGGTGGCGCCCACGGCCGTCACCCACGGACACGACGCGGGAAACGTGGACATGGTGACCTTTTTGTTGGTGCCGTCCTTGGTGCGGCAGTTGCCCACGCGGCCGCCGGCCGAGCCGCCGTCCCCGGACGAGTGGATGATGGAGGTGCCGCGCTTGGTCAGGAGGCCGAGCATGCCGCAGACGCGCTCGGCGTAGGGCCGGGGCACCGACAGCTCGTCGTCGCCGTAGGACACGGACAGCACGTGCGGCACCTCGTCGTCGGGCTTGTCGAGCAGCGCCTGGATGAACTCGAGGTAGGGCTCGTTGTCGAGCTTCTTGCCCGTGACGGGCTTGCCGTCGTCGCCAATCTTCTCGCCGCGGCCGCCGGTCGCGTAGTAGGTGACCTGGGACGGGAAGCCGAGACCCATGACGTACTCGAGGTCGAGCTGGGCCTCGCTGCCGGCCGTGGGCGGTTTCTGGGGGTCGGTGCCGCCGTTGACCAGCTCCACCTTGAAGTCGTAGCGGGGGAGCTCCGGGACCTGCTGCCGGAGGAAGTCCCGGACGTCCGCGTGGTTGGAGTGCTGCTCGAGGTAGCCGCTCACCCCGAGGCGGACCTCGGACGAGTTGCCGGGGGCCTTGTAGTGCATGTTGTACAGCTGGCGCAGGCACTTGGGCGTCACGGTGCCGGAGCAAGCGGCGGTCGCGCGTCGGTCGCGCGCGTCCTGGGCGGGCAGGGGCGTCATGGGCTCCCGCAGCGGCGTCATGAAGTTGGAGATGGGGTTGATGAAGCTGATGGCGTCGGAGAGGTGCGACGGCACCGAGTACTCTCGGGCCCGGACCATGGACACCTTGCCGTCAAACGAGTAGCGCTGCAGCTGGGTGTTGAGCAGGCTCTCGGCGGTGCTGACGGTCGTGTTGACGTGGATCCAGTCGTCCTTTGTCACGGTGTCGTGGACGCCGTTTTCACGGAGCCAGTCGACGACGGCGGCGGCGTCTTTCGGGTCGGGCGCCCGCAGCGTACGGACCTCGTCCAGGGAGAGGTGGCCGGAGCCGCGGGCAAACTTGGAGGCCAGGCGGTGAATCTCGGGCTGTCTCAGGGCAATGGACAGTCTGAAGGGCCGGTCCGGGTCGAGCGAGGCGTCCATCCGGGCCCATCCTTGCGGCAGTTGGGGGACACGCTCGTGTTGGACGAGGTTGGCGGCGGCACTGGCACCGCTCAACAGCCCGGCCAAAACTGCGACTAACAAAGGCATTGTTATTATCATGAAAGAGCCTGGTGTTTCTTGGACGGCCAAACCCCTGGGGCGAAAGAGAAAAGGCCATACTCACGAGCAGTCTTAAATACACTTGCGGTTTCGTGATGACCATGCCTAGCCGAATTGACCTTCACCGTCACCTTCTTCTTTTAGCCCTGCCCGAGCGTTTATCCTTATCATTTGCGGAACGGCTTCAACCGAGTGACGGGACTTACCGTTACATCAGGGGTGGCGCCTGCGGCAAGGCCAGCAAGGACGTCTGCCGACTCGAGCCCTCCGTTCTGCCCTACGCCTCTGTTCAAAGATGTTGTGCTCCATGGCATCATCCACATCCGGCAGGTGCCGAGCGCAACCCCAGTTTGCTCGAATACACTTGGCCCGGCGTCGACGCTCAACCGTAGCTGTCCCCGAAAGGACGGCAGTGCCGAAGAGCAGGACCTCGAGGTCGTCGGTGGTCGGTCGTCTCCGGGCCAGGGAAACAAGGCCGCTGTTTTCGACGGACAAGTTGTCTTTCGGCTCGGAGATGGCGGCAGATGGCTTGACGGAACAGTGTGTTGGTGTTGAGCAGCGTTATACCTCTGGTTCGCCAAGCCACCAGTTCCCAAAGCTGTCGTCGGCGCCAGCGAGGTATTACCGAATACGGCATCCTTTTCTGGCCAAGAGATTCGGAGCTTCGGCATCATTGTGGCACTGGGGGCGTCTCCCCTGCGGTACGTCTGGTGGTCGTGCATGTGCTCTTGGACTATTCTCAACGAGGAAGGCTGCAAAGAAACTACGCCTTACAGCCTCAATAGTTCCCTGGCCTGCATTCGATTACATAACTAGTCGCTCGGGGCAGTCAGATTCTTATCTGCGGCTCCCCATCGACCTGCCGACCTGAGCTACAGACCAACCTCGCGTGCGCGGGACACTGAACTTTTGTGAAGCGCAGCGACGTGGCACCCTGTCGATGGTAAACGTCTCCGATTTCCCTTTAGCACGAATGGTAAAATGCGCAAGTTGTTTATTGCGTGCTGGATAATGGCCAGCTCCGCTTGTGAATGCGTTGGTCAACATCGACGGAATGTAGGCAAGGGCTCAATGCAAAGGCAAGCATGGCAAAATCATACCAGACTCTATTCCGATAATCTGGCAAGGCCTAAGAAAAAGGCCGGAAGAATAAGGTGCACACGCGAGGCTGTGTGCCTTGACGAGATCACGTGACACCCTCCACAGAATGAGCAGAACCATTTCAATTCACAGGTCAATGGTTTCAAACTACACCAACGACCTGAAGCGAGTGGCTACAGGCAGAATCGACAAAAATACAAAGAGCCCAAAGACACTGGGATATCTTCAAAAACCCGCCATGTCGGCAACGCAGCGAATGGATACAAAGCACACGAATCCCACTCTGGCGATCCGGTTCTCCCTCTTCTTCACTCCCCCCAGATGGGCCACACGCCCCCTCTGGAGCGAGTGATGCTGCCAACATTGAAACTCAGGCCTTTTCCGTAGTCCGCTGCTTGGCCTCGTGGTACAGGGGCGGGCATGTCTCGTTTCGGCGCCAGAGGAACCACCTCCTGAACCACCAAGGAAGCACGGTCCCGAGCTGATACTTGGCGTGCGTGCGGTCAGGCACGGCAAAGACGTAATCGAGCTCCTCCAGAGTCTTTTGCTTCGTCTCGGGAACGAACAGGAAGATGAACACAAGAGCCACGAGGTTCAGGCCCGCGTAAAACCCAAATGCGCCCGTGGGCGTCATGGCACTCAGCATGCGCGGGAAGGTGAGCGAAAGCACCGAAGCCCAAAAGTTGTTTGTCGCCACGGCCCACGACATGCCGACCTCGCGATGGGACAGGGGAAACACTTCTGCCGAGTACATGAAGGGCACAGGACCCTCGCCTAAAGACTCTTGTCAGCCGTCTTTCATTTCCAGGCCTAGGAGGGCTCTCTCTCTAGTGGCACACGTACCGGGGGAATAAAACGCGGCAAACAGATAGACAAAGGTGGCGACGGAGGCGATTCGTGCCGTGCTGTTTTCAACGCCCTTGTCGATCAGGTAACAGAGACCGGCGACTACGCAAAGCATTCCACGGTCAGCATGAGGGTTCGGGGTGCGCGCGCCCGTGTCAGTTACATACCGAGAAGTGCCCAAAACATGTTGGGAAACGTAAAGAGCAACAGCGCACGGCGGCCAAACGTGTCGATTGTCCACACGGCCGGCCAGGCAAAGAGGAAGTTGATGAGGCCGAAGCCGAAGCTCGCCCAGAGAGCAGTGTAGTCATCGATGCCGCTTTGCTTGAAAATGGTGCTGCTGTAAAAGGCAATGATGTTTACTGCAGCGAAACGACGCCCAGGTTAGCTTTTGCTGCGGATTTACATCAAGGGGATGGAGTGCGGCCCACGTACTTCCGCACATTTGCTGCGCAATCATGACGATGCCAGACGCCCAGGTGGCGCGCCGGATGCGCGGGATGGTGAATAGCTCGACGAATCGGGTAAAGACGTTGCTCGTCACCTTGAGACCAGACTCCTTGACGAGTTCAACCTCCTGCTCCAGCAAGCAGTTGATGTAGAACAAGTCTCTGGCGGCTTGCATGGGCGTGTTTCGGAGCCGGAGGAGCGACTTCCACGCCTGGTTATACCGCTTCTTCTTGAGACACCACCGGGGACTCTCGGGGCAGAAGAAGACGCCAATGACGAGGGGAACGGCCGGGATAAAGGCCGACGCAAACTGCAGGCGCCAGGCGATGTCGCCGGTTTTGCCAACCGCCAAGTTGGCGCACGTACCGAGGAAGATTCCTGACCAGGGGGCGGGCTGTCAGTGTCGTGCTCCCGTCGCACAAAAAGAGAGAGCCTGAAAACGTACCAAAGGCCGTCCACATCTGCCACGACATGACGAGACCGCCGCGGATGATGGCGGGCGAGTTCTCGGCGGAGAACACGGGCACCGTCACCTCCTTCAGACCCATGCCGATGCCGAGCAGCATTCTGTCGTGCAGAGTTAGAGAGGAACAGGTGTGTCTGAGCCCTGCGAGAGCTTACCTGCAGACTGCGAGCTCTCCCCAAGTCTGCGATAGGCCCATACCAAAAGGCGCGAGCAGGGAGAAGATGGCGGCGATGAAGATGACGCCACGGCGGCCGAGCAAGTCGTTCAAGGGGTCGGAGATCCAACCGGCACTATAATGTTTTGCCGACGCATTAGGTCGACGGCGCACTTTTCATCACCTGGCTCAATGACTTACAAGAGACAAATTGTAATGTATGGCATGGCATTTACGAAGCCAACGATCCAGCTATTCTTGGCGCATTCCCCTTCGTTGGCTACCGGACCGCACGAGGAACCTGCGCTGTCAGGAATTCCCAAGGCCTGCGGAAAGCTCAAATTGGCTCCGTTGGAACCAGTCTGCCAGTCATGCACATTAGTCTCGGTCTTGTCGTGGAAGCACGGCGGGCGGCACGGCTGCGCCAAGCGGTCACTCTTACCTGATCCCACCCCTGGATGGCGGCCGCAATCGAGTTGAGGATGATGGTGTAGTACAAGGGCCAAGGCTGCTTCCATCTGTGGGTGGTCTCCTCGCGGAGAGCAATCTTGTCAGACTCGTCCAGGTCTTCAATGGCCTCAAAGTCGGCAGGGTTCTGCGCGACGAGCGCGCCCTTCCTCAGGAGCGGGAGGATGTCCTCGGGCAGCTCTTTGTCCTTGTGGAACCGGTTGACCTTTTCAAGAAGCTCGGCGCGAGAAATGTCCCTCAGGGGGTTCTCGATTTCGCCCTCGACGTTTGCAACCAGGCTCACTCGCCTTCGGTGCGAGCCTTCCTTGCCAACGGCGTGATCGGCACTCCTGGCCTGCGTGTCAACAAGACGGAATCCATGGACAGCAAGCCGGACAACATGGTCAGTACGTACTCATCGACCACTACGGCCTTTTCCGGGGCATCAGAAGCCATGGCGAAATGCTCGTCTTGTGCCAACAGCGTGGTGAGTTGAGGAGGGCGGTCGGGTTGGCGATGCTATCTGATTCAGCAGTCACGGAAAGAAAAGAAACCCGCCAAGGGGACCGGGAGCAAGGTAAAGCAACTAGACTCGATGTTATATTTCCGCGTCTTACTCGGTACTGCGTACATGATGGCTCTTTATTAAACGCGACGCCACATCACGCAGGTGGCTGCATGGGGGGGGTGCGGAGGGCGCGAGATTTTCCAGCAACAACCCAACTTTTATTGTTGCACCAGTTCCCCATCCAGATTGAGCCAAGCCCTCCTGTGATACAACGGCAGTTGGACCTATAAAACGGCATCGCAGGCCACACCCCCACGGGTTTTGCTAGTCCGTCAGCCTGCAGCAGGGGCCGCAAGTGGTGCCATGGCAGGCATCCCGGCCACATGACCAGCACGGGTGAGATTCGAGGCGTGATGCCCAACTGGTCGCAACTCGTAGGTGCTGTGGGCAACCACGGAGTAAACTTTGCTTGAAGCTGCCCGTGTGCCGCGCCGGTGGCTGCCGTTGAACTGGTGCCTCTCGTGTCACCCCAGGCGTCGTCAAACAAAGACGAACTCGCACCAACATGCACACACAGAACATTAGGCAGCAGCATTTCGGCCAGGTCCTGTGGCTTTTCGGAGTTTGGTGTTGGAGGAAGGGCGGAGTGGGCAAAAGCAAGGAAGAGCTGACCATGGGATGGCCCGGTAGCCAGCTGCGCCATTCTCATCGCGGTCACGGTGGTAAACGGGAGCAGTTATACGTAGTAGTGCTTTGCATAGTCGCGAGCAGCCGGAGCAGAGAGATGCCAAGAGATGAGGTTGAAATCCCCGGACACGGGCTGGCACGTTGTTGTCTACTCCACAACATGAACCAGACCCTTCAAAGTTGCCAAGTCTCTCGATGAACGGCATTGTCGGCACTAGCGTCAGTAAGCACGCCTCGAGTGGGGAAGAGACGAGGAAAACCCAACTCGATGGCTGATTGACTACTGTACGGAATGAAAGCCATGTCAGGCTATTGCCAGGCTCGAAAGCTGCTGCCTAGCAAGGTGAAGCAACCCCCAGACAGTCGAGCTGAGATGCGTATCGTGTGTTGGAGTAAGCTGCAATTACATGGTTCAGGCCCGACGACGGAGCAGCGTGGGCAGAGAATGAGGCCATTGCCATGGCCCTCTTCGGAGTCATGATGATGTACTCCGTAGTTGCCAGCTTCCACCGTCCGCGGAGACAGAGACAATATTTGCCATGAATGACGGAGCATAAGCAGCTGCGCTTGCATCATGAAGAGCAAAAACAAGCATTACCCGGGGCGCTGAGGGGCGCAACAAGGAGGTGTGCCATCCCCGTTGCGTGGCGTTGCTTGATGCCTCCCAGGGCACCAGCACATGGGCTTGCCGTCGCATCCCTGCTCCCTCGTTTCTATTGAGCCCCAGCCCTTGATATTGTGCTGCTCTCCCCATCGGCTTCAAGCTGGACCCCAAGAAACAAGGTCAGCCATAGTATTCTGTACACATTGTTGCGCGGTGCAAAGGCTTCCAGTCGGGACTACGGTGGCGGCCATGGCTGCTCATCCTGGTGGAACCAATCTCCCATTCTCCCATTCTTCCATTCTCACATGTATACGGAGTAGCTTGGATAAGAAGGCCCTCGAATTGCTAAGCCATGACGGAACCATGAGGCGCATGAGCTTCACGGAGCAACAGCAACCGCACAAAGTACTGAGATGTACCGAGTAGATGACTTGCAGAGCATGGGAGAGCTTTGGACAAGAATAAGACCAATCATGTCCACTCGTGGCGTCACCCAGTGCCCTTCATAGTATTTGCAATTTTACCAAAAGAAACCAGTTCGTGCGCGTCCGAGGTCGCCGCCGCTACGGTCACAGGTCAGCATGACGTCCGTGTCTCAACGAACTTGGCCCGCCTCTTCACAGGGCGCAACTTTGTGTAGCCTCGAAATTGGTGGCGACAAGATTCGGGCGTGGCTCAAGGAAGGGCCTGAGCTTCTACGCCAAGCGATGGAAGGATGGATCAGACGACCACGACCAGCTCCGGCGCGGCTTGTCGCATCACAACATGTCAAAGCAGGAAGAGGCGGTTGAACGAATTTTGCGGCCATTGGCCTGGTGCTAGTGTTCAGCCAGGTGTACTTGATGTCTCTTTCATACAAGCTATTACTACTACTACTTGGTGGCTCGGGCGGAGATGGGCTTTTGACTGTTTCCCGCGGCAAGTTGGCGACGCGATGCTCCCGCGCAGAGTTGATGGTTCGTTGCCATTGAAGTTTTGTCAGCAGCGCGTGAGACATGCATGACGAGGTTTCACTCACTCCGCTGTGGTCCGGGTAAGTCTTTGGGCGCCGTGTAATACTACCCAGGTGCGGCTGTGGGTTTTGCTTGTTGGTTGCAGGAATTGTTTTGGGCTATTCCCGGTATGCATTGCACTTGGTTACACCACAGGCAATGATTGATGAGGCACAAGGCCGCAAACCCTGTCCGTAAAGACCTGTTGCGGGTAGGTGAGAGCGGTGAGGGCACTAGATATTTTCATCCTATGCGTGGACTTTTCTATAGAATAAACCTGCATGTGATTTCTTCCTAGTCCGCCTTGACCGGCGTGGAGATGCCCAAGGTAGGCAGGCCTGTGATGCTGCATCAATGTTGGACAATGGTGAATTCCCCCCCCCCATGGCAAACCTTCAACTCCTTGCCTCACAGGACAAAATAACGACGCAGTCACGGCACCAGTCCCGCAATTCTCTCGCCAAGTTGATCGTTGATCGTTTGCTCGACGGTGGCCGATGTTCGCGTCATGCCACCGGCACCGGCACCGTCCCAAAGGCTGGGAATGTAGTCGAAACGGACGTTGTATGTTTGCAGGGATTCGGCTTTGCGACGCTGCCAAACACAAAGGCTACTTCACATACGCCCTGGTCCACGGGCTCGACAACCAAAGCATTCACTGCTGCCGCGCTGTCCCAGCGAGGAGCCACGAGTCAAGCCGCAGGATTCTAGTCTCATGTTTGGCGTCCTCTCGCACCTTGTTGAGGTTCTGACGGCAAACGAGCTGGAGCATGTATTGCGGCAACTCATCTGGGCGCCGCTGGGGATGAACAGCGCATTATTCGGGGCCGGCGAGGGCCACAAGACCCCAGACCGCCAGTCCACGAGTACTACTCGCATCCCAGGAAACGAGACTTTGTTCCCGTGTCACACGAGCCCCTGGACCTGTTCTCCGGGACCGGTGCTGCTGTGTGATCCGTCACTGACTACGGAGTCATGATATTCTCTAATTCTGGAGCCGCTTCGCATTCCTCGGATACCATTCTTTCGCTTCGATTGCTGGAGGGTAGGCTGGGCGTTTCCCCCAAAGATCGATACAGACCTGCTGACAAGTACGTTGATCACCGTGTGCGGCGACGAACTATGCTGCGCCAAAACACCCCCGTCTAAAAAAAAAGTCGAGTGAAGATTAAAGTAACGTGTGCTGACGGGGCGGCTCGTCTAGGATAGGAGAAGATGGGCGGCGGAACGAGTATATTCTCACGCACCTAAGAGATGTCCTCTATCCAGAAAGACCAACGACTCCGCTGCCGGCCACTGTATCCCAAAGCCAATTATTAGGAGGGCACTACGAGTCAGGCTACGGCATGATGTATCTCGCCGAAGAAGCCAAGACTGACGAGTGCTCTGGGACGCGGACGATTTTGGTAGTCCGTCGCCCTGATAGAGCGTCTCTGGGCGAGATTCGCTTCGAGCCTGTTTCTGGCGACTACTGGATTGCTCATGTATGGGATCCAGACGTCAAGGACAGCCCCGGCTATGGGGGCGGACACTTGAAGTTTGATGTCGGTGGGCGGGCGGCCGCCTTGGAAATAACCGTTTCGCTGCCGGGGCGGGATATAAATGAAGGCATAATCACGTTTGACAAGGTAGGGTAGTATGCGATGATGTGCTTTGGGGGCGCTGAGATGTCGCCACCATGATGTTGGTTCGCGTAGAGGCCAGTAAAACATGCCCAAGAGAACTGAGTGATGTCTTCTCCCGCCAAGATGGACTGTCGCTTGAGGTAGTGTGACTCTTTGCTGTATCAGCACAATGTGTAGTTTCAATTCATCCACGGGCCGCGAAGCATGCTGCCGAGTCTTAATTGTGCGTCTGGTACAATAATATCCAGGGTTTCACGACAGCTGCGGTAATCGGTGCCGAGTCGACACGCCGAGTTGATAGATGACGAGTCGACGGATGCTAAGCTGACAGATGCTTGGTTGGCAGACACAGGGTGGCAGATGCCGAGTGACAGGTTGCAAGTGAGCCGATGCCGAGTCGACAGATGCTAAGCTGACAGATACCAGGTCGGTATATTCTAAGCCTACAGGCATTGGTTGATAGATGACGAATAGACAGATCCCGAGCTGACGAGCGTCAAGCCGACAGGTGTCAGGTTGATAAATGCCGAGTCGACAGACGCCTGCTGACAGTGCTGAGTCAAAGGTTGCGAACCGGGGAGATTCCACCTGACGGATTGTACGGAGTATCAATTGATCCGTAAAAAGAAAGCAATTCCCGACATGGCCGAACCGTCACTTCTAATAGCGGCATGCTTCTTCCATCCATCATCTGCAGCTTGGACAGTTTGACCGTTGGCCCGTCGCGACGGGGACTCAGCACCATTGTCAGATCAGCTTGGACCCTTGCCAATCCAAATCCCTACCCAGGGCTGCAAGTGACGTCATGGTCTCGATTCGTTCCCGTAATCAGCTCGTATCGGAATCTTATCTCCAGACTTCTCCTTTTTGTTGGCGCCGCTGGCAAACCATGATCCACTCAGCACTGCATAACGGTGATGATACGAGTCCGCCAAGGGTCCAGACTCCACAGCGAGCAAAACGAGACCATTCACTCAAAGACGAGATAAAAGACTCGTGCAGTCACCGTCGCGATGGATAGAGAGATTTCCCAAGCAGCGAGCTAAGGATCACATCTCGAAGTCGACAGTCCATCGCAGCCAGATCATTCTCCAGAAAAAAATGACTTTGCTAGCGTCTCTCTGGCTGGGAGCGATATTCCTAGCAACCCTCGGATGTGCCTCGGCAGTCGCCAACTGGACCCTTCAGTCTTGGGACGTGATTGTTGTTGGGGCCGGCACCGCGGGCATCATTGTTGCAGACAGACTCAGCGAGGCGGGCTACAAAACCCTTCTGCTCCAACAGGGAAGCCAATCGTACGGAATCACAGGCGGCAGAGAGCGGCCCGGCTGGTTGGACAACACCACCCTGAGCAGAGTCGACGTTCCGGGACTGTGTAAGTGCAAACCGTGGGACAAAAGCGCCGCCTGTGTTTTTGCCCTAACATGTAGCAGACTCGTCCATATTCGCCGGCGGCTCGAGTTTGTTGTGCGGGCCTGGCCAGGTAGATGCTTTCCAGGCATGTACCGTCGGCGGCAACAGCGCCATCAATGCCGGCCTGTATTTCCAGCCTCCGGCGTCGGATTGGGACGACTTCCATCCCAGGGGTTGGCATAGCGCCGACGTGGCCAATGCGACTGCGAGGCTCCTGAAGCGCCAGCCCGCCCTGACGAGCTACTCGCAGGACCGCAAGTATTACCTCCAAAGCGGCTACGAAGCCGTCAAGAAATGGATAGTCGAGGACGCTGGCTACCAAGACGTCTCGTTGCTCGAGCAGGTCAACGACAAGAAGCGCGTCTTCGGCCGGCCCGTCTACAACTACATTGATGGGCAGCGAGGCGGGCCTACCCGGACCTATTTGCAGACGGCACTGCGCCGAAATCACTTTCATCTACAGACGGGCGTCCAAGTCGAGCACATCAACCACGTCAGGGGCGTGGCGTCGTCGGTCGAGGTTGCGCTCGACAGCGGCGAGAAAAAGGCCATCCAGCTCACAAAGAGGGGTCGAGTGGTGCTGAGCGCCGGTGCGATGCTGTCGCCGAGGATTCTCATGTTGTCCGGCATCGGGCCGCAGGATGCTCTCGAGAAACTGGCCGCAAAATCCGCCACTCCCTACAATGCGTCCTCGTGGATGGTCCAGCCCGACGTGGGAAGAGGCCTCTTTGACAACCCCAACACCTTTATTGTGCTCTCCAGCCCAGACGTCAAGTCGTACGTCTACAAGTACGACGACCCGGTCCCCGCGGATCGAGACCTGTATCTCGAGTCACGGAGCGGGCCCTACAGCTTTGCGTCGCAAACCTCTGTCTTCTGGACCTACATCGAGCACAACGGGACGCGATCCGGGGTCCAGGGCACGGTCAGCTCTTCGGGTTACCGAGACTTTGTGGGAAACAACACCATCACCCTCAACATTTACGGAACGTCCGGGCTCCTTTCTTCCGGCCGCGTCGAGCTCGCCGACGATGGAAATTTCGCCGCCAAGCCGAGCGCCGGGGTGTACTACGGGCACCCGCGCGATGCCGATACCGTCGCCGAGTTTATTCACTCGCTGTTCCAGCATCTCCCGCCGTCGACGCCGACCTCTCCGGCCAAAGAGGGCCTCACCCCTCTCAACCTGGCGCGGAATTCAACTCTGCAGGAGATCCGGAGGTACATTACGGACCCGAATAGTCCCTACGCAGTGGGGTCCGTTCAGCACTGGTCGAGTTCCTGCCGCATCGGCAAGTGTGTGGACGTCGACACCAAGGTCATTGGCACGCAAAACATCCATGTCGTGGACGCTTCCATCCTCGCACCCCTGACTGTGAACCCGCAGTTTGGCGTCATGGTGGCTGCTGAGAAGGGCTCCGAGAGGATAATAGCCTCGATGAAAAACGTGACGGAGGGATGCCGCGGACGAAGACGGGTATAAATAGGGGCGTAAATTTCATACTTTAGATTTAGGGCGCATTGGGGCGGTAGAAGAGATGGATTGTATATAGTTACACACACACACACCTGAATAGTAGACTTGAAGCTTTAGCGTCGTGTGCTTGGTGTAAGTCAGGGTTGGAGACTTTGTTTGGGCCATTGTGCGCACCACTCTCAACCACGACTGGAACGATTGTGCAGGTCAACGCAGATGCCGTCGCTCTTTCTGGAAAACAAAGCCAGCTGGAACCTGTCAGTGCACGTGGTGTCGCAAAGTCACCGGCTCGCTGCTGTTTCGGTTTCACCGGCTCGAAAACGTGACATCGGGTTTGACGCAGATGCCACGTTTCGAACCTACGGGACGCTGCTGACCAAGGCTGTGAGTCATTTGTATATATGCGGTGAGATTGCTCGAGTGACGGACCATCTCGAGGAGCGCTTCGAGACTGAGCCTGGGAGTCGATGCTCTTGGTTTGGCTTGTAGATTCGATGGGATGTAGCTGTGTTTTAGAGTAGCGCCAGGCGAGTAGGCAAACTTGGACAAGTCGGCATATCTGGCGGAAGAGAGCTTTCTAGTTGGCTAGCCACGATGGTAAATGACGGAAGAAGGCCCTGGGGGTGAAAGTTGGTTGTACATGTAGGCTACTGACCTCCAGGGTAGCGCGACGTGACACCTTGTATATGACCAAGACATGGTAGACGAGTAGAGAGGCATTCTAGAATTTCAAACTTCCTTTTTAGCACATGGATTGAGGCAGCCTTGTCGACGGGAAAGTCTGCGATAATGGTGGAGCACTGGAATTGCCCTGCAGTTCTGTTATTACTACTTATTAATAACATTTCGCTTCTCGGGCGATTTATGGTGCCATGAGTTGTTCAAGGAACGGAATCCCTGCCATATTGGTGAAGGATCTCGTGCCTTTGGCCCACTGTTTGATTTTGCTGGTCGTCATTCGACTGGACCGAGCAGGTAGGACAATCGCCGCAAGGACTCGATGAGTGAGGGTGACACGAGCACATTGGGGTATCGTGACCAGTTTCCGCTTTGGGAGGACGAGGTTACACTAGACACAGGGCTGGATCAGCAGATCTCACTTCCTGCCGCGTGCTAAAAAAGCCCAAGCTCACCGAAACAAGAGACGATGGACCATGACCAGTGAGCTGGCGCGGCGGTGCGCTTCCTAGTCGGGCATTAGCCGGATGCCCCCTTTTCTCGCACTTTTGGCATCCTTCTCCGCATCGTCTACCGTTGCGTCAGAAATTATGCAACCCCAGCCAGTCAACGCGCTCGTCTTCGGTTGACTTCCGTGCATACGAGGACTACTAGCCAGACCGTGCCTCTCTCGGGTTTGCCCCTGTGCCCCGTCCTCACTGGGGGCTGATGATTGTTCGCTGCGAAGACGAGGGCCAGGATGGGTGAGCAATGAGTATTTTACTGCCTCGGGAACGCACAAACGTGAACGGCCAAGCCGGGCCAAGGGTTGTCAACTGCAAGGCCAAGCTTCGACAGCAGTCTGGAATAAACTGTCGCAGGCAGGCATTCAACAGGGGTCGAGCAGGGCGTGCATTGCAGCAGTACGGGCTTCGGCTGGTCCAAAACTTGTCTGGTCCAACACACCTGGTACGTGTATGGATTCCTTCTGACAGATCAGCAATGCATGGCCGTGGGAGTGTGCGAGCCGACGCCTGATGCGACGCTTATGGGCGGCAAGCGGTGATGCTGCCGTTTCAAGACAGCGCCCGCAGCTGGGCGGGCTTGGACGAACCAGGGGGGGCCTGGTCGCTACGGGCGGGGAATTGAACAGGTTAGACGCCCCACTTATATAAATTAAATGTGGTTCGCGTCTTATTAATATAACTTATAAATAAAAGTATATCTTTAAGGTCTCTAATAGACTCTAAGAGATACATATTATTTAAAGCTAGTTAAAGTCTTGGTTGTATTGATTATATTTTTTCCCTTATAATAACTTAATAACTAAGAAATTTCATATATATTTTCATGGTAAAAGTTACATGTGTAGATACTTTACCTAAATAGGTGCGCCTGCGGTGTAATTCCCCGCTGCGAGCGGTTCCCACAGCGAGACGAGACCTGCTGAGGGCTCCATGTTCATTGATGTCCAGATGCCCTTTTCCAGAATAAAGCGATGCTAAAATGGTACGGACGCTAAGAGTTGGCTCGTACGCTCAATCAAAAGGCTTTGTGGGTGGCCCAAATGTGGAGGGCGTTGGCACTCGCCTCCAACATGACTGGCATCATGTAGCACTCCGTACGTACGACTCAAGGCTGGCCCCAGCCGCCGTCACGGGCTGACATGTCTCGCAAGACGCAAAGGAGACGCCGAACAGTCAATGTTGCAGGATGGAAGGGCGACCATCAATCAGTGGATGAGGGGTCTCGAGGATGGAAAGTGTGGAGATGTGGAGATGGAGGCATGTGGACCGAGAGGGCTGAACATTGAATGCATAATGTTTTGAGAATACTCCGTGACTGTCATGCATCGGAAGGAGAGCACAGACGGCGGCGAGGCAGACTGGGGGTTGCAGACCCTTGATGGCATTGGGATCTGGCCTGTACGGAGTACAGAGTACGGCAGAATCAAATCGCCCATGATATCTGCACGTGTGGTTGACACAAAAGAGGGTGCACATGCATCTGGCTCATCATTTCGTTTCTTCTCAAGCAGAGTGCCTGCGTCTCGCTTCTGATTGTGCGTCCTCCCTGGGGCAGTCATAGCAGGGACGTCTGGAGCTAGGGAGAAAGGAGTCAAGTATCGGCCCCAGGCATACTGCTCCGTACAAAGTACCACCAGACATTGATCGATGTCGACGCCTGCGAGAGTGTTTGCGTCTTTGTCGTCTCTGCCCCTGGCCCCGTTTGGCCCTGAGTAATAATAGCAGTCGCAGCACCGAGTCCAGGCCTGGTGCTTTGCGGGTTTGCGACCGAGGGAAAAGAGAGCACCTGAGAGTAAAAAAAGAAAACAAAAGGCCAAACGCCTCGTGTGCTGCATGTCCAGAAGCAGGCTAGTCCCGCGCCTCGCCACCCCAAGCGAGCATCTTTTGATGAGTCTGGTTTTTAACCTTTACGACGTCAAGGTGGCACAGGTCAAGCACCAGACTCCTTTTGTCCTTGACGCCAGCTTTTGAGATTTCACTTTCACTTGCATCATATCTGGAGTCTGGCTTGCGCCCAGCGTCAGGCTAATATTCAAGCCGCTGCGGCCCGGCCTGGATGGTCTGGATGTGCTTGCCCCCCGTTCTCCGCTGCGACCCGTCGTGCTGATCCATCAACCCATCAACCCAGCATCGCCCTGCCCGTCTAGCCATTCCAACAACTCGTTCTTTCGCTTCCCTTCCCTCTCTGGATTCCATAGCCCTAGATACGGAGTAGTGCATGCGTGCATTCGTTGCTGGTCCTGGTCCTTGATCGAATCCACCTGTTCGCAGTCGGCTCTCGCTCGGTTCTTGCGCTTCTTTTCATTTTTTCCCTTAGCTTCTGCTTCTGCTTCGCGAGCGTTTTACGACATTGACCTTCGGCTTGCCATCACCCTCTCACCGTCCACCGCCCGCATCGTCCCAACCCGACGCACAACCGACGCACAACCGACGCACAACGTACGACGCCTAGCTGGCCGGTGCAATTGCTTCCAACCGCCAGACTAATCCGCCAAGCGCAGCCGCAGTTCGAGGCCGTCTCTTCCAACCGTCCGAACCAAGTCCCAAGTTTCTTCGCCGACTGTGGCCCGTCTGTCTCGATGCTGACCGTCGGACGCCCGTAATGTATCCTCCCCTGGTTTGCTTCTTCTTCGCCATCTACTTTGTGTCCGTCACCACAACCAAGCTCCTGCGCCTCTCTCTCAACGCACACGTCTTCCCGACCGGCGTCTTCGTCTTTTGCCTGCCGGCATTCATCGTCCCCGACCTTGTATTAATTACTTTGATTTGGATTCTGCTGCGTCGGAGGAATGGCCTGTTTGCCTTGCTTGGTTTTGGCCTGGCCTGCTTGATCTGGTAAGTTGGCACGCGAGCTTCATCCCCCGTGGCCCCTTTTGGCACCCTCTAGCACCCCTGGAATACGCCACCATGAATTTTAAGCTTCATCAGTCTTGGTCACGGGGTGACACAAACAAGCGTTCGTCATCGTCATTGTTTACTTGCTTTCCCAGCGTCCTTTGTTTCTTTGGTGTCTCGTTGTTTGTTTCTTTGTTTGCCTGGCTTTGCGCCCGCTTCTGCGTTGCCGCATGCTAACGGGTGCCCGCCCTTGCGCATCGTCTGCAGCTTCGTTACCCTTGGCGCCGCCTCGTCTCAGCTGGGCTTTTTTTACCAAACCGGCGGCGAGATTGACTGGGGAGATGCGACGACGTTTGCCTTTAGCGAGGAAGGCCGAAAGGTCCTGCTGAGCGAGGGGAAGACGCCGCTCGCATTCACCTGCATCATCCTTGTAGTGTCCTGGCTTGTCAAGTTCCGACTGTACAAATTTGTGAGCTCGGCCCTGGCTGCGGTCGAGATTTACGCACAATCAGGTTTGTTCTGCCTACTGCCTGTTCTGGTCCCACCAAACGGCACCAAGCAAACGGAATGTCTAACACGTGTGTCGCCAGTTATTCGATGGACTGCATCCAAGGTTGGACTCTCCAAGTTGACAAAGGCAGAGAACGAGTCATCTCTCCTGCCCACCCAAGAATACGAATTCGACTCGGATTCTGATTCCAGCTGCGATGGCCCGCCCAACAACACCACACGCCGACGGCTGGGCAAGACGGACTCCGCGTCCACGCGTGCCATGCACTGCCCAGGCTTCATTCCGTGGAGCTATGGGATCATGGTTCTGCTGGGATTCCTGGCCATTTTGATCCTCTTTGATCCCGAGCGACCGTACAGCCGCATGTTTACCACGTTGCCTCTACCGCTCTTGGCCGTCTTCGCCCCCAAGTCGATTGAGTGTACATCAAGCTCGTGGCCACTGCCCAATCTTATTGATCGTTCAAACTGGGAGGCTCCCCGGGGCAACTTTAGGGGGTGGGCGCCAGGCGCGGCGAATGACATTATACAAAAGTACCGAGACAGGAAACCCGAATGGCTGCCATCCGAGCTGCCCCAGGGTTTTACTCGCTGGACCCTCGAGGCCAGGACCGGTGACGTCAATGAGCTTCTCAAGAACGCGACTGGCCACCATGACAGCTCCTGTCCCGATCCGCTCGTCTTGGACCCGTACTACAACCCCGCCAACGATCCCATGAAGATTAGCAACCTGGAGAATCCTGTTTTGAAGCCGTTGGAGAAGATATTGCAGGACGGCTCAGTCAAGATTAAGCACATTGCCATTATCTTGATGGAGAGCATGCGAGAGGAACTCTTTCCCCTGCAGCAGGGCTCCAGCTTCCACGACCTCATCATCAAGTCGCACGACGAGCTTGACCACGACGACATCAACGAACTGCTGTCACACATCTCCCCCAACACCGAACGCATCACGGGCAGGTCTGGTAACTGGAAGAGCAAAAACGGCACTGCGTTTGGTCGCAAATATTCGGAATGGAACGACAAGACCGAGGACGGCTTTGGCGGCGTCCACGTCGTTGGCGGCCTCACCACCAGCAGTGTATCAACCAAGAGTTTGGCTGCCGTCCACTGCGGCGCTTGGCCCATGCCTGTTGACATGTTTGAGGAGGCTGAGACGGAAAGCTACCAACCGTGTCTCCCCGAAATACTCGAGCTCTTCAACAGGCTGAAGAAGAACACAACTTCGGACAACTACCACGAACAGCAGTGGTACCCGGCCTTCTTCCAGGCCGTCACCGACGGTTACGATCGGCAGGACAAGTTCGACTCCAAGATTGGCTTCAAGCACATTGTCAACAAGAACCGCATCAAGCAAGACAGCGAGAACAACCCCGAGCTGGAAGAGATTAATTATTTTGGGTTCCCGGAAACGGCGCTCAAAACGTACTTGACCGACTACATCACCAACGCGACGGCGAATAACCAGCGCATGTTCTTGTCGCACTTTACCAGCACCACGCACCATCCCTGGGCAGTGCCCAAGTGGTTCAACTCGAGCGAGTACATGGGTTCCGCGCAGGGTCTGATGCAGACGCACAAGGACCTCAACAGCTACCTAAACACGATCCGTTTCAACGACGCGTGGATTGGCCAGCTCATGCAGATCTTTGACGATCAGGGCATCTCCGACGAGACCCTGGTCATTTTCGTGGGAGATCACGGCCAAGCATTCAAGGAGGATTTCAGCAAGACGGGCACATACGAGAACGGCCACATTAGCAACTTTCGCGTACCAATCACCTTTAGACACCCTAAACTACCCCGAGTCGAGCATAGAGTCAACGCCACGTCCCTCAGCATTTTGCCCACCATCCTCGACCTCCTTGTGAATACCGGCTCTCTCAACGAAAAGGACACGGCGGCCGCCGCAGACTTGGTGCAAGACTACGAAGGCCAATCCTTGATTCGCCCCTTTGAGACGACGCGCAAGGGGCGGCGGGCCTGGAATTACAGTCTCGTCAACCCCGGCGGGAGGATGCTCACAATCACATCCTCGGATGCACCTTGGAGGCTGGTCCTTCCCCTGGATAAGAAGACGGAATACGTATTCTCGGACCTCGGCCAGGACCCGATGGAGCTGAATCGTGTTTTGGAGTGGTCCATCAACAGCCTAGCATCCACAGTCAGAGGCAAGTATGGCGATGGCGCTGCTGATTGGCTGATTGAAGCAGATAAAGTTGGTCTTTGGTGGGCGGCGGAGCGAAAACGACTTTGGAATTACGACCCTTCATCATAGACCATTTGCTGGTTTGTTGCTTTTATTTTGGATTTTAATCGATGGGGCCTTTGGTTAGAGAAGCGGAGCAGCAATCAGGATGGGCCATGTTTTTTTTTATTTTATTATTGTCGGGAGATTCGTCCCTTTCCAGCCAGTCATAGACAGAGACAGGTCTTGTATATTTAGCATAACGGCAGCAGGCTAGGGTTTTTTTCAAGCCGCAGCCGGGACCAAGAGCATTTTTTTTTTCGCGGGGCGGCGTGGAGGTATCATCACATTGTAAATACGAAATAATGGGACACACTTGGATATTGATACAACATAGCCACCGTGGTGTTTGACCTGGTTTGTCTGACGTGGATGAAACGTCCTCCGATGACAGCGGTAACCCTGTCTGACGGGGACGACTATGCGGGTGAAGATGGGCAAGGGTTCGATGTTGCCCCGGCCGGGTAGATCTGGGCGGTTTCATTGGCAAGGTGGAATTTCAGATCTGGTGGAAGATGGCCATGCCAGACTCATGGGTGTGGTTTCACCAGGTCGGGATATATCTGCCAAATCTCAAACAGGGGGTGCGGTTTCATGGTCCGCTCCGCATTCACATGGCCTTGGCGGTTCACAGCCAACTTTTGATGTGCTGGAAAATCATCCAAACCGCCGCTGGCCGTATGTTGCTCGGGACGGTGCAGCCCAGCACGTTGCCGCCGCCGCCGTCTGACGCCCGAGGCCTTGAAGCACTCCGTCTTCCGGGCGGAGCCGGAGGAGGCGGCGTGGCCGGCGGCGGACGCGAACCGTGCGCAGTTTTAAGCGCCGTCCCGGTCACGGTCTACAACTGGTCAAAATTCTCCGAGAACAACGTCCCCGAATGGCGATGAATTCGTAATCCGGCTCTAGTGCTACGCTCATCTCGGGCACACGTTTGCCAGCCGGCGGTTGAACAGTTATGAATCGCAGAGTTCACCGTCGTGTATCCTGGGGCGGAAGACGTGCAAAAGCCTTGCGAGCGAGTGTATTCCAGCCAAGCTAAAGTCTGTACTTTTTCAAACAATCAACGGTCAATTTCGATATTCATACCAAAGACGACGCAATTCCTAGCTAGACAGTTTTCAATCTCGGGCCAATCCCCTCGTCCATTCACTCCATTTCAGACACCCAAACGAGACACAATCCAACAAATTCAAAAAGAGTCAATCAGACCAACCCTATCCCGGAACCTAGCCCGGAAACAAGGCCTTCTACCGAACCGTCCGAAGGGTTCTGTACGTTTCAGGGTGAAAGACGTGGCGCGACACACTGGGCTGCTTGGCCGTGCCAACATGGACAGTCACATGAAATCCGGGCAGATTCGTCAGCAGGACTTGTTCGCCCGTAAGCTACAAAACACTGTCAGTCAAAAAAAGGTCAATCGACAAGAATCACGGCCGGCAGGGACGATACCTTGGTCACAGAGATCCTGAGCTGCTGCTCGAGCAGGACGTTGACGTGGACGGGCTCCAGGCTAGTCGCGTCGGGAAAGCGCGTGCTCTTGACGATGCCGTGCAGGGGCAGCGTGATGGGGACCTGGGCCTTGGACTTGGCGCTCTTGTCCTTTTGATTCTGGCAGTTCTTGCAGTCTGGCACCACGGGGGAGGTGAAGTTGTGGAAGGAGCCGAGGGTGCAGGACTCGGTCTTGCCCTGGTCGTTGGTCGTCTCGAGATGGAACTTGACTGCGTATGGCTCCCCGCCGAGCGCGAACCGGTCATATTCGACGTTGATGATGTAGTCTGGGAACGTTTCCTCGCTGACCCCGGGGACCGGCCGGATGCCCTTGACGGGCTGGAGGAGCTTCTTTGTGTGATTGCCGTACTTGTCCTGCAACTCGGCCTTTAACTTGTCAATGTTTGTGTTTACCAGGTCCTGGTATGTGTATCCGAGCTTCCCGCAGTCCCGGGCGTCGTTTGAGTTGTAGTATTTACCCTGCTTGTTGATGTGGAAAGGGGGCAGGTCGTCCGTGGGCAGTGGCGTGATGTCGGTATGTCCAGGCGTCGGCGGAGGCTCCGTGCCAAACCACTTGTCGGGGTTGAGATATTGCCAGATGGCGAGGAGCCGATCGACGTTGCTGGCATTGTCAGCAGATTATCACAACACGCAGCAATCACCGAATCCTCCGCCGGGCTTACCAGTGGTGCAGCCAGAAGATGGGGTCAAATGAGGCCACCGGGACATCTGCCATGTGTCCCGCGGTGACGGGGACGCCGGTGACTTTGGTGGCTGGTCCCTCGACCCAGCCTCCGGTCCAGACCTGGTGAGAGCGTCAAGTTGGGTTGGCTGGCATAATCTAGGATGAAATGAACACAGGGGGGCCTACATGTATGTTGTTGTGGATCATCTCCAATGAGAGGTACTCGGTGGGCTTGAGATTTTTCTTGTCGTCAGTGAGGTACGTGGATGAGAAGGTCTCGTACGACTGAAAGTACACGTCGGTGAGGATTCGATAGACGTTTTCCGCAATCGACACGCCTTTCTGCCAGTGCGGCGCTTCTGGATTTTCCATGGCCTCCTCGATTTTGGCATTATCCACGAAGCCCTGTACCCAATCAGGGAGACTGGGATTTCCATACCGGCTGGTGCCAATACTTTTGTTGTACTGGAGCATACTCAGTGTCTGGTGTTGACGAAAGGGTTTTTGTGCCATGTACTCACAATGCCACCGTACGCGTCGTAATCGAGCTGATATGGCTTCATTTTTGCATCGTTCATGGACACCTCTTCGCCGTTGATCTTGTTTGTATACTTGTAAAGGGGGTTCTTGACGGACTCCTTGTCCTTGCCCCCGAGCTTCAGGATCTCGAGCTGCTCGAGTCCCACGATTCCTGGAACTCCAAATTTGTTCGTGTCTGACTGAGGGAGAGCCCAGTCCCAGAAGGGGAGGCGCCATTGCTGGGCTGCCTTTTTCCAGTCCTGTCTGACGGCCGTATCAGTGATGCCGGGGATGAGCTCCTGGTCCATGATGTTGTAGAGCACTTGCTGTTGCACGCTGTGAGCAGAGGGACTTTGTGGCTCGTGTACAGGGCTGCTCCATCTAGGACCTTACCTCATACAGCAGCATATACGGGCGATGCCAAGTGGGAAAGGTAATGGAACCGTGTGTGCAGTAGAACCCGTGCTGAGTGGCATGATCCCACGGCACCACGGGGTATCCGTGGATCCCTGCCGAGATGTATGTGAGCATCCGTTGATGGTATAGAGAGACGTCATGTACCCACCGGCAATCTGAAAGTAGGACAGAAGCTCCTCCAGTGGGTTCTTGTCCTGCATTTTCTGCAGAGCCCGAATGAAAAGGGACACTTGGATCTGATCCCCGGGGACCGTGGACGTCGACCAGCTGGCAAGCTCCCGCCTTGCGGGGGTTACTTCCCCCGGTTGTACCGGAATGCCGGTGATGGGGTAGTACTCATAAGACATGTTGGGCAGAAGAAGAATGGTGAGGTTGGATGATGGATCCTGCTGCTGGGCGAGCAAGCTTTGCTCTCGAGTTGGAGACACCCCCGTGTTCTTTATACTTGGGATCATGTCTGTCGAAAGCATCCCCACCCACAGATTACAAAGTGTAAGACGCATCCTGTCTGCAGGAAACTTTGTCCAGAACCGACACTTGCGGTAGTGGCGGCATGGGACTTTTGGTTTTGTTGGCAGCAACAACTGTCGTATTGCAGCACATCATGCAGGGTCAGGTAAGGTCAACGTGGCTGGAAATAAATGGCTATTCTCTTGGTATATCGTACGCATGACACAGAATACGACGGGAATTCACATCAACAAACAAGTCGGTAATGAATCAAAGTGCCTACTATCAATTTCATAGTCAAGACTGATAATAAGACAAGACTACTTTACCACAACTTGACTTATATGAAACTACAATGTACCTTTTCGGAATATCGTATAGGCATGATAAGCTTTGTGTGACATTTACTTTCTCGAAAAAGTAAAATTCAACTACATGGCCCGAGACGTCAGCACTTGGGGCGTCGGCCGCCCTTGGCACGCAGAACAAGACCACATAGCTCGGCACACGTCGCCAGGAAAACGCCACCGTCATCCCGCCGAGAGGGTGAGGAGTAAGCTTTCAAAAGTCTGTTATGGCACAGTCATGACAGCCGTCTTTGGTCACCACATCGGGGCAAAAGGAGGGAATGCCAAGGTATCTGGTGCTCCGAGGGAATAGCCTGGCTTCATCAGGCAGCCAGGCGTCTGTTGGGCTCTGCGTCTGCGAGGACACAATTGGACCTCAACTGTTTACAGTAGTATCGACTTGACTCAATGTCTCACTTTGCCGTCCTCAACGTCCTTGGAAGCGCCTCGACCGTCGATGGCTTCCCGCTTCCGGCACGCCACACAGCACGCCTGCATGGCACGGCTGAGACAAAAAAAAGGACAAACTCTTGCATTTCTGCCTAAAGGAGAGAATAACGGAGCTTTCTCCGTGGGAGGCTGGCAAGTGTAACGGCTCCCCGAACCCTGGCAGGCCCAAACGCGATTCGGCACGACTAACAAATAGAATTACCTTTAGCTCTCTCTTTCTCAACGGCCCATTGTCACCACTTGGGGCGTGAAGCCCATGCCAACTAGTCTTTTTTTTTTTAATCCAATGACGCCAGCTGCCGCAAAACATTCAGTGACTGCAACCCGGGGACATGTACCAAAGCCTCCATGTCGCTCGCAAACGGCCTCCTGCCCCGGGCGTCACCGCCGTCAAGGACCCCAAGCGGAACTGTCTGGAACACTGCGGCTGAGAGCGCTCTCGAGGATGGCGGTCAACAGCGCCTCGAACGAGAGCCCGTTCTCCTCGGCGCTCGCTGGAAGCGGCGAGTGGCCCGGAAGCAGGCCGGCAATGGGGTTCACCTGAGCAACATTCGGTCAGCTGTGAAAATTCGCCGCCGGCAGGTTCAGGGAGGGCACTCACCTCCAGTACGTTCGGGACGCCGTTGGCATCGTCGGAGCTGAAGCGAATGTCGACGCGGCCGGCGTCGCGGCAGCCCAGCGCCGTCCAAGTGTCCAGGGCGACTTGGCACGCGGCCTTGACGTGGGCGTCGTCCATGTCGTGGGCGTCGTTGTAGCGCAGCAGACACCCCTCGCTGAGCTTGCTCTTCCAGCAGGCAAACTCCTGCGTGGCCTGGTAGCCGTTGCCGTTCTCGGGCACCGTCTGCCAGATGTGCTCCCTGATGCCGATGACGCGGCTGCAGGGCCCGGTGCCGAGGATGCTCACCGTGAATTCCCTCCCGGACAGGAACGACTCGACCAGGATGTCCTGGCCGGGGAACTTGGCCTTGAGCTTCTGGACGGCCAGCTCCAGCTCCGCGTAGTTGTTGACCTTGTTGAACCTGTCGATGCCCTTGGACGAGCCCTCGGTGGCGGGCTTGACGAAGAGGGGATACTTGGGGGGCAGCGTGGCATGGTTCAAGAGGCTCAGGTGCTCGCTGGGGATGACCATGAAGGGGGCGTTGGGGACGCCGTGATGCTCCAGGATGATCTGGCCTTGGTTTAGTTTCCACTTGCTAGAGAGTATATATACTTGGTGCAAGACTGACCTTTGTGTTTGCCTTGTTCTGACACAGCGCCATGGTTGCGGCGTCGGAAAACGTGTACGGGATCAGAAAGGCCTCCAGGAGTGCCGGGACGTGCGCCTCCCTCGCGGGCCCGTGGAAGCCTTGGGCCATGTTGAAGGCCAGGTCCCAGTTCTTGTGACGCCCGGCCGCGAGGTGCTCGACGAGCGACGAGACCCCCGGGACGAGGGTGACGTCGTGGCCCAGGTCTTGGAGCGCGGCCGCAACAGCCTTGACTTCACCGTCGTGCGTCAGCGCGGCACACTCTTCGTTGGTGTAGCCAAGCTTGAGGTACGTCGACCTCTGCTCGGCCACCAGAGCTATTTTGAGGGGGGATGTGTTGCTGTCGGCCATTGCTGCGTTTGGGCGCCTGCCGTGAAGGGGGGGGGGAAGTTGGTCGTCTGCTGCAAATGATGTGCCCGAGACGGCTATAAATATCTATAGACTCAGAAATCTTGGCCTTTGTAGTCCTTCTTATTCACCTGCTTCTTGGTTGATGGCGGACGCAATAACAAACAAGGACTGGCGGTTCCCCTCCGGAAGCAAACTCGTGGCTTGCGCTGGCGTCCGCCAAAGTTCGCACGCCTTGAAGCTTCTATGCCGGAAAGATTAGCCCGTTGATCATGTCCGTTTCGGTCAAGATGTTTCTGCCCGTCTATGGAAAGCGGGCCATAGTCCACGTCAAGTTGAAACTTTGCTTTTCACGAGTTACGCTCTGGGTCGTCTACACGTGGTGAAAGGGGTTCAATGAGGGCTCAGACTAACAAGTCAATTCATCCAGTGGCAGTCTTTGGTAGTCAAGGACCTGGGTCTTCTCAAGGCCTCAGGCGGACCAGAGCGCGCTATTTATACAAGAAGTCGGTCAGAGCCTAAGGCACGGCACGAGGTCTCGTGATCTCGGCTGCCGTGTAACGGTGTGATAAGCCCTTGTTTCAGTAATTGCAGGTACAAGGTACAGATAACGGGGACGGGATAAAATATACTTTATTCGCCAGCCGGAAAAAAATACGCCTTGAATTGCGTGCTTATTTGATAGGACACGATTGCAACATCGGTCGCGGAGGGTGCTCACTGGCATGTTGCGTTGGCGACGGTACATTTTCGGCCAATGTTCTTTGTACAATACGAATTGCATTATGAATTTCTATGAATTTCTAGTAGTCTAAAAAGGTTAGTAGTATTCAGATAAAATAGTGATGTGATGGGAAATACATCGTAAACACGGCAAGCTAGAACTGGTCCTGAATACAATAGACTGTCAAATGTATTTTGAATACACTAGTCGACGTTGTAGATATCTTTGAAATACAACAGATGATCAAATACACTTGCACTTACTATATTCAGAAATAGGAAATAGTTATGCGGCGCCTAGTAGCGCTTGGGAGAAACTACTGCAGGAGAAATGCTGCCAAGACGCCAAGGACAAGAAGCAACATTGAAGTAGATGCACGAGACCCAACTCTCTGCTTCAGACGTTGGTCCGTTAGTAATCGCCGGACATGCACCTGTTCATCGGCTCATGGTATTGCCGCGCGCTGTAACTGGACGCCGGGAGTGAGCGGCTGCATTCATCGATCGATGCAGAGATGAGACGAGTTGGTAGACCCGTGTATTCCTTGGTGATGCTGGGAATAGACCTGGACGGCTTGATCAGCTGTCTCGCCAATTGATGCTGGGAATAGACTTGGACGGCTTGATCAACTGTCTCGCCAATTGTAGCCTGCTGCCCAGAACAATGGGAGGTTCCATGTCCGTCATCTCGGCCGTCGTTGCGCCGGGCCCGTCGCCAGCTTCCCTTGCCACCAGACGACACTTGTATTGAATGTATCGCGTCTGCCACGATCTGGTGACTTGGACTCTGCTAACACTTGAACCCCGGAAAACTACGGAGTACCGCGGCAAGGTAAAGGAATCTGGTTCCGCGCGGCACGGGCTGCGGAAACACACATATGTATGCACACACGGACTGACGACGCCAACAGCCAATCCTCACGAGGCTTGGTGTGGACCTCGGTGTGTTCAGCTCCCAGGGGCAAGCAGGTCTTCGATGGTCTCTGGGCGCTTTTAGTATGCTTAAGCAAGCTTGGCCATGGCCCAGGCATCGAATGGTGTCACGAAGCGGCCGCCAGAACGGGGCAGCTGAACCGCATGGCGGCGGTTTGGGGTAATGACCAGGCACGATGCATGCGTCGAGAGATTCACGACATGTCAAATCGGGTCGTGGGCTGCGCTTGGCTCTGGCAGGCAGACCTGAGCAGTGAGGACTCTGAGGAGGCCCGGGGTTGAGCGTCATGGTGCATGGAGCGGCGGATCTTGCAGTTCACGTCTCGAGTTTTTCATCTTGCATCCTGCGGCCATTCCTCAAGAGCCGGCCATGGCTTCCTGGAGCTGGACCATCTTGTCTTGGGCGGCCCTTTGTGTCGTCGCCGTTTCGTCCGTCGACACTGTCTACGTGACGGACATTGAAATCTTCACCTACCTGGTACGCAGCCAACGCCGCCTTCGCGCAAGATTCAGCTAACCGCCGAACTCCCAAGGCACCGTGTGCCTCCAGCGCCATCTCATACAATGTCGCGCTGGAAACAATGTCGACGAGGTGCGGCGACGGGCAGGCCGCCCTGCAGTCGTGCATCTGCCGCAACACCAGCGAGTTCAACCACGTCGCCTCGCGCATCAACTCGGACATATCCTCGGGCTGCGGCACGGCCGCGGGAACGAGCGACGCATGGAGCGCGTCCCGAATCATGGACAAGTACTGCCATCCCGAGAGCGCCGTCGCGTTTGCCACGCCCACCGCGAACAAGGTCTACGCCTCCATTACCGAGATCCCGCAGATATCCTACCTGCCGTCGTGCGCGCAGTCGGGACTCTCTTACGCCGTCATAGGCGAGGTACGTCTTGTGCTGGGCCGACGAGGCCGCGCGCTGATGAAGCGGAATTGCAGTTCTTGTCCAAGTGCCCCCGGGATGCGAGCCTGTACGCGCCCTGCGTCTGCAACACGGACAGGGCCAAGCTGGTCAGCGAGACCATGAGCAGATCGGTGCGGTCGTCTTGCTCAAACGACGAGGACGTGACGGCGGCCCAGGGCTTCTTCAACGACTACTGTGCCATGAACAGCGGTACGACTTCGTTTGCTGGCCCGCCGCGCCCGCCTGGTGACAGTAAGTGTTGACATGTAGTCTGGCGGTGTTTATCCCTGGGCACAATGGCCTTTTTAACATGGTTGGTACAGTGACATACTACGTGACTGCGTTGCCGCAGTTCAAGTCTCTCCGCTCCTGTGCCCAGAGCGCCATGTCCTATGTGGTGCAGGGCGTACGTTTCCCATCCCCCTTTTTGCTGAAAACGGAAGAAGTCTTGCTGACGCCGGACACAGCAAACGGACTGGCTGTGCGGCTCGGGGCCACAAGCCCTCGCCTCGTGCGTATGCATCAAGTCGGGCATGCGCGGCAAGATATCGAGCACGTTGACGTCTAGTGTCAAGGGGTATTGCTCGAGCACGGCGATTGACGATGTCACGTCGGCTGTCAACGTATTGGACTATTACTGCAGCGCAGCCGAAAGCAAGGTTGTCGCCACCGTGTCCGAGTCCATCTCTGAGTCGGCGGCAGCCAGCGTTCCATCGCGGACACAGGCCGGCTCCTCTGTCCCTTTGGAAACCGGCGGCGCTGGAGGAGGAGGAGGAGCAAGCAACGGAGACAAAAGCAGCTCGGGCAATGACGGGAACAAGGTGAACAAGGTGGCCGTGATTGCAGCCTCGGTCCTCGGCGCAGTCGTCGTCATTGTGCTCGTCGCTGGTCTGGTATGGTTCTTTAAACGCCGTAGCCAACGCAAACAGCGAGGACAACAGCTCCCTGGCGGCGACACAGATGCCCGCCCGGGAGAATTCGACCCGTCCAAGTATCTGAATCATGGTGTTGCCGAGTTGTCCACGCCATCACACACTCCGCGCCCGGAACTGCAAGGGAATGCCGCGCCTCTCCCGTCAGAACTGCCTCCAAGTCCACAGCACTGGCCGAAATCCGAGCTGCAGGGCGATGCCGTGTACAGACCGGATCTGAGACCAGCCCAGCCTCCTCAAGAGCTATTGGCCCCAGCATCTGGGTACCAGGCTGCCCCTCCAATCTACAGCTCGCCGACGAATGCATCGCCCCATCAGGGAATTCATGCTGCTTACGGGTATGGGGGGCCGCAGCAGACGGAATCGTATGAGCTGGGTACCCGTGTGCCGCGGTCGTAGGGGTTGGTTCTGGAGAGATACTTTGAAGGCGGACAAGGACGGCGAAACAGGCGTTTACGCATCATGATGGAGTTGATGTCGCAACGGCAGGGTTCTCGTGATTTCTGAAATGACTGGAATAATCGGTGGTGCACCATGTATACTATGCAAACTGTATTCTAATGCCAATAAATCGGAACAAAGCATGACTATTGTAAACTGTAAACGTTGGCCCCGGAGACAGCCGGCTGAAGATGTTTAAAGAAATTCGTGAGCCAACAAGTCAGAATAGACAGGAAATATCAAATAAGACTGGAGTGACAGAATTTGGGCCTAGAAAACAGCGCCGTGTCCTTGACGTATTGCTACATACATGTGTACCCAAATGCCGTCTCGCACGCCCGATGGTTGCGGGCTGTATTTACTATTGGCGCAGTTTATATGAAACAAATAGCCGGATTTCTCAGCCGCTGCCATCCCGGCGACGCGACACTCGTCTGACCATTTTCCAACCTTGGACTCGACCATTAAGCGCGCCGCGTCTGTCTGCCGAACAACAAAGACAAAATGCCGCTACACCATGTCGAATACGTCCCATGTCGAGATTAGACTTGGCCGCAGGTGAAACCAACGGTCCGCTCATCTAAAAAACAACATTGAAGCACTGTAGGCCAAAGATACGTGGAAATTATAGTGCCTCTCCGCCTCACCGGCGATTCATGCTATCGAGGGCTGGGCGCGTTGTGCCCGCAACGTGCCTGACTCGATATAAAGTTGTCGCATGGTGCTCGCCCAGCCGCGCATAGCAGACATTCAGCCAAGGTATATGCATAAAGTATTTGATTGACTCTGGTGGCAGCCTGCCAAGTATCGGCACCGGCGTCGGCGCTCCCCTCCGTGCGTGCAAGCAATGACTCAAGTCTCGTGGTGCCCTGTATCATTGCATGAGAATACACGCCGGCCAAGGGTTTTAAACATGAAACAAGCATAAGCTTATATATTAACCTTTTGCAAAGCGCGTATAATTTTGGAGTCATGGGGCAGGTATATATAGACGTCGCAGGTGCCCGTTGAGTGGGATGCCCGTGTATCTGTCTGCCAGCAATTCTTCTTGCCGGCATTCCAATCAGAATCCATTCACCTGAACCTTGAACATTTCAATTACCAAAACGCTCTAGTCAAAATGAAGTTGTCGATTACCCTCGCTAGCATCATCGTCCTGGTGGCGGCAGCTCCGGTCGAGGTTCGTGATCCGCAGCCGGTTCGTGACCGCATTGACCTCGACCGAGGGGGCTTCGCTACCGGGGAATACTACAACGGCGTTGATTTACCTCCAAGCAACCAAGGGGAATTCTTCAGCGGCACTCAAAGACCTTCATACGACCGAGGGGACTTCGCCGACGAGGAATCCACAGACGAAGAATTGTACCCCAATGACTTCACACTTGGCCGCAGAAAGACTGCCGTGATCTCATAAGGGCCACGGTCTAGCCTTTGCGAAGAGCCTCGGGGTACGTCTACTTGAAGTCTCCATGTCCCTACCAATACGCAGTAGCTAACTTGTTCAGTGTAAATAACCCAACATGGACTGCAAGGGCACAACACTGGACCTGAATACTGGAATTTACCAAGACCGCTTTAGTCCCTGTGTTGGGGTGCGCTCGACATTCATACCGAGATGGCCGAAGCATCGGGATGCAGACCACTGTACCAAGCCCTAGATATCGCTCACTAGGTAGATCAAATAAAGAATCATGGTCACATGTACATGTTCCATGGCTGTCATTCTGGCGGCATTGCGTTGCATGCGGGCGTCAACGGGTGAAATGCAGGGCATCACGACCAAGAGGTGTACATGGTTGGCTATAACAGACACTTGTGGAATTGCCTTTTACTTTGTGTGGTGAAACCGTGACAGCGGGCTATCACTCACTTACACCCGTCAACTTCAATGATCGTGCCATCAATATTAGGTCAGGTACAAGCGACTGTAGATGTGACCCCAGCGACAAACGTAACGCTGCTACACACGGCCCTGTCCGTAGGGACTTGCACATTTTAATTCCCAGATATCTCGACGCTGCAATCACCAATCATGTCGTTCATCTGGGTGTCATATTGGGTTTCCGGGCTGCTGCCAATGAGCTCCAACGTCTTTTGTTGAATGTAAATTCATTCTGTAGCAGCTATGTAATGGCGGAATTACGCTATCTATCCGCAAGGAAAAGTGTGGCATTATCGTTATCATTTGTGGCTTCAGTATTAGTTTCTGCATGAAGCCTTGCCATTTACCGCTCTACAGATGGTAAAAGATGTAATTTTTACAATCCCCGCATGTAGGCTCGAAGATATGGAGGATCAAAGTAAGCGAGACTGGCTAGCTAAAACCTTTGCCACCCTACAGGTCCTGCAACTAGTACTCTTATTGGACTTGGCATGGTGCGCCAGTTGTTGTGTGGTGTGAAATGAGATATACCTTGGCTAATTCATGGACAAATCGTGTAGCTTTTTGAAGTTGTCATCCCATATCCTAGACATGATTGAATCACTAGCAATAGCAGGGGTAGCTAAACGAGATCACAGCTTCCGCGCTCTCAGAAATATAATCAAAGTCGCATCAAGTACGAAGTACAAATCATTGCTCCATGGCTAAAGTCGATGAAGCAAAGATCGACGCAGCTTCGGATGAAAATCGCAAATTGGGTATTCGGGCGTGCCTGTCGCGTTCGTTGAGCCACAGGCATGCAGGCGTGTACTACATATGCCTCAAGGGGAGAGAAAAGTGCGAGGCTTCTAAATATACGGAGTAAATGGTTATAATTGTCGGGTGGTGTTGCAGCGAGGTCGCCGAGACATTTAGTAAGAAAATCGCGACCAAGGTGTCACGTTGTACGTGCCCATGTTCCGCATCCGGACGAAGAGTGTTGACTTGGCGAATGTATCCCGACGATAAAGGGTATAAGTAGCCGTCCCTCCGGCTCATTCAATACCGTACTTTCTTCCTCTCCCGGGCCAGTCAAGCTCAGAATATGACGCACTACATCAAATCAGCTTGTCAAGACATACGCCACGATTTTTTGGTTTTCTTTCCAATTCCTAGTCAAAATGCTCTTCCGTCCATTCTCCATCTACGCCATTGCCTGGGGTGTCCTTGGATCCGCCGCTGCGGTGCTGCCAATCGAAGAGGTAGGCCATTCGTCGTATATCTGGTGGCGCGAACACTTTGCTGATGTCGAGTCCGGTGCGCAGGTTTCAAAATGTAGTCCAGTGTGCTGCGACAGCATCGGGAATGTACCTTTCAAGAGCTTGAACCCAGTTTGCTTCAATCCCAGCAACTGGGACGGCCTTGCCTGCGGTTTCGGTCAAACTCGTGCCTGCTGCATGAAAGTAGGCTCAGTACGTCTTTCTTCCGCAGCTGTTCTTGGGCCACGTCTAACCTGTCCATCAAAGTCCAAAGGAAACACGGCCGTGGGCGGGAGGTGCAAGAAAATATAGGGAAAATAGTACCAACCAGTGAGGCATCGCAGCATAGGCTTGAGAAATTGATGCCACTGGTGTATTGAATTTTGATTTTTCGCTTCTCGTCACACGGCCAAGAAAGGTATCATGAGAACCCGGAGTCGGACCTTAGCCGAGGGCTGCTTCAGGCACTAGCCCTCACCGAATTCTTATATCAATAGAGAGCTCTGTTCCCTCAGGATCTTGAGGAAAACCAAGGATTTTTGCTGCCTTAAAGTTGCTTATTAAATTGACTTTGAACTACTGTTCTAAGCCTAGTTACCCTGCCCTTGTCACATGCCACATCACAGATGACAAGCAAAAGGCCTCGCCCAAACCTTCCGTCATCGGCATGCTGATGTTGGCCCCACGATTATTTGCAGACACACACTTTTGAGTATATTCGGTGGCCCTAGACTCCCAACCAGGATGCCTGTGCCAATACAGGTAAAATTACTACTGGCGAATACTGGCCACTATGGATGCCGTTAGGATAAGTAGTCCGAAGGTTATAAGGTATCCAAAGCCTTGGTTCCACGAACAGCTCGTAAATTAATGTGCCAGTGGCGTAATAGAGGGCTTGGAGCAAAAGTCCTCGGCCAAGGGGTCAGTCCCGGAGCTGACCCACATTTCCCGATGCCAAGCCGGCGTACCGGTGTCCGTGTGTCGGGCCATAATAAATAGTAAAGGCAAGAATGTAGAGTGTTGCAGCAAGAGCATGTCCATATGCATCTTGAGGTGATGCCCACTCCAGTTTCCTCTCGAGAACATGAGCAATCAGTCACTACCCAGCACAGCATCGCATCCAACCACTCCGTCCAGAGCAGAGACCAAAGCGGAGCAAAAGACATCTGAGGGATGTGCTTACTCGTCTGCTACACTGTGGCCCGAATTTCTGGATAACTGGAAAGAGTTGCAGGTGACCAACGGTGATATATACGGCAGGGCCTGGACAAAACATGTCATTGACAAATCTGACATTCCCATCGACATCCATGCCACCTTGTGCGACGTGGTCTTTGCTTGACCTTCCATCAGTATTACCAGGCCGCCATTGGAACCCTATTTCTTTCGCCGCCCAGCTCGGGATGGCTGACGGCGCGCCTAATGATTCGACATCCAGCCACATCGCCCTTGGCTCCGTGTTGGGTACCTGTGCCATTTCACAGACGACTCTGTGGATTTCTAGGTATCCAGGCAGGCCATAAATTGCTGGTACATCCTATAAGATGTATAACTCATGCTTCATCGGTATTATTCACCAAACCTGGTCGGTAGTTGTTATATTACCTATTATCAACCACATGAACATGTACCCGACGCCGCATGGGTCTGAATATCCGGCACATCAATAAGCTTATTTTCCCGTTCTATTCCGTACCCCGTATCCAGTGTACGTTTTATTTACTCGTGTTATCCGAAAATGTCCCACCAAAGCCAGGGATCAGAACGAGACATTTCACACCACTCAGCCTCAGTGACACCAATATGCACATGTGGAGTTGAGGTACAAGGCTGGGAAGCTTGATGGACATGCCGAGCCAATCAAGGGCTCACAAAGACGTGGCTTGGGGGGACCGAATGATTCACCTAATAATAATAATACTCGGTGAGGCTGCAAATGAAATGAAAAGCCAAAGATAAAGCAACAAAGCCCCATGCCAGTAAGTTATGCCTTGCATTCTGGCCTTGGCCAGTGGTGCTGTGCATTCAGCGTCCGTTGGTGGCAAGTTACTTTCGCGTGGGTTGATGTGTTTCTCGGTACTAGCTGAGGTGAATGGTGCAAATGTGACCCAATGCTTATTCGAATAAATGGTGTCTTTCCATCGTTGCTCCATATGAGCGCTGCGAGGCCCCTATTAACATGGTCCCGTGTTGCGAAAGTGCATTGGATCTTATTGAGTAGATTTACGCTTGAAACGCTTCTTTTGCAAGACGGTATACATAAAACATGTCATCACTCATCCATAATATAAACTTGTGGGACGTGTGAAACGTTGCTGCAGGCATGTAAAAGGGGTCGACGTGGGAATCACACGCCGGGTAACGGACTACTTTGACATGCGGTCCCCAACACAACACTGCCAATTCGCTCCCGCTACCCTCAATGCAACTAGGCCATGGCCAAAATCTCTGCGAAACATTGTGCAGACTGTCAACATGGACAGCGCGGCCACAAACACGGCGGCCGACGCGACCATAACCACCAAGCCGGCTCTTGCAGCGCGATCGACTCTACCAACAACCAATCTCGGCGCTCTCACAACAACCTTTACGCCGGCTGACGATTGCATGTCTCTAACAAACCGGTACTTTAACTCGGAGAAGCCAGGAACCTACTACTACAACTACGGCTTCACCTGCAATGTCAACGGGGTAAACGGCCCCATCTTCGGTCCCATGGCGAAGCCCACCTGTTTCCCCGAGTCGTTTGCCTCGGCATTTACCTGCGAATTCGAACTCTCGGACATGGTGACGCCTTATCCCGTGTACTCGCCGGGGCTGATGTGCCCACACGGCTACGGACCGAGCTGCACAATCTCCCAGCCAGCGGGCACAGCTTCCGACGCCGCCAATGCGACTTCGAGTCCGAATCTGGCCGAAAGGAAAATCCAGAGTATGCTTAAAGCCGGGGAGACGGCAATTGGCTGCTGCCCGAGGTAAGGATTCAAGGGAAACCTCTGACTTTCTGCCCTCGCCCAGCAACTATGCTTACCCAAAACGAGTTTGTCTACAGCGGATATGCCTGCGATACATCGAAACCTCATGGCTGCGTATCAACGGTAAAACTCGGTGGACAAGTAACAGCGGTAAACGGAGCGCGAGGCGTCTGTTTCCAATCGACGGCCTTGGTAACAAGGACAGCGATTTCGGACACTCGAGCAATTGCATGGGGGCCGAGGGTGCTCATTGTTCAACCCACACCCGGGCCGTCTACTGGCGAGAGTTCAAAGGACGACGGGACGGCAAAGACGAGTCTTTCTCCTGGGATAGAGGCCGCCATTGCCGTATCAATACCCCTGGGGCTGACGATATTTGGTCTGGCAATATATATACTGGTATATTGGAAACGGAAAAGGGCAAAGTCAAACGGAAAGGCCGTATCAGCACGCCTCGGCGGCCATGACTGCGGCATACCAGAGTTGGAGGGAAAGGGCGTCATCCTACCGTCGAATAGTCCCACGGACCAAAGCGACGTGTCGTATGAATTACCAGGAGATCATCGGTACTTGTCGCAGGAGCTTGAAAGCATTACGAAGCCTGTAGAGCTCGGCATGGGGGAAAATAATTAGCCTGGGTGCTGGGATAGCGGAGAGCTTGGCCAGCTGCTGTAGCTGGATGTAGGTATATTACGGAGGCATACTTCCGCCGCAGCCGCAGATGATGAGCGGACAACCTGACCTGCGGTGATTCGAGCATTGAAAGTATTATCTCGGAGGGTCTACCGAGCTTGGAAAAGAATCTTTGATAAAGGACTGCTTGGATGCAGTCTTGATATTTGGACTGTGTTGGAAATGAACAAATTACTTGTCATGTGAATAAAAGAGACGAGATACGAGAAATAATATGTAACTATTAGTTTTGGCTTGAATTATCCGTTTTTATCCTGCTGTTTCATGTTTTTCAACGAGATTTTCCAGTGCGTGTCAGTTTGGTGGATAAGGTCCATGCCCAAGTTCTGCAACTTGTCGTGATCTAGAAGGGACAAGATGAATGTGAATCCTGGCTTTGCCCAAATATGCATTTTTCACATTATCGGTCAAGCCATTTCAACATATACCTTCCGCCAACCATAATCGCCTGTCAGGTATGCTGGGCCACTCGCAGAGGCGTAGTCTCTACCTCGCCGGCCAAGAACAGCAGTATTCACGCATTGAGGCAGCCCTTTTCTTGAGACCGTTACTCCATGTCTCGACAAATCAGGCGGCAGCAACCGTAAGAGTCCCAGCAGCAACGCCGCCGGGGTGTTCATTGCCAGTCGACTCTGACCCCTGAACCCATGGAACAAGCCAGGCCAGCCGTGTCGCACACCCCGTGACAACAGCCTACCACACATGTTTGTACACCATCGCGCAGCAAGTGGCTTGGCACATGGGGACATTGTCCTTGGTGGCGCACACTTTGCTTTGTCTGCCCGTAGCTGGTGGAGTCTTTGGACAAGTGTAGGCGTGATGGGGCAGATGTGCTTGGGGTCTGGTTATTGTTCTGGAGGATATTGAACAGATTCCTCAAGCACGATATCAAGGTGCTTTAAGGGCAAGGTGCTTCATCGCCGCTGAGCGGTGGAGTTTGAGCGACCATCACAAGCATCGACGGCAGGCTTTGACAAACATTTGTCCACCAACCACCACAGCCCTCATGGTGCCGGCAGTTGTTCAGCCACACTGCGTCTCGGCTCTTTTTGGCTCATTCTATATTTGGACTACCCTGCCGCAGCAACCGGTGTACAAGAATAGGCCGTGCCACTGCCGGAGGCGTCCGACTTGGGCAACGCCATGGCTCCCATTGGATGGGCTCAGTGCCTGGCTACTGGGGTCGAGACGTCAACTATCCCTTTTGATGTTTTGCCCCTGCCAGGATTATTAGACCAGCTAATTTTGGTGCAGCCCGAGAGCTTCATCCAAGCTTCCATATACCGAGTATAATTCGATTAGATATCATGGGCGACCTGGAATCCTGCTACGAACGTATACTTTCCCTTCCTCTTATATCGTCTGTTGGAGAGAGAGCTGTTTGCATGGCTGGTCTAGCGCCGGTTTGCTTTTTGTGAGGGTGGTCAGATCCAGTGAGGCTTTGAGGTAATAACGGGTACAACGGACAGAACATGAGGAACGGATTGCAGTGTAACTGGAGCGCTTTCTTTGTGACACTGTACCACTGCAACCTTACCACGGCTAGTGTTGTGCTAGAATACGCATCAATTCATAGATATATTCATGTGCTATTTACTCGCCATATCCGTCACATCATGTATACAATTTTGACCCCTACAACAGTACAAATCGAAAAATACCCATGTCCTACGTACGAGGGCTCCCCGACATCTCCGACATCTCCCGCACAGGCCGTTCCGGCTGCGTGTTAGCCATCTCCTGCGGAGCAGCCGGATACCAGTTTTGCAGCCCCTGAAAATGCTGCTGAGGCAAAATCTGCGTATTCAAATAGCTGGAAGGGTAAACCGGAGCCGGCACCGGCGACGCCGACCAACTCGCTCTCGCAAAGCTCTGCTGGTACTGGGACGGCGGCGAAGGCGAATTCGGGCCGGTGCTGAGATTCGCCATGACGGACTTGGCCCTGCTGGATTCGAAATCCTGCGACGTGTCGTTGCTGCCACCTTGTGCTTCTGGGGCGAGTTCCTGCTCGGAGCCCGAACCCTCGGGCTTCCGGCGGCGTTTGAGAAAGTAAAACAGGTTACCGAGCAAGGCGCAAGCGGCTGATGGAGGTGGTCAGCTTGTGCGCACGACAGCGCGGCAGGGACGGTCCGATGGCCAACTTACCGATTCCTCCTACGACTCCTCCGACGATTGCGCCGGTGGGAGCCGGCGGTGACGGAGGCGGTGTCGGGATTGGTGACGGGCTGGTTGGACTTGGCGGCGGTGTTGTTGGCGGCGGCGTCGTAGACATGCCTTTGGTGCGCGTGGTCAGGATCGCCATTCTCCCTCCGGCCGAGTCGCATATGAACCATGTACACCCCAAGCAGGGGCCGTTGCTGTAGATGAGCGACAGGCACGACGGACTGGCCGAGTAGGAACTATCGTCTCGGGTGATTAGCATGCTGCCCTCGTACGCCGTGCCAGGTCGGGCCTGATCGGCTCGTTCTCCGGCGGGCGTAGGAAGCTCGCTTACCAATGTTTCGTGACGCCGGTGTCATTGGGGGCGGGCGAGGTGGACGGCAGGCACGCCGTCGGGATGTAGCAAGACGTCGAGGCCGTACAACAACCGGCTGCCGAGGCGGTATCGTTGTAAAAGCATTCATAGGGGTTGTTGCACCAGGCCGCTAAGCCAAGTCAGCTTCTCCCGGGCCACGAGGAGGCCGATGGAATGCAAGAGGCACGCACCCTCTGTTCCGTCAATGTATCCGCAAGTGTCATCAGCCCGACGGTGAAGGAGCCCGGAATATGCAGCAGCGGCCGTGGTCACGGCAGGGCCTCCTCCAAAGGGCGTCACTTGCTGCTTCTGGACAGGAGCATGGGATGTTGGAACCAGGGTTGCGCTGACACCAGCAACAACCGCGGCAATGGTACATATTCGAAAGGCCGACATTATGCGACGTCTGGTATTGCTCAGTCAAGTGATTGGGCTCAGTGTTGAGGACCAAGATGCACAGCCCAGGAGAGTGCTCGACTCGACAGTCTCGGGTGCAAACGACACGTTTGGTTCTAAAATAACACGACTTCTGGCTGCGATATATGTCTCACATCTCGCACATTGGGCCTGGGGTTCGAGCGGTTCAGACGAACAGACATAAAGGGGATAGTCCGGCCTGGCAACTAACTTGCCAAGTGAGGCCATCGCTGCCATTCGACGTCCCATGCTTGTGTGAAAGTCTGGCGCCTTGGGTTTGGTTGTCGAGTATTTTAAGACATTTCAGCCATCCGCGGTCGACGGGCCTAGTAACCGCGACGGGGGTTGCCGTCTCAGATATGCCAGCCTATACCAGACATTTTACATGGCTGCTGCCAACTACGTAATTCGGCTGACCACACTGGTATTCTTCTGCGGCCGAGAATGCAATATGGCGTCGCTACTGCAAGGCGGTGGGTAATTCATATTTACTAGGCAAACCAGGTAAGTAACTGTGACTGGAGCCAAGTAATATATAGCCACCGCATAATTATTTGACAAAACGACCTATGTTTGCACGATAACCATGTCCACTACAAACACCGTCGACGGCACATCCAACATCACGGTCGCCATCTATGGCGCTGGAGGCGTGGCGCGTGGCACTCGGAGGCTTCTACTAAAAGTTTACCGCCACGGAGGCAGACTGATTTCGCAGGGCCCTTTCGCGTGCCGGTACCTCTTACAAAATCGGAATGAATTAGCTTGCTTAAAATAAGGAGTAATGCAGTGAGTTGCGATGACACAGATCCCTCCGGAGGCCCACTCCGCACCGGCCCCGGCCCGGTCATGGCATTTTGAGAGTCCGATGTCACCTTCGGGACTCATTCAGGCTACCATCTTAACGCCCGGGACGTATTTTTCCGATGTGGCCTGCACTGGGTATCCGTGACAACAATCACGGCATCGAGGATTTGCGCCTCTGCACTGAACTGTCAATTGATGTCTGGTAAGACTCGTGCGCCTCCGGACACCTATTGGTTGTTAGACAATGGAAGCAGCGACAGGTGGGCACAAGGCAGACATGAAGCAGAGAGGCGTCGACGGTGTGGCAGTGCTTGCGCTTCGCAGCCCGTAGCAAGCCACGTCAGATTGTAGTGAAAGTGGCGGCACGGAACTAGGTGTCTGCCACGCTGCATCAGGTCCACCAACCTTGATGTTCCTCTTTCATCTTTCATCTATTTTCCTCCGAGTATAAAGAGATGCCATTTGACAGAGGTGTACCATGGGACCTCGACATCTTGAGGCTCTGCGTACGGGTTGGGCTGCAAGTTGTAATTTGCAAACCATGGGTCGGGTTTGACTGACTGTAGTCGATTCTTGGCGAGACCACCGCAACAAGCCCAGCTGACCGCTGCGGCCTAGAATTATCAATGTTCATGACAGCATGAACCTGGTCACTCGCACTGCATAGCTAGTTGAACCAATCAACCGTAGCCAGTGTGACTCTTGGATGTAGAGGACTCCCGCGGTATCATCGCCCACAAAGTCAACACCATCTCCGCTACTCAAACATGAATCCTCTGCCATAATTTTACTTACAATAACAGGGTTGAGATGGCAAGAGTTGCTGCATTACGGCAAGTTGTGTTTACTCAGAGTTATGGCAGATTGCAGAGGCACAACTCAACACAGAGGTGTACAATCATTTCAATTCACCAAAGCCATAGCTCGCCGGAAGGATCCAGCATGATATTTCGAGGTGACAAGTCATGGTGAATAAACACAAAGGGTCTCCCACCCGAAAACGTCCGTTTCGGCAGTTTGAGTGTTGGCCGTTTAAAACGTGACCAAACATCAACCCGCTCTCTATGCCACGCACAAAGTGCCGAGACCCGAGTTGCTACCTCTATTTGGCAATGCTTTCGTCACACAAAGTTTGGCATTTGCCTGTTTGCTCCTCGGCACCGCCCAGACACGCACGCAACTTGGGCTGAGCCACCACCTCCGCTGCTTCGCAACCGCTCTCGGTCTCGTTCAGGACCCACTTCTCGGCAGTTCCGTCCGCCTCCGCAACCTCCTTGTAATCTGATTGGTCGCGGACGGACTTACACGCAGCCCTGGCGGCGTCAGCATTCCACATGCGGTAGGTGATGCCGTTGAGGACACACGTATAAAATAGACGTCTCATCCCTCACTTGAACGTGATTATACTGCCAGCACCACTTGCAGAAACCTCATACACCGCAATATCAAGTCTATACCTCTCTTTCTCCTCTCGCATTCACACAATGGGTCTCATCAAGACGCTTATCGTGTCTGGCGCTGCCGTCGCCGTAGCCAAGGAATTCAATAAGAAGCGACAAGACAAGAAACATTCAAACGGCCCGCAATACGGACAAGACCAGTTCAGCTACGGCCCGCCTCCTCCTCAACGGCACCAGGGCTATAGTCAGCACAACTACCAGCAGTACGCGCCCCAGGGTCCTCCGCCAAACTACTACAACCAGCCGAACGCAAACCAGGCCCCGCGACCAGAGAAATGGTCAAAATACTGATTTGCGAGGAATCTCATCGCCAGAGGAGCGAAATGATCTTAATTCAGTTTATTCTCGGCATCTAAGATGGGTGATAATGTTTAGACGATGGGTACAGGCGCATAAGAGGGACATGAAATTTAGACGACAGATACCGGGGCTTTTATCAGTGTATTTATAACCGTTATACGGCACGTTAATTTTTATCCGTTGACAAAACATTACTCTCACGAGTCACGACCCACGTTCAAGGCCGCGCTTCTCGATGGCAAACGTTCGCATCTCTCCCCGCATAAGCAGACGACGATAAAAACTCGTTAATACGTCTGATGGATTTATTTTCGCGTCCGCGGGGCGTTGTAGCGCCATCGAATAGCATTGGTAGGATAATAGATTGTGGAAGCGCAGGACTTGATGACGATACTGCCGAGCCATTATCACTGAAGTCTGGCAGGATTCACTAGCAACAGGAACAAGAATGAAACTTGGCTCGCAAAGAATAGCCTTCTTCAAGCGACATTGTGGCACCTTGAGATGGCGCACCATGGGGATTGAGATGGAGAGTGTTGACAAGACGAGCTGGATTGCATCAATCGTGCGGGGAATTTGAATGCCCTTAAAGATGCGCCGACTGTAAATGAAGCCGCATCATGTTTCCCATGCGTTGTAGTACAAAAATAGGTAGAAAATACCAGACCCTGTACAACTTTCTCCGCCCCAGACCCCCCCACCGGCACCGGCCCCCACGGCACTTAAATACCGGACAGCTCCGAGTACTCCGTAGTGACCAGATCTGGAATCTCGCATCAATTACACGTGGGCGCGCTAAAATATCCGTGTCGACAGCTCCGCCCCACCAGACGGCATTAAAATACCAGCAGCTCCGATGTCCGAGTAGTGAATCCCGTCGCCGGCACCAGACCGCGTTGTGACAGGCACCAAACGAGGCTGGGCTTCATCACACCATATACAGCTAAATTGCAACATCGAGGCGCGTCTGCCCAGCCAAATGCCTTGTATAGGTTGAAACCAGGCCGTCACACACAAGCCTTTTTCGATTTTATGCTGGCACCCATATTAAATTGCCTTTTACGACACTGTCATTCACAAGGGGGGTGTAGCTAGAGGCCGCTCATCGTGTGTTGCAACTCCTGCAAGGTCGTGTGTGATTTTTGTAATTGATGACGTTATCTAGAGGGCTAGTAGCTTTTTTGCTTCTTGTATACTTTTCTTTTTATTCTCTACCATGTAAATAATTTTAGTACTAGCATCTTCTATCCAAGTAAAAGACCTTTATGCATTCTTGTAAAGACTAACAACAATTACGTAGGTAGCCAAAGATGAGATTCTTACGCAATGTATGGCACAATGGTACATATTGATTTACCATGAAGCCTTGCAGGACTGCCCGACAGAGTCCTCCGCGTATCGGGACCCCGGCGATTGTCAAAATAGCAGACCTAGGGAACGTGGCATCAATGTCGTATTATTCCCGACTCGTCTATGCATAATTAAAGTGGAGGCTACTTAGTACTGATATTTAATCGCCCTGTTGTTTCGAACGTATGCCTATCTAGGTAGCCAAGACACTAGACTGTGAATAGTTCCGAGCAAATATTAAGCCGTGGGCGTGGCCCAGCCTGCCTTGGCAGCCTAGCACGTTACAACTCGGCTGTTGATCGACTAGACAGTGCCCTGGTGCTACCATGATATTGTTGTGTAGACAACAAGACGCTTGTCTATATGTAGGATTTCGACTAACCTGTCCGAGGGGCAGATCTATTGTGTAGGTAAAATATTGTGATATATTCCTGTCTTTTCTTCCAACTTGACTCGTTGAGGTCTTTTATCTTTACTCTATAGCCACCTGAAATCATTCAGGTGGTTGGCCAGCGTTTATGTTTGTAGTTACGGATGGGAACCTGTAGCGGTGCCGGCACGCTGCAAGTACCACTGGTGGAATCAACTCGCATGTGGTATTGACTGGACACATCTACCGGTTCCCGGCCGCCACGGCTATGCTCTGCTAGAAGTGCCGGGCAGGGCCGCGTCTGCAAATACAGGATTTGACTCAGACCCTTGGTGGCCATGACCGGATAACATGAAAAAAACCTTGAAGCATTGTTAAATTGCGTTTATGCGGCCGACGTCGATCGAAATGAGAAACCAACAGCCATTGTGTTGTAGAGATGACGTGGCCGTCGGTGATGGGAATACGCCTGCTACTGCAAATGTCGACACTGCAGCTTGTTGCTTGTTGAGTAAATGTATAAAATGTTATACGCCCGCTGCCTTCAGAGAGTGCTCACCAGTCACCATCACACTCGTTTCAACATCTTTTCTCCTCATCTCTCGACCTGTCACTACCGGCACAATGAAGGTCACAATCGCTCTTCTCATCATCACCCGCTTAGCGGCGGCTATTCCTTCAAAATCCACTGAGCCCTTCTGGTATTCCTCCAAAGTGGACGAAACAGATTCAAGACCATCGCTGCCCGAGGATTCGAAGACTGTGCTGAGAAGGGCGAGTGGTGACCAGGCCGATCTGCGTATCGCCTCCAAAAGAGCCTATTACGATAATGACAAACCGCATGGCGAGTCCGAAGTAATCACTCTGTACATTTACAATGCCGGTCCCAATCGAGCCGTAGCCCCCGAGATTAGGGCTGGCTACGGAGGCTCCATGGACCAGGACAGAGCCACAGCTACTTTGCGTCAAGTGAACGAGTGGCGTCAACCATCTCAAGGCATAAAACATGGATCTCTTGCTTGGGCCGGTTTGCCCAATCCATCCAGTAGGGTTGACGAGCGGGACATGGTGATTACTCTTCCAGACGTCCTAGCAGGGGTACTCATGGAACTCAACATAGAGTTCCCCATGACACACGAAACGTCCTATGCCGACCACACAATGAAGGCATCAGTTTCGTCGTCGACAACCGATCCACGTAAAGGGAATAACGAAGCTACATATATCATCACTCCTAATCATCACGATGATGGTCAAGATTATTGGAATACCCCCGGCAACCTGGCCAATCTCGACTTTAACGGGCTGAAAGCCGAGCCACTCTCACAGGCAGATCTGCGCATTGCCTCCGCCAGAGAACGCTACAATAATGATTTGCCGTACGGAGAGAACGAGGTCTTGACATTTCTCGTCTTCAACGACGGACCAACTATTGACACTAGGCCTGTTTTAACGGCGGGCTACACCTCGTCAATGGACGAGGACAAAATGTCGTCTAGCGCTGAACAGGTTTGGGTACCTGATGGAGTCGATCCTTCGTGGGATCTCGAACACCACGTCTGGCAGCCTCTTGACGGCGCCAATTGCCGCATTGACGAAAGCAATGTCGTTTGTGATCTTCCAGATATTCCACCCACAGTGTTATATCGAGTCAACATCACTTTCCCAATGAGCCATGAAACTACATACAAGGACCATACCGCCACTGCCAAGATCTCGTCTCAAGCCACGGATCCGAATCCAGACAACGATTCTACGAGCTATGTCATCACACCAAATCACGATGACGATGGTGATGAATACTGGCGGGCTCCTGGGAACATTGCGCAGTTGAATGGTCCTTCTGCTCCGGTTGGAGGTCGACCCTGCTCGACAGGCTGGCTTCTCGATACCCCAATCATCATGTCAAACAGCAATGGCCGTGCGCAACTTCCTCTAAACGAGCTAGAGGAATGGGTTAATTCAAAGGTGGGCCAGGTCATGAGTTACGACATTGGTGAGAAAAAATTGAAGCCAAAAACTGCCACCGGCGTCGAATATGGGACTTCTGGAGAAGTCACCGTCGTTTCCTTCGTCTCGGATGGTGAGACTCAACTATCCTGGAGTGCCCACCCAGACACGCTGGTGTACCTGTATCCCACGACGATCCAGGTTGGCCAAGACAAGGTGCGCATTGGCTACTGGATTCCGGTGCGAATGCTTTGGGTCGGCGCAACCGTGCGAGGGATGAGTCCCGACGGTGGCATAACATCGTCCCAGGTGACGAATATACAGCAAGCAAAGGGTTCAGAGTTCCGAAGCGCCCAGCCTCACATGGTGAGCCAAAGCCATAGCTACGTCGTTGGAACAATGGGCGCAGGAGGCATCCTCACCCACAATCCAAACGACAACCGGCTCTGCGGCGATGCCAATGGCCCAGCCAGGCTGGCACTCCTTGCCGTTGTTGCAAACTTCCTGATAGCAAGACCACCTCTTCCCAATGTTCCCAATGTTCCACAACAAGGATACCACCTCCGTCACCGACGGCCTACCGACCCCCCTACTCCACGGCCGGCACACGGGCCGCCCGTCCTGCCTGCGGATGTACCCCGGCGTGATGAGCATGGAAACTGGCTCGTCTACTTGTACGAGGAAGACACGCCGGCTGCCGTGGAGAATGCTCGCTACGCGGTCAACGAGGCAGGGCATCCTTGGCAACTCACCTATGATCCGGCGGGCGCGGCTTCTCGACGAAGACAGTCTACCGGTGCCCATCCGTCGCAGAGGGAGCTTCTCCAACTGACGACCGCGGAGCTCACGGGCGGTGTTGGAACCGGACAGCTGGACCGCGATGAGTATCCGCCTGCCATTGCGCGGGAAGGCGGAACAGGCGCCGTCGTCACCTACATCGAGGCTGGGGATAATCGCGGCGCGGGCAGCCTGATGGGACGGCAGTTTGCAAACTACAGGACGAACCCGCAGCCCGACGGCCATGCACCGTTTGGCCCTGGTGATACATTCCGATATGCCATTATTCACGAGAACTTGAGAGCTATTGAATATCTTGGAGATGGCGTCGTGGATGAGACGCAGATTGATGCACCACCCACCCCTTAATGGGTAGCCGGCCTGCAATAGAGCAGCTATTCTCCAAGCACCCAGGCTATATTGGAGGGAGTTGAAGCACAGCAACTGTTGACATGTAGGTGAGGTGACCCGAATAACGGGCTGAGCCCGATGGTGATTCGGTTTGCACTCTCGCCTGCTGTCCCGGGACACCAATAAGCAAGATTAGTAGCGGCGACCTCGGGAGCTCTTCTTTTCTGCTTCTTTCTTCTCCTTTTTCTTTAGCTTTGGATATTCGTGGGAATCATCTAGTCGGTTGTCAGTTGTAACGGGCTGAGCCCGAGGTGGCTGGCTTGCGCTCTCGCCGAGAGATTAGCTGCGTCGAGCTCCCTGTTTCTTGTTCGATTTCTCCTTGTTTGGCTTTCGATACTCGTGTTTAGTTATCCTAGCTAGTTGTTGATATACTCGCTTGACTGTTGTAGCTTTTTGGTAGCTCAAACATATTGCTGTGATGGTCTAGCAGTTGATTGCTCCAGATACTTTAATGCTTTGGGGGTCCTACCGCTCTTCAAAGGGCACGCCGCCAAGTTGGTTCCCACCCTGCAAATGTGGACAACACAAACTGCTCATCTTGGACTCAGAGTTTAGACGTGAATAAGCGGTAGATACTCTAGCACCTCGATTCCTCGATGATGCCGGCTCAAAAGACTGTTGGAGAAGTTGTCCAATAAAGTTGGCCGAGATGCATGATTGCGAGCAACAAGCTTTATAGCTAGGCGTCCCATCTGGACTTGGTGTTCCAACTGGTTTTCGTGTATTCATAATGCATAGCGAGCCGAGATGCTACTTTATTTAGCCGATCTGCCCATATTGGACAGCTATTTAACGAGCAATCTATGCCTTGTTGTAAGGGAAATGTTTGCTGGCTTAAAACTCTTATTGAGCACATCTACTTGTTTCGTTAGAGTCTCGCACTGCATGATGCCATGGTTAGTTTGATGTAATTTGCGGCAGACGAGGTATTTTCCATCACCTACGGTGACAGGAAACTCGCTCGAGTCATCTGCTTCTGGCCGTCCGACAACATGCATATATACGTCGACGCGGAGTACTCGACCATCATCGGGCTTGACCAGGCCGGCATGGTCTTCCGAGAGTGCGCTGAGGTCCTCGTCTTCCCGCGGCGTTGTCGGTGCGACGAAGAGGGCCATTCCGAATCGTGATGTGCTTCGAAGTAGCTTCCCAGTCACAAAATGGTTCAACACTTGTAGACTCTGCAGCGCCGGGAAGCACCGCAATCGACAGAGCCAAAATGTTGGCAACCAGAGACGGGATAGGTTGCATTTTTCTGCGAAATGGCGTGCGCTTAGCTAGAGGAAACAAAGACACTGTGAGGTATTGGCTCTATCTGCGTACAAATAAAACAACAAGGGCATGTGGCGTTTCTTGTACTTTTTAATTGTCTCTCGAGGTATGGAAAATCTTGGCCATCTTCAGCTCATCTAGCCCTTGTACATTACAAACGTCTTCAGCGGTCAATTGTCATGCGAGAATTACACTAGGCCACATAAGCCGTGGGTTGTGCCATGCAATCGAGATCACTTCATCGTACAACTACTATCGCCAATTTCTATAGGGCTGGGGTCACATACCCGCAGTTTTCCGTGGTCTAATCGCCTTTAGCACCAATTATGTAGGTTCCATCTGCGTTCCATGGCCTAGATATCGCCGGAATTGAATCTAGCATGCATGGGTCCCATGTGTATTTGTATGATACAGCTTTGCAGTATAGTTCCGAGTCTGCGGCAGATTTTGCCGCGGCTTTTCTTGCTGGCTTCTAATATTTCGGCCTCTGTGTTACTTGTGTCAGCACCTGTGTAAGTCCAGAGAGCATATTCACATCTGAATGCTGTGAGGAGACTCGAGTATTTGACCGCTTTGGAAACATTCCACGCTGCCGGCTGGTCAAATACTCATGATAACCAGTCTGGTTAAAAAGACAAGAAAAAGAACGCTAATGTCGCTTATAAGTGGGTCCGGAAGTACAAACCGAGCCATTATCAGGCTCAGCTCGTTACAACTTTGCTTGGCCGGATCAGCTCGTGGTGCAGAAGGATAAGACGGTGTCCACCACGGTCACGTACGGCCAGGCCATGCGTTTTCTCGCCGCAGGTGTTATGGTGGACCTCATCCCGGCTGTTGCCACGGAAGAATTCTCATCAAGGTGACGGATCATGCCACGGGCAAGACGCTCGGCGACACGTTCAGCACCAGCAGCCACACCGTCAAGCTACGCCGGTTTGCCACGGTCAGCCAAGGTGGACATTAGCATCCAAGTTGTGGTCAACAATGTCAGATACACGGCCACCAAGAAGGAGGTCGTCCCCCAAGATGACTTCGCGGGCGTGTCCATCGCCGAGGCCGACATTAAAGAGGGGCAAGTCCCATGGCCAATAGTGAACCTGCGTGTTGACGTGACGGCAGTTCCCGAGCTGGACCGGACCATGGCAGTGCGCCTCTTGGCGAGGGCGCCGCATGCCGATCCCGTCGTGTACAAACGCTCCGTCAAGGCCAGGAGCGGAAGCACATCGTTTGCGGCCGCGGCGCCGGCGAGTACACGGTCCGGGCCGTCGGCTTCGTCGGCAAGTGGGTCATCCACTCCGCCGAGACGGAGCCAACCCTCAAGGTCAGCCCGGCCGGCAGCTATATCCTTGGCGACGCCGGTGTTAGTTCTGAAATTACAAATATTAACCCTATGGACCTGGGTATCAAGCCCTTGCCTCTGACTGGCGCCAAGACTGTCATAGACATTTTTAAACGTGGCTAATGACGGAGCCGGCTGACACCGACTTTCCGCTGCGCGGCATCTTTTACGTGCTACTTGGCGGGGGCCAAACGACAGCCATCATCAAAGATATTGGCACGACGGGGCCGTGGAGGCAGGAAAAGCAGAAGGGTTATCGGGCCCATGCCTTGTCCCTTGAGGACAGTGACGGCCACAAGGCTAACAAGCCTAAGAAATAGGCCGATATGGAAGAATGAGGACGCTTCAAGTGCGGTTGAGATTGAATGGTGTCTAATAGGATGTCAATCTGGCGCGGGCTCTCAAGTTGTAAGCCGGGAGAAGAAAGCCTTTCACAGCTGCCAAGTCTAGCTGCAAACCACAGTCATTTAATTGTATAAAAAACAAACTATACACTCTTTTCGACAAATATAGTCTTTTGTTTCATCTACATTATCTTACATAATCGTGCTACATAATATCGCCTCTTTATGAATGCAAGGCGCTGCGGGTATAAGCAGTTACTTGTACTTGCAGATCGTTTAGGTGCATGGTCCGTTGAATATCTAGCATTCCGAGTTTTTTTACTTCTCTTGGTACGTCTCTAACCAACGTATCAGGAATCAGGGCCGGTGGGAAGAGGCAGAGAATCTTCACGAGCAGCAGCGCAGCTGTTCCAGATAACCTTCGGGCCGGTCGTGATTGTTCATGATACTGGTGATGTACGTAAACTGGTACTTCTGGACAATAGTTCGTGTATTTCTCTATAAACACGACGACAGACACGGATAGATCGTACATAAATCAATACGGGGCTGGCAAAATGATGTGCCTCCGGCCACCGGTTCGGTAAAAGCGCAGCGCAATGCCTGTCCAAGATACTGTCCGACCAATTTTTTTGGTTACCGATGTTTTATTGAGTGTCATACTACGGCGTTTTCTTTGCGTTATTGCTAGATCAATCTTCATATGTTGCCCGCCTCTGGTGATGGAGTTGGACTCTGAGAAATGAGGCCGAGGTTACAGTGCAGTACACCATTTGTAACACAATTAAACGAGGGTCACACGGAAGCCTTGTTTTCTCGCTACAAGTGGCGTTCTAATCACCAGGACATAATACTACAATACTCGATATAAAATTAACCAATTCGCTGGCTGACCCCTTTTCCCAAGGCAGCAGGGCGCCGCAGGCATCTTGGGCATCAGGCACGTTGAATTGGTGCCGACATTACATACAAATGAGTAAACGGTGCATTTTGCCGCAGGGCAGGAGAAGAAAACGGACCAAGGAAGAGATGATGGCATCCATTGACGGGGACATGGTACAGTCTGAACGAACTGAAGCCCAGGTCAACCTACGCACGGAGAATACTCCCAATTGGGCCACTAGGGAGTTGGATAGGAGATATCCGGAGACAAGCTGAAGAGGATACGAAACGCAAGCACTGCAAGGGGTAGTTTGCAAGTTGTTGGTTGGATGAAACGCACTATTCCGGTCATTCCTGATCTAGTCACTATTGGGGAGAGCGGTTGAGGCCCATGGAAAATAATAATAAGAGTGAATATATGACTAAATTTCCGTAAATGAGTCTCATAAACATCTCTGGATCCTTAAATTAGTGGCGTTGTGACAAACCATTGCATATGTCTTGAGCACAGCCACAACTACGTGGCAATTCTGCGGATTCAGGATTGCTTACTCCGCATTGTGCTATTCTCTTTCTTCTGCTTACGCTGGTCAAGACGGCTCAGGGATGCTAGATTGGGCCATGTACGTGGGACGTGTCACATGTCGGTCGTTGGTGTCCTATTTCGGAGGAAAATTGACGGATTCAGGTACAGCAGAGGCAGAGAACGTCACTCTGAGTCGCAGCGGGAAGTGATGTCTCACCAGCGCACGAGGGTTTTAAACGACAGCCGAGACATCGATCAGCGGTAAATTACTCCGTATGTATCGTCAATGCCACACTGCAGTATTGCGCAGCACACTTGAGCCAGCCACGAGGAAATTACAGTCCATATTAAGCCCTTTGCATTTTCTTAGCCTAGTATTTGGATAAAATACTAGAGCATTGGGCCACAGTTGTTACATTGGCAGTGACTGTCTGGCTTACATCGCTGGGTCCTAAAACTAAAACATGTGCCAGAGTCATTTCTCAAGATTGGCAGCATAAACAAGAACGCAGGGATTTCCAATGCCATATTACTAAGCTCTGTGGCCAGTTCAGACAGCCACGGGACTATTCTCTCGGACACAGCCGTCGTCAACAAACCGTCAACATGGGCCAGTCTCCCTCCGATCCAGTCACGTCTGTTGGACGCCGTTCAAGACAGAATGACCATCATATCCGGCTATGCTTCGTTGAATGGCTCGCGAATATTCCGCAGTGGACAAATGATGACAAGCTCAGAAGTCTGATTAGCTGGTCCATCTGTACCTGAGCGGGCCGACGGCTGATCACCACCACTTCCAAGTCTCATCATCTCACTGGAGCTTACATGTGTACACTCTTTGTCTAGTTCGGACGATTCGCCAGGCAAACTCACTGATTACTGCCTGTGTCTTATCCCCGTGTGGTTGGCGCAAGTAGCATGACAATCCATGTATCGGAACCCCGACTGTTGGTCAAGTTTTGCAAACTGAACGAAATATAAAATGTCCGCTCCGTCTCCCTTCAAGTTTCGCTCCTACAACCATCAAGCCCGCGCCTCACTTTCAGTCAGCCAGCTTCAAAGACATCCAATCGCCTTTAAACAAACGAGAGAACACAATGTATTCCTTGGGCCTGTTAGCTGTTGCATTTGCCGCTCTGGTTGCCGGTCAATATTGGGATGTTGCGGTAAGGCAGTTCATTGACCTTTGTCAACAAGATTCCTTATTCACATTCTTCGATGATAATATAGGCCGTGCTGTGGAATGAACAAGGCCAATCATTTATGGTTGGCCGAGTTGATCAATGTGTGGACATCCCGCCTCCCATGTGAGTCAAGGCCCAAACACGAACATGAAACGGCTCATCGTGCTGTACTAACTCAATTCATAGCCGCGGGCATGTACAGTGGTTTGAGCTTGGCCCCCGCAGCTCGGGCTGCATTTTCTTTCTGTAAGCATATTCCTTCCGTTGCCTATCCGGCAGACGTTTCTGTTTCTCTCGAGGCTAATGCCAAGCAGGGAGAATGGTTGCCTTGTCGAGAGCGAGGTAGCGACCTACGACGGAAACGTAGATCCAGTGCCGGATGATGTAAATCAGTCCCGATCTATTTTTTGTGAGGGAAAATAAGTACTGCTTTGGAGAATGAGGACAACTGTTTTTTACCTTGCAGTGAAGTATGTTGTTGGAGACTCGGGGATTGTGAGAAGTAGGTTTGCCTTGGTACAGGTTTTTGTCCCGATACTCGGAGCGGTTTTCCCTGTACCTTTATGCAAATGCAAAGGTAGTTGAACAAATATCAGTCCATATGACTATGCCGCCTTTAGCATGTGTCCGTGCCAATATTGAGTAAACGATTTACGCAGCTGTACAACAATCACGGTAACATTCACCCACGTAAGAAGGCGCAAATTACTGATAATTCACTGGCTAACGACACCAAGTCAGGGGCTGATAGCACGCATAATGCTGCCAAGAAACCATAAAAGTACAAGTCACACTCACTCCTGCTTGTCCGCCATTAACGCCTAGACTTTGTGTTCCCGTGCTTCAACATGGTGGCTTAGGTTCACTATTCAATATTTGACTACCTCCTTGCCAAGTAGAGGCGTTTTTGACTTTTCGCCACGAGAGACCTGCCTAAATAGGTTATAAGTTGCTCGGGAGGTTACGTTGGTATCGCTACGATTCTCTTCGGTCGTTTTGGTGCAGAAGCAAGGACGAGATGACGGGAATGCTGATGATTACTGGCTAGGCGATGAGCTCCTTTCTAGCCTCGACATACTCGACTATGATGAGTCTCGAAGGAAGCTGGAGACGTCATGCAAGAAGTTGCCTTTGTACAGCAAATGTCCAACAAGAGACATTCTTGAAAACACAAATAAACAATGGTCGCCAGTGTGCTACCGCCAGGCTGGGCGGACCCCGGCTAAGGAGAGCTCTCGTCTGAGTCCCAGTTATGAGCAGAATCCAGAGAACTGGAATCTGTTTGTCAATCCAGAGACCAGGATGCAATATAGCAAGCAGGGAGGATTTGTAGAGTGGACCAATAAATGCAAAGATGGAAGCTCAACCACGGCTGTTGCGGTCCGATCCATTATGATGGAGGAGTTACGGTGAAGAACAATCTGCAAGATAGTTGAACGGGGTGGGATATTCAAAAAGGAAACATGTCAAACTTTGGCAATTTTATTTCCGGGCAAGGGCGTTTAGCAAACATGCTCTGGTGGCGCAACATTCCCATCCTTCTGGCCTAGATCAGTCTTCAACACCCTCCCAAACAATTCCAGCAAAATCTCAAAACAAATCTTGGTAACAGCCGGATCGTATCTCCCCTTGCTCAACTCGTCCCGTATAAAGGCATGTTGGGCCCAGGCGAATTCGTGAAAGCTAAAAACGCAGCCTGCATCACGGAGTTTGCTGCGAATCAAGTCTCGACCTTGGTCAGGGACGTGGGTGTCTTTGATGCCAAAGATCATCGCCACCTCTCCCCCCAGCCTGGATAAGTGGTCTATTGTGTGGTTAGAGTTGGCGGGGGCAGAGGGCGATGAGTTTGCAGCCGTGTAGGGGCCCAGGGTACGGCTATGGATGTCGGTGGCAAAGTAGGAGACGCAGGCATTGATCCGGGGGTCAAGCTAGGGGGTGTTAGACGAGACGCAACGCCAAACAGCAAAGGTTTTTGGTACACATACGGCAGCCCGGACGGCGAGATGGCCGCCTAGACACATGCCGGTTGAGCCGATGAGGCCGGTGCATGTTGGGAGTGAGAGGAGGTAGTCGACTGTTGCGTGGGAGTCGGCATCGTAGGACTCGAGAGTCTGAGCCATCAGTTAGATGGCGCAAGTTTATAGTGGAAAAAAGGAGCATCACGGAGCTTGCCTTTTCAATCTTGAACTTGTTGCCTCGGTCCGTGTCTTCCACGTCGTACTTGAGAGGCTCCGGCCCAACAAAGTCATGGTAAGAGGACGGTGCCGCAACAATGTATCCCTGCCCAGCTATCTGGCGAGCAAACCGAGCGACTGGTCCAGTAACTGTCATATACGGGTTAGATCTTGGGGCATCCGAATGGTGCCGAGTATGTGAGTACCTTGGTAAATTTCGCTGAAGAGGCAGACACCTGGGAACCGACTGGGTACGGTGAGCAGCTGGGCATTCACTGACAAGGCCTACAGGTCTGATAGAGAGAGCTTACGCCTTTGGATAGCCGGCAATGGCCGGGTGAAATACAAAAATGCCTGGTATAGGTGGTGAGCAAATGTCTGGCGGAGGGACCGGAAGCTTTTTGGTGAGGGTCACGTACGCATGGTGCTGTCCTTGCCATTGGCAGACGTGGGCACGTCGACGTGAGATTCCTCGATCAACATGTTGAGTTGGTTGTAATGGGTATACTCTTTTTAAAAAAGACCGTTGCCAATGGATTCAAGGTTCGCGGAGTGAGCTTCAAGTTGTGTAAACTCAAGCTCAACGATGCTTGGCTTGAGGCCTGAGGGTGTGAGTGAGCGGCGCGTACTGTACGCTGAATTGGGCAAAGCGCGGAGTGCAGGCCCCACAGAGGGTTGTAGTCAGCATCCAGGTTGAGGCCCGGAGGCGGAAAAATAAAGCGGCCCGGTGTCCGGGGGCCACAGGGGATCAACTGGCACACAGGACCCGAGGCCCTAGTGCTCCAGCGATCCCCGGCACCAGCAGCTGTCTTTCGCAGCACATGCTTCACTGTCTGGTTACCGAAAACGGCATGGCGTCGGTGGGTGCTGCAACTGACCACGGGCATGCCATCACAAGGGTCAAGCGCTTGACGGGTCGGGATCATCTCATCTCCAGCTCCCCAGCTTCTCTTCCCAGACTTTATGGCCACGTCTGCATCCCTCGGCCCATTCGAACCTCCAATCTGCCCCCTGCTCCGCCCGCGATTATTCAACAATTTTTTTTCTTCTCTTCTTGACCCTCCCCCTTTCGCCTCTTTTCTTTTGAGCTAATGGTTGCTTCGACCCCTGGCGCTTTGCATATTCCGTTCCCACTGCGATCATGAACGGCCACTTTGCTGCCGTGGGCGACAAGCCCGCTGGCGGAAGCTTCGAGCACGGTGTCCAAGTCATTGACGAGGACAAGGAATTCAAGTACGCACGTCTGGCCACGAGTTGAAATGCCCGCAGCACAGTCCGTGGCCGTCGCTAACATGCGCAGTGAGAACCTCAACGACTACCTGCAGACCACAAATGTCGCCGACTCGGGCTTCAACTACCACCTGATTTCCGTCTTCGGCTCCCAGTCCACCGGCAAGTCGACCCTTTTGAATAGTCTCTTTGGCACCGAGTTCTCCGTCATGTCCGAGACGGAGCGTCGCCAGACCACAAAGGGCATCTGGATGTCCAAGAACAAGCGCGAGGAAAGCGGCGGCGCAAAGATGGCCGACAACATTCTCGTCATGGACGTCGAGGGGACCGATGGTCGCGAGCGCGGCGAGGACCAGGATTTCGAGAGAAAAAGTGCGCTCTTTGCCCTGGCCACCAGCGAGGTCCTGATTGTCAACATCTGGGAGCACCAGGTGGGGTTGTATCAGGGGGCAAACATGGGCTTGCTCAAGACCGTTTTCGAGGTCAACCTGCAACTATTTCTCAAGGATAAGCAGTACGCCCTTTGCATTCGCACTGTGACAGCCGAATTGCCCGCTAAGTCGTCTTGATAGGTCAACACCGCGATCATTGCTCTTCTTCGTCATTCGAGACCACCTCGGCACGACTCCCCTGGCCAACCTTCGCACCACACTGATACAAGATCTCACCAAGATTTGGTCCACCATCTCAAAGCCCCAGGGCCTCGAAAACGCTCGAATTGAAGACTACTTCGACTTTGGATTCGCTGCGCTGCCCCACAAGATTCTCCAGGCCGACAAGTTCACCAGCGAGGTTGACAAGCTTGGTTCGAGATTTACGGCGGGCCACAAGGGCCACAAGGGCAGCGACCACGAGCTCGAGGGCGGGGTTTTCCTTGCCGAGTATCACCGCAGAATTCCCGCCGATGGCTTTTCAGTCTACGCCGAGGGTATCTGGGATCAGATTGTGAACAACAAGGACCTCGACTTGCCCACCCAGCAAGAGCTGCTGGCGCAGTTTCGATGCGACGAAATCTCGCGCGAAGTGTTGGTGGCGTTTGATCTTATTGTGGCCCCCCTTGAAGAGCAGCAAGGCGAGGCGACCAAGCTCGGAAAGATTTTGGTCCTCCCCGACCTTGGTGGTGTCGGTAGCGATGCCCGAGGAGCGCTCCTGCGCGCCTTTGAGACGCAAGCCAGCCGGTACCACAAGGGCGTGTATACGCGCAAAAGACTAGAGTTGGAGTCCAAGGTCGATGCGAGACTCAAGGCGCTATACATGGGCCAACTGGCGGCCGCGCACAAGGCCGGCGTTGGTGCATTCAGCGACGCCGTGTCCAACAAGGTCAAGGCGGGGCAAAAGGCGGGCGGCGGCTACGAGTTCGCCGAGATTGTCGCCAGCGAGAAGAAGAAGACGCTGGACATTTTCAAGAGTGAAGCGCAGGGGCTCGCCATTGAGGATCTTCCGTGGACCAACTTTAAGCCCCAGTATCAGCTGTTTGAGGCCGAGCTCGACGAGGTCAGTGGGAAGCTGCGCAAGGAAGAAATGCGGCGGCTTGCGACCAGAGTCGAGCGCTGGGTCAAGTCTCGTCTCGGAGAGGCCATTGGGCTCGAATTCAACAAGCTCGGCTCGGGGCGAGCAGGCATGGGTGCTCCAGAGACTGGCGACAAGCCTAGCGAGAAGGATCTCTGGGACCGTGTTTGGAACGTCTTTGCCGGCATCGTCAAGGAGGCCGAGGGCCGCTTCGCTGACCGTGCCAGGAGCTTTGACGCCAGCGATGACGAGGCCGAGGTTGGCATGTGGCGTTTGCGTCGCAAGAGCTGGGTAGGACTCCGCGAGAAGATTGAGGAAGAGGTCATGGAGGGCAACATCCTGCTCAAGCTGCGCGAGAATTTCGAGGACAAGTTCCGGTACGATGAGGCGGGCGTCCCTCGGATATGGCGGCCGACCGACGACATCGAGGGCATCTACACCAAGGCGCGGGAGTCGACCCTCACGCTGATCCCGCTCCTGTCCAGGTTCCGTCTCTCTACGACATATGCGCCCCCGGATCTGGTGAGCTTTATTGGAGGCCAGCCCGCCGGTGTGGAGGTGGGTGACGAGGAGGATCTGAGCCCCATTGGCGGCGTTGATGAGGATGAGGGCAAGAGCCTCGAGGAGGAGATGACGGTGCTGAGCGAGGGTAAACGGCAGGACTTGGTTGTCCGGTTCAAGAAGACGGCGGACGGTGTCTACGTGGAAGCCAAGCGCAGTGCGATTGGAGGCGTGGCTCAAATCCCGTGGCCTTTTTATGCGCTGCTCCTGGCGTTGGGGTGGAACGAAATATTCATGGGTAGGAAAAGTCCAATTCCTACTCTCAAATATCATCATGACGAATGCTGACAATGGTCTTTTTAGTCTTGCGAAACCCCTTCCTCTTCATTTTCCTCATCATGCTTGCGGGCGGCACGTACGTGGCGTACACGCTCAACCTCCTGGGACCAATGATGCAAATGAGCAACGCGGCCGTCAACCAAGGCGTCGAAATTGCCAAGCAGCAGCTGCGTGATTTCATTGCCAATTCAGAGGCGGCGCGCTCGGCTTTGAACGTCCCCTCTGCACCTGCGTACAGTGAGCGTGAGAGCATCAGCATGGATACCCTTGACGGACAGGGCAGAAAGGCATCGCCATCAGAGGAGGTTGATGACATTTGAGCATTTTTTTCAGGGTCCAAGGGTTTTTCAAAACGGGGAGGGATTCTTTCGACGGGGGAGGGTAGTGGAGTAGTTTTCATGGGCAGGATACGCGAGGTAATGTCTATAATAGAGGTTGCTGTTTTCTTCATGTCAAAAGCTTCAACAGGTATTTATCTATGCACAGGGACCAAGACGCAATGCGTATCATGAATCATGTATTATGTGTGCCATTGCCTGCTGCTATAAAGAAAAGAGAAAAAAAGAAGACGCCGCTGCCAACCCGTCAAAACGCCTCGAGCCCAGCAGGCGAGCCGTACCAGCCCCCCAGCTCGTCCGTCTCGTCGTCGCGGCCGGCAGCAAAGAAATCCGTCACCCTCATGGAATCCCCGGCCTCCTCCTCCACGGGCCAGTCGACCCTGACGCCGCCCTTTGTCTCGAGCATGTCCTTTGCCGTGCCCCAGCTGAACCTGCACTCGGGGCCCCAGCCAAACACGGGGTGCATATTCCTCCGCAGCCAGCCGACGCACCTCGCGTCCGAGGGATACCCGGAGCCCCATTCCATGCCTGGCCCGGCGCCGTTTTCGTCCCGCCGCGCCTCGTACAAGACCTCGAGGGCCGCGTCGCGCGTCACCTTGGCGCAGACCGACGCCGCGCTCACGCAGGGGTACAGGCTGTCGGCCTTTTTCGCGACGGTGATCTTGACCGTGGGGAACACGCGCTGCAGCCTGGCCTGGTAGGTGGCCGGCGGGCCGACGGTGTCGACGTAGACCTCGCGGACGTTGAGGCCGCGCTCGAGGGCGCCCCGGACCAGCGCGACGGTGGCGTCCATGGCCTGCGCGTTGAGGTTGTACGCGCCCGAGGGGCGGAGCATGCCGGCCGAGATGTCGCGCGCGGAGAGGGCGGCGGTGGCCCAGCCGCACTGGGCGTGGAGGTCGGTGCCGGCGGTGCAGAGGGCGCGCATGAGCGACGAGCGCGCGGCGGCCGTGAGCGCCTTGGAGTCGTCGAAGCCGTGGGCGTCGCGGAGGAGGGGGTCCGACTGCGGCTGCGGCAGGTAGAAGATGCCGTAGACCATGGGGCCGAGGACGGGCCCGCGGCCGGCCTCGTCGACGCCCAGGCAGAGCGGGGGGAGGGACGACGGGTCGGACGCGCGTGCGGGCGTGAGGAGGGCCGGGGGGACGGGCGAGAAGTGCGTGAATGATGAGCCGGCGAGGAGGGCTTCGCGGTGGACCGAGGGCGGGACGAAGGTGCTTGGTGATGGTGGTGTTTCGTCGGCTTCGGCCATGGTTTGTAGATAGCGTGGGGGGCTGGCGGTTGTAGAGAGTTGCTTTTGTTTGAAGCAGGACTGGAAATGGTGGTGGATGGTGTTGAAGAGGTGTTGCCAGTCAATTGGTGCGCTGAGAGGTGCTGATGGGTGTTTTACGCGTGGGAGCTGCGGGAGACGCGTTTTGGTGGGCGGTGACGATTTGATGCATTGATATTTGACATGTACCGATGCGTACTCGGAAGTGGAGAAGGCAGCCCCACATGCCGTGCCCCAAAGCTGCGAACGCTCGCATGCATCACGATCACGAATTTCTTCCTTCTTGTCTTTCCCTTTTTTTTTTAGGCGTTTCAGAAGCCTCGGTATGCTGCATCAATAAGCGAGGCGAACCATATGTAGCCATGGCGCAACACTGCCCCCCTACGCCTGTGTATATGCCACTCTCACGACCTCGACCAGGAAGCGCTCTCGGAGCCCCTCGACAAAAATAACGTCGCTTACCTGCCGACTCAACGTGTCCAAGGTATCGAATGTGATGACAATGTCCATGTAATCGCGCGCACTAATGTCCCCGATATTACTTCCGGGCGGCGGGGGGGCCGCGAGTGGCGTCACGCGCAACATGTAGCGCCGTCTCGTCACGTCGTCGTAGATGTAGGCCGTGGTGGTGAGTCCCCGGTGCTCGTCTCCTGCCAGTTGACGAGCAAGAAAGTCAATCATGTCGGCAAACTGTTCCGGCCTCGCGCCCGAAACCACCGTCTGGCCTGCTTGTACGCCGGACCTTTGGAGCTTCTCGACAGGTGAGAGGCCGTCGTTTGTCGTCTCCATGTTGATGATCAACCCTTTGGCTGCTGTGGAAATGGTCTATTTGTTCCGATGTAGCTGCGGTAGTTGCTGGAGACTGTTGGGTTTTGTCTGTAAATCGGTGGGTGTGTTCGGCGCAATGAGTGTTGAATGGATCGTCTGAGTTTATCGAAAACGTCTTCTGATACCTCCTCAAGGGAGAGGGTAGAACTTATAGAAGCAAGCCAGGAAGGGCAGCCATCTGGTCCAGGGAGCCGAGTCCGGTCTTGGCTACGTCCACTAAAAGCCTTTTTAAAGTAATCAGCTTGATGAGCAGACAGAACCAGTCTTCCGCACGGTCTGAGCTTGTGTGGCAAAAGTCCCGGTTAACAAGCGTAAGTTGAGTAGTCTCACACTGAACGGTATCTGGAAACTGGAATGGCTATTCGATAGACATGGTTTGCGATCCGAAACGAAAACGCCACAGGCTTCGTAAGCCCGTACCCAGAACTCGGCTATGCCGCCACTACAAGTACCGGACGTATGCAAATTCCATGCAACAGACGCCAATTGCCTTCCTTGTTGGCCCCCGCAATCACCGGTGGCCTAATAAGCTTTCTCTTTCATCATCATGACACTATGCTTTGGCGTATTTCGAGGTGCCAAAGCAAGACTGTTGAGCTTCTATCCATCTTCGGGGTGCCTTGCACAATCCCCATACGCAGGCTGCCAAGGCAAGGCGGATAACCTACAGCAACACTATTGTGATTGTCACCGAGATTTTTATGCAGGTAAACTGTTTCATTGGACCATCCTAACAAAGACAAAGCCAACCGTCAACGAGAGCTTGGTGTACCTGTGCCCGTTGATACAAAGACGTTGCTTGGCTTGTATGAGCTTCAAATACGAGCAGTTTGGCCGCAAGAATTCCAATCTAGGAAGAAGCCAGGGATAAAAAAAGTCAATGGCCTAGCTTGTTGAAAGCTGGTCTTTTTTTCTGCCTAGCCAGTCGACAGCTGGCTTTGGGTTATCTAGGTTTCTGTCGGCACTTATTTCCCTGCAACATTCACAGTAAGAGTGTCTGATCTGATACATTCAGCCTTCTTTGCCCTCACAGTACTCTTGCCCCCCTTTTTAAAAATCACCCTGGCGAGTCCATACTTGTCCGTCGTGACCTCCTCTGTAACCCCATCTGCGACCCAAGCTACAGTCGCCGAGTCCACGGGATCCTGCGTCTCCCAATTCCTCACAGAGAATAGTGTCTCATGTTCAGCTCGAGCATCCGAGAGTACGTCAAGCTTCAATGACAAGGGCTTGGGCTGGGACTTGGCATAGGCCCAGAGAATGTGATCGTTCGCCTTTGTCTGGTACTGGCCTCCTCCAACCAGCAAATACTGTCCATTGACAAATATATGCCACGCGTCCTCGTCGGTTGCAATTTCGCCTTTAATTTCGTTGATGTAAAAATCACCCAGACTGTCGTACCATTTTCCATCAAATGTGAATTTGCCTTTTGATGCGGTATCCAGGCTAGCCGTCGGCGTATTGCCCGGTTCAGGGTTCCGGCCACAATTTGTGCCGTCACAATTATGCGTCTGTCCTGATTTTGTCGTCACCTTGTGCCCCTGAGACTGTACTTGGCCGTTGAAGATGGTGTCGGTACTTCCTTCGACACGGATAAAGACGTTCTGAGGCCTATTTTGCATTTGTATGTTAGATCCAAACACGGAGCAAATAACCTCATTTCAAAGAGAAGTAAATAGGTATACTCATTAATGGCCATTTTGTACTCTTTTCTGAGGAGCTTCTCGAGGTCTTGTTGGAACAAAACAGCCAGTTTCTCATATACTCGCGTGAAAAAGCCGGGAGGTACTTGGTGTCCTAGGGAGCAAAAAGTGTTGGAGTCGAGCAAGTTGGGATCTGCTTGGATTGCACCTAGTTAATATAATGCACATACAGAAAACGCGCGATTTTCGACAGTCCAGCCTTGACTCATTCCATGCGTCTGGAGCAGCAATACGTACTGCGTGTCCCCGCCTGACTCTCTGAAATGAACAAGGCTGGCTCGTAGGAAGTGATTTTGCTATCATTTGTCGAGTACTGTGGCTTCACTGCGAACGACACATCATCTCCGCGGGCAATGATACGAGGGGAGCAGGCGGTCTGGAACCTGTCCTCGTCCAACCGTGAAGCTGCGCATGTCTTATTCCCGGCCCACGTTGCATTTGGACGTCACCCTTTGCACGCAACCTACCGGCTTCTACTCCGTAATGGCGCGGCTTTCCCCATCATTTGACTCAAAACACTGCAGATATTTGGGTATCAGTCAGCGCTTTGGGTGTGAGTAAGGGTGCGTTTGCGAAGCCGATGCCACATCCGACTCGACCTGATTCCGGTAGCCCGTGTCTCAGGCACCGGCTACTGTCCACAACACGAGACTGTTAGAGGCACAGCAATTATAATAAACCTTTTATTATGGAGTGCCTGTACTCCGTAGACCTTCCTTGCCCATTTCCTAGACATGCTAGTGAGCAACAGGCAGTCTACCCCTAGCCGTGGCCGCGCCGTAGATAATATCGGCCGCCGACGCAAATGCCTCCAGAGTAGGCTCATACACGGCAATATAATTCCTCACCTCGGCCTCGTCGTCGATAAAGTCATACGGACTGCAGGTAGCCACCGCGACGAGCGTCTTGCCCGCCCGCCGCCTGGCAATCTCCAACCCCAGACGCCGCTGGTACTGCGACTCCCTCGCGTTTCTCGTCGCCAAAACGACCACGGCCGCGTCCTCCACCCGCGCCCACTGCTCCGACGTCAGGGTAGACTCTGTGAAGCGAATGTCCTCAACGGCAGGGTTGTACCTGCGGAGGGTGTCGCCAAAGGCGCCGGAAACCCAGGGCACGCGCGTCTTCTGCAGCTCCTCCCCGCTGGACGCGGCGCCGCTGGTGGGAACGTTGACGCCCGGCGAGACGAATACCGTGCTGGCGCTTCTGGACACGGGCAAGAGGCCTGCTTCCGACCGGACAACCGTGGTGGCGTTGGCGTAAATGTCGCGGGCGAGGGCCTCGTTCTCCGTGCTCAGACGGGCCAGGTCCGACGGCGGCCGGGCTTCCAGTGCCGTGTCCCAATCTGTGTACTTGTCCTTGAGGTCGCGCAGCCGCTTGAGAGATGCGTCGAGCCGTGCCTGGGACAGCTCTCCGGCGTGGAGGGCCTCGCAGACGCGGTCGATGGAAGCAGCTTGCACGTCGTACGTGTGGCAAATCATGACATTGTCGACGCCCGCCTTGAGCGCCATGAGGGCGCCCTCTACGGTTCCGTATGCGGCTCGAACGCCGTCCATTTCCATGCAATCGGTTATGATGACGCCCTCGAACGCGAGGTCCTCGCGCAGGATCTTGATCGTCTCGGGGGACAGGGTGGCGGGCAGATGCGAGCCGCTCGCCTTGGGGAGGGCAATGTGCGCCGTCATGACCATCTCGATGCCCTCTGCGGCCGCGCGGCGAAAGGGGACCAGCTCAAGCGCTTCCAGCTCCTCCCTGGTCTTGTTGACGACGGGCAGGCCGTAGTGCGAATCTACGGCCGTGTCGCCGTGGCCTGGGAAGTGCTTGATGCAGGGCGCGACTCTGGTCTCTCGCAGGCCCTTGGCACACGCGGCGGCAAATCGGGCGACCTCGTCGGCATCGTCGCCGGGACTCCGTACTCCAATGACGGGGTTCAGCGGCTCATTGTTGACGTCGCCGACCGGGGCGTAATTCATGTTGATGCCGAAATAGCGCAGCATGTTGCCCGTGGCTTTGGCGACGTGGTATGCGCTCTCCAACGATGCGGCTGCGCCCAGGGCCATTGGTCCGGGCAGCTGTGCCGCGACTGGAGGTGAAATGCGCGTCACGAGTCCGTTTTCCTGGTCGATGCCGACAAAGAGAGGCTGGGTGTGGCCGGCATCCTTGGCCAGTTGTTGAAGTCCCAGGCAGAGAGCTTGTAGCTGGGCGGCGTCTTTGATGTTGCGCTTGAAGAGGAGAACGGCGCCCACGCCATAGTCTTGGATGAGAGACTTGATTTCTTTGTTGATTTCGGTCCCGTAGAAGCCAACCGCAAAGAGCTATCAGGGACTGTTAGTACTGGTGCTCATGATCAAAGGGAGGGGAGGTTTATGTTGATGGAAGTTGAACCTGGCCAACTACCCGGCGTTGCTCTGCCGAGGGCATTGTTCCTGCTTCGTCGCTCCTTGGGAGCAGATGGTTTTTTTTTCTTTTGGGGGATGCCTTGTATTCATGCTTGCGCCGCTGAAGAGACTCGGTCGTGTATTTAGCGACGAAGCCAGGATTGGGGGCTTCATTCGCAAGTCGAGTGGGGGTCAAGAGTCAACAAGCATCCGGCCTCTGTCTTCAAATGCCTTCAACGGCAGTGCTTCTGGGATTGGCGCGAACAGCTACGGCAATGCAACGTGGCTCGACTGACCCCCATGCATGCCGGGTCCGTGGGGAAGATGAGGGTTGGAGCTGGTTTGATGTTTCGAGTTGACGGTTGGCCACCTCCAGTGAGGGGTTGAGAGGCGTCAACGTCGTTTGGTCGCAAATGATGGAGGGTCTCATGCCAGGCCCGTTGAAGCGACAGGGAAAATCCTTCAGATCTACAATCTGGGGGCGGAATTCAAGGGGGGATAATACCACGTGAAAGTGACGGCTTTAAACGTTGAAGAGACGGCCATCTATCGAAAAGGCCTGGGACCAAGTTCAAATCATGCCAACATGACAAGTTTCCAGTGTCCACTCTGGCATGAGTACAACTTTGTGCTGATCCGGCTCGCGACTTTTCCTTGATAAATGTCAATGCTACATCCAACCAAAGGGGCCAAAGTCTTCCCCAGATGAGGCTCTCAGCACCAGCCTACACGGCAACACTCTCGGGACGTTGACAACACTTCCCCTCACAAGTCACGATGCTCCCCCGCACTCACTCACCATCTTCAACCACCACCACATAGCCCATTCCTCCCACTCGATCAAAAGCGACAACAAAAATCCCATCATGGCCGACTACCAAACCTACCAGCTCGGCGACTTCAAGCTCGTCAGCGGCGAGACCATCCCCAACGCCTTCATCGCGTACAAGACCATCGGCGACCCCTCCCTCCCAGCCATCATCTACCCGTCGTGGTTCAGCGGCGCCATCGCCGACAACGAATGGCTCATCGGCGAGGACAAGACGCTCAACCCCCGCAAGTACTTCATCATCATCCCCGCCATGTTCGGCAACGGCCAGTCCAGCAGCCCGTCCAACACGCCGCGCCGCCCCTTTCCCGCCGTCACCCTCCGCGACAACGTCACCGCCCAGCACATCCTCGTCACGCAGCACCTCGGCGTCCGGCACGCCCGCTGCATCCTGGGCTGGAGCATGGGCGCCTGCCAGACGTACCAGTGGGTGACGCAGTTCCCCGACTTTGCCGACTGCGCCGTGCCCTTCTGCGGCGCCGCCCGCACCTCCCTCCACAACCAGGTCTTCCTCGAGGGCGTCAAGAGCGCGCTGCTCGCCGCCAAGGGCGCGTCGTCGGCGGGCTCGGCGCAGGGCGAGGCCACGCCGGCCGACGAGTACCGCGCCTGGACCGCGCCCGAGAGGACCGCCGGCCTCAAGGCCCTGGGCCGCGTCTACGCCGGCTGGGGCTTCAGCCAGGCGTTTTACCGGCAGAGGGTGTACGAGACGGCGCTGGGGTACAAGTCGCTCGAGGACTTTATGCTGAATTTCTGGGAGAAGTGGGCTCTGTCGAAAGGTATGCACACCTGCGCAAAGCTAAACTGACGTACATTCTCTGCTCACGCTCGTCCTGCTAGACCCGGAAAACATGTTGCTCATGCTGGCGGGGTGGCAGGCGGGCGACTGCTCCGACCAGGAGCCGTACAAGAAGGACTTTGAGCTGGCTATGCGGAGCATCAAGACCAGGATGCTCGTCCTGCCGGGCAGGGAGGACTTGTACTTTCCCCCGGAGGACTCCGAGTACGAGGTGCGGTGCATGTCGGAGGGGGTCGGGAAGTGCGTCCCTTTTCCGTCCATCTGGGGACACTGGTAGGTGCAACGAGAAACAAGACGTACGGTACTGACATCTGAACCTTTGATGCTGACGACTGCCAGGGCGGGCGGGCCGGGACTGAACCCCGAGGATCTCAAGTGGCTCGACAACAAGCTCAGGGTGTTTTTGGAGGATGAGGCGACTCTGATGAGCGAGGTGAGCGTGTCCAAGTGACAAGTCTATATATTCAAGACTGGCGATATGTCTAGCGTAGCTATGGTGGTACAAAACAGCCCAACTACCAGAATGGCAATGTGAGATTCAAAATTCCCCCTATATATGTCTCCTGAAACTGGCGTCTTTGTTCATTGACAACCATCACAACTTGAAAAAACATACCCTTACATGTCCCACATGTTTTTATTAGTCTAATCCACCTTTGTTTCGTTGCTCTGGCTCTTCTTCCATTGTCTCGCAAGATGAATCAGCCTCAGCCCTGCTGCGGCACTGCTCCCCTCCTCGACCTGCCTGGTCCAAAAGCTGCCAGAGCTAGCGACGAGCACCGACTTGCGACGTTCCCTCTCGGCGGGGCTGAGGTTGACGCCCGCCCGTTTGTTCGCTTCGATTTCTTCCAGGTAGTGCAGCCGGCGGGCATATCTCTCGTGGCGCTCCTTGCGGATCTGCTCGGACCCGTAGCGCTCAAAGATCCATCGCGTCAACGCGCGCAGCATAAGCAGCAAGTGCTCGCTGACGAATATCGTGATGGGCAGGGTCGTCCAGCCCCCCGCGCCAATGGTGTCGGTCCCGAAAAGATGAACAATGGCCGCGGTCGATATGCTTCCCAACAGGGTCAAGGTTTCCAGCGCCGTCACCCAGGGACCGATTCCGTCGGCCCGTGTCGGGGCAGGCCGCCGGTGTTCGATGCAAATCTTGGCGAAATCAGACCGAAGCTCGATCCAGTTGTTTATGAGGAACCCCATGGATATCAGCGGCCACACAGGCGAGAACAAGGCCAGGTAGCCAAATTGAAGGACAAGCTCCGCAACGTCCTCTTGCACATTGTACTGAGAGCGCGTCGCCTGGTTTCGGACGCGCTTCAAATACTCGGCTTCGCTGGCGTCGTCGGAGACGAGCGTCAGGAGCATGGTGTCTTTGGTGTAGGCTCGGCGGTACTCGCGATACCAGTCGCTAAACTTGTATTTGATAAGGGGCAGGATATTCTCCTCGAAGAAATCGGACAATTGTCCCGTCACAGTTAGCGCAATGACTTCGTTGCGGAGTCGGTCCGTATCGGACGCAAAGGGGCGGAACACGAGCTTGGCGGCGAATTTCGGGAACAAGTGTACAATGAGTTGCTTCACACGAGGGATTATCACGTCGCCGAATGGGACGTAAACAAATGCTGTGAGCAGGATGGGGAGATAATTCGTAATGATGCTAAGAATGAAGAGCTTCTGCGTCAACGACATTTCATGTTCATCTGCAGTCCTGTGGTTTTCGTATTCGGTCAATGCAGTCGCGATGCCCTCGAGTGACGATGAAATTCGTGGAATAGCCACTGCTAGCAATATCGTCGGGACGTACTCCTGTACGCAAAATCGCGTCAGTCAAGCGTGTTCCCCCTTGTATGAGATGCTGCTTCATCTAGACAGTGTCATGCTTACCAAGTAAAATTGATGAGGGCCCTCGTACGTCTCACATATCAAAACCTCTACTACAAAGACGGAACAGATCATGAGTCCGAGCACAATGGTGGCCAGAATGATGAAGGGGATCTGAAGCAGCTGACGAGCAATCTGCTTCCACTTGGGAAAGTAGTGCTTGGTCCGACCATTCTCATCCACAATAATCTTGTCATACTTGAACGCCGGCCGGTTGATCTTGACCTTGTTGACGCCTCGTACCATCCAGCGCATACTGAGATCAATCTCCTGGATTTTCCAATACTCGAGGAAGACGGTGCACCAAACGCCAGTCAAGATGGCATAGGCGAGAGAGTACTTGGGGAGAAACAGCCAAGTGAAAACACCAGTGATGGCGGGAAACGTCAAAAAGGTGAGGTAGGTCTGGATAAAGGCAAAATAAAACGCAATCTTGGACCCGTGTAAATCTCGAATCTTGTCAAAGTCTTCGGCCGTCAACATGATGGTTTTGCTCAGGTGGCGGAGTATAGACTGGTTCACGGGCTCGTTGTGTAGTGGGAAGATGGCCTTGACGTTTTCCCACTCGCCGACTTCTGGCGTGATGCCGGCACCGCCCAAATCTGTCGGCCAGAGAATGAGATGATACAGGGCGAGGACATCTTCGGCTTCGAACCAGGCCTTCACAACCGTGTGTTTGTCGCCGCCGGGATGGGATTGGGTGATGGCATATAGCCAGTCCTTGACTCTGATTTGTCATTGTGTTAGCAGTCGGTTCGTTTCGCTCATCTGTAGCGCAAGACAAGTGAGGCGGCTAGCTACCGTTGTTTGTAGACTGTATTTCCCAACAGTTGAGACGGTGCCTTGACGAAGACAAGAATGGTCTGTTCGTAACCCGGGCGCACTTCGGTATGCAGCCCGGCGGCTTCCAAGTTATCAAGCAGGCAATTGAATTCCTTGGCAGCTGCATCGTAATCTATCCGACTCGGCATGTCAATATGATATTCTTTTTTGTTCTACCAGCGCCTCCAACGGATACGAAGGCGGGCCGGCCGGGTCAGTCACACCTATGCCCCCAAAGTCATACAACACGACGTATTTATCATTGTACGTCTCCCCTTTTGTGGGCGTTGTTGGTCGAGATTCCCTTTTATATCCATGGAAAGTCTTAGATGGTATGCCGATATCACTGGGACTCGGTGGTGCCAGGTGAACGCTGCTGCTTGAAGTCTGGGTCGGAAGATCGACCTTTGGGGCGACATGGAGCATGATGCTGGCGTCTAGCGGCTGCTACCAGAGCGGCCGGGGTCCTGGGGAGCCGAAGAACAGGACACAAGGTGCAGGAAACAAAATGGGAGGATCAATGAGCGACAGACAGCTTGTTTGGCTTGACATGCTCTGGCCTCCATGCAACCCAATCGCACGTCCCAGCTACGAGGGGTGTAGAGGGAAGAAAGCCGGATAGGGGGGAGACGGCATTTGAGATGACGCCAGGCGGTTCACATGCGCCAATGCACACCAAGCATCTCAGACATGGACAGGCAGTGAAGGAAATGGAACAAAAAAAACGACGAGGACGGATACAACGGCGAACGCACGGCTCTGAGCCTCAATGCAAGCCAAAAACTGAAAGCTAATCAGACCAGCGTCATTTATTCTCCATTTACCCACAAGCCTTCCCGCTGCGCCACACCACGCCACCATCGATCCATTGACAAAATTCGTCAGCTGAGGGCAGAGACTCTATCCAGATGATCACACGCATGCTCGCCAGATCCTACATTCAGCCGCGAAAGAAGCTGTAGCAGGAAAACACAGGTTCGACCTCTATACGGCATAATGCATGAAACAAGCCTCAACAACAAGAGCAGCTAATTACAGTGTGATGGAGAATAAAGATGCCAACATGTCATCAGCTGGGGAGCAGTTAGAGCCAAGAAAGCGAAGGATGCAAGCTGGTTTACGGGATTGGCGGACGGCGCACCAGATGGTTACCGAGGAAGGGCTTGAAGGCAACATCTTCCCACCGATGGTCAAGGCAATGCACTTTTCACATTGGCGCAAACTGTGATACTTTTGGACCACTTCAAGCGAAATCACCTCAATCAGCTGTCTGATCAAAGATGTCCCGATATCCGACACCGTGTTGAAAACACCTCCACCAAGCTGTTTGGGCCCGGTATCGCGTCTTGCGCCCCTCTACATCAAGGCAGACATTGCGCCTTCCACCTTTGTAGCGGTTATCAAAGTGTACGCAAACTTTTGTATGAACAAAAGGAGAGAGGGAGAAGCCGACGATCTGACCTCGCAAGTACGACTTCACGAGCGAAGGTGTCTTCGATACAGCCAGCAGCACTTCCTGTGGCACAAGGAGAATGGTAGACGGGCTATTTCTTCATATCGATACCGTTATTGATGGTTTATTTGTTATATCCAGGCCATAGCAAGTGCCCCTCTCGTGAAAAAAACGGCTGCATGTGAAATAGAGAGATGTAATGAGACGGTACGTGATGCACGAAAAAAAGAAGACCGAGGGGGCGCAAAGATCCAGAAAGTAACACCATGGCTGGATTATCTTCATCGCAGAGACATATATAATATATCATGGTATATAACCTGATAGCCAGGTACCTGGTGGGGTGTGAGCGCACCCAGCAAAAAGCTTCATTTCCTTCTCGATAAACTCATCCTTCCATATCCCCTTTTTTACCAAATGAAATCATCTTCTGCTTCTTCCTCTGGTGGCTGACTTGCAGATTTCGACTCTCCCTTCGTCGCTTTCCCTGTCGCTTTGCCCGCCGCTTCCCCCGCTGTGACAAGGGCCTAGCTTGGAGCAATTACTCAATTCATCTAATAACAGTCTTTGGTATCAAAGGTCCGGTTTTCCTCAAGGCCTTGAGGGACCGAAGACCTGGTCTATTTATACAAGAAGTCGGTGAGGACCTTCTGCCCTAATCCCGTGACCGTAGTCCTTGTGTAACACGGCGATTTCCGTGTAACACCCGCCGTTTTCCCTTTTCCTGGCGATGGTTTGGACGGCTTGGGCTTTTTGGGGGACGGTGAAACTTTGTCCTCATCTTGAGGGCGCTTTGGAGTCTTACCCGGCGATGGCTTTGGAGTCTTGGCCGGCGATGGCTTTGGAGTCTTGGCCGGCGATGGCTGCGGAGTCTTGGCCGGCGATGGCTTTCGCTGCATGTGCTTCGGCTTGGGGGGTGGCGGCGGCTTCATGGCAGTCAAGTATCTGACGACTTTGCCTTTGTTTCCTGTATCCCATCCTTTATTTCGTTGACGATTTTTAGAATCCTGGCGAAGTCTTCACTTAACTTAAGGTTTTCATTGAACTTTATGTTTTCTTCGCCCAATTTCTGGTTTTCTTCCTTCAATTGGTCAATTTCCTTGTCTCTGAGGGCGAACCTTTCTTTAATTCTTTTACTGAGGTTATCCGTTTTCGTTTTTATGTTGGCGTTTAGTTTGCCGATCTCAGTTTCGGTATAATCTCTGGCGTTTTCCGCCGCCTCTTTCGACTCTTCAGCCTTCCCATTAATAAGATTGGTTTGCTTGCGGAATTCTTGAGCAACCCTAATTCTCATTGCGGCGATTTCATCCTTGATGTTCTTAATCTAAGCGTTCGCGGCGGGGGATTCAGCCACCACGGCGATACCTCCCACTTTTTGATCTTTGAATCCCTTTGAATATGCGCAGGTCCAATTGATGTATTCAACCCACGTTTTTGATAATACTTGAGGATATTTAAGGATACTTGAGGATACTTAAGGATATTTGAGGATATTTAAGGATAATTAAGGATATTTAAAGATACTTAAAATACTTATATACTAGTAGTAATAACTAGTATATTTTTGTATACTTAAGTATCTTTAAAAATCCTAGTAACTTCTCCAAAAAGTGTACTGTTGACTGATCCTAGTTTATCAAGATATCTGGTAGCGAGAACCTGGGCGCGACTGGGCAAAACTGCATCGGAATTTGCTGGATATGACTGTCCGCGAATCTCAACTCGACCGTTATTATACCAGCCTATCACGGCGTTCTTAGCCTTGTTTTTCATTCGTCTTATCAAGCCGATTTCTGCCTGAGATCGTGTTTTTCCTTGTTTGTGGTTGTGTTTGTCTCGTTGTTTGTATTCGTGGATGATCATCGTTGAGACGGCCTCCGGCTCGTGTAAAATCGCGTAAGCCGGTGTACAACGCGTCCTGGGCAGTCCAAGCCGCGGCCGTTTTGTTTCCCATTCTATAAATTCCGAAGTGTTCAAACGCCTTGGCGGCGTCGTCCCGCCCTGGGGGGCCAAATCTATCCACCAAACTTTTCACTTCCTGGATTTCTTCCAGTTCGCTGAGGTCCTCAGGTGCCTCAAATTTTACCTCTTGGGCGTTATCGTGATCTTCCTCCTCAAATTCCTCCTCCTTGTCCTTATCCGGCTTATTCTGGAGTCGTATTTGCGACTGCCCTTTGAATTGGTGTCCCGCTAGTGGTGGGTGACTGTTTTTCGATATTTTCTGATAACTTTCAGAGTTTTTCGAGTGGGTTGGAGGGTGGCCTTACACAGGTAGTAGTTGATAGTATCTCTTCCTGTGTGGCAAGGGCTTGGTAAAGGGCCTAAAGTAAAGGGCCTAGATTTCGTATGAAGGGTGTCAAAGGTCCTTGGTTTTCCAAGACGAGGGGAAAGACAAGTAACCACTATATACATAAAAAAGGAACGGCCATATCTCGGGCTCTTGCCCGGGCACGTGTTCAATCTGTGTAACCAACAGGTCGTTTGTCGGTGAAGCCCGTTTGTTGGGCTTCACGATCTGGTGGGCCTTGTCCGTGTAACATCCTGCTGGATTCCGATGTTTGCCACACGGTAACGAGATGATGAATGGGGGGAAAGTCCGGAATTTCCTTTCCTTGACAAAGCGTATTTCAAAGACTTCCGCGCTGTCATTTGTTTCATCGCCTCTGTCAATCTCGCAGCGCAAAGGGGTTGTGTGTGGCGCAGCGTTGGATTTGGGGCACAGGGCTTTTTTCGTAAAGTTTGGCCATGATGAAAATTTCGAGTTTTCTGTTTCTAATTAGGCGGAGAGCTCCCTTGTTTCCGCGTTCACAGCCAGGCTGGGCTGGAAGTCAGCACAGTGTGAGTTCGCGTTCACAAAACCTTCACTGCAGCCACGTACGTGACAATTGCAAGCTCAGATACAATTTATGGCAGAATATATTTGCTCACCAAAAAGTATACACCAATATACCATGATATATTACGGCATTGATCGCGATAGCCAGGCACTTGACATGGTTCAAGTCCTCTTGCGTCTCATTGTAGGTATGCATCATGTTATTTGTACCACTCTCCATACAAACAATCAAGATAGAACCATGCAAGGTGAATCACTCAGTCATGTCAGTCACATACATTGCAATTGTGAACTCAGCTAGGTCTATGCCATTTTATTCATTTAACTCATTAAAGTACAGTCCAGGTAATCAACCCAGTTTTTGTATCCCTTGCTCATAACCGCGAATGCAAAGCGAAAAAATTAAAGCAAACTCTAAAAATCATCTCAAGACACCCCGTAGATCCTCCACATTTTTGGGCCAGTCTGATGAAAGCCATGGGTATCAAGGAATTTAGTCGACCTCCTCGACGGTAGGGCCGTCATCGCCACCAGCACCACCAGCGCCACCAGCGCCAGGGAAGCCGCCAGGACCGCCCGGACCACCAGGCATGCCGCCGGGCATGCCGCCAGCTTGGCCACCAGCTCCGTAGAACTTCATCATGATGGGGTTGGCAATGGCCTCAATCTCCTTCTGCTTGGCCTCATACTCGTCGGCGCTGGCCTGTTCGTTCTGGTCAAGCCAAGAGCTAATGTCGGCAGCGGCGGCGAGCTTCTCCTTATCGCCGGCGTCAAGCTTCTCATCAACGCCAGGCTCCTGAAGGGTGGTGCGCAGGTTGGAAGCGTAGTGATCAAGGGCATTTCGGGCGCCGACACGGCGACCCTCAGCCTCATCAGCTTCCTTGTACTTCTCGGCATCAGCCAGCATGCGCTCAATCTCTTCCTTGGACAGGCGGCCCTTGTCGTTTGTGATGACAATCTTGTTGGACTTGCCGGTGCCCTTCTCAACAGCGGAGACGTTCATGATACCATTGGCATCAAGATCAAAGGTGACCTCAATCTGGGGAACACCACGGGGAGCGGGGGGAATACCAGTGAGCTCAAACTTGCCGAGCAGGTTGTTGTCCTTGGTGCGCTGACGTTCACCTTCAAAGACCTGGATAAGCACACCAGGCTGGTTGTCGGAGAACGTAGAGAAGACCTCGGACTTCTTGGTGGGAATGGTGGTGTTACGGGGGATAAGCTTGGTCATCATGCCACCAGCGGTCTCAATACCGAGAGACAGAGGAGCGACATCGAGCAGCAGAATGCTGCTGGTGGTCTGGGAGTTGTAACCAGACAGGATAGCAGCCTGGACAGCAGCACCGTAGGCGACAGCCTCGTCGGGATTGATGGACTTGCTGGGCTGCTTGCCATTGAAGTACTCAGTGATGAGCTTCTGGACACGGGGGATACGGGTAGAGCCACCGACGAGGACAATCTCGTCAACCTGGTTCTTGTCGATCTTGGCATCCGAGATGACGCGGTCGAGGGGCTGCATGGTAGAACGGAAGAGATCCTGGCAAAGCTCTTCGAAACGAGCTCGGGTGATGGAAGTGTAGAAGTCGATGTTCTCCATCAAAGAGTCGATCTCGATAGAGGTCTGAGAAGCCGAAGACAGAGCGCGCTTGGCACGCTCACAGGCACTTCGAAGACGGCGCAGAGCACGTGAGTTGGTGGTGAGATCTGTTGCGAAGTTAGCTTCATGTTCATCTTGACTATACTGAGATATACTCGAGCACCTTCAAATACATCCAAATGTACTCAAAAATGCTCAAATATGTTAGAAAAGAGCGCTCTTACCCTTCTTGTGCTTGCGTTTGAACTCATTAACAAAGTGGTTCACCAGTCGGTTGTCAAAGTCCTCACCACCCAAGTGAGTGTCACCAGCAGTGGACTTGACTTCAAAGACACCTCCGGCAACGGCGAGGAGGGAAACATCGAAAGTACCACCACCAAGATCGAAGATGAGGATATTGCGCTCGGGGATATCATCCCTGTCCTTGTCCTCAGGGCGAATCTTGTCGAAGCCATAGGCAATGGCGGCGGCAGTGGGTTCGTTGATGATTCGCAGGACGTTCAGGCCGGCGATGAGACCAGCGTCCTTGGTAGCCTGACGCTGAGAGTCGTTGAAGTAGGCAGGGACAGTGATGACGGCATTGTTGACAGTCTCTCCAATAAAAGCCTCTGCGGTCTCACGCATCTTCATGAGAATCATGGATGAGATTTCCTCAGGTGTGAAGGTCTTGGTCTCGCCCATGTATTGGACCTCGACAGTGGGCTTGCCGGACTTATCGATGACCTTGAAGGGGAAGTGCTTCATGTCGGCCTGGACATCGGCATCGGAAAACTTTCGGCCAATCAATCGCTTGGCGTCAAAGACTGTGTTCTCAGGGTTCTTGGTGACCTGGTTCTTGGCGGCATCACCGATCAAACGCTCGGTGTCGTTGAAGGCGACGTATGATGGGGTCGTTCGGTTACCCTGGTCGTTGGCGATGATTTCACATTTCTCCTGGTCGAAGACACCAACGCACGAGTACGTGGTGCCCAGATCGATACCAACAGCAGTGACCTTGCCGCTCATTGTGGTGGTTGTGATGCGAGTGTGGCGGGGGAGAAAAAGTCGGGTATCTTGGTGTGTGTTGAAGACCCAATTCAAATCAGTGAGTTTGATTGGATTGAGAAAGACGGTAGAGTGAAGAGAGGGTGTAGAGAGGATGGAGGAGATGAAGAATGGAATGAGAATGAGGATGAGAGAGGTGAGAGCAAAATGTGAGAGGTAGATAAATAAACCAAAGTGGGATGCTTCGATGAGCTTCCACTCTGTTCCAAGGCTTTCGCGGGAGCCCACTCGAACCTTGCAGGGGGCGCCAGAATGCCGCAGCACCTTCGCGGGCAATCGTGCACTTTCTGCCCAATCACGTCGGGCCACAGTGGGGGGAGGGGCAGGTGTTGGTTGCGTCTAGCGCTTTCTAGCCTGCTCCAGTGCTGGAAACAGAAAAAAAAAAATTGTGTTGAGCTTGACAACGGGCGGGGCTGGCAGAGACGGATGTACAAGGTACGTAATTGAGTCACCGGGTGTGTAGGAGGGAAAAAAGTTGCGTTTACCTTCGCCGCTGCCCCGCATCGAGTTCATGGAATTTTCGGGAGGGAGCTTTGGATGACATCAAGTGGCGGTCAAATTTGGAGTCGACAAAGAATCTCAAACGCGCTGCTTTTGTGAGCACCAACAAGGCCGACGGCACAGCCTGGTTGAAAGAGCCTGCAGTGCACACGCCAATCGTTGGCAAGTGAACAGCCCCCTCGGTCGCAGGCCCCAGGTTCCGTCATGTTCAGTGAGACTCGATCGCGAAACACTACGGCGAAAACCCGCACGAGAGAAACGCCTCGAAAACTCAGCATGGCCTGATCATGACCATGTTGACTGCAGTCGACCGCAGATTCCGGCAGCTTCACTATTGCCTGTGCAGTACTCTTCAGGAGCACGCGGTAGGAGCCAAAAAAACACTGTACCAAAGCAGATACTAGACAATCTGAGATTCTGCAATGTCATGTATACTCGATGTTAGGCAAAGGTAGCCAAGCAGTCTGGTGTGCTGATACTTGATGGAAGCTTCAAAGACCTGCTACGGAACTGGCGGATGGTGCGACTCGGCCCAAAGTCAATCCATCCAACTACACCTTTACTGCCCAATATCGGTGGACCAACAAAGTTCACAATCTGGACTGGGAGCTCAAAACCTGACGAGACAACAGGTGGAACCCGTGGGGCGCTTGGGCAGCCTCCATTTTGCAAACCGCCAGACCAATTCTGTCAGCTCCAGTCCGTCGCAAAATATTTTTGGCCACCGAGGACACCCTACTATAACGGCATGTCCTCAATAAGATAGAGCGCGGTAGCCTGGTACCTGATCTGGTCAAGTACTGTTCGCCTCCCGCTGGAAACTATCACGCAGCCAGTCAATGCCGCCTCTTTCCATTGGCCTTTTGCAGCAGCTTCAATTTAGGAGGCTTCCAAGTCAATCCGGGCCTCGGTTGGATAGCTGCTGCGGACCTTCCGGCAGGCTCATTCAGCTCGGCGCATCTCGTCAATTCCGTCTAGTGACTCTGGTCGATCTAATCGCCTGGCTTGCCGAAGCAATATTCCGACAGGATACATCAGCTGCCTCTCGGTTCACGCCGCCGGTGTCTGTTACGTCCCCGAATTGGTCAAGGGGCCATGTGAGAAAGCTAATCGCAGCCGGCATGCTGGATTGACCCTTTTGTACAAACCTTCCTAGCTATGATAGTATCAACAACAAGCACCTTACCCTGTCTTGAAAAAAATGTATTCAAGTAGATTTTGTTATCAACTATTTGACCATTACATTGAAACGATTACACCATCTCCCTTCCAGGTCCTCCCTTTGGGTCGTCTTTACTGTGTGAGCTCTCCAAACGAATGGCCACTTCTTCGGCTTGGGCGGTCCTCCCTCTGATCAAAGTCCACAAGTATGGTTCTGTAAAAACTATGTTTGTATTGGCTTCATCGTCATCGACTGCTGACTGGTTTCCCAGTTTTACGTTCCCGAGGAAGAAGCAGCAGATAAAGGACTAAACCCGTTTGTTAGATTGTCATGACAAACGGGAAGAGAGTCATACTAACCACAACCATGAAGGGAACAATGGCAACGTATGCCCACACAACCCCCATCTACAAGCCATATTCAGCACCAGCGCATTGTTTTCTTGGCATGGCATATAACAGGGAAGCTTTCTTACCTTGGCGTCGTAGACGGCCTGCGCAGCCCCAAGGTCACCCGGTTCCTGAATCTTGGAAAAGTCGCTATGCTTATAATCGAGGCCCGAAGTATTGTTGAAGACTGTCGACATTATAGTCAGGCCAATGGTTCCTCCGAACGGGGTGGCGATAGCCATCAGCCCGATGAGCGCCGCGCGATGCTTCTTGAAGATGCCGATTCCATGAAGAGGCGCAACCATGAATCGCAGCCCGATGCCAACACCCGTCAAGGCCATCATCCCAAATATACTGGGGAGATGTTCATTGTACAACGTCCATGCTAGCATGCCGATGCCGACAGCTTCTATGAGGGTCCCAAAGAAGAGAGGTGGAAAGGTCATTCTAGGCCACTTATTACAAACAAAGGAGCACAGGTAAACACCGACTCCCATTCCAGGAACAAAGTACAACAGCTGCAATCCAGCCTTGTCTGGAGAATAGCCCTGATCCTATCATTAGTACCTTTCTTTTCGTCCCAGCTACCACTATCCAGGTCGCTTACCAAGACCGCAATAAAGTAGATATTGCAAAAGAACAGAACCTAGACTCGTTAGTCGGGGCCTCTCCGAACCTGCGTGCACAAGTCTTCTTACCGAAAACAAGGCCATGCCAGTGGCGATTTCCGTGTAAAAGATCAGTCCAACATCTCGATTCGTCAACATGGCCCACGGAATCATGGCCCTTTGCTTGGGCAGCTTGATAGAGAGCATTCTTCTCGGCGATAGCAATCTTTCCCAGATGAAAAAGGCCAATGAAAATACAAGGCCCAAAACAAGCGACACCAGAACAGGCGCCGAGTTCCAAGAGTACGTCGCACCACCCCACGTCAACGCCAGGACAATTAGACCGAACCCCAGGACAAACAGAACCTGACCACCAACATCCACCGTCTTTAGCCGAGCTGCAAACTTGGACCTCTGGCCAGTCTCGACAGTCTCGTCCAGCTCGGGAATAGGCTGCGGGCCGAGGAGTTCCTTCCGGAGGACGAAAAAGACGGCAATAAGTGCCACGGCTCCAACGGGCAGATTGATCCCAAAGCACCATCGCCAATTGGACCCAGAGAGATAGCCCCCAATGACGGGGCCGATACCATACGACACGCCACCCACAATGGCAAAGATGGCCCAGTTTTTGGCGTTCTCCTTCAAGGTTACGCGGTCGGCGAGGATTGTTCGAACCACGACGTTGAGCCCCGAGGCGGCGACGCCTTGAAAGCCGCGGCCGAGAAGCAGCATGGGGAAGGCGGTGGTGGGAGCGCCCGTACACAAGGCGCTTCCAACCATCATGATGAGAATGGCGGCCGTGAGGGAGACGTACCGGCCGAAGACGTCGGCCATCTGCGCCCAGCAGGGGATGAACGCCGCCGAGGAGAGGGTGAATGCGGACACGATCCAGTTCTGCTGCGACAGCTGGTTGAAGTCGCTTGCGATCCAGGGCAGGGCACTGGCGATGCTTTATAACGGGGTACGTCAGTCGCTGGCGCAAGGAGTTTCTCATGGGAGGGGGGTCTTACATTGTTGCGTCGAGGGCTTGCAGGGCGTACGGTGAAATCAAGCCCAGGATAATCTTCCATCTGTATTTCGTGGCTCTGCTCTTCTCTGCTTTGCACTCCATGCAGGGGGGCGAGTCTGGCTCGCTGCCGTGACGATGCCTGCATGATTTGGGGAGTGACGGCTTTGGCGGTGTGGTTTTCGAAGGGCTGATGTAGCGTTTGTAGATGTATGTCGCCATGGTAGCGGTCCTACCTTGGATTAAGAACGAGTCTGGCGTTATTGGCAAGAATATACTTGCCTATCTTCAAGTATACCCCAATATACTCACCTATCTCTAAGTATATCTTAATATCCTATGATATATTATAGTGTACCGCGTGATAGTTGTATATGTTGCCTGGTTGAATATTTGAAGCCCTCACTTGTAACCCAGCTCCACGTCCAGTGACACTGAGAACAAATGACGAGGTATTTGGGATTCTGGACACTCAGACTCTAATTCATTCAAACGCATAGAGATGGATCTTATATGTATTCAACAAGAATTGCATCTCCACACCAATCACCACGAAATTAAAAAAATTCCATTCTGACGCATGCCCCCGAGGCCTCAACGCCACGCGTAACAGCGTAAGCCAGTACATGTTCATTCCCGAAACACTCGGGCAATGTTTCCAATTGGGAAAATGGTCGAATGGGTTTCCAAAGCCGCACAATCCCCACACATGACACTGCCCTCACGCCGTAAGAAAAGCGAAGAATACGGCAGCCAAGTTGCAACATGCTGCGTGGGTCCGTCATGAGCTGCGCATGCACAGAGTAATTGTCCACTTCGTTGCCAACGGCCATCATTGTAGGGCTGGGTTGAGACACAGGGCACCAGGGGTTTTGTGGCCAATCATCAGTGCCAAATATCATCCATAGATGGGTCTTCGAATGGCTGACCTCTGGCATCTCGAATGAGTATCCCAAAGAGGGAATTCGGATGATGCAGCCCCGGAATGGACCGATGGCAGCCTCAACCGCTCGGCCTCTCCAGCCTCTCGCCCTGCCTCATCCACATAACCGTCTTACAATAACCGACTAATGCTCTGGCTGCAGGAGTCAGGAAGGGGTTGCATACATGGCGTACCACTGCATTTGGGTCCATCATGACTGGATTGTGGAATGATCAGTGAGGCTTACGGTACAGACGAGGCGGCATACCGCGCGTCATGACGCTTCCGCAGTTCAGACTGACAGCCGTTCAAGCGGCCAGCACCCCTGTTTTGTCAAGCCACCTCAGCCTTATGCTTGCTTCATCCGAAATTCTTTCTCTGGTCAGCATTGGATACGGTGGTGCAAATTGATGGTTCAAACATTGCGATGCCATGTGGCCTACCCTACTGCCCAACTACGGCGATGATCGTAGCATGCCATGGAAGAATTGAGCTGTCATTATACTACTAGTGATTTGCAAGAGATTTGACTTCTTTCTAGCCTAGGGTGCCCTGTGACTATCATCTTTGTATGCCAAGTGGTAATGAAGTCCAAGATGCCGAATACCTGCCCAAAGTTTCGCCAAGGACACGCCATGCTGCTTCCTACGGGAGCCGTGTGTTGCTGTGATATGCAATGATTCTATACAACTACTTGTTTACTTATTTTTGCTCAAATTCGCGCTGTCCAACGACCTGACTCATCTTCGGCTCAGTGCAGTCGTGTTGGGCTCGGGAGGCAAAGTAGCCTTTGAGGGCTTGGAGTTTGCAAGCCCGTTTGCAAAGTATCCTGCCGTCTGAGAGGTAACGGACTTGGCAAACCAGTCCAACGCGATATCTGTGGTGCTACCACACCTCGGCCAAAATAAATAGGATGACAAAAATATTTAACCAAATGGCACCTGAGTATCGCGCACTATACTATAATACTCTAGCATATTAGTGTATCCTTCTTCATGGGCAAATGTATTTTGTCACAGGCTAGAATGGACTTCGGTAATGTACCGAGCTGGGACTCTGGCCTAGAGGCGTCGTGGTTTGGAGCGACCGCAGCAGACAAGCCCAACGAGTCGACGTGTTTATTTTTTTTGCACCACCTTCAGGGATATGAGGGCGTGTTTTGTCCATGTTCTGCGTCTTCCGACCCCAGGGGCCTTGAAAAGAACAGTACCCCGTCCAGCGGACTATAGTAATATGGCTGCGTCAAAGTAAACCCTTCTGACTTGTAAAGCCCGATGGCTGGCTGCATCTTGGGCAGCGTATCCAGAAACATTTCGTCGTAGCCAATTTGCGCGGCGGTCTTGATGGCTTGCTGAATCAGTTTCCTAGCGACTTGGCGCCCTCGCGCTTTCGGATAGACATATAGACGCTTCAGTTCGCAGCTGCGAACACCTCCTTGCCGTGACTGTACAAAGTCGTCGTCCAGGTTGAGTGGCCGAAACGCAATGCATCCTAGAACATCGCCTGAAGGCTCGTCCACGGCGAGGATGAGCCCCCCGGTCGGAGGGGCATATTTGCCTGGGAGATTGGCAAATTCTTCCGAGTAGTTTTGGAACGAAATGTCTTCGTCGAGCCAGTCCGTGTACTCTTGGAAGCAGGCTTTGATGGCGGGCAGATCTGTGGAGTTTGCCGGCCGGATGATGACGGGTGTGGGTGATTTGGGTGCTGTCATTTTTGTATGTGCTACTGGGTGTAGTTTGACGAGTCTTGCGTAGCATAAAATTTTTGCATCTCAAATACTAGTCATTTTGCTGTCATGGAGACAATTCCCCCAACCTGCCGGCATCGGAGGGCTGCGTTTTGGGCTGCGAACCCGATGCTGAGCGTCGGGTCATTGATGCTTTTTGAACCTCCCGGCCCCGGCGATTCAGTTAACCCGCACGTCAGACCATCCATTCAATGTTGCAAAGAAACATTTGAACACCACAGGGATGTAACCAATACCATAGCGTACATCATTGGACGGTCGCATGCATATTAGCCGTCGCTGCTTTTGGCGTTTTGCAAAGGAAGCTTCCCCTCGCCCGAATTACGACGCTGCGACCAGCTCGCTATTACAATTCACCATAACACAGACCAGCGTCGCCGAACCGCATTGGTCGACAATCCATCGATACAATCTACTAGGCTCTCGAGTCTACCTCAAACACCATATCATTCTCTCGCCACGACTCCCAACCAACAAATCAAACACAATGGGCTGGCTCTGGTCGTCATCTTCAAAACCTCCTACTGAGGAGAAAGCCGCCCCAACACCACCAACAGAGCAATCCGCCGCGCCAAACGAACCCGTCGACCCAGAGATCCAAAAGTTCTTTGACCTCTTCAAACACGACCCCGAGCAGCCCTCAACCAACCAACGAGCCACCCCTTCATCAGAAAACGAATCCTCTTCATCATCTATAACATCCTGGCTGGCCCTGAAGGCGTCGGCCAAATCCACCGACAGCGACGTACCCGATGCCCCCGTCGGCGACGCCCTCTCCGAGTCCCTCCTCCCCACAGACATGAGCTGCCGACAAGCCTTCGACCTCGCATGGAGCTGCAACGGCCTCGGCGGCCAATTCAACTCGGTCTACCGCTACGGCAATATGCGCTCCTGCAGCGAACACTGGGACGACTTTTGGTTCTGCATGCGCACGAAGTCTTATACGGGGGAGTTGAAAGCCAACATGGTCAGGACGCACTACCGCAACAAGGCGTACAGGAGGTACGGCGACGGGAAGCCCAACAGTGAGGACGTGTGGGAGAGGCGGACGGAGAGGATGCCGCCCGGGTCTGCGTTTAATGTGCCGGTGGATGCACCCACCGTTGGTGACGACGAATGGAGGCGGATGGAGGAAGAGAGAAGGAAAGGCGTACGGAAAGATATGGGATACGAATCATGAGTGCTGTGAAGGCATAAGGTTGGACATTCGATGGTGTATTATTTTCTCTGCTTATTGACAAGTCTATATAATGACGTAGACGTGGCCATGATATATTGGTGGTCTAATGGTAGCTTCAGCATGAAAGGACTCGTCTTTACCGCCCTGTAGGAGAAGTATTGATATTGCGTAGGCCACACTAGCGAAACCATTCCCTTTTCTTGGTGGCTTTCCGTATAACGGCGAGGATAGTTCAGTCACAAGTGTCGACTTTCCAAACGCCAACTTCGTCGAGACCAGCCACCCATATAGTTTCAGCCTTGATGCGCCCGTGTGCGATGCTGCTTTATTGCTTTGTCTACGCGATTTGAACTGCATTTTTCTAGCCTCGCGATGCAGGCCACAACACGTCAATCATGCATGTCGTTTTGACATGGGCAAACAAGCGTCTTAACAAGAGCAAAGATAGCCGAGGCTATGTATTCGCCCCGAAAAAATTGCATAGCCTGTTATCATCGGGCGCTGCGAACATATACCAGGCGACTCCCACAAGACGTCATGCTGTGTGAGAGATTTGCACGTTTGATGAGCAATGTTCCCACGACGAGGACATCAATAGCGACGAAGGTGATGAATAGGAAAAGCATGGTCATTGAGACGAAAAAACCAAGCCATGACCTAAATATCAAGGTTTGAATTGTATCGCACATTAGTCAAGTGAAATAACAGGCATGATACGTGTATTGTGCAAGCGTAAAATCTGATAACACAGTATTGGACTATACCGGGCCAAGAACAATAAGAGACGAGAAAAATAGACCGTCTGTACACGCATCGTGACGCCCATGACTTGAGATATGAGAGTATACACGGCATGCAGTACACAGATGTCAAGGCACACCTTTCTAGACAGATGTATTTTGTAGTGGTTAATAGATGGTTGGGAACCTTTGGTCGGTTTCGAGACTTGTGTGTGTTGGGCGATCGGGCCGACGGGGTTCAAGGCAGCAGCCAGGAAGCAGACGAAGAAAATCTAGTAAAGCAGGGATCAGTATACCACGGTATATTACAGTATACTACGGTATATTATAGTATACTATAATATATTACAGTATACTACGGTATATTACAGTATACTACAATATATTATAATATACTACAGTATATTATAATATACTACGGTATATTCTAGTATACTATAATATATTATAGTATACCACGGTATATTACAGTATACCACGGTATATTATAGTATACTACGGTGTATTACAGTATACCGCGTAATAGTACATTGGGAGCCGTCGCAAGAGAAAGGCGGCAGTGGATATAGAATGAGCAGAGCTTTTGTAAGCGTCGCCATAGCAAGAGGTGTCTGGCGCTGCCAAAAAACAAAGGGGATATAATGGTACACTAGTACTCCTCCACGAGTACCTTCTTCAGTCCAACCATCTGCTTCTCCAAGTCGTCTATCTTGCGCTGGCTGGCGTCCAGCTTCTCTAGCAGGTACGTCACCCGGCCGGCCGTCTCGAGCGTTTGTCTCGGCAGCTGTCCCAGCAAGGAGAGCTCCGTCTCCACGGCGTCAATGGTCTTGGCTTCTGTCTTGGCCATTTCCTTCATGATGGCCATGTCCATCTTGGCCTTGAGGACGCGGTCTCCGACGAGGACGGAAAAGGCAGCTTGGTGGAGGGGTTTGCCGGCGCTGATGAGCTTGGGGCGGCCCTGGTGCGACTTGAGGGCGATGAGCTCTGCGCTGGCGAGCGCTTCGAGCGCGGCCTCGCCGTCGGCGGCGTTGCTCGACGTCGACGAGGCAAAGGCCGGTGAGAGGAGCACTTGGTGGTAGCGCAGGGACGGGGCATCGGCGAGCGACTTGATCAGGTGCCATGCCTGTTCGGCGGACCACTTCTTGTCCGACTCGGTCGTCTTGCCCATGAGGAAGATCTTGACAATGTCGGTGGCCGTCTCGCCGACAATTTCGTCGACGGCTTGGCGTGGCGTCTGGCCAGCTTTGATGCGTCTTGACAGGAATTCCAGGTCTGTCAGGCGGCCGCCGAGGGTTTCAATGCACTCGTCCAAGCCTGTGAGGTCCATGTGCTTGGCCGTCTTTTTTCCGTCCTCGACAGATGCTTTTGCACTCTCGGGATTGTCTTCGGCAAGTCTGCTGGTGACAAAGTTCTTGGCCACCTTGTGTTCCAGGTCCCCCAGCGACAGCGTGCGGAAAACGCGGTCAGGCATTGCCCTCGAGAGCGGCTTGGAGTAGGAAGAGTCCGAGGTGAGGAAGATGACGTGGGCAATGTTGTTCTGGACAAGGGAGGCTGCCCAGTCGGCAATCTTGTCATACACAATCGTTATCTCCTCATTCTTGTGCAGATAGTTGTCAATGACAATGACTGGTCTGTTTTCGGGGTGGGCTTCCAGATATGCGTCTTCAGACAACTGCGCGTCCTTGTCGTGCTTGGATCGGGACGACAGCCCAATCTGCTTGAGCGCGCCCGTCGTGGTATGCAGGATTTTGCTGACTTGGGTGTCCAAGGTTTCGGAGAAGCCTGCCTTGACGCCGGTGGTGCTCTGCACAGCCAAGTCGATCAAGCTGCTGATGCTGTTTGCCCATGAAAAGACGGGCCGAAACCCAACCGCTCCCGCCAGTCGCTTGATGGTACCAGCCTCGCCGCTGGCATCCACAATGGGCTTGCAGTCCACGAGGAGGACATTCTTGCGCCCGGCTAAGGCTTGATCCATGACCATTTCGCTTTTGCCCGATCCTCTGGGGCCCGTAATGACTATAAAAGTGCTACCATCGAGCCAATTTTGAAGCTGGTCAATGACATCGCGTCGATGGTTCCATACCGTATTCAAGCCGTCCATGTGCCTGCTGCTTTTGAAGGAAAGGCTGTCTGTTTGAGACTTGAACCATTTGTACAGTCGCGATTCGGTGAACCTCAACGAGTGTGAGACATGGAGCTTGATGAAAAAGGTACGAATGGGGTCGAAAATCATGACTGAAGCACCAGCCAGTATGGCAGCAAGAATGGGGATAACGATACGCGGGTGGCTTGTCAGCCAGTTCCATATGCTGTGCGCCTTGACCTTTTTGACGTACGACAGTCGGAGTAGGGTTCCCGTCTTGCCACCGCCCATGGACTCGGTGACGACGAATCCATGCATACAGTTTCGGGCCATGATGGCATCGCTCAATCTGGGGAAGCCAATTTGGGCGTATTTTGGCACAACCTTGGAATCAAAAGGCTGAGGAAGAATATCGGCAATCTTGCCATAGCGGCGAAACATGCTATACAGGTTCTCCTCGGACAGCTCCTCGGCCGCCGCGCCAGGCTCCGGAGGTACAAATTCGACCTTGACCAAACTCGAAGGAAATCGATACAAATCTTCGAGCCACGGGGTGCCTTTGACGAGACGGGCCTTGATTCCCCGAAAGGGGCTAAACCATGGCTTCAACGGATGCTGCTCCAGCTTTTCCAAAAGCGTTGCTAAGATTGGAATGATGAGCAAAAGTTTCGGGTGCCGTATCATGGAAGAATCTTACATTCAATTTCTGATGGACTGATGCTCGCGTCATATTGGACCTTGACAAATGCACCTCCGTCTTTCAAGCGTGGCAGAATCTCCGTCACCTTGACAGGCATGTCCTCAGGAATAGCCCTCTTTACAAAAGCAATTGGGTCCAGGCTGCCGCCGCTGCCAGACGCGCTGTAGAAGCGGCGCAGCAATGCCGTCATGTCGCCATCAGTTTCCGTGGGATATCGCAAAAGAGAGCTCAGCTTCCTAGGGAAGATGTCTAATGCAAGTAAAGTCAGCCTGCAATCGTGTGATTAGACAATATGCTTACTCTCGAAAAAGAACAGCGACTCATTGGGCTTTACATCGAAATGGCCCGTCTCTTGTTCCTTGTTTGCAGATGACGACGATGAAGATGAAGCTGGCTCAGAGGCGGGCGAGGACGGAAATGGGGTCGCAGGGGGCGTGGGAGGAGCAGCCGTACTCTCCCAAGCCCGGTCTGCAAGTCTGCGAGGGAAAACATGACCGCTTTTGCGCCAAGCAACGGCGCCGAGGAGAGGTTGTCTGAGTGAAACCGTTGATCGCACGATGCCAGGATACCTGGTCACCGTGGCCAGGCTCCGTCTGGGAATCATTGCACCGAAATCACGCACAGTGGGGTGCTGTCCCTGTGAGCGTCGCACTCGGAGATGTTGATCGGGTTAATCGTACTCACCAACCATGTGCATCGTAACCGTTGACGGAGACAGTACTTACTAACGGATTTACCAAGTTCAGGGTTCGCGGATGACGCTTTGGCTCCGTCAGGAGCTGACAGGAAGCTGGGCAAGCTCCACCGCCAATGAGGTCATCAGGTTCGCAGACGGCACGATTTCCGATTAGATGTAGCACGTGACTGTTGATGAACTGGACATCAACGACGAAAATTGCTCGGCGGGCTTACCTTTTTACTAGGTGTACTTATTTTTTACTACCTAAGTATTTACTATTTAAATAATTTTTTTATATAATTTAATAACATATTTAAGTATATATTAAGATATTATAATATATTATTATATATTATAATATATAGTAGTATACTGTAATATACCGTAGTATATTAGAATATACTTAAAAATAGGTGGGTATATTCCTGCCAGCGACAGCACTGCACACATCTCGCATTCAAATCAGTGGATAGCCACGATGACGCCGAACCCACAAGTCCATTAAACCTTGAAACAAATCACAGCCTAGTACATTGACCCAGAAAGCAAGTATATTCATCAATGCGTATGAATCCCAGTCCCAACGCCAATCCGTGGTATTTGACCCCCCGCAACGCCCATGGTATGCCATAAACACAGCCACGATATATACACGCTCGTCATGTCTTTTGCTCTTCCTCATAACTCCCCTCAGGTAACTCCTCCTCCAGCGGGGGAGCTACCTCGCACGCCTGAGCGAAAAAGATGCGAGCGGGAACTTCGTAATCATTCGTTATGCTGTAGTAATTGCCTACGAAATGGTCAGAACCTGTGCAACAATAAAAATGGTGCAAGTAGTAGTCACAACTCACCCCGTGGTACGAACCACGTTCCGCCGGCCGATATGCGAAACTGCTCCTTGTTAATGGTCACGAGCACTTTTCCATAGTGCACAAAAAACACCATGTGCATCTTGCGCGAGTTCTTGAGCCGCTTCTCCGCGCCCGGGGGCAGGTCGACCACGCCGGCGCCCATAAATGGCAGCGTGAGGGTTTTTGCGAAGCGAAACGTGGCCAGGGGGATGTCCTGCGTTTGAATGGCATCCGCGGAGATGGCGAGTCGATCTTCTACCATTTGGACTTCGTCGGCCTCGGTTGGTGGGTTGAATTCGTGCTCTGGCTCCCAGAGCACAATGCCGCCTGATATTGTGCCCTCATCCATCTCCCAATCCTCGAGCTCCTCGTCTTCTTGCACGGCTTCTCCCACCGCGACCGACTTGGCCTTGGTTCGTGTTTTGCTTCTGGGCGCGCGTCTTGACGGCGGGGCGTCTTCAGGTATGCGTATGACTTGTTTCGTGGACGGCAAGAGAAAATCGCCCGTTTCGACGCCATCTGCGTCCTGTGCCTCCTCTTCTTCACCGCGGACGACTCGCTCGCCTCGCCAATACTCCAGGGGTCGGAATGACCGTCGTCCTGACCGCGTCTGGGTGTCGGAGGCTTCATTTCGGACAGACACCAGCCCTCTAGACCTTGGCATGGGCGGGGCGCGTTGTATTTCCATGATGGTCTCGTCGCCTTCATCGTCTTCGTCTGCTGGTTTGGTCCGTCGCTCGGTTTTCCTCGGCCGCCCTCTTCCACGCTTGACTGGTTTGACTTCTGTTTTGGGTATAGGTGGTTTGGGTTTCGAAATTAATGGTGCAGTAGTTCCTCTTGATGCTGCAGTTTTTGGCCTTGATAGGGGCGGCGGTGGTGGTAGTGGCGGCGGTGGCATACTCGTGCGTTGTCGCTTTTCCCTTCTTTCCTCCTCCTCGTCTTCCCTTTCATCTTTCTCGGACTCGTCTTCCTCTGCAACTATTTCTAGCGATGGCCGTTTTCTCGTCCCGAAAATCGATGGTATAGGCTGAGGTTGAGGCGGAGGCTTTCGTTGGGGTTGCTGTATTGGCGACGGGTTCGCCGGTGATGGCTTGGCAGATGGTAGCCGTGGCTCCTCTTCAGGAAAGTCATCGTTGCCTACTGCAGGCGGCAAATCGTCCGGCCCTTGATCAAATCCTGCTGCCGTAAAGTTGTCGCTGTGCATAGCATTCACCAGTTGCATGGATTGCTCCACCATGTCTGACATTGTCGGGTCGTTCTGGTGTCCCAGTATAGGGTCTGAAGGTGGATTTGATTCATCGTCTTCTGAACGCAGGAGAGACGGCCTCGACGTTTTCAAGCCGTTTCCCACGTCCTTTCCAGTCGACAGTCGTGGTTTGCTGGAATGGGCGGCAAAGTCAATTTTCCGCGTAACCGTGTTGTCGTCTAATAGGGTGCTGCGCGAGGGCGACGAGGGGAACTCCAAATGGGGATTCCTCTTGGCGGGAGAGTTCAACTTGGTCTTGATGGGAGACCTGCTTTTCGGAATGGGATATGTGATGCTGTGTCGGTTTTTGAGCAGTGTCTGAGGCCCTGGACCACTGCCTTGGCAAATGTCAGCGACTGCAACTCTGTCTCGTCGGTCGTATTTGTGGGTACACTTACTAGACGCAATACTCATGTCTGCGCCTTCAGAATCGCCAGACACATCGTCGTTGGAGGCAGGTTTCGCTTCGTGGGGAGAAAAGATGGAATCGATGGGCTGCATGCCATGTTCGTCGCGTTCGCCTCGATCTTGGAGCGTAATACCGGTTTTCCTTTGAAGAGGTTTTAGTGCAAGGGAACACGAGGGGAAATTTCAGAGCGCTTCGTCAGGATGCAACGTACCGACCCTGCTTTCCGAGCTGGTGAAAAGCGTGCGGCTCAGGCCGTGGACGTTTGACGCTCCGCGCCATGGCAGCGAGGGGAGAGAGGCGTGGAAGCCAGTGCAGTTGTGCGATTATCTTTTGCGCGCGCAAGTGGACGTAGGCAACCGGTGGAATGAAACCATCAGCTTCGAGTGCGCAAGGGAAGACGACACCGGTGGCGATGGTGACCACGTTGGGGTCGAGTGGTAGATTTGGCGACGCGGTCAGCGTGTTTGTCCGATGCAGCATGACGGAGTGCCAATTGACCCTCCCGTGTTGAGGTCGGCTGTGACCTAAGTATCTGGTACCTCCTGTGAGGCAGCCATTAGCGTGCGGCTAGTGTGGCGAGGGCTGTCATCACTTTGTACCTTGGTACTTTAGTCGCCAGTGCCTGGGTGTGGGGTCGACATTGACCTGGCCCAATCCCTGGCCAAGCATCTGGCATTGATCTAATCTGAATGGTGACTTGTCGCTCGTCATGGAGGGTCTGGAAGACATGGTTAGGGTTAGGGTTAGGGCTACATCTACAGCCTCACTTGAATGCCTGGCTACTAGGTGAAAGACCCCTCGCACTTTACAAGAAATGCCAAATCTAACAATACCAAGGAATGGAACGAGTTCTTATGATACGAATTTTAGTAACAAGGTCTTTATTTATCATTTCCCACGAATCCTCCGCCCGACACGTAAGACGTGTATAAATGCGCCAGTGCCTGATTCTCCAGACTCAGCATGCAATGAAAAGTCTCAGCCGGTGTGCCAACAGGCTTCGACCACTTGGCGTTAGGCATAGCCGTTGGCAGATTGGCTCAGCCTTCAATTTTTCTGATCATTATAGAGGCCAGGCGCATCTCGCATTTGGTAACCGGTCAATACTGCTATCATGTGCATAAAGCTTAGGTCCACCACGGCTGACAAGAGGCGTTGAGAAGGCGATTAGCCACCAGACTGCCCAGAATTCGCGGGAACACGAGCCTGGCTCTTATTAAGAGATGAGTCCTGCTTGCGTTTCACCAGAATCCTTTGCGCCTATTCCTGCTAATTTTGCCTTTTTACTTCAACATGCAAGCGCAATTATCAACACTTGCTGTATTATTGTTTTGGGCCCCAGTTCTAGCAAGTTGTCTCGATAAACACGAGGCCCCTGGAGGTATTACAAAAGCTCCATATATAACTCCTCCCAACATACGCAAGAGAGAGGTAGACACCTGCGGCTTCGTTGATGGCAATCTTGGTATAAAATCTACCAGTCCTGTTGATATTCTTTTGCTAATTAGCCTCGAATAGGCGATGCTTTTACGTGCGGTCCTGGGGGTACCTGCGCCTTCTACACCGCAACAACCGGTTGGTACGCTTCACGGCTTGGGTGCAACTCGGCTGTGTGGGGATATTGTGTCCCCTCGGGAGCGCAGGACTGTCTAGATGCCGAGACTTGTAGTTCACGATATGGATCAGTTCTCTTTTGGTATGTTTAGCTGCCCGCCTGCACATAGTTCACTTGTGGCTCATGTCTGCACCTTGATTACACAGCAGCTCTGCATCGCCGTATTGTGTATTTTACGAGTTTCAACCCTCAACTTCGGCGACTCCGAGGTACTATGCCTGGTTTTGCTCCGATTACCGTCCATCTTCCACACCTTTAACTGTCCGCTTTGGCCAGGCTGCTTCAACTACCCCAGAGACAACTACCACTACACCGTCAACAACTACTACTCCTCCGTCAACAACTTCCACTACACCGTCAACAACTACCACTTCTCCATCAACAACTACCACTACTACTCCTCCGCCAACAACCACCCCGACCCCTCCGCCAACAACTCTCGACGCAGGCACGATAGCAGGCATTGCTTCCGCGGCTATTGCGGCTGTGGCTCTCATCGTGGCGTTATGGAAAAAGCGCGTGCGATACTGGCTAAAGGTAATGCTGTGTTGTTTTCGGGAAGACGAGGTAGGTATTCAGGGAGAGTGAGTAGTAGCGTATGCCGTTGTCCTACGCTGGTCAACTTGTTGTATGTATATGTACTTCTTGTCTGACAAAAAGAGGCCAAAACTCGACATGGCCCTGCATTAGAATGGACCGCACATGTCTATTTCCACGCCTGCGCCCGTGTACCACGCCTTTCGTCAACCTCCTGGCGAGTTTTGCCCCGGGGGGCCGGTTCTGATGTATACCAAGGGACATAGATTGTGGCAAGTTCGGGGCTGAAAACTCTCCGGGGCAACACAAAGCATATTTATATTATACGGCGCCGCCACATGGGCTTTGGAAAAGTCAAACTCCTTGGGTGTGGCCAAGATGCGAGCTTGGCGGACAGGGTGCCTGCCAGGGTAACAGGACTGGAATGTTGAGAGCAAGCACTTCGTAGTCTCCGCCCAACTTTTCAAAGGGTCCAGATGGTAAATTCCGTTCATGTGGCGCATCGTCGTCTTCCCAAATAGCTGGTCTGCAATGCCGACTTCCGATGGACGGCGCGGGGCTGTGGGCGATATCCGCCAGACGCAGTCGCCCTCTCAACGCCATTACCAGCACAGGAATGGGCCATTGACTCAATAGGAACATAATTGGGCTGCCTAGTAGCCTGATAAACGGGGGAAGCCAAGCACAGCCCGCGTCGTGATATCCCTCGGCAATATTACGTGCATCTTGCAGGGCGAAAAGTATAGAAATAATAGACTGGTTGTATAAGCTTATCGAGTTACCCTTACAATTGAATGATTTCCCGGCGTAGTCCGTCTCTCTTTACTGTAGCACACTTTGTGCTATTAAAGTTGCGGCATAGCTTAATATGACATGAACACCTTGAGGACCGTTTGTATTAGACGCCCATAAACTGTCTCGTTCAAAGTCTTCTGCAAATCCACACTGGGTCAACCAACTCTGGGCTCATGTTTTTGAACCAAAAAAGGGGGATAGTACCGTCAAGGTAGCCACGGGAGACGCGGGCATTTTGATGCCCCCTTTCAGTAGCAACAAAAGGCGCAAGGCATGAGCATATTACTATCAAAAATCGGGGGAGGTCTACGATTGATTCACTAGCCCTACTAGAATGGCCAGATCCAGGGAAATTTTGTAAACTCGGACATTGAACAAGCGAAAAGTCTTGATGAACACACAACTGCCCCTATGGGACCCCTCGTCTCGCAATACACATTTTGAATGCCAAGTTTGCATAACGCGTCTCACCTTGAAATTCAAACATGTTTGCTGACCGCATCACAAGGTGGTCAAGTGATAAACGCTGATCCTCACGACAGACATCCTGCAATTCCCGTTGAGCTACCATTGTCTCATCCTTCTAGGCGCCTTTCCAGCCACCCTTGCATAGTACCCTCTCTCCAGGACTTGGTAGCTTCTTCCAACTCTTCAGCCGTCCAAGGACCGAATTTCTTGGACTCCGCTTGTCCATCATAGTGTTTGCTCTGTGATTGCTTGATGCGTTTCAGAGTGGCATTATCAACCATCCTTTGCCAAAAGGCCTTGTTGGAATGGCTCAGCTTGGTTGAGTAGGCCTCCCATAATTTTGGAAGCAGAGCCACATCCTGGGCCGAGTACTCGCATATCTCCCTTCGCAACGGCCGTTCGTTGAACACCTCGTAACGTCCGCCCTTGTTCGGGTCGTAGAGTCGCCCTGCCCGGTCCTTCATCTGCAACCAACTTTGCTTTTGCGACTCTGTCATTGGGCAGTCGTATTTGATGCAGTTTGCCAGGCCTGTGATGAACCTGGCAGGGGGACCTCGGCGTGTTGCAAACTCCATGACTTGCAAGTCTCTGATACCGCCCACTCTGATGCCATAATGGATGAATAGCGCATCGGAGTCGTTTTGAATGTCGAAAAACACCTTGGGAGTATTTTCAGACTCCAATATGTTTTTGAGACTTGTCCCTGTTGTTGATGTGGCCGTGAACGCTTCTTCTCCCAACTTGAAAATGTCGATGATATAAGTCTTTGCGGTTGTTGCCACATGGACTGATAAGAGAGAAACAGAGCCGGATCGTCCAAGCTTGATGCCCTCCAAGTCCACGAATAGTGATGGGGGATTAGATGGCAAACCCTGTAGTTTGGTCAAGATTGTCTGAAGGAGCGGTATGGAATCCACAACTTCCCAGGTGGCATTAGAGTAAGGGATTGCCATTTTCAGTCTTGGCTTTTGATCAGTGTATCTGTGACAATAGTTTGTAGACTGAAAAAATGGCTTACAACGACGTTGTTGAGAGCATCTAACAGTCTTGAGCGTCGGAGAGGGGCCTCTATTTATATAACGCAGCGATGAGCCTCTGCCCGGGGGTCTCGTGATGGTAGGTCTCATGTAACACTCGCCAGGTTCGAAAGGTCGGTCCGTGTCGTGATGTTGTGACACCCGTGTGATAGTGTCCATCTGGAAATTTGTATAATATCCCGTCACAGAGGGCACGTCTCTCTCATCTTCAGCTGTGTGTTCACTTACAAACAGTTGCTACAGTCATGGCATGCCAACTCAAAAAACATGACTCAGCCGCTTCCGTCTGGGTATCAATTTCGGGCACCGAATTGTTGCTTGGCGGAACGACCCAGATTCAGAGCAAACAGCGAAGGACACTGAGTCACTACAGGCGTTGACGACGTTTACACACAGTGCCTTGCCGAGATTGAAAACATCTGTGCTATCAAAGCATGCGGTTTGTTACCGCAAGTTTCCCCGGCCGCTCTCCAAGGAGAAGCTTTTGTCAGTTGGGCGGAACTGCCATCCTTATCGTGCTTGGCCCGATCAACGCAATGTAACCCTGCACATCAGACCTGTGAACAGCGTATCCGTTTGCACAGTCTGCAGCCGGGAACCAGGTTACTTTTTTTGTACATCTCCATGGAGTCTTGAGGAAACATTGGCTGTTGGTATCCGCGAAGTTTGCCCATATATCCAGCCACAAAATCCGTTTGAGTGTGGCAAGGTGCAGGCAAAAAGCTCCTACGGGGATAATATCCAATGAGAACATGGAGTAGGTACAAAACGCTGCATCTTACCGCACTCAAAGAGATGAGGCTGTGATTGACGGTGAAGATAGAAAGCTGCGTTACCAAAGACTTGGCTTCCTGGTGGAAATTTCAATAACCATTTGTCTTTGTTCCAGAAGAATAACCCTGCCTTGGTGTCTTGCCACTCCCACCGCCACGGCCCCAGTGTCTTGCACTTGTAGAGCGTATTCTGTGAGCAATGGCGCTTTATTTGTATCTGCATCGACCATGGTAGTACTGACAAACGCTTTTCCTCATTCGCAGGAATAAAGATGCTGTGCACTGCGGCAGCCGCGGTAGCCTTGAGAGGATTGTATATGTGACAAGGACTCGTCAGAGGGCTTGGACCGAAAAGGTTCAAATTCAAAGATAATATCAAAGAGTGTCAAAGGTCGTTAGTTTTCTAAGAGGAAAGGAGAGAATATTAACTACTATATATATATAAAATAAACGCTTATACTTAAGGCTCTTACCCGGGCACGTGTTTAATTTATATAACTAACAGGTCTTTTGTGGTGAGGTCCCTTTATTGGGCTTCACGATGTATTGGGCCTTTTCCGTGTCAACAGTATACGTCTCGGTAGAGCCGTCAACGCGTTGATAATGTCCATTGACTCGGCCCTAGACCACTACCATGTTCCTGGCGACAGATTCACCCAGTCGTCAAAGATATCTGTGTTATTGGCGTAGGGATTCATAACGAGCCGGACCAGCCAACGCAAATACCGTTTCTGTCTGTCACCCTTCTCATCAATAACAATGGTGGTCTATCAGCACTTGAATTCGGCACAGTGACAGAAAAGATTCAAAGCCAGCTGGCGCAAATATATGATTCGAAGCCTTCCCGCACAATTGGAAGGCGTGTTCGAACGTCGCTCAACGCCCTGAGATTCTACATCTCCCTGGCTAACTCGTCTGTCGATATCAGGCCGTGTGATATCCCTGCATCCAAGTCGCTGGATCTCTTTGAACGGCCAACGACGACAGTCTCGCGGCTAAACACGGCGTGTTCAAAGGACAGCACCCCGAAGCCAGTCAGTCCACGGGGATAATGTCAACCGATAATATAACAGCCAAGCCCGGGTAGCAGAGATGACGTTTTCTGGTACTGTATTTTTGTCAGATAAAGACTCTCAGTAAATGAGGCGCTGCTGGAGAGGGATGTTTGATTGCTTTGCGAGCCCGCCATGGTGAGCCCTACCTGACATGGGATACCAGTATGGGCGATGAAGGATATGGCGAGGCAGTCAAGGAGTTCTTTGAAGCAGTCCTGCGTATAACATGCAATGGTGCAGCATCCAACGGATGAAAACTCGGCTTTCTGCAGATTCTGACAGAGACAGTTGACGAGATGGCGGCACGCTTGGGGGCGTCTTTGGCATCTTACTTTCTGCATTCCACTCGACCCTCAGCCAAATATTTAGAATAACAACAGAAACTGTCAGTTCCTTGGAGCAGCAAGTTGCCGCCCTTTGCTGCTTTGTGGCGTCCGCCGTCGAGAGTCTTCAGACACATACACCGGTGGGAGAGGGTTGACCGAACTGTCACGCACGTGCTGATACCACTTGCAAAGGCATATCAGTCCACGATTTTGCAGCCTCCGTATAGCCTACTGGAGATCAGGCCAAAGCCACGCGTTTCATGA